>NW_025422049.1:19698928-20322142 GCF_011764305.1 Mustela putorius furo
ATCCATTCGTCCTTTGAAAGGCATCTTGGTTCTTTCCACAGTTTGGCGACTGTGGCCATTGCTGCTATAATATTACATCTTGATTAAGATGTATAGAAATGAGTACACACATAACTTGAATAACCTAAGTAAGGAACTCCATAAAGCACCTTGAAAGGAAAATCAGCAGTCTCTATAGACATTTATAGACATTCCCTATCAAGGAAACATTATGGAAACCAGTATGGGACTTCCTCAAAAAATTAAAAATAGAATTACCATATGATCCAATAATCCCACTACTAGGTATTTACCCAAAGAAATTAAAACACTAATTTGAAAAGATATATGCACCCCTATGTTTATTGCAGCATTCTTTATAGAAGCCAATACATGGAAGCAACCCAAGTGTCCATCCATAGATAGATAAATGGATAAAAAAAGATGTGAATATTACTAACCCATTAAAAATAATGAAGTCTTGCCATTTGCAATGACATGGATGGACATAGAGAATAAAATGCTAGGTGAAAAAAGTTATACAGAGAAGACAAATACCATATGGTTTTGGCCATATGTGGAATTTAAGAAACAAAATAAATAAAGAAAAAAGAGACAAATAAAACAGGAGACTCTTAAATACAGAGAACAAATTGGTAGTTGCCAGAGGGGTGGTGGGTGGAGGAATGGGTGTGGTAGGTTAAGGAGATTAAGAGTACAGTTATCATGATGAGCATGGATTAATGTATAAAACTGTCAAATCATTATATCATGCCATAAAACTAATATAGCACTGTATGTTAATCCTACTTCAAAAAAATAATGCAAATAATAAAATTAGCCCACTTAGATCTCTGGTTTTGGAAATGACAACATAACTTCTTGAGAAAAACATATGAGAAAGACGTAAAAAAGGATAAAAACTACCTGTTTTAAGATATTAGAAAACTAGTGACGCAGCCAAATCTGCAGGAAAAAAGAATCCTAAAAGTACATGAAGTAGTGAGACCTGAATTTGGCAAAGCGCTTCCCCATAAGATATTTGGTGATTTTGAAAGCAGCTTCTGAGAGATTTAAGAGCTGAGCAGAGCTTACAGCAGCATCATGAGGCTTGAGAAATAAAAACTGGATTTTTGCATCTGGTACAGAAAAAAAAGCACTATCAATGCCCCCAAATTTCAGTAAAGCATTATGAAGAACTAGAATATTACTAAGAATCAAAATTAACTGGAAATTGATCAGCCCTCTCAAAGATTGAATCCCAGCTTTGAATTACCAGCCTAAATTAAGGTCCTTTGTCTTAAACATAACAACCCTAATGCAAAGGGCTAAAGGCAGATGTAATTACTGTCTCAGAATGAGAGGGAATATAGAATGAATGGAAGAAATATAGGAAATAAAATGAAAATAGAGAATTTCTATAACATTGAAAAGCATCCAAAGATTCAAGAAATGCTACAAACTCCAAAGCAAATACAAAGAACATCACACTTAAATACATTGTGGTGAAGTTCTTGAAAATCAAATGCAAAGAAAAAAAACAACACAAAAGTTATTTAAATAGGCTTTAATGATACATTGTCTTAAAAAGTTGGAATTAGGAGTGCCTGGGTGCCTCAATCAGTTAAGCGTCTGCTCAGGTCATGATCCTCGAGCTCCTGGATTGAGCCCAACATTCAGCTCTCTGCTAAACAGGGAGTCTGCTTTTCCCTCTGCCCATCACCCAGCTTGTGCTGTCCTTCACTTCTGTGGTTTCTCTATCTCTCAAATAAATAAAAAAAATCTTTTAAAAAATTTTGGAATCATGAAAGGGAATAAAAAGAGAGACATTGAGATAGCTAAAAATAAGTAGCAACAGGAATCAGCAGAGATAGGGTGAGAAGGGTCAGGGGGAAGAGATTTGGGAATTACCAGAGATGGGGTGAGAAGCGGGGGAAGAGATTTAGGTTATTAAAATATGTTTGGAAAACTCTATTTCTGGAACTCAAATATCACCAGACCCTCCCATCACAGGAGTCATGTCATCTTAAATCACAGAATAACAGGTATAGAGTACACAATTAGAATATTTCTGTTTCTGGCTATATTTGCATAACCAGGTGTCGTAGAAAACAGTATGTCATTATAAAGTTCTGATAAAGTTATTGCTAGGTTTCTATGCAAATTAGAAAATACAAATTCATCCTCACGGGTAGACCCTTAATCTAAACAATCAGCTATTTATAGCCTTCCTAATCCAATAAATGAATTAGTAAATAAAATATTAAAGGTAGTAACAATTCTAAAAAAAAATACATTTAAGGATAAAAACTTTTCAAACAGTGGGTTATGGAGAACACAAAGGAACATTAATAGTTTTGTCATTTCCAACAGACACACAGACCTGGGTTTCAATCCATTTTAAGGATGACCATAACAGATAACTAGGATGGAACAGTTCTTAAAGCTCACAAAGCCCAGAATCCAATCCCAACACCCAGTTGCCATGAATGACTCCAAGACTCAAAGGTGAGAGAATGGATGCATGTCTTAGATATACCTGATGACGTTCCTTAAAGGCCTCAGGTCTGAGTAGCTTGCCAACGGGCCTTGGGTCCTCAGTCTAAATCCCTGAGCAAACATACACATTCAAGTATCTGAAGACTGGGTCCTTAGGAATTCCTAATATCAGATCATGGTATACAGAATAAAACTTCTTTCAAAGCTATAAATGAGTAAATGGGTGAAAAAATATGAAAAAAAGTTAAAACCTGGAGATAAAGAAGATTCAGGTGAAAAAGTAGAAACTATGTAATATACGTGAGTAAATTTTTTATTAAACAGAGATTCATATAAAGAGTGAAAATTGCCCAGTTATAACAATCACCAGAACTCGAATAAGGAGAAAAAAACTTAATGAAGAGCTACACAGGTTCAGAGAAAACAAACCAATACTGAGGCAATGCTAAGGCAGAATGGTGTAAATAATCATTGGACAAACATGTATGATGAAAGTGGAGGAAAAAATTTAAGCTTCTGGAGAAGTGAAACTAACTCTAACAAAGTACCCTATGTTGTTTTGACTGTAAGTAGAGAAACTGAGCCTGTCATATTTGGGGAATTGCATTCCTCAGGAAGTGCTAAAAGCTATACCCTGCAAATGGATAATAGATGTGTGGAGTTAATAATGATGTGTGGAGTTAAATAATGTTTGATCATTCTACAGTGAAGCTAGCAAACAAACAAGTAAGTAGCTTTGCAGAAGCCCTCATAACCTCACCATCAGAATAAATAAATAAACATGCTGTTACACAAATTTGAGTTATTCCAGTTAGAGAGACAGAACCGTGGTATGGCTTTGATTGACTTGGGGAGGTCAACACAAACAAGATTAATATCAGCCCTTTGTACTGTCATTTGCAAATATCTTCTCCCAAGGAATTAATCTTTAAATGTGGTCCTACTTGAGATTCATCTTTTAAGATTTATTTATTTATTTGAGAGAGGTAGACAGAGAAAGACAGAGAGAGAGAAAGCAAGTGGGGGGGGGGAGGAGTGGTTGGAGGGGGAGAGGCAAAGAATCCCAAGCGGACTCCCTGTTGAGCATGGAACCTTATGCAGGGGTTGATCTCAATACCCTGAGATCATGACCTGAGTTGAAATCAAGAGTTGGATGCTCAACTGACTGGACCCTCACCCAGGCATCCCTTGAAATTCACTTTTTTTTTTTTTTTTTACAATTTTGTAAGTAACCACATTCTCCAAGGCATTGTCTCCTAGTTAGTACAAGAGACTGCATTTAAGTGGCCACCAATAATGAAGGCCCATCTAGTGTATGTTTCAGTCACTTTAGCCACTTGTTCTAGTAACTGCATTCTAAACAATTATGATATCAACTACCAGGTCTGAAATTTCTCACCTGTAGAAATATTATAATTTCAGCTCCAAGGGTAGTATGCCTGTGAAAGAAATATATTTCAGTATGTCTGCATTCTATATGATCTAGTATATGCATGAATTTTTAACAATGAAAGTGGTTTATAAAAATATATTTAGAACATTTTTTAATTATTAGATTTAAGGAGAAAATATAAGAATATAACATGTGTATGATAGGAATGGTTGAGTGATATTCAACATGGATTCTCTCAGACTGTACTTTACTGGATCTGGATCCTTTTCAGGTCCTTCTCATTTCCATTTTTATTCTTTCTTTTCTCCTCCTCACTTTCATCTATTACTAATTTAGTAATGTATGTCAGGAATGTATGGGTGATACACAAAGCTACACACAGGTACCTGGGTTCTCAGGAACTGCTCTCTCCTGGGTCCAGGTCCTTTTTAGGCTGTTCTTCAGGTTCTTCAATTCTGCTTTCTTTTCCTCACCTCCAGCTTCTTGGGCCTCATCATCAGAGCTTCCACACTTATATTCACTGGCTTCATTATTAAAGAATAATACGGACTTTGGGACCAGAACTTTATGGAAAAAAATAACCCAATTTATAATTGATGGAGACGACTACTCTGTCCTCAAGAGAGTCAGGATGAAGAAGTAGGTGAAGATAGAATAGCAGGGCATCTTCTTAGTGGTGGATACAATGCTTCTGTGGCCCTCACATTTTCTGCAGCTTGCTTGTTTTCACAGTGACATTTCTCCCCTCTTTCCAGTAGATCCCACATGCTGTGCTACTGATAGTTTCTGGCCCTTTGGAGAAGAACGGATGAGAGTCATCTGGGTCTGATTGCATTTGGTATGTTTTAGTCAGGACTTCACTGAAAAAGTATTCGTTGTACTTGAAGATAAATTCTATGATGAAGCTCATTGGTTCCTTGAACCCTGAAAATTTAATTTTTACATCTTTCAAGTGCTCTAGAACAAGTTCATCTTTTTTTTTTTTTTTTTTGATCATCCTCCCAAGGTTCTTCACGTTTTTAAAAGCTGTCAACCAAAAGTGAGGTATGCCATTTGTTGGCCCTTTTCCCACAGGCTCTCTTTCCATTTTCCCCCATGTGCCTTCGTGGACACCTACTTGCCACTGACATTCACCTTCTGTGGGCTCATGGATTGCATTGACTATCTCAGATCTCTTATTAAACAAAGGTTGGTAGAAGGCCGCATACTTTTTCTTTAGATCATGAAGATCTTGGTAGAATTGAGCTTCTACTTGTTTTTATTGGGCCTGAAGGTTTTTGAGAGTTTTGACCCGCTGCTTCACCACTAAAGGCAAGTGCTAAGCACTGCCTGCCTTTAAGCTGGGTGTCCCAACCATGGCTGCAAGGGCCTGAGGGCACTGCTTCCACTTGTTAGTTTCAGTCCTTCTGGCTGCACAGGCCCCCACCACAAAGAATACCTCTGAAATGGGGACTTGCTCTCCTTCACCTTGGCAACCTCTGGTTCTCTGCCTTCTAGCATATAGCCCCTAGGCAGTTTCCTTGGACACTTGGGTGTCATTTCCTTCTGCCACATACTCACTGTCCCAGTTCTATACTTCCTCTTCTAGGTCCTTGCCCTCAGGACATTTGAGTCCATTTCCTGGACCCTCTGGTTCCCAGGTACCATGATTTACCAACATGTGACTTACATGGGGCTGAACCAAGAGGTGGTCATTATAATGTATAAGTTGTAGAACAGAACAGATGACATCATGAAACAGGGACCAAAACCATGCTATTGGGAACTCCTGGGTCCCTATAAGGATGACTTTGGCACCCTCCTCTTGTACCTCCTTGTGGTGTATTATCCTTCATCTTCTACTTCCTTCTCCTCATGGTCATAGTCCTCTTCCTCTTCCTCCTCTACCATTTCCTCATTGCCCTCCTCTTGACCCTCCTCTCTGCTGACTGGACATCCCTGTCATCACCTATGGGCTGGGAAGCCTCCTACATAAACTTTTCTTCCTGAAGTGTTCTTGCAACTACCTGGGAAGCCAAGCTTCCATAGCTTCCCAAATTCCATCTGACCCGTCTGCAGGAACCAGATAACTTGAGTAGTTTGAGGTCATGGTCTACCCCACCATTAGCTCTGTCTTGGCCACTTTGTGGTGGGTTTCATTCCTCTTTGGCAGACATGGCAGTAGGGATGCCTCAGTCTGTGTTTGGGCCCAAGTGTTGATCTGGTTGCTGTGATGACTGTGGTGAAGATGACAACTACCAAGGTGATTGCTTCCTAGGGGAAGCTATTGACAGAGGGGCCTGCCTGGAGGCAGTGGGGGCAATAAAGAAAATGGATGCAGAGAGTGCAACAATCTCTGAAGGTGTGGAGTCCCTACCACAGAAAGGGCTGGGGGGCTTCTGGAGGTAGGGCCAAACAAGACTGCACCTGAGATGGCATTGGAGAAGGTGGGAAAAATCAGTGAGTAGGTGAAAAAAGGCAGAGCTTGGAAGGGTCAGCAAAGGGCTCCTTCTGTCACTGAAAACTCTAAGTTCATTCGTTGGGAAGTGAGGATTGACATGCCTGGGTCCAGTAAGTGATCAAGGCCTTTTAGTTTTAGTCTCAAAAGTCCATCTTGGAGAACTTAGAGGTTTGAGCTATTTTTTAAGCCCATGTAAGTCCCATCCATTTAATTCCACTATTTTTTAACAAACTATAGAATTCTAATATGACTGTCGTCTGTAGCACAATAACTATAATTCCTACCTCCCAATTTCCATCTAGGGACAGCTCATTTCATTAGGGATGGAATCATTAAAAAATTGTATAACTCCTTACTAGTAAAAATCTCCAAGAAGAAAGATAGAAAAAATTCCGGACATACTAACATTATTAAAGCTGCTTAATAAAGAGCATATAAAGTTAAAGAAATATTTTAAAAAGGAGCAGGAAGGTGTTTAATAAATGCTGCTGTTTCACATCAAACTTCTGCAATATTAATACAGAAAAGAGGACACTTAATTACAGGCAACCATGAAAGATATGAAATAAGCACCTTGTTAGAATAATCTGAGTAAACTAAGACTTTCAATTGCATTCAGACACACTAACAAGGAAATCTAGTGCAAAAAAATCCTTAAAATGATGAATAAATCAAGCACTTTTTCATATTTATTCAGAAAAGCAAAATGGGGTGCTTGGGTGGATCAGTCAACTGAATAACCAATTCTTGGTTTTGGCTCAGGTTATGATCTCATGGTTGTGAGATAGGGCCCTGTGTTGGGCTCCACACTCAACACGGAGTTTGCTTGTCCCTCTCCCTCTGCTCCTTCCCCCACTCTAAAATACACAAATGAATAAACAGCTTTAAAGAAATGGTAAAGCAAGATATTATATAATTCTGAAAAATATTTTAGAACAAAATAACAAATGAATTAAGAAACATCATATTTTAGAAAATAACAGTGAGAAATCCCTTTTTATCACCCCCATGCATTTTAAATATATTTAATTTTATCTCTGATCTCACTTTAAGAAACAATCATGGCAATATCAAAAAAACAATGATTTAAATTTAGAATGGAATGTAGTAAAGTAGCTAACCAGACAAAAGGAAAAATCAATGGCACAGTCTCCTAACTAACTTGCCAAGGGTCACAAAAATTAGTGGCAGAGTCAAGTATCTAATCAAGATTTTCCAATATCTAATTTGTATTTAAGACAGTATTGCTTATTTTCTATCCAGCTTGGGGAGAAACATGACACTTGAAGTTTAATTAACTAGCCACAGAGAAAGTCAATGACCTTAATTGGGGGAATCTGAAAGGACCAGACCAAGCTTTCACCAGCATGCCCCTTCCACCATTGACTGAAAACATTTTCAGGGACCGAGAAAGAAGTTCCATAGTCCCAGGAAACTATGGACACAAAATATGGCTTGGAGAAAAGAGTAAATGTGATGTGGATCCATAACTAAAGTATCTTTACATATAATATGTCGACTACAAACTGTGTAGTTGAAAGAATCAGAAGGGGGCACAGTGGGTAGGCTTTTCTCAAGCAGGAAGGAAGGACTTAAGGCAAACATCAAAATATAGGCAGCAGACCTCTAATTGGATAGAACAAATTTCACTTTGCCTCTTCAGAATGCCATTGTCTTCTCAGAGCATCCTTGACTCTCTGGTAGAAGGGAATCATAATAGAAAGTTGACTTTGTACTACTTTAGAAACTGGTGAAACAATCTTGGTTCAGCTGGTTGTTGTTGTAGTTGTTGTTGTTTTGAATCTGATGTTAATTCTCAACTCACAGGGCACATGGCCAGGAAGAAAGAATGAAAATGAACTGGGAAATGTAGGAGAAACTGAATTTGCAAATAAGATGGAACTTATATCTTTCCTTTCATTGAACTCCAGGTCAGACTTTATCTCTTTTCAAGTCTAAAAATTTTCTTCCATGCATGACATACAAGAGAAATAGAACTATTGCTGTAAAACCTGGCCCAGAAATTAGAGAACCTAGATAGTTATGGCTGGTAGATGAAGCTATGAGCCTGGCTACAGCCATCATCAATGGGAATCAGCAGATGAACAAAACAGTGGATGATCCACAACAGAGCTCCTGATCTAGATCACCTTTCCAAGAGTGAAGCATGACTATTGTTTTGTTTTTGCTTTCCAGATCTTAGAATTTTGCAGTGGACAAACCTAACTGAAAGCATGCAAAATAAAGGATTCTGGGAAATGTAGCTTTACTTAACCAAATAGAACCATAATGGAGCTTTTACAGTCCAGCCCTTGTTAGCCTGGCACCCATATACACTATTAAGGAAAAGAGCAAAGAAATGTTTCTGCCTATCACGATGCATCTATCCCATGTACACTGAGAACATGCTGACCTTCTGCATAAAAGATGATACAAGATTCCTTTACCCACCTAAGGTGATGCTTATTCTTCTTCTCTGCTCCCTTTAACCTCCTACAATTTGTTCCATTGAAATAAAAATTAACCATAATTAACAGATCTTTTGTATGTAAGAAAGAATAGGGGGTAAAGGAGGGTAGAAGGAAATAGTTTAGTATAAACATGGATATATAGGTATTAAAATAAGAAAGAAGTACTTATAACTATCATAGTCCTAGGTTTTGCAACTGCAAAATATTTTCAACTATCTTCTTCCAGTCCTCATATTTCCATTGCCCTCAGCAAGCCCCTTATAGCAAGGTAGTCGAGGTTCCTTGGTTGTTGGAGTGAACCAATTCTTCACTCCTGGCTTTTCTGGTCCTTTAGCCCTCCTGTATGTGTGGATTGCTATGGTTTTCCATTGACTTTAGTCATAGGACATAGGGGTAATATGAGGGTTAGAGTTAGGGAAACTCCTGCATTACAAACTCTCATTTTGTGTAGCAATGAAATAATTAAATTTCCTCTTGATAGTGAGGATCTACCACACCAACCAGTAATGTAACTCCCTTCTTTTCCTATTGAATCAGTGGCATGGGTAACCCAAGGTGACCAGGAGGCAATCTCAACTGCACGTTCAGTGGAGCCATTGTTGATCCTCTGGTGGAAACATTCATCCATTTGAAGTAAGATATCAAACCAGTAGAGCCTAGTTCATAGGAATGGGAAGCAAAAAATGTGCTAGGGGAACAATGAGAAGATTCACTCACATTTTCATTTCTTGATTCCTCAACCTGTAAATCCAGGCTGTGGGAGAAAGACTGCAACATACTGGATGCTGATTTGGAGCCTATATCACATAACAGAAGACATGTTTTACCCTACTGGATGTTGTCATCTAGATGGCTCTATAACCGAGCCATCAAAAGTCCATTCCGGGCGCCTGGGTGGCTCAGTGGGTTAAGCCGCTGCCTCCGGCTCAGGTCATGATCTCAGGGTCCTGGGATCGAGTCCCACATGGGGCTCTCTGCTCAGCAGGGAGCCTGCTTCCCCCCCTCTCTCTCTCTCTCTCTGCCTGCCTCTCCATCTACTTGTGATTTCTCTCTGTCAATTAAATAAATAAAATCTTTAAAAAAAAAAAAGTCCATTCCACCCTCTATCAGGCCAGCCACTTCAGGTGATGAGAAACTTGGTCAATCTGGAGAATTTGATGAATATCAGCCTATGTCATAATTTTTTGTTGGTGTGGGATGAATATTTTAGTCATAAGAGATGCTAGGTAGAATTCTGAGATTGTAGGAATAAGGATGGGGAAGATGGCAGAATAGGAGGATCCTAAGTTCACCTTGTCTCATGGACACAACTAAATAACATTCATATCAGTGTAAATAACCTAAAGAATGACCCAAAAACTGGAAGAAAGAACTCCAAAACTAAAGACAGAGAATAGGCCATTGAAGAGGATGGGAATGGATGAGACACAGTGAGGGAGCTAAACTGTTTGGGGCTATACACTGAAGA
Source organism: Mustela putorius furo (assembly GCF_011764305.1). Lineage (NCBI taxonomy): Eukaryota > Metazoa > Chordata > Mammalia > Carnivora > Mustelidae > Mustela > Mustela putorius. The sequence goes on from NW_025422049.1 coordinate 19,709,179, forward strand.
GAGGGAGGGACACTGTGGGGATGTAAAGGGGGAGAGAAACAAACTATCATACTGGGAAACCCTCAGAGACGACAAATCCCCCCACAGCATTTGGCTTTGAAAACTAGAAGATCTAAATTTTGTGAGTTCTTGCAAACAGAGGCACTTAAAGTCTAGAATTTTAAAAAAATCAGTGGGATTGGTTCTGAGAGAGCCTTGAGGGCCATTGGAAACTGAGTCCCCACTGTAAAGAGAAAGCATAATAAACAGCTACAGATATATAGCATAGAACTTTGAAAAATTTACAAGGCATATAGGAAGCAGAGTTATTTACTGGTCACAGAATAAGTCCAGAAAGTGTAGGATTTGCTGAAGGACTTTATCAGGAACAAAGGAGTTGGCAGGTGTCATTTCCCTTCCCTATACCATAGCATAAAACTGTGGCAACCTGCAGTATTGAACAAGGTGCCAATATTCACTACTTAATTGCTTACACCATGGCTTGCTGACATGGGCTTTGGCAGATCTGCCTTTTTCCATTATGCTTGCCTCAGTGCTGGCACTGCTGGTCCCTTCCCCTAGAAGACCTGTGAAAAACTTGCCAACAGCACGTTTCCCAACCTGCACAATTTGTGGGGCCTCAGTTCCAATGGTGGCAGCTTCAGGTGCATTATTACCCTTCCCACAGAAAACCGGAATGTGCTTGTTAAAATTGGTACACTAATACCCACAACAGACAAAGAAGAAAAAAATTCTAACTACTTTCAAGAGCAGGAGATAGATGAACTTCCTAACACAAAGAAATAGGCATAGACAGAATGAGAAGAGGAATAAGTCCCCAATGAAAGAACATGACAAAACTATAGTAAGAGACCTAAGTGAAATGGAGATAGCTATTATGCCTGATAGATAATTTAAAGTAATGACCAAAAAAGACTCACTGGACTTGAGAAAAGAGTGGAGAACATCAGTGAGACCCTTAATGCAGAGAAAAAGATGATAAATGAAATTAAAAATGCACTAGATGGAGTAAATAGCAGGCTAGAGAAAGCAGAAAAATGAATTAGTGAACTGAAGGACAGAGTAATGGAAAGCAAGCTAAGCAGAAGAGATAAAAAATATTCAAAATAAGATAGACTTAGAGGACTCAGCAAATTCATCAAGCATAATAACATTCACATTACAAGGATCCCAGAAGAGAAAAAAGAGGACAGAAAATTTTTGTGAAGAAATAGTAGCTGAAGACTTCCCAAGTCTCAGGAAAGAAACAGATATCAAAACCCAGGAGTTACAGAGATTCCCCAACAAAATAAACACAAGGAAGTACATAAGGCACATAGTAATTCAAATGACAAAGAGTAGTGTTAAAGAGAGAATTTTAAGAGTAGCAAGAGAAAAGAAGACAGTTACATACGAGTGAACTAGATAAGGCTATTAGTGCATTTTTCAGCAGAAACTATGCAAACTTGATGGAGTGCATGATAAATTCAAATTTCTGAATAAGAAAAGTCTACAGCCAAGAATATTTTATCCAAGAAGGCTATAATTCAGAATAATTCAGAAGGAGAGATAAGGATTTCTCAGACAAACATATCCAACAAGGCTATAATTCACAATAGAAGGAGAGATAAGGGTTTCCCAGACAAACGAAAGTCAAAGGAATTCTTTACAATTAAAGCAGATCTTCAAGAATTGTTAAAGGGGACTCATTGAGTGGAATGGAAAGACCATAAGAGTAAGAAAAGTTGGAGGCAAAAATGCAGTAAGAAGAAGTGTATCTGTGGGGTGGCTGAGTAGCTCAGTCAGTTAAGCATTTGATTCTTAATTTTGGCTCAGGTTGTGATATCTGGGTCATGAGACCAAGCCCTGCATCAGGCTCTGCACTGGGCACGGAACCTACTTAAGATTCTCTCCCCCTTCTTCCACAACCCCCCTCATGCTCTCTGTCTCCCCCTCTCTCTCACTCTCTCGCTCTCTCTCAAAAAAAGAAAAGTTTATCTGTAAAATCAGCCAGGAAATCACAACGTAAATGGACATAAACTATGACATCATGTAGTTAAAATGTCAAGGGGAGAGAAGAAAAGGATTCAAACTGAAGTGACCATCACCTTAGTATATAGACTGTTATATGGAGAAGATACTATATACAAAGCAGATCATAAACACAATAAAAAAAAGTACTAGAATTGCAAAAAGTAAAGAGAAAGGGACCAAAGTATATCACTAAAGAATTCCAACAAACCATGGGAGAACAGAACAAGAGGAGAAAGGACCAGAGAAGAACCTCAGAAACAACCATAAAACAAGTAACAAGATAGAAATAAAAACATACTTATGAATAATTACTTTGAATGTAAATGGACTAACTGCTCCAATCACAAGACATAGGGTGACAGAGTGGATAGAAAAACAAAACTTATTTATATGCTAACTACAAGAGATTCATTTAAGACCTAAAGACACACACAGATTGAAAGTGAGGGGATGAAGAAGCATTAATCATGCAAATGAATTTGAAAAGAAAGCCAAGGTAGGAAAATTTTTGTCAGACAAAACAGACTTTAAAACAAATACTGTAACAAGAGATAAAGAAGAACACTATAAAATCATAAAGGGGGAAATCCAACAAGAAGATATGCCAATTATAAATATTTGTGCATCCAATTATATAACACAGTTAATAACAAACATAATGGAACTAATCAGTAGTAAAACAATAGTAGTTGGTGACATTAACACCCCACTGACATCAATGGACAGATCATCCATACAAAAAATCAACAAAGACACAGTGGCTTTGGATGACACCCTAGACTAGATGGATTTAACACATATCTTCAGAATATTACATCCTAAAACAGCAGAATATACATTCTCTGGAATAGATCACATATTAGGCCAAAAATCAAATATCAATAATTAAAAAAAACAAATACAAGTTCATACCATATATCTTTTCTGTCCACAAACATATGAAACTAGAAAGGAACCACAAGAAAAAAAGTCTGGAAAGAACACAGATATATGGAGGCCATATAACATTGCACTAAACAATGAATAGGTTAACCAAGAAATCAAAGAAGAAATCACAATTACATGGAAACAAATTAAAATTAAAACAGAATGGTCCAAAATATCTGGGATGCAACAAAATCTCTTCTTAGAGGGAAGTTTTTGGCAATGCAGCCCTGCCTCAAGAAATAAGAAAATGCTCAAATAAACATTATAACCTTACACCTAAGAGCTGAAAAAAGAACAAACAAAACCCCAAACCAACAGAGGGAAGAAAATAATAAAGATCAGAGCAGATATAAATGATATAGAAACTAAAAAGACAGTAGAACAGATCAGTGAAACCAGGAGCTAGCTCTTTGAAAAGATCAAGAAAATTGATAAATCTCTAGGTACCCTTGAAAGAAAGAAAGAAAGAAAGAGAGAAATAAAGAGTAATGAACTCGTGGAGATTTGTGGAGTGTGGTGCACCTGGAGAGGGCCTGGAATTTCCCCCACACTTTCCCCCTACCTTGTCCTAAGCATCTCTTCTATCTGGCTGTTCCTGAGTTATAACCTTTTACAATAATTTGTATTTCATGCAATCTTTGAAGAGTATTCCCTGTTCAAGGATTTCAGAACACATCTCTAATAGGTCCTTTGGATGTTAGAACCTGCTCAGCCTACCAGCATTAGCTAAATTAACCCGAACCAAGGGTAAAAAAAGTAAAAAATTGTTCAAGAAGTCCTTCACTTTTTGGAGGGAAGATGGTGGAAGAGTAGGAAGATAGTGGAAGAGTAGGGGACCCTATTTCAGTTGGGCCCCAGAATTTAGCTGGAAATCTACCAAACCATTCTAAACACCCATGAAATTAAATATATATCTGGATCTTTACAAGCAGAAAATCACTGGAAGTCTCGAGGTATGAAGGGTGGAGGCATGATTCTGTGGGAGTATATTGGTAGGTAAATAGAAGGGGCCACTGTAAGCTGGCACCAGTTAGGTGATATAACACTGGAGCACAGAAGTATCCTGCACTGGGGACCAGGCACAGACTCACAAAATTGTAGCCATGGAGATAGCACTTTAGTCCAGCCCCCAGAGAGGATCCAGGAGCTGCAGGTTGTGTGCATGTGAACTGGGGTGGCTCACTGTTTTAGAAGCACAAAGGGTAGAGATGTGCCTGCCCAGGGATCAACCCCTGGGAGAGTTGCTGTGGGGTGCAAAACCAGGGAGGCTGCCATTTTTAACAGCACAGACACAAAGGGAGACTGTGCGTCCTGGAGAACTCAGTGAAGAGCAGACTGCGAATTCTCTCTTCTGGGACAGATGTTTTGGTGCAGTCACTTCTGCTCTGACTTTCAGAAGAGACATGGAAAGCTGCTAGGCAAAGCCTCCAGAGAACAAAATCTCAAAAAAACTGGTTTTCACTGAGCCTCCACCCCACGGGGGTCAGAGTAACTCTGCCCAAGCAAGGTTGCTGAAGTAACAGTGCAGCAGGCCCCTCCCAGAAGACAGGCTGGAAGAACAAGAGGAAAACAACCCTAGAGTCCCTATAAAACAAATATATCTTGCTTGGGTTGTAGTTAATGCTTTTGACTCTGTACATTCCCTCAACCACCCCCCAACAGAATGACTAAGAGTATTAACCCCCAACAAAGAAAAGAATCAGAGACTATGGTCTCTGACACAGACCTAATGGATATGGATCTAAGCAAGATGTCAGAAATAGACTTCAGAGTAGCAATTATGAAGTTGGTATCTAGGCTTGAGAAAAATATTAGTGACAATATAGAGTCTCTAAGGGCAAAAATGAGATCTAATCAGGCCGAACTTAAAAATGCTATGAAAGAAATCTAAACTGGATACTCCAACTTCCAGGGTAAATGAGGCAGAAGAATGAATTAGTGAGATAAATGGTGAGATGATAGAAAAGAAGGAAACTGAGGAGGCCTGGGAAAAACAGCTTAAAGCCCAAGAGATCAGACTGAGAGAGATTAATGACACCATGAAATGTTTCAATGTCAGAATTATTGGGATCCCTTATGGGGTTGTGTGTGGGTAAAGGAGAGGTCTAGAAGACATATTTGAGGAAATTGTAGCTGAGAACATCCCTAATCTGGCACTTGTGTCACAGACTGAGAAGCATTGTGTCCAAGAGGCAGAGAAAACCCCTCCCAAGAGAAAAGAGAACAGATCAATGCCTCGACATATAATAGCAAAACTAGCAAATCTTTAATGCAAAGAAACAATCCTGAAAGCAGCTGGGGGAAGAGATTTCTTATGTACGGAGGGAGGAATATCATATTAACTAAAGACTGTAGCTAGAAATACAGAAGGACACCATATCATTCTCAAAGGGTCTATCCAACAAGAAGATCTAACAATTGTTAATATCTATGCCCCAGCATGGGAGCAGACAACTGTTAGCCAAAATAAAGAATCATATTGATAATAATTATTAATAATAGGACACCTCAACATGCCACTCTCAGCAATAGACAGATCATCTGAGAAGAAAATCAACAAGGAAACAAGAGCTTTGAATGACACACAGGACCAGATGGACTTCTTAGATATATACATAACTTACCACCCTAAAGCAACAAAATATTCATTCTTCTCAATGTACATGGAAATTTCTACAGAATAGACCACATACTGGGTCACAAATCAGGTCTCAACTGGTACCAAAAGATTGAGATTATTCCCTGCATATTCTCAGACCACAGTGCTTTGAAACTGGAACTCAATCACAAGGAAAATTCAAACACTTGGAAGCTAAAGACCATCCTGCTCAAGAATGTTTGGGTCAACCAGGAAGTCAAAGAAGAACTTAAACAGTTCAAGGAAACCAATGAGAATGAAAACACATCTGTCCAAAACTAATGGGATACTGCAAAGGTGGTTCTAAGGGGTAAATACATAGCCATCCAAACCTCACTCAAAAAAGTAAAAAAATCCCCAATGCACAAGCTAACCTTACACCTATAGGAACTGAAGAAAGAGCAGCAAATAAAACCTAAACCAAGCAGGAAAAGAGAAATAATAAAGATTAGAGCATAGACAAATGAAAGAGAAACCTGAAATATAGTAGAACAGATCAACAAAACTAGAAGCTAGTTCTTTGAAAGAATTAACAAGATTGATAAGCCTCTGGCCAGATTTATCCAAAAGAAAAGAGAAAGGACCCAAATTAATATAATTATGGATGAAAGGGGAGAGATCATGACTAACACCCAGGAAATAAAAACAATTATTGGAAATTATTATCAACAACTATATGACAATAAATTAAGCAACCTGGAAGAGATGAATTCCTGGAAACCTATAAACTACCAAGATTGAAACAGGAAGAAATTGGCAATGTTAATAGACCATTAACCAGTAACGAGATTGAAGCAGTGATCAAAAACCTCCCCCAAAACAATCTTCCAGGGCCAAATGGATTCCCAGCAGAATTCTAACAAACATTTAAAGAAGAAATAATACCTATTCTTCTGAGCTCTTTCAAAAAATAGCAACAGAAGGAATACTTCCAAACTCACACTATGAGGCCAGCATTACTTTAATCCCAGGCCAGGCCCCAGGAAAGACCCCATTGAAAAAAGAGGATTACAGACCAATATCCCTGATGAATACAGATGCCAAAATTCTCAACAAGATCCTAGCCAATAGGATCCAACAGTACATTAAAAGAATTATCCATCACGAGCAGGTTGGTTTTATTCCTGGGACACAAGGGTGGGTCAACATTCCCAAATCAATCAATGTGAGAGAACACAATAGTAAGTGTCAAGAACCATATGATCCTCTCAATTGATGCAGAAAAAACATTTGATAAAATACAGCATCCTTTCCTGATTAAAACTCTTCAGGGTGTAGGAATAGTGGGAACATTCTTCAATTTCATAAAAACCATGTATGATTAGCACACAGTGAATATCATTCTCAATGCAGAAAAGCTGAGAGGCTCCCTCTTAAAATCAGGAACACAATAAGGATGCCCACTCTCACCACTATTGTTCAACACAGAACTAGAGGTCTTAGCATCAGCTATCAGACAACAAAAAGAAAGAAACTATATTCAGATTGGCAAAGAAGTCAAACTCTCTGTCTTCACAGATGACATGATACTTTATGAGGCTAACCCAAAGACTCCACCCTCAAATTACTAGAATTCATACAGCAATTCAGTAATGTGGCAGGATATAAAATCCATGCACAGAAATCAGTTGCTTTTCTATACATTAACAATATAATTGTAGAAAGAGAAATTAAGGAATGGATTCCATTTAAAATAGAACAAAAACTACAGGATACCAACAATAAACTTAACCAGAGAGGTAAAGGACCTGTACTCTAGAAACTACAGAAAACTATATGAAAGAAATTGAAGAAGATACAAAAAGATGGAAGAACATCCCATGTTCATGGATTGGAAAAATAAAATTGTTAAAATGTCTATGTTGCCCAGGGAAATCTATACTTTCTAATCCATTCTTATCAAAATATCATTGGCATTTTTTCAAAGAGCTTGAACAAATAATCCTAAAATTTGTATAGAATCAGAAAAGACCCCATATTGCCAAGGGAATGTTGAAAAAGAAAAACAAAGCTGGGCGCATTGTATTATCTGATTTCATCCTATATTACAAAGCTATGATCAAGACAACATGGTATTGGCACAAAAATCAACGTGCATAGATCAATGAAATACAATAGTAAGCCCAGATATGGACTCTGAACTCTATGGTCAATTAATCTTTTTCAAAGTAGGAAAAAAATCCAATGGAAAAGACAGTATCTTCAGTAAATGGTGCAGGGAAAATTGGACAGGTATATACAGAAGAATGAAATTCAACCATTCTCTTACACCATACACAAAGATAAAGTCTAAATGGATGAAAGACCACAGTGTGAGACATGAACCCATCAAAACCATAGAGAAGAACATAGGCAGTAACCTCTTTGATAGAAGCCACAGCAACTTCTTTCATGACATGTCTCCAAAGGCAATGGAAACAAAAGTGAAAATGAACTTTTGGGACTTCATCAAATTATAAAGCTTTTGCACGGCAAAGGAAATAGTCAAGAAAACAAAGATGCAACCCATGGAATAGGAGAAGATATCTGAAAATGACATTACAGACAAAGGGCTGGTATCCAATATCTGTAAAGAACACCTCAAACTCAACACCCAAAAACCCAAAAAACAAATAATCAAGTCAAAAAATGGGCAGAAGGCATGAACGAACACTTCTCCAAAGAAGACATACAAATGGCTATCAGACACATGAAAAAATTTTCAACATCATTAGCCATCACAAACCATAAGTGACTCTTAATCTCACAAAACAAACTGAGGGTTGCTGGGGGGAGGGGGTTTGGGAGAAGGGGGTGGGATTATGGACATTGGGGAGGGTATGTGCTTTGGTGAGTGCTGTGAAGTGTGTAAACCTGGTGATTCACAGACCTGTACCCCTGGGGATAAAAATATGTTTATAAAAAATAAAAAATTTAAAAAAAAAACCACATTGAGATACCACCTTACACCAGCTAAAATGGTAAAAACTACCAAGGCAGGAAACAACAAATGTTGGAGAAGATGTGGAGGAAGGGGAACCCTCCTCCACTGCTGGAAATGTAAGTTGGTACAGCCATTTTTGAAAACAGTATGGAGGTTCCTCAAAAAGTTAAAAGTAGAGCTATCTTATGACCCAGAAACTGCACTACTGGGCATTTACCCCAAATATATAGATGTAGTGAAAAGAAGGAGCACATGCACCCCGATATTCATAGCAGCAATGTCCCAATAGCCAAAGTATGGAAGGAGCCGAGATGTCTAGATGAATGGATAAAGAAGATGTGGTTCATATATACAATGGAATATTACTTAGCCATCAGAAAGGATGAATACCCACCATTTACACTGACATGGTTGGAACTGGAGGGTATTATGCTAAGTGAAATAAGTGAAGCAGAGAAAGAGAATTATCATATGGTTTTACTCATATGTGGAACATAAGGAATAGCATGGAGGATGTTAAAGGATGGAAGGGAAAACTGAAGTAGGAGAATCAGAGGGGGAAATGAACCACGAAAGGCTATGGACACTGGGAAATAATCAGAGTTTTGGGGGGCCGTTAAGGATATGAGTTAGCCAGTGATGGGTACTAAGGAGGGCACATGTTGAATTGAGCACTGGGTGTTCTATGCAAATAATGTATCACAGAACCCTATATCAAAAACTAATGATGTACTGTATGGTGACAAATATAACATCATAAAATAAAAGAGAGGAAAGTCAAAGGAACAAAATTAGAAAGGAAAGAAGAGAAATAACTGATTCCACAGAAACACAAAGATTTGTAAAAGAATATGAAAAATTGTATGCCAACATATTGGACAACCTAGAAGAAATGGATAAATTTCTAGAAACATATAATCTACCAAAACTGAAGCAGGAAGAAGTAGAAAATTTGAAAAGACTGATTGCTAACAATGAAACAAAACAGTAATTTAAAAACTTTCAACAAACAAAAGTCCAGGACCATAGGGTTTTACACATGAATTTTAGCCAACATTTAAAGAAGAGTTAATGCCTGTTCTAATCAACCTTTTCCAAAATATAAGTGAAGTAAAATTCTGAAATCCATTTTATGAAGCCAGCATTCCCTAATAGCAGAATTGGATAAAGACTTCACAAAATAAAATCAACTCCCAGCCAATATTTCTGATGAACACAGATGCAAAAATACTCAACCAAATATTCGCAAACTGAAGTCCAATAAATAAATCATTCATCAGAGGGATTTATTCCCAGGATGCAAGGGTGCTTCAATATTCCCAAATCAATTGGTGTGACACATCATATCAACAAGAGAAAGGATAAAAACCATATAATCATTTCAGAAGATGCAGATATTTGACCAAGTACAAAATCCATTCATGATAAAAACCCTCAGCATAATAGGTTTAGAGAGAACATACCTCAACATAATAAAGGTCATATATGAAAAACTCATAGCTAATATCATACTCAATGATGAAAAAACAGAGATTTTCCTTAAGGTCAGAAACTAGAGAAGAATGTCCCTTGTTACCACGTTTCTTCAACATAGTACCAGAAATCTTAGCTACAATAATCAGACAACAAAAATAAATAAAAGGCATCCAAGTTGGGAAGGAAGTAAAACCTTCACTATTCTCAGATGACCTGCTATTTTTACAATAAACCCTAGATATTCCAACAAAATACAATGAGAACTGATAAATGGTTTCAGCAAGACCACAGGATAGAGAAATCTGTTACATTTGTATACATTAATAATGAAATCTTACCATTTACATGATGTGGATAGAACTGGAGAGTATTATGCTGAATAAAATAAGTCAACAGAGAAAGGCAATCCTCGTATAGTTTCACTCATATGAGCAATGTAAGAGACAGTGCAGAGGATCATAGGGGAAGGGAGGGAACACTGAATGTGAAGTCATCAGAGAGGGAGATTAACCATGAAAGACTCTTAACTATGGGAAAGAAATTGAGGGTTGCTGAAGGGGATTGGGGGATGGGAGCTATTTTGCTTAATTGAATTTAAATAAAAATAATGAAGCAGCATACAGAGAATTTAAAAAAAAATAATCCCATTTACAATTTCACAAAAATATTAAAATACTTAGAAATCTACTTAACTAAGGAGGTGAAAGACCTCTATTCTAAAAACTATGACACACTGATAAAAGAAATCAAAGAGAACATAAGCAAAAAGACATTCCATGCTCATGGATTGAATGAATAAATATTGTTAACATGTCCATGCAACTGAAAGCAGTCTACAAATTTAATGCAACCCTTATCAATATACCAATAGCATTTTTGACAGAACTAGAACAAACAGTCCTAAAACTTGTATGGAACCACAAAAGACCCCAGATGGTCAAAGCAATCTTGAAAAAGAAAAGCAAAGATGGAGGCCTCAAAATTCCAGCCTTCAAATTATATTACGAAGTTGTAGTGATCAAGGCAATATGGTACTGGTACAAAAATTGATACCTAGATCAATAGAACAGAATTGAGAGCCCAGAAATAAATCCACAATTATATAGTCAATCTTCATCAAAGGAGGTAAGAATGTGCAGTAGGAAATAGTCTCTTCAACAAACGGTGTTGGGAAAACAGGACAGTCACATGCAAAAGAATGAACCTGAACTACATCCTTACATTATATACAAATAAACTCAAAATGGATTAAGGATCTAAATGTGACACCTGAAACCATTAAAATCTTAGAAGACAGCACTGGTAGCAATTTTTATGACATCAGCCATGAAAACTTCTTTCTTGGTATGTCTCTTGACTCAAGGGAAACATAAGCAAAAATGAACTATTAGGACTATATCAAAATAAAATGCTCCTGCACAGTAAAGGAAACAACAAAACTGAAAGAGAACCTACAGAATGGGAGAAGATATTTGCAAATGATAATTCTGATAAAGGAATGGTATCCAAAATATATGAAAAACTTATATAACTCCATATCAGAAAAACAAATAATTCAATAAAAAATGGGCAGAGGGCATAAATAGAAATTTCTCCATGAAAGACATACAGATGGCCCTCAGACACATGAAAAGATGCTCATCATCACTTCTCATCAGGGAAATGCAAATCAAAACCACAATGAGATATGATCTCACACCTATCAGAATGGCTAAAGTCAACAGCACAAGAAATAGTAAGTGTTGATGAGGATGTGGAGAAAAGGGCACTCTTGTGCACTGTTGGTGGGAATGCAAACAGGTACAGCCTGAATGGGGGTTCCTCAAAAAATTAAATATATAGGGGCATTTGGATGGCTCAGTCTGTTAAGCATCTGACTCTTGATTTCGGTTCAGGTCATGATCTCAGGGTCATGGGATTGAGCCCCACATCAGGCTCCATACTAGGTGGGGAGCCTGCTTATGATTCCCTATCTCCTTCTCCCTCTGCCCTTCCTCCCAATCATGTACATTCTCTTTCTAAAAAAGTTTTTAAAAATTAAACAAAAAGGAAGGAAGGAAGGAAGGAAGGAAGGAAGGAAAAGAAGGAAAGAAAGAAGAAAGAAAGAAAGAAAGAAAGAAAGAAAGAAAGAAGACTATATAGAACTACCCTATGATCCAGCAATTACACTACTGGGTATTTACCAAAAGAATACAAAAGCATTGTTTCTAAGAGACCCATGCACCCCTATATTTATTGCAACATTTCCACAATAGCCAGATTATGGAGACAGACCAAGTGTCCATCAATAGATGAATGGATAAAGAGGATGTGGTATATATATGTGCCCATTATTCAGCCACAAAAATAATGAAATCTTGCCATTTGCAACAACATGAATAAATCTACTGTGTTCAATGCTAAGCAACAAAAATCAGTTAGAGAAAGACAAATACCAAATGGTTTCAGTCGTATATGGAATTTAAGAAGAAATACAAAAGAACAAAAGAAAAAAATCTTTATCCATTCGTCTATCAATGGACATGGGCTGCCTCCATAATTATAATAATAAATTACATGTATTTATATATAAATTAATATAAATATAGTCATATTATATATAATCATATAAATTTATATCAATATAAACATATAATTTATACATACAATTCAGCCACAAAAAAGACTGAAATCTTTATTTTTTTTAAATTTTATTTATTTTTTAAATTTATTTTCAGTGTTCTAGAATTCATTGCTTATGCACCACACCCAGTGAAATCTTTCCTTTTGTAACAACGTGGATGATGCTGGAGAGTATATGTTAAGCTAAACAAATCAGTCAGAGAAAGACAAATATCATATGATTTTTCTCCTTTGTGAAATCTAGGAAACAAGACAAATGAACAAATGAAAAAAGAGACAAAGCAAAAAACAGACTCTTAAATATAGAGAATAAACTGATGGTTGCCAGAGGGGAGGTAGAGAGGAGGGAATATATGGGATAGGTGAAGGGGGTTAAGAGTACACTTATTTTGAGGACCACTGAGTAATATATGGTATTGCTTTTTCACTATATTGTACCCCTGAAACTAATATAATATTGTATGCTAACTATACTGGAATTAAAATTTGAAAAATAAAGAATACCATGATTACAGATCAAGCAGTCTACAAGCTCACAGATGGTACATTTTGTACAAACATTACAGGCAAAAAAGGCAAAACCACGTTTAGAGTCAATGTCTATACCTGTGAGAACAAAACAAAGCTTCTTTTAGGATGGAAGTGGTACAGTGCAATCAGACTAAAATCAGGCAGCTTACTAGTCCTTCTGAGGAATTGTGCCATGTTTGAATCTCAGTGTTGGTATCTGCTGTAGCTGTAGCAATGTTGATCTTGGTGAGTGGAGATCCATGTTTCTGGCCATGTGTAAATTTTATCCCAGCTGGCAGGGATACTTTCTTTATGAGCTGATCAGACAAGGACAGAAATAACTGGGGAAAGCAGTTCATTGACATTCACAAGAGGCATCATCTAATGTGCCTGATTATTAAACCTCTACTCTGTTGATGTTGTTCCTTGGTGAGCATTCACATGTGACGCAAATATCCATGCTTCATAACCGTTTGCAGAGAGTTACACTCATACATCTTTTTCAGACATCCTCATCACCTATTTTCCAGTCATGTCCTTTTCATGTTCCCAAACATCCAGAGAAACCATTAATCAATATACATGATTTAGAGTAGATGCAAATTTCCTTCTAGGGAAAGTGAGCAATCTGGTGCACTGCTTAAAGTCCTGTCCATTGAGATTTTTCTTCATCACTGCCTTTTTGAGCGCAGCTTCTTGTTTGATCCTGGATTTTATTTTATTTTATTTCCTCTTAAAATTTTATTTGTGGGAGAAAGAGAGAGAGAGAGCACAAGCAGAGGGAGAAGTAGGTTCCCCATTGAGCAGAGAGCCTGATGTGGGACTCAATCCCAGGACTCTGGAATCACAACATTAGCCAAAGGCAGATGGTTAACCAACTGAGCCACCCAGGTGTCCCTGATCCTGAATTTTAGAACAAACCATATGTTTGACCATGGACACCAAACACTAATGTGACCTAAACTGCCCATGGCGAACTGAATGTTGTTTAACCCATTAAACCATAAATTTGGAGGTGAACAGCAGCGTTTCATCAATGAATGATGGTAGTATAGCTGGAAAGTGGAAAATTTGTCTTGAGCAAGTTCTGAAGGGACAAGAAATTTGCACAAGCATGGTGTAATGGAAAATATATATTTGGTCTTTGCCTCCAGTTCCTATCACAGAGTCCCTTAATCCTTTGGAACTTCTTGGGTGATAGGACTGATATAAACTTCTTTTATTTTTCATAACAAGCTCCTTTCACCTATACTTGAGTTTATGCTATTGAAGTGACTTAACTGGACCCTAGATAGGGGCTGATCACTAGAAATATCAAGCCAGGATTAGAGGGTTAGACATTTTAGTCCCCCACACTAATTTCTAAGGAGGGGAGAGAGATTGGAGATTGACCTCAATCACCACTGGCCAATGATTTGATCAATCATGACTACATAATTGAATTTCCACTAAAAAACCCTAAACAACATAATGTGGGAAACTTCTAGGTTGGTGAACATACTGAAGTGGTGGGAAGGTGGCATACCTATAGAGGGCATGGATGTTTCATACAATTACATTATACCTCAGCTTATGCATCTCTTCCACTTCACTATTCCTGAGTTGTATCATTTTATAAATTAACATATAATGTATTATTTGTTTCAGGGGTATAGGTCTGTGATTCATCAGTCTTACACAATTCACAACACTCACCATGGCACATACCCTCTCCACTGTCCATCACCAAGCCCCTCCATCCTTCCCACTCTCCTCTCCTCCAGTAATGCTTTATTTGCTTCCTGAGTTTAAGAGTCTCTTATGGTTTGTCTCCCTCTCTGGTTTCCCCTTGTTTCATTTTCCCTCCCTTCCCTTATGATCCTCTGTCTTGTTTCTCAAATTCCTCATATCAGTGAGATCATATGATAATTGTCTTTCTCTGACTTATTTCGCTTAGCATAATACCCTCTAGTTCCATCCATGTCATTTCAAATGGCAAAATTTTGTTTTGTTTTGTTTTTATGGCTGCATAGTATTCCAGTGTGTGTGTGTGTGTGTGTGTGTGTATGAATTGTATCTTTTATAATAAACCAGTACATGTTTAATACTTATTTTTATTTCCCATCTATTTAGGTATTTGGAAAAGAGTAAGAGTAAGCCCTTGTAGGGTCTACTATAGAGACCAAAGTGTCAATATCATAAAAGAGGGGTACACAACTGAAGGAAAGGGGCAGACAGCCTGATCAAACAAATGACACAAATGACAAGTGTTTGTAAGAAGGGAATGCTGTGTTGATATCCCAGACTACTCACCTGGGATATGTAGTCCAAATTGGAATGATCCTGTCCCATCACATCAGCTGCTTAAACCTATCCTTTTGTTGTCCTTCAAATTGCCCAATAACCTCCATGGCTTGGGAGTAATATAAATCATGGAGATTCATATCATGTACCCCACGACTAGGTGCACTGATGAGTAGTTTAGCTTATGAAACTGGAGCCATCATTATACAAAATGTGTTCAGAGAAACTAAAAAGGAAACAAATATGGCTTTGTAGATCCTGAATAATATGGCCCAAGTAAATGGAATACACAGGGATGGCAAGGCCAAATCTCAGAAAAAGTATCAACAGCAGTCAGGATCCACTGAAACTCTCTATAAAGGACCAGAGGGTTAATATGGTTAATCTTTTAAAAAAATGTCCTGGCACATAGCTGTGGGGAATTTGTCCTTGGGCAGTGTTTTTCGGCTTGGTCAGTGTTTGGCAGGTGGGACAAATTTTCCATGTTGTTTCAGCATTTTCTGATGGCATTGGCATTCCATGTATCTGGGCCACATCCAGGACTGGGTCTGAATTTCTATGGACCATCCTTTTGTGGATTCAAGAAGCAATCTATCACACATCTACTTGCTCTAAAGCAGAGACCAACTGAGTCTCAGTATTTAGCTAATAAGCATAGTGCTCATTGAGTATGTTTTCCCTCATTAGCATTAGGGGCCTTTCTGCTGAGCATCCACATGAACAAGAAAAAGCTTTTTAGGAGAACTGATTTTTGTTAAATGTCTCTGCCTCATTGTTGGGGGCGGGGCATGTTCTTTAAGCAAGTCTAAAGCTTGCTGTGGCCTAGAAAATATCTAGGTCATTAGCTAAAACCCATGGGTTCCATAAGTTTATGGTCTTCAGCAAGTCTCACTAAAATGGCAGTAACAGTAGCAATTCCCATCAGAACTTGAAGGCAAGGGGCGCCTGGGTGGCTCAGTGGGTTAAAGCCTCTGCCTTCGGCTCGGGTCATGATCCCAGGGGTCCTGGGATCGAGCCCCGCATCAGGCTCTCTGCTCTGCAGGGAGCCTGCTTCCTCCTCCTCTCTCTCTCTGCCTGCCTCTCTGCCTACCTGTGGTCTCTGTCTGTCAAATAAATAAATATAATCTTTAAAAAAAAAAGAACTTGAAGGCAATACTAGCAGGGATGTACATAGATAATAATTTATCAATAACATTAATTAGTGGGAGCCATTAAAATAGAGATTATTTAGGATCTCTACGAGACCTACTTACATAGAAGCTTGGGCGAGTGTCCTCATGGTGATGGCTTTAGATTACAAAACAAGGTATTATCAGCTTTTCTCTCATCTTGGTGCCTGGGGCTGTGGGGACCACAGTCAAGGAGTTTAACTTTTTCACATATTAAACTTTAACCTTAGCCTAGGAACTCTGGTTTTACTGAGTACAGAACATCATTGTCTTGACTCCTACACTTGCATTTGAAAGCTGAGAGGTCAGGTTCCAGTTCAAGGTGGTGATATAGGAAGATTCTTAACTGACCTCCTCCCACAGCCACACTGAGTCTACTACTACACACGGAAGGATTTCCTCTGAAAACAACTGAAAGAATGGTTGAGCAACAACTATACATTGGACAAAGAAAAAAATATATCAAAGTGGTAAGAAGTGGCTGGAACACAGTCTCACCATTAACTCTACCCCAGCAGGACAACCTACAAATTAGGAGGGAATTCAAAACCCAGGGCTTCTCTCTGAGAAGAGAAGGGTTTGAACCCCACATCAGGTACCCTAATTTTTAAGACCTGAACCTGAGAAAAAAAATGTCCTAAAATAATCTGACCTTGAGAACCAATGGGACTAGTATCCACAAGACCCACAAGACTGTAGTGAACTGAGAAACACTTCTTAAAGGGCTCATGCAGTTAGGCTTATACAACCTAGGACCTAGCTCAGAGGCAGCTGCATTGGGACTGTAAATGAGAGAGGCTCATGTATGTGTATTAAAGTGTTGACTTAAGGAGTAGGAATATAATTTAACACACATATCTAAGAGTCTGTAGAATACTCTTTGGGGACAGAGACTGGTGGGCATCATAATAGCACTCTCCCTCTGCTTTGCTCTAGCCAATGGGTACCATACCCCCCACGTTTTTTTCTTTGTTCAGTGAGTACCATCTTTATGTTCCCCTTCTGTCTCACTATAGCTGGTGGGTGCCATCTTCCCACTCTCCTTACCACTTCCCCTATCTCACAGAAGGGAGTTTTACATGCATCTGGCGCCCTAACTTTTAGCAGCTACCACCCAGGGGATGCCCCTTGATGGCCAGGCCCTGGGGGTTAAATCAGTTTGCATTCCTGGGTCCCATGGGATTGAAACAATCCCAACGACAGTTCTTGGCAGTCTACCAGCCTGAGGGCATTGCATGGACAGGAAACTAAAATACACTCTGGCTTTTCCATGAAAGATGCCTATTTGCTTATCCATGAACTTTGGTCTGTGAAGCAGGCTTCTGGTTTGACACACCTCTAGTGGCCTAAGAAGTGATTGCAGGGAACAGAGGTTGGTGGATGCTATCTTTTCAATCTATTTCAGCCTTGTCCAGTTTGCTGGTATTTCCCAAGAGGAGTTTATACCTTTGTCTGTTTCCTTGATTTTACACCTTTGTCTGTTTCCTTGATTTTTCATCTACTACTAGGCAACACATCTACATGGTTGGGTCTTGTGGCCATCAGGGCTTATGTTTACAGATCCACAGGACTCTAACCAGTGGAAAAAAGGGTTTTGAAATAGCTACCCCTCCCAGGGCACAGCAAGAGGCAACTGATCCAGGAGCTCAGTTTTTCTGAAAGAAGTCTATTAGTAGAGTTCCAATCTGAAGGATAAACTTTGAGTTAAACACACATGTAATGGCTAACTATAATATAATCCTTTCCACAGATATGAGAGGGTGGGTGCTGTCTTCACATTCTCCCTCTGCTGTGCTTCAGAGCACCAGTAACCATCACAGGGAACCACTACACAAGTCTTATACACTGGTTTATGTTTGGTAGCCCATTTTTTTTCTGGCTGCCGTCCAGGGAATGCCCCTTGTCCACCTGGCTCAGGTGGCCAGGGAATCTTATGTTTCTAGGTCAAATGGTACAGTAACAGAGAGACAATACTTGGCAGGCTATCACCTAGAGGGGATTGCACAGTAAATAGACTGAAACATAACCCCAGTCTTTCTGTGAAAGAGGCCTGTTTGTCCTGGAGCTTTGGCTTCAGGCACAGTTTTCAGTGACTCATACCTAGAGTTCTACAGAACTGTTGTCAGGGAACATAGGCCAAAGGATGATATCTATGCATTTTCTCTCTGCCTTGCTACAAATCACTGGTATCTCTAAGAAAAGAGCTTATATACTTGTATGGAGCCCCAGTTTTTAAAACTGCCATCCGTGAGGCACCTCCAGATTTCCTGGCTCTAGTGTCCAGTGGCATTTATATGTGCGGTATTGTAGAACTGTATATATTTGCATACTTTAAAAGCTGCTGCCTGAAGTTCTGTCTTCCAATCAGTCTGAATCTAGATGTTAACTGAAATCCTCTCCTAATAGGTCTTGGCACACCCTCAGCTACTGGAAACTATTAAAAATATAATAGGCTGCTTGATCAATCATAAAGTTTTGAGACTCAACAAAGAGCTAAGGAAGAATTGAATGACGAGATTCATCTCTTACACAAAGGTACTACTTCAAGATTGGGATTGGTTGTTTCATTTACTGCAGAGAAGCTAACGCAGAGAGTCAAGCAAAATGATGAAACAGGAATATATTCCAAATGAAACAACAAAACAAATCCTTAGGGGGAAAATAATGAAATGGAGATTCTTAAATTACTTGAGAAAGAGTTCAAAGTAATCATCGTAAAGATGCTCACTGAACTCAGGAGAAAAATAAACACAGTTAGAATCTCAATAAAGAGATGGAAAATATAAGAAAGTACAAAATGAAAAATAAATCAAAGAAGAATGAAAAATAAATCGAAGAAGAATTTAAAAATGTACCTTGGAAAAAATGCAAATAGAAATAGCACATACCAAAATCTGTGGGATGCAGCAAAAACAGTTCTAAGAGGGAGGTTCATGGTAATAAACCATGAACCATAAGCCAAATAAAAATTTGCCTCAAGAAACAAGAAAAATCTAAAATAAACGACCTGACTTTACACCTCAAGAAATAGAAGAAAAAAAATGAAGTTCATAGTAGAGGAAATTAAGAAAGATCAGAGCAGAAATTCAAAATAGAGACTAAAGAGACAAGAGAGAAGCATGATGAAATTGAGTTGGTTGTTTGAAAAGATAAACAAAAGATAAACCTTTAGGTAAACTCTCCAAGAGAAAAGAGAGAGAATTCAATTAAATGAATTCATAATTGAAAGAGAAAATGTTACAATTGATACCACAAGGTACCTTATATAAGGGACTACTATGGAAAATTATACATAAACAATTTGAGAACCTAGATAAATCCCTAGAATGTACAAACTTCCAATACCAAACAATAAAAAAAAAAGAATATGTGAAGAGACAGATTGGCCTTGGTAATGATTTCTTGGACCTGACTCCAAAAGCAAAGGCTACAAAAGTAAAAACAAACAAATAAGCGGTGCCTGGGTGGCTCAGTGGGTAAGCTTCTGCCTTTGGCTCAGGTCATGATCCCAGGATCCTGGGATAGAGCCCTGCATTGGGCTCTCTGCTCAGCAGGGAGCCTGCTTCCTCCTCTCTCTCTGCCTGCCTCTCTGCCTGCTTGTGATCTCCGTCTGTCAAATAAATAAATAAAATCTTTTGAAAAAAAAAATAAGACTACCTAAAACCAAAAAAAAAAAAAAAGATCTATAAAGCAAGGAAAACTATCAACAAAATGAAAAGACAACCTACTGAACAGGAAAAACATTTACAAATTATATATATGATAAAGGGTTAATATCCAAAATATATAAAGAACTCTATATGACCCAATAGCAAACAAAACAAAACAACAACTAGTATCATTAAAAAATGGGCAGGACAAAGAATCATGGAACATTACATCAAAAACTAATGAAGTACTGTATGGTGAAGAACATAACATAATATAAAAATAAAAATAAAAACAATAAAAGAAAAAAATAAAAAATGGGCAGGAGATCTGAGTAGACATTTTTCTGAAGAAATTATAGAGATTGCCAAGAGGCAAATGAGGATGTGCTCAATTTCACTAATCATCAGGGAAATAGAAACCCAAACCATAGTGACATATCACCTCACTCCTTTTAGAATGAGTATTATGAAAAAGATAAGAAACAGCAAGTTTTGGCAAAGATGTGGAGAAAGGGGAACTCTTGTGCACTGTTAATGGAAATGTAAATTGGTGCAGGCATTATAGAAGACAATATAGAGGTTCCTCAAAAATATAAAAATAGAACTGTAATATGATCCAACAATCATACTCCTGGACATTCAACTGAAGAAAATGAAAACACTAACTAAAAAGATATATTCAACCCATGTTCATTGCAGAATTATTTACAATAGCCAAGCTATGGAAACAACCCGAGTATCCATCAATAGAGAGATGGATAAGGAATATGTGATATATATATATATATATATATATATATATATATATATATACACACACAATGGAATATTATTCAGCCATATAAAGTGAATTATTGTCATTTGTGACACCATAGATGGACCACTAGGGCATTAGAGTAAGTGAAATAAATCAGACAAAGAGACAATATGATCTCAATTATATGTAGAACAAAAACAAAAACAAAATTAAAAGAAACAAAAAACAAATTCAGAGATACAAACCTCAGATGGGTGGTTGCCAGTGGCAATGTGTGTCTGTGTGTGGAGTAGAAGCAATGGTTGAAGGGTGACAAAAGGTACAAAATTCCAGGTATAAAATAAATAAGTCATGGACATGTAATGTATAGCATGGTGAGTAATAATACTACTGTATTCCATATTTTAAAGTTGCTAAGAAAATAAATCCTAAGTTCTCATTACAAGGAAAAATTTTTTGTAACTATGTAAAGTGATGGATATTAACTAGACTTATGTGGTGGTCATTTCACAATGTATACAAATATAGAATCATTATGTTGTGCCTGTGAAACTAACATAATGTCATATGTCAGTCATACCTCAATTTTAAAAATTAAAAAAAAATGAAGAAAAATAAGAAAGCTAAGACAACTAGACAAAAGCTGCTGGGCATTTTGATTTATCCTGAGGCCCACAGGAAGAAGTACAGGGAACAGGAACTGCATCATTCACAGGCCTACATTTGGCCAAAAGTTTGCTAGAGACAGAGAGATGGCAGAGAGTGGGTAAAGCACCTGGCTTGGAAGGACAGCTGTTTCCTAGCTAAGATTCCTGGGAGCATGCTGGGTAGGGCTGTTCAAATAGGGCCCAATTTTCTCTGAAGGGGGGCAGCAAACAGAAGGCTGCAGCTGCTTTTGGAGCTGCTGTTTGCGTTCTGTTATCCCAGCAACGGCTGCTGTAAGGGCACTCTGAAGGAGGGGGTTTGTAGAAACACACTCTATATTGTGTCACTCTCTTTTTTATTAACTTCAGGCAGATTATGTCTGGAGAAATCTAAGTTTCTAAGGTCTCTTCAGGGCTACTGAACAAAACAATCTTCAAGGGTACTAAAACTGTTTTTTCTCTTGAAGTTTCAACAACTTGCTCACTGCAGGGTGTTTATTGGCACCAGTAACATACTTGGAGTTACTCAGCTTATGTGAGAACCGCCTTCCCCCTCCATCCTCATCTCTGGCGCCATGGTTGAAGAGCCTTAAGCACTGGCTAGGATACTGCTTGCCTGGCTTTTTTCAAATTCCTCTGTTGGATCACTTATCTGACCAGCCAGGCAAGATAGGCTGGAAAGTCAGAGACCAAAGTGATCTCCCCTAGATTAAAAAGTTTATATTAAAAATACACTAACACCTTCTATGAATGATGCACGGCTTCCTCTAGCACTCCTCAAGACCCATAAGCATGGCTGACAATGTGCCCCATGAGACACTCAGAGTCTGGAAATGTTCTGCTAGCACCCTTCTGATATATCTTGCAGGCTCTGAATATTTTCCAAAGGTACCTCATGGGATCTGCAGGCTTTCTGCTTCTCCAGAATGGGACTGTGGTAAATTGCCTGGCTCACTATACACATTTTTCAGTTCAGTTGAGCTGGAGAGAAAACTGATCTGCCAGAATAGATGCTTTAGACAGCAAGCCAAAAACGAAAGTAACACTCAAGCCTTAAATCACCAGCTGCATAAGAAAAAGCAAATATCTAAACTGTAGAGAGTGCTGACTTCTCTCTGTTCCATTTTTGCCCACAGACCAGTATCAATAAAGGGTCAGATAAATGAACACAAAAGTGAGGATTGTTCCCCTGTGAAGGGACCCCTGAGAGAAAATGTCCTGAAGTTTTATGGACACAAGATCCCAGAAATACTGGAAAGGGGAAGGGCTGAGAGAGCAATGAGGATTGATTGAGAGAGAAGAAAAAGTGTCTTCAGGGTTCCTTCCCTCTCCATCCCCTCTAAGGAGACTTCAGCTGAGGTACCCAAGGAAAGCCTCTGCCAAGGCAAGTGATCAAGAGGCCTCTAAATAGAGGCAACTAGGCTAGGAATGCAGTTCTGTGTAAGAGCATAGAAAGCCAAGAGAACCTGATTTCTTGACCACAACTCCCTTTAGAGACTTCAGTTCATTGGTTGTACAAATCCAGTTGGGAAGAGTAGGATTCTCTTGTGAGGTCTACCATGTAAAGCCTTTATGATTGCTTATAGTCAGGCCTCAGAAATCACACTTGGGTTTTTCTTTTAATCCCAGTATAGTTAACATACAGTGTTAAATTAGTTTCAGGTGTATAATATAGCGATTCAACAATTCTATATATTACTCTGTGCTCATCAAGGTAAGTGCACTACTTAATGCTCTCTACCTATTTCACCCTTTCCCTATACGCGTACCCCACTGATAACCACTTGTTTGTTCTCTACGGCTAAGAGTCTTTGTTTTGGTTTGTTTCTTTTTCATTGGTTCATTTGTTTTGTTTCTTCTTAGTTTTTAAAATTTTAATTCCACTGTAGTTAAAATACAGTGTTATATTCATTTCGGATGTACAATATGGTGAGTCAACTCTTCCATTGCTTTGTCTACTCGGGGTCTTTTGTGGTTCCATATAAATTTTAGGATTTTTCTCTCTAGTTCTGTGAAAAATGCTGTTGGTATTTCAATAGGGATTGATTAAATCTGTACTTTGCTTTCAGTTGTATGGACATTTGCACAATATGTGTTCTTTCAATCTATGAGCATGGAATATCTTTCTATTTGTTCATGTTATCTTCTATTTCTTTCATTAATGTTTTATAGTTTTCGGAGTACAGGTCTTTCACCTCCTTGGTTAAGTTTATTTCTAGGTATTTTATTAATCTGGTACAATTGTAAATGGGATTGTTTTCTTAATTTCTCTCTGCTGCTTCATTATTAATGTGTAGAAATGCATGGTATTTCTGCATATTGATTTTATCTCCTGTGTGCTTACTGAGTTTATTTATCAGGTCTAGTTTTTTGGTCGAATCATTAAGTTTGCTATATATAACATCATATCAACTGCAAATAGTGAAATTTTGACTATTTCTTTCCCAATTTGGTATTATTCCTTTTTCTTGTCTCATTGCTGTGGTTTGGATTGCTAATACTATGTTCAATAAAAGTGATGAGAGTGGACCTCTGTCTCCTTTTCTCTCCCTTATAATTCTGGGAAACATGTAATGCCAATGTTATATGCTTGATGATGTTACTGAGTTCCCTAAGTCTACTCTCATTTTGCATAATTATTTTTTCTGTCACATACTCAAATTGATTGCATTCTATGATTCAGTGTTCCAGGTTGCTGATTCATTTTTCTGCTTCCTCTGGATTACTAGTTATGTCATCTTGTGTATTTTTAGTTTCACTTATTGTGTTATTCATCTCTGATTGCCTCTTTTTTATTTCTTTGTTAAAGGTCTTACCTATATCCTATACTCTTTTCTCAAGTCCAGTGATTATATGATCATTACTTTAAAATTATCTATCAGGTATATTAGTTATTCTCCATTTCACTTAGGACTCTTGCTGTGATTTTGTCCTATCCTTTTCATTTGGAAGATGTTATTCTGTCTCCTCATTTAGTCTACCTCTCTGTGCCTATTTCTATCTGGTAGGAAAGTCAGTTATGTCTCCTGTTCTTGAAAGTAGAGACCTTGTAAATAGGTCCTGTAATGCCCTGCAGTGTGGGGTCCACTGTTTATTGGAAAGTTGCACTTCAGAGGGTGTCCTATTTGTGTTGCATGTGCACTGCTCCTGTGGCTAAGCCATTTTCTTTCCTTCAGTCCAGTCATCTGTAGTGGCTCTCTTTGCTTGTTGTTGGCAGGTTTTGGTCACTGTGGTGTTAGTGGGCCAGCCTGGGGATGCCTTGGTCTTGAGTTGAGTCAGACCAGGCATTTGCAAGATTTAGTAGTACCAAACTGTAGGGTATCTTCCCTGTTTTGTCCCCTGAGAAACTTTCATTGGTAGGTGGGGTCTGCAGTCAGACTAATTTTCTGTCCCAGCCTACGTTTAGGGCCACATTCTGACTAGTATTGTGGTTATTTTACCCTCACCCAGGTTATGTGTCATGTAGGAGTGATGCTGGCCCCTTTCAAGGCTATTTGGATGCTGCCTGGATGATGATGCCACTTTGGATGGGCTTCAGCCAAGAACTTATTGAAGGGGGCAGACCCATAATGTGCACAGAGGTAAGACATGCAGTGTTTGCAAATTCTGTGTGCTGGTCTAGCCTCTCTGTGGGAGAACAACTGCAGTGCCTGGCTTGAGGCAGGCCAGGTTGGAGAGGGGAGACCTGCCTAAGCATGAAGTGGGGGCAAAGCAGAGGTGTTAGCAAGATAGGGAGCAAGCTTTGGCACCATATGTTCATGCTGAGGGACAGGAAAGCAACATGGTGCCTGCCAGGTCCTTTGTTCCTGGAGGAGTCTCTCAAGGATCTCTGTCCCTCTAGGACCTGTTCTGAGATGAATGAAAAGCTCTCCCTCCCATATGTCTCAGGTGTTTTTCACACTGCTTCTTCTATACTTTATTTCCATGGGCTGTTTAATTTGGTCTTTCTCTAAGGGAAGGGACTCAATTTCCTCTCACTCTCCTGGCTCTCTCCAAGCCAAGCCCCCTATTTTGTTTTGTTTTGTTTTTATTTTTTATTGGCATATAATCTATTATTAGTTTCAGGGGTACAGGTCTGTGATTCATCAGTCTTAACACAATTCACAGCACTCACCATAGCACACACCCTATCCAAAGCCCATCATCCAGTCACCCTAACCCTCCCAACCCCTCACTGCTAGCATCCCTCAGTATGTTTTCTGAGATTAAGAGTCTCTTATGGAAGTATAGCAGGCTGGGAAGACATCAGGTCACAAGAGTTCATTTAGATAGTTACAAACACTCTGAACACGTACAAAGCCAACAGGAGATCAAAGAGAAGAGCAGAAATTCTAGAAACAGAAAATCAAGCAGTTCCTGAAAGGATGTGCAGAGAAGTAAATCTGAAGCAACAGGAAGATAGCCCGTGGGGGGAGGGGCCGGCTAATGGCAAGTGGCGGGGCAACGAGGCACAAAATCAGAACTTTTAAAACTCTGCTCCACTGAAGGACATCACTCCAGAGGCTAAGTGGGGGTAGAGCCCTTGCAGGGACAGCATGGTCTCAGGTCCCGTGGGGTCACAGAAGGATCAGGGTTAGCTGAGTGTAGCAGAGCTCACAGGCATTAGAGCGGGGAAGCTGGCTACAGAGACAGAGCCAAGGAGTGAGCTCTCAGCTCAAGGTTACCTTAAACTGTGATCCGTGGCACAATCAGACCACTGCTCTTTGAGCAGGGACCCCACAAGTGGCAGATGCAGGAGACTTACCTTCTTTCTCTGGAGGCAGGAATCTGCTGGGTTTTGAGACTCCAAATGGGGCTGTGTGCCAGAGACAGAAATGCTCAGTCACAGGCTGATGAGCTTGGAAAGTGGCCAGAGATAAAAAGCTTCCAGGACAAACAAAAACTGAAAAATTTTGTAAACACCAAACCAGCTCTACAGGAAATATTGAAAGGGGTCCTCTAAGCAAAGAGAGAGCCTAAAAGTAGTAGAAAAGAAAAGAACAGAGACAATATACAGTAACAGTCACCTTACAGGCAATACAATGGCACTAAATTTATATCTCTCAATAGTTACCCTGAATGTAAATGGGCTAAATGCACCAATGAAAAGACAGAGGGTATCAGAATGGATAAACAAAACAAAACCCAGCAATATGCTGTCTATAAGAAACTCATTTTAGACCCAAAGACACCTCCAGATTTAAAGTGAGGGGGTGGAAAACACTTTACCATGCTAATGGACATCAAAAGAAAGCTGGGGTGGCAATCCTTATTTCAGATAAGTTAGACTTTAAGCCAAAGAGAATAGTAAGAGATGAGGAAGGACAATATTTCATACTCAAAGGGTCTTTCCATCAAGAAGATCTAACAATTTTAAATATCTATGCCCCTAACATGGGAGCAGCCAACTATATAAATTAATAAAAAAATCAAAGAAACACATCAACAATAACACAATAATAGTAGGGGACTTTAACACTCCCCTCACTGAAATGCACAGATCACCCAAGCAAAAGATCAACAAGGAAATAAAGGCCTTACATGACATGCTGGACTAGATGGACATCACAGATATATTCAGAACATTCCATCCCAAAGCAACAGAACACACATTCTTCTCTAGTGCATATGGAACATTCTCCAGAATAGATCACATCCTGGGTCACAAATTAGGTCTCAACCAGTTCCGAAAGATTGGGAACATTCCCTGCATATTTTTCAGACCACAATGCTCTGAAGCTAGAACTCAATCACAAGAGGAAATTTGGAAAGAACCCAAATACATGGCGACTAAAGAGCATCCTACAAAAGAATGAATGGGTAAACCAGGAAATTAAAGAAGAACTGAAAAAAAATTCATGGAAGCAAATGAGAATGAAAACACAACTGTTCAAAATCTGTGGGACACAGCAAAGGCAGTCCTGAAAGGAAAATATATAGCAATACAAGCCTTTCTCAAGAAATAAGAAAGGTCTCAAATACACAACCTAAACCTACACCTAAAGGGGCTGGAGAAAGAAGAGCAAAGAAAACCTAAACCAGCAGAAGAGAAATCATAAAGATCAGAGCAGAAATCAATGAATAGAAACCAAAAGAACAGTAGGACAGATCAACAAAACTAAGAGCTGGTTCTTTGAAAGAATTAGTAAGCTCGATAAACCCCTGGCCAGACTTATCAAAAAGAAAAGAGAAAGGATCCATATAAATAAAATCATGAGTGAAAGAGGAGAAATCACAAACAACACAAAAGAAATACACTTTTAAGAACATATTATGAGAAACTATGTACCTGCAAGTTTGACAATTTGGAAGAAATGGATGATTCCTAGAGATATATAAACTACCAAAACTGACCTGGTATATATGTACAATGGAATACTATGCAGCCATCAAAAGAAATGAAATTTTGCCTTTGCGATGACATACATGGAACTAGAGGGTATTATGCTGAGTGAAATAAGTCAATCAGAGAAAGACAATTATCATATGATCTCCCTGATAGAAAGAATTTAAGAGGCAACATGAGGGGTTTGGGAGTTAGGAAGGAAAAAAAATGAAACAAGATGGGATCAAGAGGGAGACAAACCATAAGAGACTCTTAATCTCAAAATAAACTGAGGGTTTCTGGGGGAAGGGGTATAGGGAGAGGGTGGTTGTGTTATGGACATTGGTGAGGTTATGTGCTATGATGAGTGCTGTGAAATGTGTAAACCTGGAGATTCATAGTCCTGTACCCCTGAGGTTAATAATACATTATATGTTAATAAAAAAATTTAAAAAATTAAAAAATGAAATAAAGAGAAAAAAAGATAGAGTCATATTGATATGAATACATTAACAGTAGGGGATCTTCACACACACACACACACACACACACACACACACAGAGTCTCTTATGATCTGTCCCCCTCCCCAGTCCCATCTTGATTCACTTTTCCCTCCCTTCCCCACAACTGTCTGCCCTGCCTCTAAATTCCTCATATCAATGAGATCATATGGTTTTTTCTTTGACTTGTTTCACTTAGCAAAATACCCTTAGTTTTGTCCACATTGTTGCAAATAGCAAGAATTTGGGTTTTTAATGGTTGCATAGTATTCCATTTTATTAATATACCAGATCTTATTTATCAGTTCATCTGTTGATGGACATCTAGGCTCATTCCATAGTTTGGCTATTGTGGACATTGTTGCTATAAACATTGGAGTGCACATACGTCTTTGGATCACTGCATTTGTATCTTTAGAGTAAATACACAGTAGTGCAATTGCTGGGTCATAGGGCATCTCTATTTTTAACTTTTTGAGGAACTCCATACTGTTTTCCAGAGTGGCTGCACCACCTTGCATTCCCACCAACAGTGTAAGAGGATTCCCCTTTCTCCACATACTCGCCAGTGTCTGTTGTTTCCTGACTTAATAATTTTAGCCATTCTGACTGGTGTGAGGTGGTATCTCAATGTCGTTTTGATTTGTATTTCCCTGAGGCTGAGAAGCATTGAGCACTTTTTCATGTGTCTGTTGGCCATTTGGATGTCTTCTTTTCATAAATATCTGCTCATGTCCTCTGCCCATTTCTTGATTGGATTCTTTGTTCTTTGGGTGTTGGGTTTGATAAGTTCTTAATGGATTTTGGATACTAGACCTTTATCTGATACATCATTTGCAAATGTCTTCTCCCATTCTGTCAGTTCTCTTTTGGTTTTGTTGACCATTTCCTTTGTTGTGCAAAAGCTTTTGGTCTTGATGATGTTCCAATAGATCATTTTTGCCCTCGCTTCCTTTGCCTTTGGTGATACTTCTAGGAAAATATTGCGGCAGCTGAGATCAAAGAGGTTGCTGCCTGTGCTCTTCTCAAGGATTTTGATGGATTCTTGTCTCACATTGAGGTCTTTCATCCATTTTGAGTTTATCTTTGGGGATAGTGTAAAGAAATTGTCCAGTTTCATTTTTCTGCATGTGCCTGTCCAATTTTCCCAACACCATTTGTTGAAGAAACTGTCTTTTTTCCATTGGCCATTCTTTCCTACTTTGTCAAAAATCAGTTGACCATAGAGTTTAAGGCCCATTTCTGGGCTCTCTATTCTGTTCCATTGATCTATGTGTCTGTTTTTGTGCCAGTACTACACTGCCTTGATGATGACAGCTTTGTAATAGAGCTTGAAGTCTGGAATTGTGATGCCTCCAACTTTGGTTTTATTTTTCAACATTCTTCTGGCCATTCGAGGTCTTTTCTAGTTCCCTGTAAGTTTTAGAATTATTTATACCATTTCTTTGAAAAAAGTTGATAATATTTCAATAGGAATTTCATTAGGTGTGTACATTGCTCTAGGTAGCATAGATATTTTCACAATATTTGTTCATTCAATCCAGTAGCATGGAACATTTTTCCATTTCTTTGCATCTTCCTCAATTTCTTTTATGAGTACTTTATAGTTTTCTGAGTACAGATTCTTTGCCTCTTTGGTTAGATTTATTCCTAGGTATCTTATGGGTTTGGGTGCAATTGTAAATGGGATGGACTCCTTAATTTCTCTCTCTTCTGTCTTGTTGTTAGTGTATAGAAATGTTAATTCATTTCTGTGCACTGATTTTATATCCCGACACTTTACTGAATTCTTGTAGGACTTCTAGCAGTTTTGGAGTAGAATCTTTTGGGTTTTCCACATAAAGTATCATATCATCTGCAAATAGTAAGAGTTTGACTTTTTCTTTGCCAATTCGGATGCCTTTTATTTCTTTTTGTTGTCTGGTTGCTGTGGTTAGGACTTCTAGTACTATGTTGAAAAACAATGTTGATAGTCGACAGCCTTGCCATTTTCCTGACCTTAGGGGAAAGCTCTCAGTTTTTCTCCATTGCGAATGATATTTGCTGTGTCTTTTTCATAGATAGCTTCTATGATACTGAGGTATGTACCTTATTTCCCTACACTGTGAAGCATTTTTGTTTGTTTGTTTTTGTTTTGTTTATTTTTATTTACTTTTTAAAAATTTTACTTTATTTTTTCAGTGTTCCAAGATTCATTGTTTGTGCACCACTCCCAGTGCTTCATGAAGGTATAACATGAAGAGTATTGATCAAGAAAGGATGCTATACTTTGTTTTTCAGCATCTATTGAGAGTATCATATGGTCTTGTTCTTTCTTCTATTGTATTGTATCACATTGATTGATTTGCTGATGTTGAACCAACATTGTAGCCCAGGAATAAATCCCACTGGGTCATGGTGAATAATACTTTTAATGTACTGTTGGATCCTATTGGCTAGTATTTCAGTGAGGATTTCTGCATCCATGTTCATCAGGTATATTGGTCTATAATTCTCCTTTTTAATGGGGGTCTTTGTCTGTTTTTAAGCCCCCTGCTTTTTAAAATTCTAGGTTTTAAGTCCCATTGGTTTAATAACTAATGAAATTCAGCCCCTCTGGTTTTAATTTTTTTTTAATTTTTAGTTTAGTTTTTTTTTTTTTAATGTTGTGTTAGTCACTATACAGTGCATTGTTAGTTACCCTCTGGTTTTTAAAGCTGAATGTTATGGGATTCGCCTTTTTTGTGTGTGCTACTCAGTGTAATAGTCTGTTTCTCTCCCCTCTCTATGTCTTCAGCATCCTTCCCTCCCAAGGACAGTTCCATGAGACCACTTATCACCTCAAATTGTGTACTCCCTTCCTACCCTCTTCCAGGGGGCCTCTTCTCTACCTTTAATTGTTGAGTTACTCTGCCAGATTTGGGGTCTTTGTCTGGGTTATTGCACTGATATGAGTATTATTCAGTTGTATCCATGGGATGAAGCAAGTTTACCATTAGGCTTCTCTGCCAGTTTCCCAGCCCCATACATAAGTTTTTATCCAGGAGCAACACTTTTCATTTTCATTATAGTTTTTTAGTTATTTTTAGTGGTTGTTCTAGGGTTTAACATTTATGTCTTAACTTTGCAGCATCAGCATCATATTTATATTAAACTAATTCCAGTATATATAAAAATGTTACTTCTATATAGCTGTATTCCCTTTGGCTTATTTTCTGGCATTATTATTAGACATGTTAAATAATAAAAGTTGCAACTCCAAGGATACATTTTTATAATCATTGCTCTATATACTTCTTTGTGTCTTAAAGACTCTGAGAGAAGAAAGGAGAACGAACATGTATTCATAGTTTCTGCTATATTAACTTTCTTATTTATCATAGCTGGTTCTTTTCATTTGTTCCTGAGAATTCAAGTCATCATATGGAATAAAGCCCAACACATTTTCCAACCCATCTCCTTTGCACTGTTATTAAATATATTAAATTTCTATATATTACATGTCCAACATTTTTTCATATAATTGCTACTTGAATCAGTTAAGGAAATAAAGGAGAATAAGTATGAATCTATATCATCTTTTATAAATACATAGCTGCTCTTAATGTTATTCTATTGTGTATATGCATGTTTCTGTATTGAAAGTACTCTCTGTGGTCACCCAGCCAACCTAAAAAACTTCCCTTAATATTTCTTATATGGCAGGTGTGCTTGCAAGAAATTCTTTAAGCATATGTTTTCCCAGAATGTGTTTAATTTATTTTCATTTTTGAAAGATCACCTTTCTTGACATAGGATTATTGGTTGACAGTTTTCTTCTATAAACACTGTATTTCTCTGCCTTCTGGCCTCCATTGTTTCTGATTGGCAGTCTCTTCACAATCTTATTGGGATTCCCTTGTAACAAGCTGTTGTCTTCTGGTGATTTCAAGATTTTCTCTTGGAGTTTCAATTTCAACATTTTTACTGTGATGTGTCCGTTTAGCATCTCTTTTTCATGTTGGTATAATTAACATTTTCCCAAATGTCCCTGAAATTCTGTTCACTTGTATTTATTCTATGTTTCTCTGCTATTTTATCAACCTATTTTCAAGTTTGCTAATTCTTTATTCTGAATTTTTCTGATCAATTGTTGAACCTCTTCAATGAATTTTTCATTTCAGTTATTATCTTTTTCATTCCAAAATTTCCATTTGATAATTTTTTCATAATTTGTATCTCTTCATTGATAATCTTTTTTTTTTTTTTTGGATGAAACGTTGTCATCATACTTTTCTGTCTTCTTTAATGGTAGCTCCTTTAGTTCTCTGAACATACGAACATACAGTGATTAATTTGTAATTATTGTTTGTTAAATCTGACATCAGGTCACTATCACAGGCAGTTCCTTTCTTTCAAACAATGTAAATTTTTTTTTCAAGAAAGATCGAGACTAAAAACATAAAGATGACTAGATATGTTAACTAAAATATATTTCAATGGTAATTGTTAAAATATTTCCTGAAAGCGAAAAATGAAATTGGACCATTTCCTTACATCACACACAAAAAGGACCTCAATGTGCGAAAGGAATCCACCAAAATCCTTGAGGAGAACACAGGCAGCAACCTCTTCGACCTCAGCCGCAGCAACATCTTCCTAGGAACATCGCCAAAGGCAAGGGAAGCAAGGGCAAAAATGAACTATTGGGATTTCATCAAGATCAAAAGCTTTTGCACAGCAAAGGAAACAGTTAACAAAATCAAAAGACAACTGACAGAATGGGAGAAGATATTTGCAAACGAACTATCAGATAAAGGACTAGTGTCCAGAATCTATAAAGAACTTAGCAAACTCAACACCCAAAGAACAAATAATCCAATCAAGAAATGGGCAGAGGACATGAACAGACATTTCTGCAAAGAAGACATCCGGATGGCCAACAGACACATGAAAAAGTGCTCCATATCACTCGGCATCAGGGAAATACAAATCAAAACCACAATGAGATATCACCTCACACCAGTCAGAATGGCTAAAATTAACAAGTCAGGAAATGACAGATGCTGGCGAGGATGCGGAAAAAGGGGAACCCTCCTACACTGTTGGTGGGAATGCAAGCTGGTGCAGCCACTCTGGAAAACAGCATGGAGGTTCCTCAAAATGTTGAAAATAGAACTGCCCTATGACCCAGCAATTGCACTATTGGGCATTTACCCCAAAGATACAAACATAGTGATCCAAAGGGGCACGTGCACCCGAATGTTTATAGCAGCAATGTCCACAATAGCCAAACTATGGAAAGAACCTAGATGTCCATCAGCAGATGAATGGATCAAGAATATGTGGTATATATACACAATAGAATACTATGCAGCCATCAAAAGAAATGAAATCTTGCCATTTGCGACAACATGGACGGAACTAGAGCGTATCATGCTTAGCGAGATAAGTCAAGCAGAGAAAGACAACTATCATATGATCTCCCTGATATGAGGAAGTGGTGATGCAACATGGGGGCTTAAGTGGGTAGGAGAAGAATCAATGAAACAAGATGGGATTGGGAGGGAGACAAACCATAAGTGACTCTTAATCTCACAAAACAAACTGAGGGTTACTGGGGGGAGGGGGTTTGGGAGAAGGGGGTGGGATTATGGACATCGGGGAAGGTATGTGCTTTGGTGAGTGCTGTGAAGTGTGTAAACCTGGTGCTTCTCAGACCTGTACCCCTGGGGATAAAAATATATGTTTATAAAAAATTAAAAATTAAAAAAAAGAATATAGTATATAAATAAAAGAATCAAACATTAAAATAAAATATTTCCTGCAAGCAAAATACTTTAAGTAAATTTTTAAAAAATGGCATTTTGAATTGTAAATGATTTTAATTATTTTTGAAGAAAATATGTCATAATATTTTAATTTGTTTTTATTTATTTGTCTAATTATTTTTATTGTGTTATGTTAGTCATAATACAGTATATTTTTGATGTAGTGTTCCAAGATTCATTGTTATTTTTTTAAATAAATAAGCAATTTCTTCAAGATAGGCTTGTTGAACCTGCTTATTTTTGAACACTTCAGTATACATGCTGAGTACATATAAAAAGGTAATATAGT
Organism: Mustela putorius furo; assembly: GCF_011764305.1. Taxonomy (NCBI): domain Eukaryota; kingdom Metazoa; phylum Chordata; class Mammalia; order Carnivora; family Mustelidae; genus Mustela; species Mustela putorius. The sequence goes on from NW_025422049.1 coordinate 19,743,674, forward strand.
AAGAAAATGCTCAACTTGATGAAATGTGAAAATCATAAATACACTGAAAATTGCTGTAACATGTGGTTTTAAAATAAATAATACAAAGTTAAATACTCTTTTTGCTTTAGGATTCATTTGAAAATGAAACTGCATCTAATTTGTAAAAAGTATGTTATCCTCGTAAACAATTAATATACATAATAAATAATTGATATACTCCTCAACTTCCTCTTGTCCAATCTCAATTTCTTTTTTTTAAAGATTTCATTTATTTATTTATTTGACAGAGAGAGATCACAAGTAGGCAGAGAGGCAGGCAGAGAGAGAGAGAGAGAGGAGGAAGCAGGCTCCCCACTGAGCAGAGAGCCCGATGCGGGACTCGATCCCAGGACCCTGAGATCATGACCTGAGCCGAAGGCAACGGCTTAACCCACTGAGCCACCCAGGCGCCCCATCTTAATTTCTGACACTATACTTTCTTAACAAGAATTGAAAACATCAAAATTCTCTCTAGAAAAAAGTTTTTTTTTTCTTTGACACCTCTTAAAGAAAAGCAGTCTGAGCCTGTGTCACCCATTACAGAAATGCAGCCTGAGGTTATGGGAAGTTAACGCAGTTGATAGACAGATCATTCTATTACATGTAACAACCTGTTGAGTTTTTTAAAAAAAATACCTCCCTAAATGCAGATTACACATCATTATAAAAGTATCAACCTTTTATAGTTCTACTGGAGAATCATGCCTTAAAGACCACTTTCTTATAGCAGAGAAAAACCACTGTGAAGGCATATTAAGTACATTTATGGCTTGAATGTGTGCTATGCCACAGGATTATGTATACAATATATTAGTAACCAGAACTGTTACACAGAGTTTTAACTTGATTATCACTGAGAACATAACAGAAGTACTGTCATCCCATGCAAACTAAGTGAAAATTTTGGGTCACTGTGCAGAATACTTTATTTTTGGAGAAAACAAAAGGAAGCAAATTAGGGGCAAACGGTGGCCAAACTCACTCTCCTTAAAGATTCCTGAGCACAGTGACATAGGAGGCATACCTTTATCCATTAAATCTGTTTGCCATTGCAAGATATCACCATTTGGGATATAAACCATCACAATAGTTTAAATCTTTTAAGTATAAATCATTCATATAGTCTTACCTACTCAGTCTCTTCGTTTCTGAAAAGATTTCACTTACAGGAAAATATGTAGGAAACAAAGTGTAAATGCACATCTTTCTAAATGAAACTTACATAGACAAAGTAGAGATAATTTTTAAACAAATATGCAATATTCCAGCAAAACAAGTAGGCAAATAACATTCAAATATATAGTAAAAAAAAAATGACCATTTAAAAAAATGAATGAAGTGCCTCAGCTAAAACACAAAATTAAATTCTAATCTAATGCAGGTCAATAAATGTAAAAAGAGTTATAAACCCTAACAGGAAAAATTAAGCAACATTTACTGGTAATTTCTATTAAGATGAGAATCTTTTTTTTTAAAGATTTTATTTATTTATTTGACAGAGAGAGATCACAAGTAGGCAGAGAGTGGGGGGTGGGAAGCAGGCTCCCCGCTGAGCAGAAAGCCTGTCGCAGTGCTCCATCCCAGGACCCTGAGATCATGACCCGAGCCAAAGGCAGAGGCTTAACCCACTGAGCCAACCAGGCACCCCAGATGAGAATCTTAAAGTAACAGAAAAGTGGCTTTAAATCCACGTTGAACATGAAACAAAAAAATATATATATAAGTCAAATTTTATCTTTTTAAAATTATAAAATCCTGTGTGTCTACAGGTCAAAAGCATTGTGACAGAATCATAATTCTATATAAACTACAGATGTTTCATACATTAAACATTCAGAGTTGCATGAGTTCTAAAGACTTTTTTGTTTCAACCTAACTACTCTATATATTCAATCTGAGATAGAGTCTCTTTCTGTAAACTTTATCACTGACCACCACAATTAAGAAAAGCAAGATGGGCTGCAAAATGATCAATTTCAATAGTAATAACAATGTTGTGCCTTAGTCCAAAAGGGAAAAGCCTTGTATTCAATCTCTCTTAATTGATTTGACAAGTCTTTGTATTTAATCTGGAGACAGCAAAACATGCAAGCAATATTTTCCTCTGATGTGAGGTTGAAAATCTTCATTCAAGTTTACAAGTTTCTATAGAAATTAAATCACTTTTAAGAGTACATTGATATTTTAATCTACAAACCAGCTTTCTATAACAATTCCATTTAAAAATGATATGAAAAGGCTTGTGGTATTTTGTCAACTATTACAGTTTTTGAAATTATAAGTCTTTAGTATATGTCTCTTGTAAGTGAACACAATGCTCACAGAAAGGCCAGTGCCTGGTCAGTTGTTTTTTAAGGTCTAACACATTTAGATGTTATCATTGCTTTAGGAATATTAAAAAGAACAATCTTATAATCTGAGATATTGGTTTCCAGGATTCCTGGAGGCATCGTCTTAATCTAACCAAAATTTGCTCAATGATATCTTAGATATGACTCAGAAAGTAAGGTCTGCATCTCCTAGCTCATTTATTTACTGTGCATGTAGTGTTTTATACACACCTAAATGTCGGGTGAATTCTGGTGCACTTCTTTTTTTTAGTAGAAAAATGGATTTCTTATTTAGTTGTTCTGTTAGTAGCAGAACAAATTGCATGACATAATAAAGGTCAAATACTTCCCAGTCTGACTCATAGGTGGCCTCTGTATGAGCTGATGAATAACTGTTATCTAGAGCTACTGGTGCTTAAAGTGTGAGATATCCCAAAGAACTATTTTTCCTGCTTCTTCCAAACCATTATCAATAGCCTCACTTGAATGGCTTGATTTGAATTGATTGCTCCATTAGTTGATTTAGTAATACCAGACGCAGCCTTACCCACTTGTTCCATATCAAGTGGTTTTACCATCTCTTCAGTTTGCAGCCTGTCCTAGAGAATCTGATCGTGATGTGTCAGTCATTCAGTGTAAAAAAAAAAGTGGAGGACATGAGAAAATATGGACCTAATAATACAGTCCAGCAGAGATTGCCAGAGGAAGGATTATGTTTTATTTTCCATTTTGCTTTACAACCTGATTTGTCATTTCATAACCACCAGCTTTCAAGATGTTTCTCAGGCTTCTCTCCTGCTTCTGGTGTTGATGTGGTCAAATTGTTAGCCATGTTAAGTTCAATTCTACTTTGCTTCAGTGGATTTTCTCTCTTGTTCTTATGCTTTTTATAATGATTTGATATGTTGATGTCACCCAGCCAGTTTCATTATTTGGTGGATTTTCTCCTCCTGAAGGTAGGTTTTCATAAAATCTGAATATTTCCTTGTTACTCTGGCAAAACATTGTGCTTGGATTTGGTTTGATTGCTAAGAAGCTTTCTTTGCTCTTGGTCTCATCTTTTATGGGTGCTTCATGTAAAACTGTGATGCCAGAAATACATCTTCAGGCTCCAGTGACAGTCAATGTAGGTTGTCTTTCCTGCTTAGCCTGCAGCAACAACAGAACCAGCAGCAACTTCAACCATTCACAATTTTTCTCACTTACTGACCCCTTGGTCCTGCACAAACAGGAACCACAGGGAAATCCAGGCAGTTTCTTTTGATCAATTTTTTTTCCTCCCATCTTATGGGCTTATATTGGAAGGTTTAAAAATTTATGAGTGGCCTTGCCATATGCCCCCAGCCAGCAGGAAGGCCAGTCCAGCCAGCTAGCTCCTCTAAGAGCCAGACCAGCTACACTCCACCCAATCCTCAGCTTGATAGTTTTCACGTTCTTGACAGACTGCAAAACTATTCAAACCACCACATCCTCACATAAAATTAAGAGTCACCTCAAACTTTGGTTTCTACAAAGCCTGCCCCACCTTAGCCCCTGTTTATTAACTCTGATTCTAAGAACAACTGCCATGTGGTCTTGCTTGGACTGCCAAAATTTCTTTTGAAACTGTATCATTGATTAATAAACTTCAGTTTTATTTCATCAGTCTGGTGTCAGGCATTGTGCATTTGGCCATTCCATAATATTTAGTGTGTAGCATCCCTTTCTCACCAATGAAATGAATAGGAGTAAATCAAAATGGGGGAGGGGCAAACTTCCCTGCTTCTTTACATGTCTCTTCCGTTTTTGTGGGAAACTGCACATTTGAGGCAATATGTTGTAGCAACCCTTCTACTGGTTCCCTCTCTGGTGCTTGTTATTGTTCTTTGCTTTTTCATTTGTTTAATGACTGGTTGGATTGTTTTGTCAAAGTCTACTCCCCCTCCCCCAAAGCATGAAACCTCTGATTTTCCTCCTCAGGGAACCAAGCACTGGCTTTGATATGCCTGCAATCACGCTAGGATGACTATTTTTTGCAAGGCACCCTTTGATTGTCTCTTTCCCTGTCCATATTCAGCTGGTAATCATCACCAGTTGCTTGATAAGGCATAAATTGCTCAATAGACTAATCCGATTAAATTTGCGTGCCTTTGGTGAAATAGTTTTGAAGCCAGTGTTTGAGATTTGTTTTCACTCCAGTAGGGCTCTTCTTGGCCTGTCTCCATGGTTCTTTCTAGTAAACTAGCTTTCCTATAGTTTAGCTTTTAATTTGAATAATTCTATCAATTTCATCTTAATTGCTCTTAACCACAAACTCCATTATTTTTTGAGAGGGCCATAGGCTTCAACTTCTTCATAGTCTGTTGCAAAAATGATTTATTTCCCTTGGGAAGAGATGCAGAGACCTCTTTTTAATGGCCTGCTTCTTCTGTTGGGGGAAAAAAAAAATCTCTCTGAGCTATAGATGTAGAGCTGGGAATGGTGAACTTTTCAATGAGTGACACTTGTGCTTTAGGATCTGGGCCTCCAGTGGAAAGGGACAGTAGTTTCATGTCTTCTTGGCTTGCTTTACCCAATATGGAGTCTCTTACCAAATTGGGGTCCCGATATTCTCAGCAGTGCTTCATCTGAGGTAATCCTATGAATGAAGACTGCATGGAAGATGGGAGCCCCCAACTCTGGACTGTATTCGTCTAGACTCAGACTCAGCAACAGGTAGCTTGGGGCAATATGAGAAACTCTGATGCTCTGTCTTCCCGGGAAAGATCACTCTGGCTTCTTTGTGGGAAGAGAAGTTCCTGTTTTCTTGGTTGTACCAATCTGGATGGAGTTTCTGTCTTGCTGATTTAGCAGGGGAAAGGAGGTTTTGGGTCATTGCTCAAATACCAGACTATCACTGTCCTTACCAAATATTACTAGACATTCTTGAATAAATGTTTCTGTACTTGCTATATGTCCTCAGGACCATTTCTGGATAATTTAGATAGTTTGATTTTTTTTAAATAATTTGTTTTCAGTTTCATTGGAGAGCAGATTAATAGAGCTCCTTAATGAAGTCCAAAAAGTTCATCTTTGCTTTTGTTTCCTTTGCCTTTGGAGACATATCTTGAAAGAAGTTGCTGTGGCTGATATCAAAGAGATTACTGCCTATGTTCTCCTCTAGGATTCTGATGGATTCCTGTCTCACATTGAGGTCTTTTATCCATTTTGAGTTTATCTTTGTGTACGGTGTAAGAGAATGGTCGAGTTTTATTCTTCTAAATATAGCTGCCCAGTTTTCCCAGCACCATTTATTGAAGAGACTGTCTTTTTTCCACTGTATATTTTTTCCTGTTTTGTCGAAGATTATTTGCCCATAGAGTTGAGGGTCCATATCTGGGCTCTCTACTCTGTTCCACTGGTCTATGTGTCTGTTTTTATGCCAGTACCGTGCTGTCTTGGTGATCCCAGGTTTGTAGTAAAGCTTGAAATCAGGTAACGTGATGCCCCCCGTTCTGCACAGCAAAGGAAACAGTGAAGAAAACAAAGAGGCAACCCATGAAATGGGAGAAGATATTTGCAAATGGCAGTACAGACAAAAGGTTGATATCCAGGATCTATAATGAACTCCTCAAACTCAACACACACAAAACAGACAATCATATCAAAAAATGGGCAGAAGATATGAACAGATACTTCTCCAATAAAGACATAAAAATGACTATCAGACACATGAAAAATTGTTCATCATCACTAGCCATCAGGGAGATTCAAATTAAAACCACATTGAGATATCACCTTACACCAGTTAGAATGACCAAAATTAGCAAGACGGGAAACAACATGTGTTGGAGAGGATGTGGAGAAAGGGGAACCCTCTTACACTGTTGGTGGGAATGCAAGTTGGTGCAGCCTCTTTGGAGAACAGTGTGGAGATTCCTCAAGAAATTAAAAATAGAACTTCCCTATGACCCTTCCATTGCACTCCTGGGTATTTACCCCAAAGATACAGATGTAGTGAAAAGAAGGGCCATCTGTACCCCAATGTTTATAGCAGTAAGGGCCACGGTCGCCGAACTGTGGAAAGAACCAAGATGCCCTTAAACAGATGAATGGATAAGGAAGACGTGGTCCGTATACACTATGGAGTACTATGCCTCCATCAGAAAGGACAAATACCCAACTTTTGTAGCAACATGGACGGGACTGGAAGAGATTATGCTGAGTGAAATAATCAAGCAGAGAGAGTCAATTATCATATGGTTTCACTTATTTGTGGAGCATAACAAAAAGCATGGAGGACATGGGGAGTTAGAGAGAAGGGGGTTGGGGTAAATTGGAAGAGGAGGTGAATCATGAGAGACTATGGACTCTGAAAAACAATCTGAGGGGTTTGAAGTGGCGGGGGGGTGGGAGGTCGGGGTACCAGGTGGTGGGTATTACAGAGGGCAGGGATTGCATGGAGCACTGTGTGTGGTGAAAAAATGATACTGTTATGCTGAAAATAAATAAATGAAAAAAAACCATAAAGTTTCTTAAGCTATCATGCCAGGAGTGGAACTTCAAGTAATCTTTATTAGTCACCTCTTTAAAAGCCCATTCCACATCAAAATGCCAAGACCATGAGCACAAAAATGGTCATGAAGTGGTCACTGAATGTCATGTCCATTAGTGCACTATTAGATCTCCTTCACCATGAATAACAATGTACTGTCTAGGTCTAAGCATCCCAATTATTAAAAATGTAGAGGATCGTGGACTCAAGAACTATTATGATGTAGTTAGAGTCTCCCACTTACAAAGGGATGAAACCCCATCAGTAGAATGCATTTCAATACCTATTAGATACCAGTGATAGCCACCAAATGGCAGCAGAGAACCACACAGTCCATTTGTCAAGAAAGGGTAGGGCCCTTTCCTTGAGCTGTAAGTTTTAAGTATTTGTCATACTTAACTGTATTTTAAGGGAACCCAAATGAAAGACACAATTAGGACAGGAGTAGTGGGACAAGTGCACAACAAGGACTCTATCTGTTTCATCTGACCTAGTCATGTGGTTACCTTAAAGCAGCATAAAACACCAGAGAGAGAGCATGATAGCTCATGAGGGAAAAAAGTAAACACCAAGTGTTTAGCATGAACCAGGTATAACATTTATAAAATGTGCAAAGTTGGGGGCAAAACTTCAAGCGGGGGCTTACATGCCATATTTCTAATTAGGTTAAATTGTTTAAGTCAACCAATAAACTGTAAAAATATGCTTTGGCAAATATACTTCATAATGGCCTAAAAGGTCCAGTTTGGGTTTTGAATTCATAGACTTCTCTAACTTTTGAGCCTTCAGTGTGGGAGGAACTACCTACCACCAACCCTCTATGTCCAATGCCCTAGACTAGGCCCAGACATTAGTCAGTCTGCCTTCTCTTCCCACCCTGAGTTTTATCCCCCACCTTTGAGGACTCATCTGTGTGTATGTGGAGAACCAGGGCAACTCATTAACTTTTCCTCATGTATAGGCAAGACCCCTCCCCATAGCCACCTGGAAGTACATACACCAACAGTGCAGTTAGTCTTCAAACATTAGAAAACTAAGCCCCAGTGAAAAGCATGCTGGTGCTGGAAGCAGGCTTGGGTCCATTCAAATGAAGAGTTTAGGTGTCCCAGGAATCTTGACGATGATATGGAGGTACAGAGAATGCATGTATTCCTTTGTCCCCTAGACTGGGCTTTTGGTGCTGTGGGAAGAACCTATCACCAAGAGAACCAAAGAGGGCATTCAAAGCATAACGTTTAGGAGATGGGCCTCTGTTGATAGGGCCTAAGAAAAATGCAGTATTTAATAACCGGTACAGCATGAATTAACCAATCAGACACAAACTGAGGGCCTTCAAATCACACTTGTGGATGGCTGTCTATTTGCTCTGCCCTTTCCATTTAAATAATGCTGACGAAGGGTCCTATACATTCTCTCACCATGCAGTTCTAGTCATAAGAAGTACTATGTGATAACACATTTTATTTATTTTTAAAGACTTATTTATTTATTTTAGAGAGAAGTAGGAAGGGGCAGAGGGGGAGGGAGAGAGAGAAGCCCAAGCAGAATCCCTGCCAAGTGCAGAGCCCAATGCAGGGCTTGATCTCACAACCCTGAGATCACAACCTGAGCCAAAATTGAGTCAGATGTTTAGTAGACTGAACAGCCCAGGCACTCCTGTAATAATACATTTTAAAATGCCAACACTGGTGAAAAGGAAAGGTTGAGTGTGTATTAATTGAGCACCTGGGAAGGGAGAGAACAGAGTGCTTGATATTTGGGGAAGGAAGGATAATTTAAACCTTTTAAGCTTGCAATTATTCAGAATTTCACAATCTGTACAGTGTCTGAAGGGGTGGAGCAGAGGATAGACACACACACACACACATCTAGATCATTTTAATATTAGAACATGAGAGTGCTACCACAGAATATGAAAGAAAAAGGTATCAATGCCAAATACAAGAACCTAGGCAGGCATATATAAATGGAGAAACAGGATCTTCTCTTATCAGACTTCCTGGCCTTCTTCTGATCCTCTGGTAAATTAAGACTTCATTTTCCTTAAACAGCTTCCAGATTTTAGGCCCGTTTTCTCCTTTCCCTCTTTAATATGTTGTCGTTTTTATTAGGAAATATTTCAGACCTACAGAGTCTATGGTATAGACAATACTACATCCATTTACCCACCACCTTACTCAAGAAATAGAATATTACAGATACAGTTGAAGCCCACTGCATACCTGTACTGGGCTAAACTGCATTTTCCAAAAAGAAATTTTTCACATCCTAATATCTGGTCCCTATAAATGTGATTTTATTTAGAAACAGGGTCTTTGCAAATATAACGAGGCTAAGAGATACAAGACGAACTCAACCTGGAATTATGGTGAGCCTAACCCCCATGACTAATGCGAACATAAGAGAAAGGAGAGGCAGAATTGAATCACAGACTCGCAGGGAAGGACATAAAATAATGGAGGCAGATATTGGAGTTATGCTGCCACAAACAGGAATTTCAGAAAACACCAGAATCTAGAAGAGACAGGAATATTCTCTCCTGGATCTTAGAAGGAAATGTGTCTGTGTCCTCAACCTGATTTCACCTGAAATCAGAACTCCAGAATTCAGAACTGCCAGAATCAGACCCCAGAGTATGAGGGTATGAAGTTCTGTTTTAGGCCACCCACTTTGTGTAATTTTTTTTTAATAACAGAAGTAGAAAACTAAGACAGCCCGTCCCCAATTGAATTCTTCACTATCCCTCTACACAAGACATAACCAGTGTCCTAAAAAGTCTCCTTATCATTACATTATAGGCCTTTCTGCATGCTATATATGCTGGCATTTCCAATGCTTACTTTTTACTACATATTTATGTATCCATAATGTATACATTTATTTTGCGTATTTTGAAAATTCATATACATTGTGTCATAGTATTTGTATTCTTCTGGAATGAGATGGTTCTCTTATGCATTATTTTTTACTGCAACCATCCAAAGTTTGTCCTTCTAGGGGGTCTTTATCTGTGTCCCAAGTCTTGGAGATTTCCACTCTCATTCCCAGCTCTGACCTTACTCTCTATTCGAAACAGTTTCACATCACTGTGTTAATGCTGCTCCTACCAAAAATGAAGCTGATTTCCTCTCATTCATTGCTTGAAATGTTTCCCAAACTTTATTGAGTTTCAGAATCATCTGCGAGGACTTCTAAACTGTGACAGAATTACCAATTCAGAAGTTATGGAGTGAGGCCTGAGCATTTGCATTCCTAAGAAGTTCTCAGGTGATGATGATGATGCTGGTCCATAACAGCCCAGTAAAAACCAGCACCATCTGATCTCCAGGTAAGCAAGATCATCCATCATGTACTTCAAAAGAATACAGTAGGGGCAACCACACCCTTCTTTATGTAAATTGTTTATAAGTTTTTTAATTAATTGGAGGATGAATAAAGGAACCTAAAACAGGCTTATCAAATGATTGAAAGTGATTCCTTTCAATAATAGGTGGCCCAAACAAAAATATACAAAGATAGATTTAAGTCATTGTAATATATCTAAAGAATCTGCAGCTTATTCATTTAAAATGAACTTTTATTTTCAACTTTGAAATGCTGTCATATCTCTCAAATATATGATGACATTAGAACAAGACCAGTGGTGCTAAAGTTTCAGAAGACAAATAAATATCAAAAAATCTCCATTCCTTGAAGAACAAATTCACTGTGGCTTTCTTCGTTCATGTCTTACTATGCCTCCAAACTGTAGATGAAACAAGAGACAATTAACAATTGAACTTGATTGAAATGCAACAGTGACATTCTAAGTCTAAGAATAGCCAATCCTATTTATGTCTGAGCTAAAATGAGAAATCATGTATCTCTCTTACAACCCAGACACCTGGGTATAAGCATGCTTTTGCATACTCTGAGGTCCTCCATTCTGTGACACAACAAAATCAACTGTTATTTGCCAAACCAAAAAGGCTTGTTTGTTTGTTGTGAGACAACATTCTGGTATGGACACATTTCTTTTGATTTTAAAGGCCTATGCTCTATCCATAAACTACACTCATTTACCCCCCAAGGGCCCAAGTTCCAATATCTGTAAAAAGAAGAAAGTAAAAGGAAAGGACAAAATATGTTGAATATAGATTGAGTTAATTATCAATCCAGTGATTAACAATAATCTTACCATGACTATTGTTGTTGTTTTCTTTTCACTGTCCCCTGAAATATAGACATTTACAACTGAACAAATGGTTTAAATGGCTGATAAATAAATATATGAAATTCTAAATAAAATTCTTAACGATTCCTGTGATAGTCACATTCTCAAAGGAATCGTCTCCTACTTAGCATAAAAGACCATATTTCTGTGGCTACATGTTGAAAGCCCAGCTGGTATTGATTTATGTTCCTTTAGCCGCTTGTTCTGGCAACCGTGTTCTAAACAAACATTGGTCTCTGCTACCAGGCTGGCACATCTCCCACCCGTTGAAGACTCACAGCTACACCTGAAAGGACTTGAAGCTGTGAGTGAAGCACATTTCAGAATATGCTGCCTTCTACACCGATATCCAAAATTAACACCGAACTGGCTCAGAGAACTAAATTTTTGACATTTTGTTATTTACTTTACTGAGAAAAGTTAGAAGCATAATTGATGTAGATCAGGCATGGCTGGATGATACACAAAGCGACGCACAGATACCTGGGTTCTCAGGAACTGCTCTCTCCTGGGCCCAGATGCTTTTCAGGCCCTTTTTCAGGTTCTTCATTTCTGATCTCTTCTGCTTTCTTTTCCTCACCTCCAGCTTCTCGGGCCTCATCATCAGAGCTTCCACACTTATATTCGCTGGCTTCATTGGTGAAGAATAATACGGACTTCGGGACCAGAACTTCACGGAAAAAATAGCCCAGTCTAAAATCGGTGGCGACATCGACTACTCTGCCCTCAGGAGAATCAGGAGGATAGAAGTAGGTGAAGAAAGAATAGCGGGGCGTCTTCTTGGTGGTGGATACAATGCTTCTGCGGTCCTCACATTTCTGCAGCTTGCTCGTTTTCATGGTGACATTTCTCCCCTCTTTCCAGTCTAGATCTCACATCCTGTGCTGCTGATAATTTCTGGGCCTTTGGAGAGGAAGGGATCGGAATCATCGGGGTCTGATCGCATTTGGTATGTTTTAGTCAGGATTTCATTGAGAAAGTATTCGTTGGACTTGAAGATAAATTCTATGGTGAAGCTCATTGGTTCCTTGAACCCTGAAAATTTAATCTTTACATCTTTCAAGTGCTCGAGTACAGGTTCATCATTTTTTCGGATCATCCTCCCAAGGATCTTCACATTTTTAAAAGCTGTCAACCAAAAGTGAGGTATGCCGCTTGTTGGCCCTTTTCCCGCAGGCTCTCTTTCCATCCCCCCCACGCGCCTTCCTGGACAGCTACTTGCCACTGACACTCACCTTCTGTGGGCTCATAGATTGCATTGACGATCTCAGATCTCTTATCAAACAAAGGCTGGTAGAAGACCGCATACTTTTTCTCTAGATCGTGAAAATCTCGGTAGAATTGAGCTTCCACTTGTGCGTATTGGGCCTGAAGATTTTTGAGAGCTTTGACCCGCTGCTTCACCGCTAAAGGCAAGTGCTGAGCACCGCCGGCCTTTGAGCTGGGTGCCCCAAGAGGGGCTGCAAGGCCCCGAGGACTTGACGGCCACTCGCCAACCTGGACCTTGTCGGGGGCACAGGCCCCAGCTTCGGAGGACTTGGAGGCATCGCCCAGGGCCTCGTCCTCTTTTCCGTGAGCCTCTGCTGTGGGTTCCTCTGCCTTTTGGGATACAGCCTCCTCTGTTGGTTCCTGCGGCCCCCAGGGCGAGGCGCCCTCTGCCTGGTACTCGCCCACCCGGACCTCCGCTTCCTCTCTCGGGTGCCCCTGGTCCTGGGGAGCTGGTCCTTCTCCTGGCTCTTCCACCTCTGGAGGCGCTGGCCTCTCTCCAGGGTCCTCGGGCTCCCGGGAGTGGCGCCTGATTCCCATGCGGCCTGCATGGGGCTGGACCAGGACATGGTCATTATCATGGATACGGTGTAGAAGGGAATGGAGCAGAGCCCTGAAGAGGGACCGAAACCGTGCCATGAGGGTCTCAGGAGCGGCCGTGGCGACTTCTGGGACGTCTGCGGGCCCTTGGCCATTGTCTTCCTCCTGTTCAGTCTCTTCCTCTTCCTCCTCATTCTCTTCCTCGTTTTCACCCTCCTCTTCTGACTCATAGTCAGACTCCTCCTGGTTCCCAAACTCAACCTCAAACTCTGGCGACTGGTACTCATAGTCTTCCTGATCTCCAAACTCAAACTCGAACTCGAACTCGAACTCCTCTTCCTCCTCCTCTTCCTCGTCCTCTTCCCCCGCCTCCTCCTCTTCTACCAGCTTTTCCTCCTGGCTCTGTTCTGCGGCCTGGGCAGCATCTTGCCCACCCTCCTCCTCAGGAAGGGCTCGGGCAACCCCTTCAGAAGCCAGGAAGGCTGCGGCTGCCTCAACCCCGTCCACCCCTTCTGAAGGGGACACCGGGACCCCAACGGGTCTGGGGTCCTGGCCACCTGGAATCAGACTTTGTTCCTCGGTGGCAGACATGGCCGGAGGGACTCGCCAGTCAGTGCCTCAACTGGAGTTTTGATTGTGGGGCCGCGACAACCGCGGTGAAGATGGCGGCCACTGAAGTGACTGCCCCTGAGGGGAGGCTGTTGGCAGCAGGACCTGTCAGGAGGCGGTGGGGGTGGCAGAGAAGATGACTTCAGAGGGTACGACAGTCTGTGAAGGTGCTCGTGGAAGTCCCGCAACAGGAAGCGCAGAGGGGCAGCCCAAGAATCGGCCAACCAAGACTGCGCCTGAGGTGGCAGAGGGACAAGTCGGGAAAGATTCCGTTGGGCTGGTGACGGGAGGTGGAAATTGGAAGGGTCAACAAAGAGCCACTTCCTCCACCATGAGCTCGAAGCTCATTTGCTGAGATGCAATGATTGACATGCTTGTGGTCCAATGGCTGATGGGGGTCTTCGGCTCCCCTCTGGACCCTAAAGTACTATTTGTGTTATTCTTTAATCCTGCACAAGTCCCCACTTCTTTATTCTATCTTTGAGAGTCAATCAGTGTCTAGATATGAGAGTACTTTCGGGTATATGAACTGATTTGTTTCCCAGTTTCCTCCTGGGGTTGACTCATGCCAATAGCGACCAGTTATTTATTTTTTTTAAGTGGATAAATCAAGTAGCAGTAACTGTAAAATCCTCACATAAGAGAGGGACAGAGAATTGGGACGATTTGGTAGCATTAAAACTACTTGGAAGAGAGGAGAGGAGATTGCAAAAGAGTAGGGAACCCATAGATTCATCTGGTCCCTTGAATTCAACTTGATAGGTATCAAATCATTCTGAACACCTGTAAATTAAACCAGAAATTTAAGAGACTATTTTCTGCAATTCTACAAATATAAAAGTGACCAATTTCTGCAAGATAGGAGGTGTGGAGAAGTAAAGCTAAGGGGATATATTGGAAGATAGGCCGAGGGGAGCAGTAGCCTTTGTAATTGGATACTGGAAAGTGATATAGCTGCACAGCCCAAAATTACAACTTTTAGAAGTCTTCTCTGGTGAGGGACATTTCTTCCTGAAAGGTGCTCAGGTGGCAAAGTGAGGCAGAATCATAGGTGGGACAGTGTGGTTTTAGGATCCCTGGGATTACTGAAAGAACAGGGCTGCCTGAGTTTGGCAGCATTCACAAACATTGGATTGGGAAGCCAGCTGCAATCAGTGAACCCAGGAGTTGGCTTTCAGATCAGTGTTGCCATAAACTTCAAACTGCTGCAGGATTGGGCAACCACTCTTGCAAATTAATAAGATTGACAAACCCTGGCCAGACTTACCAAAAAGAAAAGAGAAAGGACCTAAATTAGTAAAATCATGAATGAAAGAGGAGAGATCACAACATCAAGAAAATACAATTATAAGAGCATATTATGAACAACTATACGCCAAAAAATCAGGCAATCTGGAAGAAATGGATGCATTCCTAGAAACATAGTCTACCAAAACTGAAACAGAAAGAAATAGAAAACCTGAACAGATCAATTGCCAGCAAGGAAATTGAAGTAGTAATCAAAAATCTCCCAATAATCCAGAGTCCAGGGCCAGATAGCTTCTCAGGAGAATTTCACCAAAGATATAAAAAAGTAATACTTATTTTTCTGAAGGTGCTTAAAAAAATAGAAATGGAAAGAAAAATTCCAAACTCATCCTATGAGGCCAGCATTACCTTACTCTCCAAACCAGACAAAGATCCCACCAAAAAAGAAAATTGCAGACTAATATCCCTGATGAACATAGATAAAAAATTCTCACCAAGATACTAGCCAATAGGATCCAACAGTACATTAAAAAGTTTATTCACCATGAACAAGTGAGATTTATTCCTGGGTTGTAAGGGTAGTTCAACATCCACAAATGAATGAATGTGATACACACGTTAATAAAGGAAAGAAAAAAAGTACAAGAACCATATGATTCTCTGAATTGATGCAGAAAAGGCATTTGAGAAAATATAGAATCCTTTCTTGATTAAAACTCTATGCAATGTGGGGATAGAAGGAACATGCCTGAATATCATAAAAGCCATATATGAGAAACCAATAGCAAATATCATCCTCAATGGGGAAAACCTGAGAGTTTTTCACCTAAGGTCAGGAGCAAGACAGCAATATCCACTCTCACAACTGTTGTTCAACATAGTATCAGAAGTTCTAGCCTCAGCAATCAGACAACAACAAAAACAGAATATAAAGCATTCAAATTGGTAAATAAGAATTCAAACTCTTACTCTTCACAGATGACATGATACTTTTTAATGTGGAAAACTCAAAAGACTCTACCCCAAAATTGTTAGAATTCATACATGAATTCAGCAAAGTGGCAGGATATAAAATCAATGCACAGAAATCAGTTTCATTTTTTTGAGGGTTGTTGGATGATTTTTTAATTTTTTCAATTTATTTATTTTCAGAAAAACAGTATTCATTATTTTTCACCACACCCAGTGCTCCATGCAATCCCTGCCCTTTATAATACCCACTACCTGGTACCCCAACCTCCCACACCCCCACCACTTCAATCCCCTCAGATAGTTTTTCAGAGTCCATAGTCTCTCACGAATCACCTCCCCTTCCAATTTACCCCAACTCCCTTCTCCTCTCTAACACCCCTTGTCCTCCATGATATTTGTTATGCTCCACAAATAAGTGAAACCATATGATAATTGACTCTCTCTGCTTGATTATTTCACTCAGCATAATCTTTTCCAGTCCCGTCCATGTTGCTACAAAAGTTGGGTATTCATCCTTTCTGATGGAGGCATAATACTCCATAGTCTATATGGACCACATTTTCCTTATCCATTCGTCCATTGAAGGGCATTTTGGTTCTTTACATAGTTTGGCGACCGTGGCCATTGCTGCTATAAACATTGGGGTACAGATGGCTCTTCTTTTCACGACATCTGTATCGTTGGGGTAAATACCCAGGAGTGCAATGGAAGGGTCATAGGGAAGTTCTATTTTTAATTTCTTGAGGAATCTCCACACTGTTCTCCAAAGAGGCTGCACCAACTTGCATTCCCACCAACAGTGTAAGAGGGTTCCCCTTTCTCCACATCCTCTCCAACACATGTTGTTTCCTGTTTTGTTAATTTTGGCCATTCTAACTGGTGTAAGATGACATCTCAATGTGGTTTTAATTTGAATCTCCCTGAGGGCTAGTGATGATGAACATTTTTTCATGTGTCTAATAGCCATTTGTATGTCTTGATTGGAGAAGTGTCTGTTCATATCTTCTGCCCATTTTTGAGATGTTTGCCTGTTTCATGTGTGTTGAGTTTGAAGAGTTCATTATAGATCCTGGATATCAACCTTTTGTCTGTACTGTCATTTGCAAATATCTTCTCCCATTCTGTGGGTTGCCTCTTTGTTTTTTTGACTGTTTCCTTTGCTGTGCAGAAGCTTTTGATTTTGATGAAGTCCCAAAAGTTCATTTTCACTTTTGTTTCCTTTGCCTTTGGAGACATATCTTGAAAGAAGTTGCTGTGGCTGATATCAAAGAGGTTACTGCCTATGTTCTCCTCTAGGATTCTGATGGATTCCTGTCTCACATTGAGGTCTTTTATCCATTTTGAGTTTATCTTTGTGTACGGTGTAAGAGAATGGTCGAGTTTCATTCTTCTACATATAGCTGTCCAGTTTTCCCAGCACCATTTATTGAAGAGACTGTCTTTTTTCCACTGTATATTTTTTCCTATATATTTTTCCTATATATTTTTTCCATAGAGTTGAGGGTCCATATCTGGGCTCTCTACTCTGTTCCACTGGTCTATGTGTCTGTTTTTATGCCAGTACCATGCTGTCTTGGTGATCACAGCTTTGTAATAAAGCTTGAAATCAGGTAACATGATGCCCCCAGCTTTATTTTCGTTTTTCAACATTTCCTTAGCGATTCGGGGTCTTTTCTGATTCCATACAAATTTTAGGATTATTTGCTCCAGCTCTTTGAAGAATACCGGTGGAATTTTGATCGGAATGGCATTAAAAGTATAGATTGCTCTAGGAAGTATAGACATTTTAACAATGTTTATTCTTCTGATCCAAGAGCATGGAATGGTCTTCCATCATTTTGTGTCTTCTTCAATTTTTTTCATGAGTGTTCTGTAGTTCCTCAAGTACAGTTCCTTTACCTCTTTGGTTAGGTTTATTCCCAGGTATCTTATGGTTCTTGGTGCTATAGTAAATGGAATAAATTCTCTAATTTCCCTTTCTGTATTTTCATTGTTAGTTTATAAGAAAGCCACTGATTTCTGCACATTGACTTTGTATCCTGCCACGTTTCTGAATTGCTGTATGAGTTCTAGTAGTTTGGGGGTGGAGTCTTTTGGGTTTTCCATATAAAGAATCATGTCATCTGTGAAGAGAGAGAGTTTGACTTTGTATACACTGACAATGAGACAGAAGAAAGAGAAATTAAGGAATTGATCCCATTTACAATTGCACCAAAAACCATGAGAAACCTAGGAATAAGCCTAACCAAAAAGGTAGAGGATCTGTTCTTTAAAAACTATAGAACACTTATGAAAGAAATTGAGGAAGACGGAATAAAATGGAAAAATATCACATGCTCATGCACTGGAATAACAAGTATTGTTAAAATGTCTATGCTACCCAGAGCAATCTACACATTCAATGCAATCTCTATCAAAATACCATGAACATTTTTCACAAAGTTGGAACAAATAATCCTAAACTTTGTATGGAAATAGAAATGACCCCAAGTAGCCAGAGGAATGTTGGAAAACAAAACCAAAACTAGTGGCATCACAATGCAGGACTTCAAGCTCTATTAAAATGCTATAATAACCAAAACAGTATGGTACTGGCACAAAAACAGATACATAGATCAATGGAACAGAATAGAGAAGCCAGAAATGGACCCTAAACTCTGTAGTCAACTAATCTTTGAAAAAGCAGGAAAGACTATCCAATGGAAAAGGACAATCTCTTCAACAGATAATACTGGAAAAATTGGACAAATGCAGAAGAATGAAACTGGACCATTTTCCTACACCATACCCAAAGATAAACTCAAAATTGATGAAAGATATAAATGTGAGACAGGAATCCATAAAAATACTAGAGGAGAACACAGGCAGCAACCTCTTTGAACTTAGCTACAGCAACTTCTTGCTAGACTCTTCTCCAAAGTCTCCAAAGGCATGGGAAACAAAAGCAAAAATGTGCTTTCAGGATTTCATCATGATAAAAACCTTTTGCACAGCAAAGTAAACAGTCAACAAAACTAAAAGACAACCTACAGAATTGGAGAAGATATTTGCAAATGACATGTCAGATAGAGGGCTAGTATCCAAGATCTATTAAGTACTTCTCAAAGTCAACACCTAAAAACAAATAATCCAGTCAAGAAATGGACTGAAGATGTGAACAGATATTTCTCCAAAGAAGACATACAAATGGCCAACAGACAGGTGAAAAAATGCTTAACATCACTTGGCATCAGGGAAATACAAATCAAAACCACAATGAGATACCGCCTCATACAATTCAGAATGGCTAAAATTAACCAGTCAGGAAATAACACATTTTGGCGAGGATGTAGAGAAAGGAGAAACCTCTCACACTGTTGGTGGGAATGCAACCTGTACATCTACTTGGAAAAACAGTATGGAAATTAAAAATAGAGTTACCCTATGACCCAGCAATTGCATTTACTAGGTATTTACCCCCAAATATACAAATTTAATGATTCAAAGATACATCTGCACCCCAATGTTTATAACAGAAATATCCAGCATAGCCAGATTATGGAAAGAGCCCAGATGTCCATCAACAGAGATACTGATAAAGATAATACAATGCAATATTATTCAGCCACCAGAAAGGATGAAATCTCACTGTTTATATTGACATGGATGGAACTGAAGGCTATTATGCTGAGTGAAATAAATAATCAGAGAAAGACAATTATCATATGGTTTGATTCATTTGTGGAGTTTTTGAAACAGTGCAGAGGATCATAGGGGAAGGAAGGGAAAACTGAATGGGAAGAAATCCAAAAGGGATAAAAACAATGAGAGACTATAGGAAACAAACAGGGTTGCTGGCAGGAAGGTCGGTGGGTGGATGGGGTACTGGGTGGTGGGCATTAAGGAGGATATATGATGTGATGAGCACTGGATATTATATGCAACTGATGAATTAAGGAACTCTACATCTGAAACTAATGATGTAGTATATGTCTGCTAATTGAATATAAATAAAACTACTAGGAGCGTGCAATGTTGAAATTAATATAATCAGAATGGAAAGTTGAAGTAGTGTTAGAAAACTTGAGCTGGAGTAAACATTGCCAAATTCACACAGAGTCTCCAAAAATGAATAAAAAGAGAGGGATATTTCTCTCAAGGTAAACATGGCAGATATTGAAAAGGGCAGTCTTCCTATGGTGATTTCTGACCAAGTATTCTCAGACTTTGGGCAGTCCACTAAGTCAAAACCTCAGACGTAAGTAATTCTTAAAATTATGGTGAAGTAAAACTGTTTCATTCTTATTTTGAAAAGTAAAAAATTTTAACTGAAAATGTTTATTTGCAAAAAAGCATAGTAAATTATTTTTAAAATACCACCTTTTAGAAAATAATTATTGGTACATTCCCTTCATCACTCCAACCAAATATCAATGATTTTAACTTTACTCTGTTCTTACGAAGGAAGAGATCATATATTGCCATAAACAATTGGTTCCAATCTGGAATTAAATGCAGAAATCTTCTAATCCAACTCCTTCATAAAGACAATAAAAGAAAGTCACAATCCCAATCTGAGGTTTCAACTTGGTTTCATAAATGTCTCCCTGATGTGACCTTGTTGTGTTCCTTGCCATTTCTAGGCCTTGATTTTATCACCTGTCAAGTTAGAGAAATGGTACCCTAATTACATCAAAAGGGTGTTCTGAGGATGAGATAAAGTAATGGGCATGAAAACATTTTTTAGTGTTTCCTGAAATAATGCATACCTGTATACATTATATAAATAACATCTTTGTCCCATTCTTGAGTCATTTGAGAGGTGTTATTGATTACTGTCTTGTGTCTTCAGAATAAACCCTCTACAAGATTTTGGAGGAATACATTTTTCTCAGATATATGGGGTTTGATCACTAATTCTCTGGTTAAAAAGTCTGAGTTTGTTACTGGGTATTTACCCCAAAGATACAGATGTACAGTGAACAGAAGGGCCATATGTACCTCAGTGTTCATAGCAGCAATGTCCACAATAGCCAAACTGTGGAAAGAGCTGAGATGCTCTTCATCAGATGAATGTATAAAGAAGATGTGGTCCATATATACAATGGAATATTACTCAGCCATCAGAAAGGATGAATACCCAACTTTCGCATCAACATGGATGAGACTGGAGGGGATTATGCTGAGTGAAATAAGTCAAGCAGAGAAAGTCAATTATCATATGGTTTCACTTACCTTTGGAAGATAATGAATAATATGGAAGACATTAAGAGAAGGAAAGGAAAAGTGAATTGGGGGAAATCAGAGGGGCAGATGAACCATGGGAGACTGTGAGAAACAAACTGAGGGTTTTAGAAGGGAGGGGAATGGGTGAGCATAGTGGTGGGTATTAAGGATGGTAAATATTGCATGGAGAACTGGGGGTTGTACATAAACAATTAATATCGGAACACTGCATCAAAAACTAATGATGTATTTTATGGTACCTAACATAACATTAAAAAAGTTTGAGTTTGTCTTTTATTTTAAGTAGCTTAGATACTTAAGTATTTTGAACATCTCAAAGAGATATTTGCACTTCCATGTTCATTGCAACATTATTCATAATAGTCAAGCTACGGAAACAACCTAGGTGTCCACTGGTAGGTGGATAAAGAAAATAATGGTACATATATGTATATGTTCCATGATAGTGAGATATATGCAAAATAACTTACAAAGGCCAAAAAAACTTTACAATGGAAGAAAAAAGCTAATAATTCTAGCTTCACAAAAAATGATTTATTAAAATCACTATGGATGAAAGCATGTGTTAGGTGGTTGCAAAATGAGTTTATCTCTGCAACTCCACCTTCTCTATGATCTGGTTTTATGGCTTGAGAGCCTGGGGGAGGTGCTGGAGACCACAAAGGAGGAAATGTTTGAGAAATAGTTGTATATCATAATTGTATGTGAAGGGAAATCAAGGGTGTTATGCCCCAAGGATATACATAAGGATTATTATGCGTGTTTAGACAGAAAGAATGGTGGGAGAGGGCTATGCTCAAGAAGGTTTTAGGTCACAGAATGGTCATCATGGTAGATTTTTCCAAGATGGCATTAGTATGGTTCATATATTATACAATGGAATGTTATCCAGCCATAAAAAGAAGGAAATCCTACCATTGTGACAACATGGTCAAACCTGGAGGACATTATATATATTTTATTTTAATTTCAATATAGTTAATATACAATGTTATATTAGTTTCAAGTGTATAATATGGTCATTCAAAAATTCTATATATTAGTGCTCATCAAGATAAGTGTACTCTTAATCCCCTTCACTACTGCACCTATCCCCCTACCTAACTCCCCTCTGGTAACCATCAGTTGGTTCTCAATAGTTGAGTTTTTTTGTTTGTTTGTTTCTTTCCTTTCCTTTGTTCATTTGTTTTGTTTTTTTTTATATATTTATTTTTATATAAGAAAATCATATAGTATCTGTTTTTCTCTGACTGGTTTATTTCACTTAACACTAAACTCTCTAGATCCATCCATGTTGTTGCAAATGGCAAGAATTCATTCTTTCTTGTGGCTGAATATTAACAACAACAATAATAATAATAATAATAATACACACACACAAACACACTCACACAAGCACACACACTCACACACACCAGGGAGCATGTATTCCTTTCAATTACTATTTTTGTATTCTTTGGGTAAGTACCCAGTAGTGGAATTACTGGATAATAGGGTAGATCTATTTTTGACTTTTGATGAACTTCCATGCTATTTTCTACCATGGCTGTACCAGTTTGAATTCTCACCAACAGTGCAAGAGATTTCCTTTTCCTGCACTTCCTCACCAAAACCTGTTGTTTCCTGTGGTTTTTTTTTCTTCATTTTAGCTATTCTGACAGGTGTGAGGTGATATTTCATTGTAGTTTTGATTTGCATTTTCCTAATAATAAGTGATGATGAGCATCTTTTCATGTGGTGTTTGTTGTCATCTGGATTTCTTCTTTGGAGAAATGTCTGTTCATGTCTTCTGCCCATTTTTAAATTAGATTATTTGTAGGTTTTTTTTTTTTTTTTTTTTTTTTTTGGTGTTGAGTTGTGTAATTTCTTTATATGTTTTGGATACTAACCCTTTTTCAGATACGTCATTTGCAAATATCTTCTCCCATTCCACTGGTTGCCTTTTAGTTTTCTTGATCATTCCTTTCGTTGTGCAGATGATTTTTATTTTGATTTAGTCCCAGTAGTTTATTTTTGCTTTTGTTTCCCTTGCCTCAGGAGACATATCTAGAAAGAAGTGGATACTGCTGATGTCAAAGAGGTTACTGAATGTATTGTCCTCTAAGATTTTTATGGTTTCACGTCTCACATTTAGGTCTTTTATCCATTTTGGATTTATTTTTGTGTGCGGTGTAATAATGGTCCAGTTTCATTCTCTTGCATCTAGCTGTCTAGATTTTTCAACACCATTTTCTGAAGAGACTGTCTTTTCCCCATTGGATATTATTTTCTGTTTTGTCAAAGATTAATTAACCATATACTTGTGGGTACATTTCTGGGTTTCTACTCTATTCTATTGATCTATCTGAATTGTGAACCTTCAGCTTTGTTTTTCTTTTTCTTGATTACATTGGGTATTCAGGGTCTTTTGTGGTTCTGTATGAATTCCAGGATTGTTTGTCCTATCTCTGTGAAATATGCTGTTGATATTTTGATAAGAATTGCATTAAATCTTTAGCTTGTTTTGGATAGTATGTACTTTTGAACAATATTGGTTCTTTTGATGTATTAGCATGAAATATCTTTCCATTTTTTTATGTCATCTTTAATTTTTTCATCAATGTTTTATAATTTTTAGAGTACAGATATTTCACCTCCTTATTTAAGTTTATTCCTAGGTGTTTTGTTATTTTCAGTGTAAATAGAAACCAAATTATTTTCTCAATTTCTCCTTTTGCTGATTCAATATTAGTGTATAGAAATTCAACAGATTTCTGTTAAATAAAGTAAATAAGATAAAACATAATAAATATATATGTATTATATTATAATATATATTAACAAAAATATATAATAATAAATAAATAAATAAATAAAACAGATTACTGTTTTATTCTATAACTATACAGAATTCATTGATCAGTCCTAGGAGTGTTTTGATGGTGTCTTCAGGATTTGCTATATATAGAAACATGTCATTTTTAAATAGTGAAAGCTTCACCTCCTTACCAGTTTGGGTGCATTATATTTCTTTTTATTGTATAACTGCTGTATCTAGGAATTGCCGTACTATCTTGAAGAAACATGGTGAGAGTGGACATCCTTATATTGTTTCTGAACTTAGGGGAAAAGCTCACAGTTCTTCACCATTAAGTATCATGTTAACTGTGAATTTTTCATATATGGTCTTTATTAGGTTGAGGTAGGATCACTCTAAACCTACTTTGTTGAGGTTTATTATTTATTTGTTTATTTATTTATTTATTTATGTGAATGGATGTTGCTCTTTGTCAAATGTATTTTGTGAATCTATTTAAATGATCTTGTGATTTTTATTCCTTCCCTTATTTATGTAATGTGTCATGTTGGTTGATATGCAAACATTTAAACATTCTTGCATCCTGGGAATAAATTCCATTTGATCATGGTGAATAATTTTTTAAACATATTGTTGGATTTGGTTTGCCAGTATTGTGTTGAAGACTTTTGCATCTATATTTTTCAGAGGTATTGGCTTGTAGATCTCTTTTTTGTTATGTCTTTGTCTGGTTTTGGTATCAGGGTAATGCTGTCCTCATAGAATAATTTGGAAGCTTTCCTTCCTCCTCTAATTTTTTGAATACTTTGAGAAGAATAGGTATTAACTCCTTTTAAAATGTCTTGTAGAAATCACTTGTGCAGCCACCTGGTCTTGGACTTTTTTTGGGGGGGGGAGTTATTTGATTACTCATTCAATTTCTGAATATATGTTAAGTCCATCTAATCCAGTGTGTCATTTAAAACTATTGTATTGTTGTTTATTTTCTGTTTAGATGACCTGTCCGTTGATATAAGTGGGGTGTTCAAAGCCACTTCACATGTTCTGTTTCTTCCTGCTTCAGTTTGGGTAGATTACACAGTTCTAGAAATTTATCTATTTCTTTTGGGTTGTTCAATTTTTTGTGTGTATAATTTTTCATAATAATATTCTCTCATTGTTTTTGTATTTCCATGGTGTTAGATGTTATTTTTCCTCTTTCATTTGTGATTTTGTTTTAGTCCTTTCACTTCTGTTGGTAAGCATGGCTAGAAGTTTATCAATTTTGTTGATTTTTTCAATGAACCAACTCCTAGTTTCATTGATATGTTCCATTGTCTTTTTAGTTTGTATTTTGGGTATTTTTACCTTAATCTCTATTATTTCCTTTTTTTTCTACTGGTTTGGGTTTTATGTGTTCTTTTTCTAGCTTCCTTAGGTATAAGGTTAAGTTGTTTATTTCAAATTGTTCTTCCTTCTTGATGCAGGTCTGTATTGCTAGAAGCTTCCCCCTTAGAAGAGCTTTTGTGCATTCCAAAAGATTTTGGACCATTGGGTTTCCATTTCCATTTGTCTCCATGTATTTTTTATTTCTTGTTTGATTTCTAAATTGATCCATTCATTCCAGATTCGCATGTTATTTAATCTCCATGTATTTGTGCTTTTTCAAGATTTTTTCTTGTGGTTGATTTCTAATTTCACAGTGTTATGGCCATAAAAGATGCATGGTATGACTTTGATATTTATGAATTTATTAAGAATTGATTTGTGGTGAAATATGTGATTCTGGAGAATATTCCAAGTGTGCTTGAAAAGAATGTGTATTCTGGTGTTTTAAGATGGAATGTTCTGAATATATCTGTTAGATTCAACTGGTTCACTGTGTCATTCAAATCCAATATTCCCTTGTTGATCTTCTGTTTGAGTGAACTGCCTGTTGGTGTAACTATGATATGAAAGTCCCCTACTATTATTGTATTACTATTGATTAATTCTGTATGGGTGTTAACTATTTTATGTATTTGGGTGCATCAATATTTATATTGTTATATCTTCTTATTGGATTGTTTATTTTGATTGATTATATGGTGTTTTTTCTTGAGATCTTGCTACAGACATTTTTAATGTCTATTTTGTCCAGTGTAAGTATTGTTACCTGAACTTTCTTTTTTCGACAATTTGCATGATGAATACTTCTCTATCCCTTCAATTTCAATCTGCATGTATTTTTAGGTTTGAAATGAGACTCTTGTAGGCAACATATAGATCATTCTTGATTTTCTATCCATTTCATTACCCCATGTTTTTTTATTAGAACATTTAGTCCATTTGTAGTCAAAGAAATTGATAGGTATGTATTTATTTTCATTTTATTACTTGTTATAAAGTTGTTTTTATAGGTCTCCTATGTTCTTTTCTTCTCCTGTTCTCATCTCTCACAATTAGTTTGCTTTATTTGTGATATACTTCTTTTCTTTTTATTTTTTTCCATATCTATTACTGGTTTTTGATAAGTGGTCATCAATCTGTTTATATATGACATTATCTGTATATAACAGTCTATATTAAGTTGATGGTTGCTTAAGTTGGAACCCATTCTTTACTCCCCCTCCCCAACATTTTAGGTATATGATGTCATATTTTATATCCTTTTATTTTTGTGATTCCTGTGATTTTTTATATATGCATACTTTTTTTTACTGCTTTTGTGATTCTTGCTTTTCTTACTCCTGCTTATGGTCTTTCCTTTCCACTCAAAAAGTCCTCTAACATTTCTTGTAGGGCTGGGCTAGTGGTCATGAATTCCTTTAACTTTTGCCCATCTAGGAAACTCTATTTCTCCTTCTATTCTGAGTGGTTCCTTTTTTGGAAAGAGTATTCTTGGCTTCAGATTTTTTCCCTTCAGCATTTTGAATATATTATGTCATTCTCTTCTGGACTGCAAAGTTTCTGTTGAAAAACCTGCTGGTAGCCTTTTGGGGTTTTCCTGAACCATTTTCAGTTTTCTTGCTACTTTTAAAATTCACTGTCACTACTTTTTGACATTTTAATTACTATGTGTCTTGGTGTGGATCTCCATTGGCTGATTTTGTTGGGAGCTCTGTCTCCTTGACTGAATATCTCTTTCCTTCTCGAAGATTCAGAACATTTTCATCTGTTATCTTTGCCTGTCCATAGGATGTGGGGACTTTGGATTCTCATACTCTGCCAACCTAGAATGTCTTACCTAATGCAGCTGGAAGGATAAATTAGCATTTGATCTTGTGAATTACCAAATTACAGAATTAATGTAGTTCCCAGCATTGACAGATCATATTTGTTAGTTAATAACTAAAATAAAAAGGATAAAAATTTAAGAATAGGAAAATTGAGATAGTTAAAAAAATACCTCAAGCCCAAAATGACCATTGAGCTCCCCTTGACTATAGAAACAGTCCCTCTCTTTGTCCAGTGTGGCTCCCGTTTGTGTAAATACACAGTACATTCTTTGCTTGTAAAATTTAAATTGCAATAAGAAGCCAATTTTCCTACTGCTACCACCCCACTCTCATTAATGTCTCTAGACTTAGAACTAGACTAAGATACCACCATTTAATCCCAAACTGGAGTGTAAGATCAAATATCAACTCAAAAGTAAGAGAAAAATGTTTACACATTAAAAGAACTGTGAAACTAGGGCTGCCTGGGTGGCTCAGTAGGTTGAGCATCTGACTCTTGATTTTTAACTCAAGTCATGATCTCAGTGTTGTCAGATCAAACCTCATGTTGGGTCTGCACTGGACTGGAGACTGCTTGGGATTCTCTCTCCCTATCCCTCTGCCACTCCCCATCCCCCCAACACATCACATGTGTGTGTTCTCTCTCTCTCTGAAAAAAAAAAAAGAACTCTGAAACCATGGAACTTTGAACTGTGGAATTCCTAAAATAAAAATCTAAGCAAGTTGTGTGAAAATGGATTGTTGTGGTGTTCATCCAAAGAGGAGATACTTAATTTTATATCTGATTGAATTTATTGATATGGTTATACTTCCTATAGTTTCTATATTCAATGTACTAGCTTCAACAGCTTTACACAAGGCAAGTTATTGTTTTAAAATACAAGACTCAAAAGAGATCTTACAAATTCATAGTCAATCAATAATTTCATCTTAGGGAGAATGTATTTAGAAATAGGGAGAGTAGAGTACAGGGGCTGTGGAGACTTTGGGTCGGGGTGGGGGGGAGAATCCAGACCATCAGATGAAATGGAAGATCATCAATAGTTGCTGAATCCTGGTTATATGCCAGGCACTATGTAGGAGGTTCCAGGCATGACTTCTACATTTCATTTTATATTGCTGATAACCACATGGTGTGGGGATTGTTATCCTTTCACTATATAAATGAAAAAACTGAGTTTCTGGGACATTAAGAAACTTGCCCCAAACTACATTTACTACATAGCAAAGACATGATAGAACATTAGAACACCAGAGCACAAAACAGGTGAGTCTACAAGAGCACGGTTGCCCTTCTTATACGTCAGAGACAGATCCTGAAGTCACTACCAGCTAGCAAAGCTCAGCTTGAATCAGATGCATCAAAAAACAAGCTGTACCATTGTCTGACTATGCTACCAGAAGGCACAGATTTAGAAGTTTTCTTTCTGGATAGTCTTTTCCTGTTTCTTCTGTAGTGACCAGTTATAGTTGAGAGAGCATACTATGTGTTTATACCAGAAGTAATCATGTAATGACTGTAGTGTCCAGAGATCTGAGCTTCCACTGCCTTGATGTGGAACACCTGAACCTGTAACCATCCCATATGTGAGGTGTGCCCTTTCCTTTTCACATGAGTAGTTAGAAAGATCTCTTGGATTCAGGTTTGATATTTAGCATTTACCTCTGAAACCCCAGTGCTGAGTGTGGTACTTTTCACATAGTAGGAATTCTATGTTTGAGAAGAAACAAAGTTAAGGCAAAATTAACCTCTATCTAGTCACTGCCTTATCAAAATTTCCCAGTGGTTTTTTAATGTCTTCAATGTAAAGTATGCACTGTTTAACCTGGCTTCCCCATCTCCCCATAGACTGTGATCTAGGCTTATCTCAAACTAGTCTTTATTCTCATAACACCCAACCCTCACTTAGCATGTACACATCCTTAATGTAGTCCTGAAACAGTGTCTGGAATTGGAAGTTTCACATCATGACCTGCATATGGTAAATACTCAATAAACAAGAATTGCTGCTGCTGCTGCTACTACTACTACTACTATTACTACTACAACTACCACCACCACCAGACCTAGAAACCAGCAGAGGCAAGATGAAACCTGGGTGTCCTGAGTCTAGTGCTTTTTGCTCCCACTGCTTCTTTGCAGTGCACAGTCCAGTACACAGTTAATACTGGACAGTGATGTCTTTGATTCCACTCTCCTTGGTTTCTTCAGCATCCTGTTTTATTCCTGGGACCCATAAGATGGCACAGAGCATTTTAGTGACCAGAAGATAGGACTGGTTTCCCTGAGCAGATATCAATGTATGCAGCATCAGAAATCTAGAGTTGGAAGGTATGTTTGGCATCATCTCCTTCAAGCCAATGCATAATAATTTCTATAGTACCTATTAGAGATGCTCATCCAGCCTCTGTCTTTATGTACCTTTCCTTTGAAAGATTGCCAATCCCAACACTGTTTGGCCCTGATACGTAAAACAGTATTGATCTTTCTGCCTCTTGGCAATTTTTCCTATCCTGCCTACCAAAAAGACACATTTCCTACCATGAATCTAGACCTGCCAGCTCTGATAATTATCTTTCTCTTTTGTTATAGATGAAGGATTTGGCAGCTAAAGCAATCATTCAAAGTTTCATCTTTATTATTTTTCACTTTGTTCCTTTTGGCCTTGGTTTTGTGCATGAGCTTTGAAAATATCATCCCAGGGTTAATTCTGGTGTTAATGAGTAACTAAGAGTGCTCTACTTTTGCAACACAGGTCATGTTATAAAGATGGAAAATTTTTGTTTTCTGAGAGATGCAAGTAGTTACTTGAACATGTGCTGTAAGTACTTTTTTCTCTCTCTCTTTGGGAACTTTGGACATCTCTATCAGCAAGTTGTAATCCCAGACAACTATGTGCTCCATATTCCCAGCTTTGGAAGCCAAAGTCTAAGTGTGGTTATCTGGTAGTTGATCTCTTACCAGTTTTTGAAACTTTCACAGAAAGAGGATTCTGATGACATGTAGATATTGGATTGAGATGTAGAATCAGGTATTCGGGGTGTGAGAAACTGGAGATAGTGTGACATGCTAGGAATTGGTGAAGAAGTTCAGGCCATGAGCTGAGGCAGTGGCAGGAGAAAGATGTTTTCAGAGACATTTAGTAGGTAGTACTCAGAAGGCATCATGACTCAATAGATGTAGGAAATAAGAATGAAAGAAGCCCCTAGGATGACTCTGGGGTTTCTGGCATGGGAGTCTTAGTAGATAGTGATATAGAATGATGATGAAGGAGCAGGCTTGAGAGCTATGGAGATGTTACATTTACCTTTGGAAACTTTGAGACTTCCAAATTGAAACTGAGGTAAGTATAAAATATTCTGGTGGCTATATCCAGTAGGCAGTTGGACAAATATCTGGGTAACACAGGAGAGTCATCTGTACTAAAGTATGTAGTTTTGTGTGGTGGCAGATGAGTCCCTAGCAGTGGATGAGATCAGGAACAGGACGGAGGACTGAGTAAGGACTCCTGTCCTGACTCCATGGATCTTTTCCTTTAGATCACTCATGTCCATGGTTACTGGATTCCACAGACAAATCCTTTATTCCACTGCCTTATACCTTTCCAGGCTCAGAGAATATTATACCATATATTTTGGCATCTATTCTAATAATAAAAAATAACATGAGTGAGTGTAAGAATAATAGTGTTAATATATCTTCTAATTTAGAAATGACCCTTTAGATAATACTGATGGAGAGAGATATCTAAACTGCAAGAAATAGCTACACTTTAATCTTTGTCTTGTTTGGAAATACTTCTGTGGTTTCTGTGCATTACATTAATGCTTTAATTTCAGCTCATGATTTTGCACCTGGGTCCTTTAGTCTTCTATCCCAACCAAAATATTGTGTGAAAATTATTCTCCTTTATATGTTATCTAAAGGAATGTACAGATATTCTCTCACCTCATCTCTTGAAGATTTTATCTGAAGAAAAGTGCTAAATTGAAAAATCCAAAATTCTTATTTACAAAAATTAACATAAGCAGAGGGAATGCTAGTTTTATCAAAGAATTCCTCCCTTTCTAAAAGGCTGCATCTGGATGAAATAAAAATAATTTAATTTTCATAAATGTAATTTCCTCACAGAGTTTTCATATGTTGCTATTACCTTTGAAAGACAGTCCATGCCATTGATGGCTCCAGCAAGCCACCTTTCCTACTCTCTGTCCCTATTAGATGTGTCTTCAGTTGTTCAGAGGAGAGAGGCCTCCACACAGCCCCTGGTGAGCACACCATTAACTATTTTCTATTGTTTTACTAATCATGATGGACAATTACTATATTTCTGGCTAAGACTTTTCATCCAGCTAAGATACCCCAATGGTTTTCTCGCCTCATCTCTTATAGATTATCTTCCTTCCAAAATGCCACTGTTCCTCTATCTGGTTCTCTTGGTACTTGAGCTTCATTGTGCACCACCTAACAGATCTGAAGGCAAAGTAACCACCTACAATTCCTCCCAACAAAATGCCACTTTCTATAAGATGTCATCCATCAATGCTGATTTTGCATTTAACCTGTACCGGAGGTTCACTTTGGAGACCCCAGATCGGAACATCTTCTTTTCCCCTGTGAGCATTTCTGCAGCTTTGGCCATGCTCTCCTTTGGGGCTTGCTACAGCACCCAAATTCAAATCCTGGAAACCTTGGGGTTTAACCTCACAGACACCCCAATGGCAGAGATCCAGCAGGGCTTCCAGCACCTGATCTGTACCCTGAATTTTCCAAAGAAGGAGTTAGAATTACAAATGGGAAATACCCTCTTCATTGAGAAGCAACTGAAACCACTGGCACAGTTCTTGGATGATGTCAAGAGCCTCTATGCAACTGAGGTATTTTCTACCGACTTCTCCAATGTTTCTGCAGCCCAGCAGGAGATCAACTGTCATGTGGAGAAACAAACCAAAGGGCAAGTTGTAGGCCTCATCCAAGACCTCAAACCAAACAGCATCATGGTCCTGGTAAACTACATTCATTTTAAAGGTAAGGCTCTAAGATAAGCATTCCTAGGTCAGTGTTCCCATAATTTGGTGGGGTTCTCTGGGGACTGAATAGTCTCTTATCACTGGCATCAATAGGTGTCCCTCATACCACAGTGACCTGAAACACTGTACATAACTGTGTGTAGTTTTGGATCTTCCAGGGGGGACACATAGCTCTGTGCATGAACCCAGGAAATTCCTAGGTAAAGGGCACTTTCAGAGAGATGAGTGACAATGGTATGAACAACCTGCTCAGATCTATCTAGAGAATCATGGCTTCCAAGAGATTTGGTTGGACAAGCATGTGTTTGGAAGGTAAATAGACTTGGGTTTAAACTGTACTATGACCCTCACTTGCTGTGCATTCTTGGGCATGTTACACAAATATTTCTATCATGTACAGTGTACCCACTATGTGTTAAGCACCATGCTACATGTGTAGTTTGCACATATTGTCTCATCCAATCCTCATAATGACTCATGTTCATAGCCAATGAGTTTCAGAGCTGGTATTCCCACCCAGGTTTGTCTAATTCTAAAGCTCATGCTTGTAACAACAAGAAACATATGACACTTTTCTGAAGGTGCTGTGCCGAAATGGTTTCTCCTGGTTCTACAGCACATGTCAGCCATGTTTGGTGGAGTGAACAATTCTTGACCACAAACCACACACTTGTAGATGGATGAAACAGCTGGACAGATCTGTTGTCTCATTTCACCCTGTTGGATGTTCTTATATCTTTTTATGGAAGAAGAAACTGTGGTTCTGATGGGTTTAGTGTAAGTATAGTGGTTTTGGACATAGATGGAACAGTTGTTCAGCATGGAGTCCAACAGTCCTCAGTGTGACTCCTGGCTCTGCCATGGGCTAGCTGAGAAACCATGTAAAGTCATTTTCTCTCCTTGGTCCTCACTCACTTATAAAACTGGGTGACAGTAGGTACCTACCTCTGTGGTAGTCTTAATTAACAGATGAGATGACTAATAGGAAATGTCACACTGTTATTAATACTGTTAAAGGACCTCTTTTCTCTCTGTATTTTAAGCCCAGTGGGCAAATCCTTTCGATACATCCGAGACGAAAGAGGGTTTCAGCTTCTCAGTGGACAAAACCACAATTGTGCAAGTGCCCATGATGCACCAGATGGAACAATACTATCACCTGGTGGATATGGAGCTGAACTGCACAGTGCTTCAAATGGACTACAGCAAGAATGCTCTGGCACTTTTTGTCCTTCCTAAAGAGGGTCAGATGGAGTGGGTCGAAGGGGCCATGTCATCTAAAACACTGAAGAAGTGGAACCGCTTACTGCAGAAGGGGTAAATATCTTAGATGATGTAAGAAGTAGAGAGCGGGTATAATGTCACAGGTGAGACAGAGTTCAGCAGAAATCCAATGGCAGGAGAATTACCCTGAAACACTTAACAGCTGTGTGATGACTACTAAAGTATACCCAGATTATACACTGTGTCAATCCCTTTGCCAAGCACTTTAAATACTTCATAACTTCATTTCAAGATACTAAGCTTGGCCAGCACCCCAGAGATGTTTCTTTTTTTACAATAAATGAAACACAGATCCCTGCTTTCAATGCTATAGTCCGACATTGGCTAAAATAATGTTCATTTATTTCAGGATAAATTCTGAGGTGTTGACCTGAATAGCAATCATTGACAATACCTAGGGGAGAAGCAGAGCCCAATATAATACAATGGTGACAGACGGAGGAAGGGGATTATGATCTTGTTGTGTTGATAGCCATGTGTTACTTTTCCCTTTCCCTATAGGTGGATTGATCTGTTTGTTCCAAAGTTTTCCATTTCTGCCACATATGACCTTGGAGCCATGTTTCTGAAGATGGGCATCCAGGATGCCTTTGCCAATAATGCCAATTTTCTTGGACTTATGGGGGACAACAGTCTTAAATTTTCCAATGTAAGTTGGTAGATTAGAATTCTTTGAATGTATGAGCTGTAAGGACCAGTAAGAGTCAGTTAATTCAATTCTCTCATTTAATTAATGAGGATTCTTAAACCCAGAGAGCAGAATGGATCCTTCTATGCCACATTCTCTCCACAGTCATTCTCATTACCTCTAACAAGTCATTGTGACAGTTAATTCCATCCCTTACCTTCATGTCCTAAAACAATTCTGATAGAAAAACTTAATGATGAGAATTAATTATGGTGAGATAGAGCTCTGCAGGAGGTGACAGGAGAAGAGGAAAGCATAAAAAGTAATTTATAGAGGTAGAAAGCCATGGGAAAATTGGTGGTTCCCTGATAACTAGCTCTAAAATCACCAGAGATTGAGTGACTACACTTAGCTAAGTGGCCCTCATATTCAAGCACCATCTACACTGTGATAAAGGGTTAGCCATGTCCTTCCTTTTCCTTTCCTGCTTCCAAACTCTTTCAAATACTTTTCCTATTATTGGGGATCAGCAGTGTTTGTTCTTCCCCTCCCTACAGGCTGCTCACAAGGCTGTGCTGCACATTGGTGAAAGGGGAACTGAAGCTGTAGTTGTCCCCGAAGTCAGATTCCTGGATCAGCCGGAGATAACTCTCCTTCACCCTATCATCCAATTTGATAGATCCTTTCTGTTGTTGATTTTGGAGAAAAGCACTAGGAGCATTCTTTTTCTAGGGAAAGTTGTGGACCCAACGGAAGTATAATTGGGAAATAGGCTATTGGCTAGTTGCATGTACTTGTTGCAATAAGAAATAAATAGTATGGTTTGATGTGATCAATATGAACTTGGACATGATTTCCTTTATGCAGAGATGAAGACTGGACTCTATCTGAACTGCACTGGGTGTGAAAGAGGCCATTCCTATAAGCAAATATTCAGGTAGTCAATAAATGACTCATTACACAAAGTGCAAAAACGTACTATGTCACTGCATTCCTCTTTGTCAAAATGCCTAATCCCAACAGCACCACAAGTTAGTTAGCTCCAAGGAATTTGACAGAGCTGGCAAGTGCATCCTCTTCTGCCCTCTGGAGAATAATTAAAATTCAGGTCAGACTCTCATATCCCATTATTCTAAAAAGATTCTAATGATTCTTGCTAGAATTGCCACGGTTGGATTGTAAAAAGGTGCTTCCACTCCAGGGCTGAGTAACAGACTGACAGCTACTGCTAGGGATCTGACATTTGTGACCTAGCAAATATGGGACAAAAGAGAAAAGAGATAAATATCCCTGTACAAATCCACCTTCCCCCCAAAAATATTTCCTTGTTGTTACTTTATACACTTTGATTGGAGCAGGAAAGTCATTCATTCATACCATATCTCATAACCCTCACCTTCTGTATCCTAATCAGACTCCTTTCCAAATATTACATCCCTGTCTCACTTGCTCAAGTGCAAATCTCCTGGTTAGTCTGTCTTTTTGTCTTGATTCTTACTGAAATTTGATATTTCTCTATCCCCAGAATCTTCCTCTTACCTGTAGGCCACCCCACCCCTACTCACCAAACTAGATTTCATCTTAGACTATATGTACTCAAAGCTCCAGTATTAGAATTCAGTACACATAAAGGGCACAGTGAGTGCTAATGATGTGTTGTCTGAAATTCTAGCCCTAAGGTAAAACTCTTCAGCACCTCGGAAATAAATGACAAATGCAC
Source organism: Mustela putorius furo (assembly GCF_011764305.1). Classification (NCBI taxonomy): domain Eukaryota; kingdom Metazoa; phylum Chordata; class Mammalia; order Carnivora; family Mustelidae; genus Mustela; species Mustela putorius. Next base: position 19,779,269 of record NW_025422049.1, read on the forward strand.
AAGTGCTTTTGCAGATACTGTGCTTCCAAGCCAAAATAAATATTTATGTTTAGAAAAGTATGTATCCCACAAACATTCTAGTGTTTTCTAATTAGGCTCATTTGCATGGAGATTTGTTTACTCCTGGTATAGTTTACATATTGATTTTTGTGGATAAGCAATTGCAAGATCAGAGAGGGAAAGTGACTTGTGGTAGAGAAAATTTATTAGTTTTTAAAAAATTTATTTCTTTTCAGTGTAACAGAATTCATTGTTTATGCACCACACCCAGTGCTCCATGCCTTCCATAATACCCACCACCTGGCTCCCCCAACCTCCCACCCCTGACCCTTCAAAACCCTCAGATTGTTTTGCAGAGTCCATACATAGTCTCTCATGGTTCATCTCCCCTTCCAATTTCCCTCAACTCCCTTCTCCTCTCCATCTCCCTATGTCCTCCATGTTATTTGTCATGCTTCACAAGTAAGTGAAACCATATGATAATTGACTGTCTCTATTTGACTTATTTCACTCAGCATAATCTCTTCCAGTCCCCTCCATGTTGATACAAAAGTTGGGTATTTATCCTTTCTGATGGAGGCATAATACTCCATAGTGTATATGGACCACACTTTTCTTATCCATTGGTCTGTTGAAGGGCATCTTGGTTCTTTCCACAGTTTGGCGACTGTGGCCATTGATGTTTTAAACATCAGGGTACAGATGGCCCTTCTTTTCACTACATAGGTATCTTTGGGGAAAATACCCAGTAGTGCAATTGCAGGATCATAGGGAAGCTCTATTTTTAATTTCTTAAGGAATCTCCACACTGTTCTCCAAAGTGGCTGCAACAACTTGCATTCCCACCAACAGTGTAAGAGGGTTCCCCTTTCTCCACATCCTCTCCAACACACATTGTTTCCTGTCTTGCTAATTTTGGCCATTTTATCTGGTGTAAGGTGGTATCTCAATGTGGTTTTAATTTGAATCTCCCTGATGGCTCAGAAAATTTATTACTAATATGGAATTTAGTTTCACTGAAGTTACACAGCAATTGGCTCTGTTACTTATACTGTTTTGTAATCTTGGACAAGATACTTAAACTATACACCTTATTTTCCCCATCTGTAAAATGGAACACATAATATCCATGTTAGGATTTTGTGAACATTATATGCTGCAACATAGGAAATGTGCTCATCACAGAGCTAAGCACCTGATAAAAATTCTTGTAAATATGTGTTGTTATTTCAATTGGTCAACATGAGGCAGTGACCTGGATTAGAACCAAGGTTGTAGTGTGGGACTTTTGGTTTGCAGATTCATGTTCCCTAGTCTGGCCCTACCTCAAGAGGCCAGAGTAAGTGCCATATCAGCCCCTTCCTAAATCTTCCAAAATGTGTTTATTCAGATATTTCTCTGGGAGAAAGAAATATCAGTATTTTGAGAGTTAAGTCAGGAATTACCAAGACACCATCCTTCAAATAACTTATGTATCTTAGAGACTACACCTCATTCAAATCATCCATTCCTGTGACCTATCATTCCATGAAGGACTACCATTCTTCTTCCCCTTATAAATATAAGCTCTTTATAGCAAAGTAGAACTAGAAGATAACTTCTTTAACTTCATAAGGGTTATCCATAATATACCTGTAGGAAATATGTCACTTAAGAAAGTTTTTAACAGAATTTCTACTGAACTGGAATCAAGACAAGAATTCTCTGTAGTATTGCTTCTATTTATAATTTTTCTGGAGGTCTTAGACAATGAAGCAAGACAAGAAAAAGAAATAAAGATTATAAAAGATAAGATAGAAAGGGGAAAACAAATCTATCTACACAGAATCTATGGATAAAGTTTTAAAAAACAAAAGGGAGAAAATTTATTGAAGAATGAAGGTAATATTATGGATTGCATGGAATTCTCCAAATATATTTACCTTTTTCTATTGTGATAGAATCACAGGACTTCCCTTATATGCCATATTTCCTAGCCATCCCTGCAGTTAGGTGTAGCCATAATGCTAAGTTCTCACTGATGGAACATGAGTGTAAGTGATGTGTGACATTTACTGACCAGGACATTACAAAAGTTGGTTAACTCCTTTACTTTCTATCTCCTTTGATCTGGATTGTGGACTGATTTATGATTCAATCTGGCCATGAACTAGATGAAGAGCTCTTTGGCAGTGTAGTGTAATATATGTTCCTTTTTTTCAGAGTAACATATTAAATGCCAAATCAAAAACCATCAGTACTATTGAAATACAATTATAGGGGGAGGAGTCAAGATGTCAGAGAAGTAGCAGGCTGAGACTACATCAACTAGCAAGAGATCAGCTAGATAGCTTATCTAAAGATTGCAAACACCTGCAAATCCATCAGCAGATCGAAGAGAAGAAGAACAGCAATTCTGGAAACAGAAAAGCAACCACTTTCTGAAAGGTAGGACCGGTGGGGAAGTGAATCCAAAGTGAAGGGGAAGATAGACCCCGGCGGGGAGGGGCCAGCTCCCGGCAAGCGGCGGAGCAACGGAGCACAAAATCAAGACTTTTAAAAGTCTGTTCCACTGAGGGACATTGCTCCAGAGGCTAAACTGGGGCGAAGCCCACGCGGGGTCAGCATGGCCTCAGGTCCCGCAGGGTCACAGAAGGATCGGGGGTATCTGAGTGTCGCAGAGCTTGCGGATACTGGAACGGGAAAACCGGCTACAGAGACAGAGCCGACAGTAAGCTCGCAGCTCGGGGTTACCTTGAACCGGTCGCAGGCTCAGTGAGCTCGGAGCACGGCCGGAGGTCAGGCAGACGGGAGTGACTGGGCGCTGTTCTCTGAGGGCGCACAGAGGAGTGGGGCCCCGGGCTATCTGCTCCTCCAGGCCAGTGACCAGGAGGCCACCATTTGTATTCCCGTCCTCCGGAACTCTATGGAAAGCACTCCGGGAACAAAAGCTTCTGAAAGCAAACCCGAGCGGATTACTCAGTCTGGCCCCTGGTAAGGGCGGTGCAATTCTGCCTGGGGCAAAGACACTTGAGAATCACTACAACAGGCCCCTCCCCCAGAAGATCAACAAGAAATCCAGCCAAGACCAAGTTCACCTACAAAGGAGTGTGGTTTCAATACCAAGGAGAGCAGCAGAATTCCAGAGGAGGAGAAAGCAAAGCATAGAACTCATGGCTTTCTCCCTGTGATTTTTTTTTAGTTTTGCAGTTAATTTAATTTTTCTCTTTTTCATTTTTTTCTCTTCTTCTGCTAAATTTTTTTAACTTTTACCCTTTTCTTTTTTTAACGTTTTTTAACTAGTTTATCTAATATATATATTTTTCCTTTTTATATTTTTCTTTATTCGTTTTCTTTTTTAAAATTCTTTTCTTTTATATATTTTTTATTTTTTTTCTTTCTGTCTTTTTGAACCTCTTTTTATCCCCTTACCCCCCTCACGATTTGGGATTTCTTGTGATTTGGTTAAAGCATATTTTCCTGGGGTTGTTGCCACCCTTTTAGTATTTTACTTGCTCCTTCATATGCTCTTATCTGGACAAAATGACAAGGCGAAAAAATTCACAACAAAAAAAAAGAACAAGAGGCAGTACCGAAGGCTAGGGACCTAATCAATACAGATATTGGTAATATGTCAGATCTAGAGTTCAGAAGGACAATTCTCAAGGTTCTAGCCAGGCTCGAAAAAGGCATGGAAGATATGGAGAATTTCCCCAATATGGCAAAGGGAATGAGCACTAAAATTCAGGAGGTGCAGAAAACGCCCCTCAAAATCAATAAGAATAGGCCCACACCCCGTCACCTAATAGTAAAATTACAAGTCTTAGTGACAAAGAGAAAATCCTGAAAGCAGCCCGGGAAAAGAAGTCTGTAACATACAATGGTAAAAAATATTAGATTGGCAGCTGACTTATCCACAGAGACCTGGCAGGCCAGAAAGAGCTGGAATGATATTTTCAGAGCACTAAACGAGAAAAACATGCACCCAAGAATACTATATCCAGCTAGGCTATCATTGAAAATAGAAGGAGAGATTAAAAGCTTCCAGGACAAACAAAAACTGAAAAAATTTGCAAACACCAAACCAGCTCTACAGGAAGTATTGAAAGGGTTCCTCTAAGCAAAGAGAGATCCTACAAGTGGTAGATCAGAAAGGAACAGAGACCATGTACAGTAACAGTCACCTTACAGGCAATACAATGGCACTAAATCCATATCTCTCAATAGTTACCCTGAATGTTAATGGGCTAAATGCCCCAATCAAAAGACACAGGGTATCAGAACGGATAAAAAACCAAAACCCATCTATATATTGCCTCCAAGAAACTCATTTTAAGCCCGAAGACACCTCCAGATTTAATGTGAGGGGGTGGAAAAGAATTTACCATGCTAATGGACATCAGAAGAAAGCAGGAGTGGCAATCCTTATATCAGATCAATTAGATTTTAAGCCAAAGACTAAAATAAGAGATGAGGAAGGACACTATATCATACTCAAAGGGTCTGTCCAACTAGAAGATCTAACAATTTTAAATATCTATGCCCCCAACGTGGGAACAGCCAACTATATAAACCAATTAATAACAAAATCAAAGAAACACATCAACAATAATACAATAATAGTAGCGGACTTTAACACTCCCCTCACTGAAATGGACAGATCATCCAAGCAAAACATCAGCAAGGAAATAAAGGCCTTAAACGACACACTGGACCAGATGGACATCACAGATATATTCAGAACATTTCATCCCAAAGCAACAGAATACACATTCTTCTCTAGTGCACATGGAACATTCTCCAGAATAGATCACATCCTCGGTCCTAAATCAGGACTCAGCCGGTATCAAAAGATTGGGATCATTCCCTGCATATTTTCAGACCACAATGCTCTGAAGCTAGAACTCAACCACAAAAGGAAGTTTGGAAAGAACCCAAATATATGGAGACTAAACAGCATCCTTCTAAAGAATGAATGGGTCAACCGGGAAATTAAAGAAGAATTGAAAAAAATCATGGAAACAAATGATAATGAAAATACAATGGTTCAAAATCTGTGGGACACAACAAAGGCAGTCCTGAGAGGAAAATATATAGCGGTACAAGCCTTTCTCAAGAAACAAGAAAGGTGTCAGGTACACAACACAACCTTACACCTAAAGGAGCTGGAGAAAGAACAAGAAAGAAACCCTAAGCCCAGCAGGAGAAGAGAAATCATAAAGATCAGAGCAGAAATCAATGAAATAGAAACCAAAAAATCAATAGAACAAATCAACGAAACTAGGAGCTGGTTCTTTGAAAGAATTAATAAAATTGATAAACCCCTGGCCAGACTTATCAAAAAGAAAAGAGAAAGGACCCAAATAAATAAAATCATGAATGAAAGAGGAGAGATCACTACTAACACCAAAGAAATACAAACTATTATAAGAACATACTATGAGCAACTCTACGCCAACAATTTTGACAATCTGGAAGAAATGGATGCATTCCTAGTAACATATAAACTACCACAACTGAACCAGGAAGAAATAGAAAGCCTGAACGGACCCATAACCAGTAAGGAAATTGAAACAGTCATTAAAAATCTCCAAACAAACAAAAGCCCAGGGCCAGACGGCTCTCCGGAGGAATTCTACCTATCATTTAAAGAAGAACTAATTCCTATTCTCCTGAAACTGTTCCAAAAAATAGAAATGGAAGGAAAACTTCCAAACTCGTTTATGATGCCAGCATCACCTTGATCCCAAAACCAGTCAAGGATCCCATCAAAAAAGAGAGCTATAGACCAATATCCTTGATGAACACAGACGCGAAAATTCTCACCAAAATACTAGCCAATAGGATTCAACAGTACATTAAAAGGATTATTCACCACGACCAAGTGGGATTTATTCTAGGGCTGCAAGTTTGGTTCAACATCGGCAAATCAGACAATGTAATACAACACATCAATAAAAGAAAGAACAAGAACCATATGATACTCACAATAGATGCTGAAAAAGCATTTGACAAAGTACAGCATCCCTTCCTGATCAAAACTCTTCAAAGTGTAGGGATAGAGGGCACATACCTCAATATCATCAAAGCCATCTATGAAAAACCCACCGCAAATATCATTCTCAATGGAGAAAAACTGAAAGCTTTTCTGCTAAGGTCAGGAACTCGGCAGGGATGTCCATTATCACACTGCTATTCAACATAGTACTAGAAGTCCTAGCCTCAGCAATCAGACAACAAAAGGAAATTAAATTAAATTAAATCAGCAAAGAAGAAGTCAAATTATCACTCTTCGTAGATGATATGATACTATATGTGGAAAACCCAAAAGACTCCACTCCAAAACTGCTAGAACTTGTACAGGAATTCACTAAAGTGTCAGGATATAAAATCAATGCACAGAAATCAGTGGCATTTCTCTACACCAACAACAAGATAGAAGAAAGAGAAATTAAGGAGTCAATCCCATTTACAATTGCATCCAAAACCATAAGATACCTAGGAATAAACCTAACCAAAGAGGCACAGAATCTATACTCAGAAAACTATAAAGTACTCATGAAAGAAATTGAGGAAGACACAAAGAAATGGAAAAATGTTCCATGCTCCTGGATTGGAAGAATAAATACTGTGAAAAGGTCTATGCTACCTAAAGCATTCTACACATTTAATGCAATTCCTATCAAAGTACCATCCATCTTTTTCAAAGAAATGGAACAAATAATTCTAAAATTTATATGGAACCAGAAAAGACCTTGAATAGCCAAAGGGATATTGAAAAAGAAATCCAAAGTTGGTGGCATCACAATTCCGGACTTCAAGCTCTATTACAAAGCTTGTCATCATCAAGCTTGTCATCATCAAGACAGCATGGTACAGGCACAAAAACAGACACATAAATCAATGGAACAGAATAGAGAGCCCAGAAATAGACCCTCAACTCTATGGTCAACTAATCTTCGACAAAGCAGGAAAGAATGTCCAATGGAAAAAAGACAGCCTCTTCAATAAATCGTGTTGGGAAAATTGGACAGCCACATGCAAAAAATGAAATTGGACCATTTCCTTACACCACACACAAAAATAGACTCAAAATGGATGAAGGACCTCAATGTGAGAAAGGAATCCATCAAAATCCTTGAGGAGAACACAGGCAGCAACCTCTTCGACCTCAGCCGCAGCAACATCTTCCTAGGAACATCGCCAAAGGCAAGGGAAGCAAGGGCAAAAATGAACTATTGGGATTTCATCAAGATCAAAAGCTTTTGCACCGCAACGGAAACAGTTAACAAAATCAAAAGACAACTGACAGAATGGGAGAAGATATTTGCAAACGAACTATCAGATAAAGGACTAGTGTACAAAATCTATAAAGAACTTGGCAAACTCAACATCCAAAGAACAAATAATCCAATCAAGAAATGGGCAGAGGACATGAACAGACATTTCTGCAAAGAAGACATCCAGATGGCCAACAGACACATGAAAAAGTGCTCCATATCACTCGGCATCAGGGAAATACAAATCAAAACCACAATGAGATATCACCTCACACCAGTCAGAATGGCTAAAATTAACAAGTCAGGAAATGACAGATGCTGGCGAGGATGCAGAGAAAGGGGAACTGTCCTACACTGTTGGTGGGAATGGAAGCTGGTACAACCACTCTGGAAAACAGCATGGAGGTTCCTCAAAATGTTGAAAATAGAACTGCCCTATGGCCCAGCAATTGCACTACTGGGTATTTACCCTAAAGATACAAACGTAGTGATCCAAAGGGGCACGTGCACCCGAATGTTTATAGCAGCAATGTCCACAATAGCCAAACTATGGAAAGAACCTAGATGTATATCAACAGATGAATGGATAAAGAAGATGTGGTATATATACACAATGGAATACTATGCATCCATCAAAAGAAATGAAATCTTGCCATTTGCGACAACATGGATGGAACTAGAGCGTATCATGCTTAGCGAGATAAGTCAAGCAGAGAAAGACAACTATCATATGATCTCCCTGATATGAGGAAGTGGTGATGCAACATGGGGGCTTAAGTGGGTAGGAGAAGAATCAATGAAACAAGATGGGATTGGGAGGGAGACAAACCATAAGTGACTCTTAATCTCACAAAACAAACTGAGGGTTGCTGGGGTGAGGGGGATTGGGAGAAGGGGGGTGGGGTTATGGACATTGGTGCTTTGGTGAGTGCTGTGAAGTGTGTAAACCTGGCAATTCACAGACCTGTACCCCTGGGGATAAAAAATATATGTTTATAAAAAATAAAAATTTTTTTAAAAAAAAGAAATACAATTATAAAATAATATGTGTTTCCACAACAGCACACTAATTAATAAGATCTTGTGACAATTGTAATAAAAACAATTGGTAATTCCAAAATAATATTTCAAGATATTTCAAGATATCTTAAACACTAATAATATACTTTGAAGTTATGTGAATTTTACATTGACAGAATTACAGGTACAGCTGCCTCTACTCTGGTTTGTTGCTCACATTCATAAATGAATAAAATGCTAGATTATGATTGAAAGTTGTTAAAATTAAAGATAAAGGTTTTCTTTTATTTTTTTTAACATTTAATTGTGTGTGTGTGTGTGTGTGTGTGTGTGTGTGTGAAAGAGAGAGAGAGAGAAAGCACAAGCAGGGTGAGTGGCAGGCAGAGAGAGAAACAGGCTCCTTACTAAACTAGGAGCCCAGTGTGGGACTTGATCCCAGGACCTCAGGATCATGACCTGCGCCAAAGGCAGTTACCTAACTGACTGAGCTACCCAGGGTTCCCAAGATAAAGGTTTTCATAAACAAGTTTATTGATCCTCTGACTAAGGATTTATAGACCTTTAGACTTCCTTGAAAGTTCTATGTATTCTATATTAAATGATCTGTCTTGGGAAAATGGGGTGGAAAAGATCTTGAAATCTAAATACTTTCATGAAGGAGAGCTGCCCACTTACCTAAGATGCTTCTTCCAGATGATTGGGTGAGGAGAAATAAACTTCTATCCTCTTCAAGATTCTGACTTATTGATTCTATTTATTAAGCAGCCTGGCTATTAGTCTGATCAGGCTTCCATAACAAAATTCCACAAACTAATTGGCTTAAACAAGAGAAAATTATTTTTTCACAGTTCTAGATGCTAGAAGTCTATGTTCAAGGCCCTGGCAAATGTTATTTCTGGTATGGTTTCTCTTTCTGGTTGCAGCCTCCATGCTATGTCCTCACATGGCCTTTCCTCCCCTGTGTGTGTGTGTGTGTGTGTGTGTGTGTGTGTGTGTGTGTAGAGAGAGAGAGAGAGAGGGAGAGAGAAAGTGTAGGCTATCAAGCATCTCTTTTTGCTCCGGTACAAATCTTACCAGATTAGGGCCCCACTCTTGTGACCTTATTTAACCTTAATTATTTCCTCATTTCAAACATAGCCACACTGAGAGTTTCAATACGTGAACTGAGAGGGGGTACATGCATTTAGTCCATATACTAGCTTTATTCCAAGTAATACAGAAATTGATAGCACTAGTGGGGATGTTCTAGGTTATATTCTCCAGGAAGCAGACCGTGAAACAGAGTTTATTGTACAGAATGTTTATTAGAGAGTGTCCTTGGGATTGATGTAATGGCTGGGTCTTTATACATCCACCTCAATCAGTCTTTGAATATAGGCCACATGTTCCCCTGAAACTGAAGCTGTCCTTGAGGGGCTAAAAGAAGAAGTCTTTCTACTGATAAGACCCCTAGAATCTGAAGCAAGTCTTTTCTTGAAAAGAAATTTGTATGGTGCACCTCCATGTCCAATATTACTCAGTTCTTATGCTGCTAAAATCTACTTTCTCATTTAAGTCCAGAAAGAAGATCCTCCAGAGGTTCCCACTATCCATTCCAGATTCCCCTTCCTCTCACATGGTCTGTGTAGACTGAGACCCTCACCCCTGACAAGGGCTGGTTACCAAGCTCTTCTCTGGCCAATGTTATTACACATGTCCATTTCCTACCAAAATTGGGCAGAAGAGTACCAAGAGGCAACTATGTGGATTGCTTGGAAACCAAGGATGTTTAGCTTGCCCCCATGATACAACAACATTTCTTCCACCTTTTGATAACTAAGGTTAATTCCCCCTGTGCACATGTTATAATATAGAATTTGACACCTTTTTTTGATGTTTCACTGATGACATCTTTTAAGCCTCACATCTTTTTTTAGATTTATTTTTTAATTTATTTTCAGCATAACAGTACTCATTATTTTTGCACCACACCCAGTGCTCCATGCAAACCGTGCCCTCTATAATACCCACCACCTGGCATCCCGACCTCCCACCCCCCGCCCCTTCAAAACCCTCAGATTCTTCTTCAGAGTCCATAGTCTCTCATGGTTCACCTCCCCTTCCAATTTCCCGCAACTCCTTTCTCCTCTCTATCTTCCCATGTCCTCCATGCTATTTGTTATGTTCCACAAATAAGTGAAACCATATAACTGACTCTCTCTGCTTGACTTATTTCACTCAGTATAATATCTTCCAGTCCCGTCCATGTTGCTACAAAAGTTGGGTATTCATCCTTTCTGATGGAGGCATAATATTCCATAGTGTATATGGACCACATCTTCCTTATCCATTCGTCCATTGAAGGGCATCTTGGTTCTTTCCACAGTTTGGCGACCGTGGCCATTGCTGCTATAAACATTGGGGTACAGATGGCCCTTCTTTTCACATCTGTATCTTTGGGCTAAATACCCAGGAGTGCAATGGAAAGGTCATAGGGAAGTTTTATTTTAAAATTTTTGAGGAATCTCCACATTGTTCTCCAAATTGGCTGCACCAACTTGCATTCCCACCAACAGTGGAAGAGGGTTCCCCTTTCTCCACATCCCCTCCAATACATGTTTCCTGTCTTGCTAATTTTGGCCATTCTAACTGGTGTAAGGTGATATCTCAATGTGGTTTTAATTTGAATCACCTGATGGCTAGTGATGATGAACATTTTTTCATGTGTCTGATAGCAATTTGTATGTCTTCATTGGAGAAGTGTCTGTTCATATCTTCTGCCCATTTTTTGATATGATTGTCTGTTTTGTGTGTGTTGAGTTTGAGGAGTTCTTTATAGATCCTGGATATCAAACTTTTGTCTGTACTGTCATTTGCAAGTATCTTCTCCCATTCCGTGGGTTGCCTCTTTGTTTTCTTGACTGTTGCCTTTGCTGTGTAGAAGCTTTTGATTTTTTTTAAAGATTTTATTTATTTATTTGACAGAGAGAGAGAGAGAGATCACAAGTAGGCGGTGTGGGGGGGGAGGACGAAGCAGGCTCCCTGTTGAGCAGAGAGCCCGATGTGGGGATCGATCCCAGGACCCTGGGACCATGACATGAGCTGAAGGCAGAGCTTTAACCCACTGAGACACCCAGGTGCCCCTAGAAGCTTTTGATTTTGATGAAGTCCCAAAAGTTCATTTTCACTTTTGTTTCCTTTGCCTTTGGAGACATATCTTGAAAGAAGATGCTGTGGCTGATATTGAAGAGATTACTGCCTATGTTCTCCTCTAGGATTCTGATGGATTCCTGTCTCACATTGAGGTCTTTTTATCCATTTTGAGTTTATCTTTGTGTATGGTGTAAGAGAATGGTCCAGTTTCATTCTTCTACATATAGCTGCCCAGTTTTCCCAGCACCATTTATTGAACATGGTGGGATACAAAGTCAATGTACAGAAATCAGTGGCTTTCTTATACACTAACAATGAACATACAGAAAGGGAAATTAGAGAATTGATTCCATTTACTATAGCACCAAGAACCATAAGATAGCTGGGAATAAACCTAACCAAAGAGGTAACTCGAGGAACTATGGAACACTCATGAAAGAAATTGAAGTAGACACAAAAAGATGGAAGACCATTCCATGCTCTTGGATCGGAAGAATAAACATTGTTAAAATGTCTCTACTACCTAGAGCAATCTATACTTTTAATGCTATTCCGATCAAAATTCCACCAGTATTCTTCAAAGAGCTGGAGCAAATAATCCAAAAATGTGTATGGAATCAGAAAAGACCCCGAATTGCTAAGGAAATGTTGAAAAACAAAAATAAAATGGGGGGCACTACGTTACCTGATTTCAAGCTTTACTACAAAGCTGTGATCACCAAGACAGCATGGTACTGGAATAAAAACAGACACATAGACCAGTGGAACAGAGTAGAGAGCCCAGATATGGACCCTCAACTCTATGGTCAAATAATCTTTGACAAAACAGGAAAAACATATACAGTGGAAAAAAGCCTCACCTCTTCTTTCCCCTTGTGCTCTACATCTAGGAAAGATGATAAGAAAGTCAAGACGTTCCTTTCTTTGGTGTCAGTGGGAGGCTCAAACCATGAAAGCCTCTGCCTGCATAAGGGAATTCCTATTCCCCAATCACCATAAAAAACCCGGGTCATTTTCCTTTCCCTGATTTATCGAGCCATTTTTGCACTGGCTTAGGAAGCTTGCCCTGCTTTCCAGAAAAAACCCTCATTATGTAAGTATTAACACTTCAACATTCTCTTGGTGTGTATGTGTGGCATCATCAGTCTTGACATCTGAATCCAATTTGGAGCATGGGTCTATCCCATGTCTGTAGAATGGTGACAACAGATGGTGATTCAAGGTATTCCCTGAACAAAAGAATCCTCCAAAGTCCAGGAAGCATCCATAGCTTATAGTTCAATGTCATTTTTGCTGAGTTTTGTCGCAGAAATGTTTGCCTTTTGGTGATTATAACATGCACCCCTATAGAGCTCAGAGTTTTGGGGACAGGAAGAAGGAATTCTGTCTTCAAATTGCCTTTGAACATGGGACTACAACATCAACTCTTCTTTGGCTTTCCATTGTGTCAGCCTGCTTTGTAGATTTCAGACTTGCCAGTTTCCAAAATCATGTAGACCAATACCCAAAAACAAATAAATAAATCTCATGTATATTATATTTATATAAATAGGGGTTCCATTTTTCTTGAGAATCCCAACAAATACAGTTTGAGAATATGAATATTTTCTGAAATAGCTTAAAGAAGTTAAAAATATTGATTTATTTTCTGATAACATCACTGAACTTGGCTCTCGACCACTTCATCCTTATATAGCACAGAAATGTATCTGGTTCAGTCACTTACAAACTTTTCTCTTTTTTTCCTCCTTCCCAACTGACACAATGATTTAACTATAACATAGAAGTCCTGTATTTTCCTGATATGAAAGGAGACGCTTATTGTCTGAAATGGTTAGTGTCTGTCCATATTGGCTGCTGATGATATTTTCCTTACACACTGGCTGCTGTCCATCCCTATAGACATCAGCTGTGTTGTTTCCCGGCCTGACATGAAAGGACTCCTTAATGCATTGTCTTGTTGCCAATTTCAAATTCTCTCTTGATCTCCTGGTCCTCTTTCAACCTTCTAGGTACACCCCCTCCCCAGGGACATGAAAGACATTCTCTCCACACCACACAAGTCTGCCAGGGTCTCTATGAGGTTGTCCTCATGCATATGCATCTTAACATTTCTCAGTCGTTATTATTCTGCTGCAACAGAATCATGGTGAATGTTTGGCTTATCCACACAGCTCTGAGATTTCCATGATGACTCCCAGGGATTGAGACAAAGTTCCTATAACTTTTATGGAGTTTCATTTATCCTTTCTACCTGGGGCTCAGTCAAAACAGGTAGAAGAAGAAGGGTAAGAGCAGGGATGTCAGTTCCTTTCTCAAAGGTTGTTTATATCTACTAAGATCTACTAAGATCTACAGCCCGGAGAGGATGGTACAGAAAAGCAATTTATGCACAGTCTGATATTTCCTGGAATATGGGGAAATGGTCTGTCTTGGAGAACAAATCTTAAGGGAGTCTCTGATCTACCTTAGTAGAAAACATTCCAGGGATTCATGGTTGAAAGGAGAAGGTACTTAGACAAAAATGAAGACTTTTCCAGAATAATAGATCTGACCTGAGGAAGTTTGTATTATAGGTCATAGTCAATACTAATGTGTGTATATGCCATAGGGATATTGAGCTATTAGAGCAAACACTAATGCTACAGAGAAGATTAGCATAGCCCCTGTGCAAGAATGACATACAAATTCATGAAGTGTTCCATAAAAACAACAACAACAACAACAAAAACCAGGCACTATGAGGGTATTTGTGTGAAGAATAATGCAAGACCTGCTGGGACAATAGCTTGAAAGTAACTTTGAAACTGGTGATTAGGATTTGGGTCATGAGGACTAAGGCCCCAAAGAAAGGACACAAAGGCTTTCCTGGTCCTTGCGACAAACGTCCTTGGAGTACAGAAAACACTGTAAGTTTATGAACTGGGTAAGTAATCCCTTATCTGAGGGAGCCAACTTAACTTGGCTTTGCATGGTCCTCTTACAATGTTTGGAATCTAGTCTTTAAAAAACATTTCCAAATTCCTTGACAAGCAGATTTTTTAACGTAGTCTGAGAAAGTAATATACAACTCTAAGGCAAGTCTACCCAATTTGGGTGAAATGTGTGTTTTTGAAAATATTTCCCAACATTAACCTTGATCTCAAAGAGTCAAGAGCAAATCAGTAAAGGAGAGAGTGGGTAAGAGGTAGAGAAAGAGGAATAGTACAAATGAATAACAAGAGTGAACAGCATAATAATAGATGATATGCTGTATCAAGGGTTTATGATATGCAAGGCACTATATATATATTACTACACAAGGCATTTTACATATATTAGCTCAATTAATTTTTGTGACAACTCTATTTAGGAGTGTGGCAGAGTCAGCTAGCCTTCCTGTTTTCACTTCCATAGTGAAGGGTTATTTCTGGCAAGTGGCTATCCAATGAGGGGCTACATAGCTCACCCACTCCTTTGCAGTTAAAGGGAGTAATGTGATAAGTTTCTGTGGTAAACTGAATAATGGCCCTGAAAGTCCCCTTCATCCTGATCTACGGAACCTGTAAATATTAATTTTGCATGGCAAAAGGGACTTTGCTGATGTGAAAAAGTTAAAAACCTTACCACAGGGAGTTTATTCTGGATGATCCAGATGGGCCCTAAATGTAAATAAGGGACACAGCGGGAGATCTGACCACAAGCAAAGGTGATGTGATGGAAGCAGAGAGAAATTTGAGGATAATATGTTGCTGGCTTTGAAGATGGGGGGAGGGGCAATGAGCCAAGGAATGCAGGGAATACAACACTAAAAGCTGGAAAAAGCAAGGAAATAGATTCTCTCCTACATCCTGTGGATAAAGCACAGCCCTGCTGACATCTTCGTTTTGACGCAGTAAAACTATTTTGGGATTCTGGTCTCGAGAGCTGTAAGCATATTAATTTCTGTTGTTTTAAGCCACTAAATTTGTGGCAGTTTTTTAGAGAAGCTATAAAAAATTAATATAATTCTCACCAATGAAATATGAATAAAAATGTTACCAGGACCATGTTGTAACTTATAAGGGCCCTAGGTGCTTTAGATGTCATGGGCCCTTTACCATAAAAATATATATATTTTATGAATGCATTCATATAAGTGTAATCCAGGCTTAATTAATTATTATATGTTAGCTGTTATTATATTAATTTTATCTTCTGATTTGAAAAGACATTAAACATTTTTAATGAGCCCCCTAAGAGTATCATGAACCCTAGGCCCTGTGACTATTGTGCCTAACAAATAAGTTAGTGATGTGTATCACTTCCGAACCACGGAGATTATAGAGCCAGTTTTCCTTCTCTTCTCTCTCTCTCTCTCTCCTTTTTTTTTTTTGAACAAAGGTGATAGAAGTTTATTATTATCACCAGAGAGAAGCAAGCAGGACAGAAAGGGAGAGACTATCTGCCACAAAGCAGTGGGGGAAGGCTGTAGTTAAGAAGGAAAGTGAGGAGGTATGGGAATACATGAAATTTTTTCTTTTGATAGCTGTGTCTGGGTGTAAGCAACCCATTGATCAGCTAAGGCTTATGGATATTTTGAGGTGGGTTGCCTAATAGGCCTGTTTGCATTTATCCAGGTGGTAAGGGGTCACTGTGGGCCCTTCTAACTTACTCAGGTTCTCACTGTTCAAGTTGGTTACCTAAAAGCAGTATCTACATTCCACTCTGACAGATCAATAATGAAAAATCTTTGCCATTTGGGCAGAGGTTTCATCTTCAGTAGCTGCTTCATGCTGAATGAGGGGCATAGGTGTTCCTACCTATGGACCAACATTGGTCAGTGGGAATTTAATAAGAGTTGTAGAAAACCAAGGCAGCTGTGTCTAGAGTTGATAACATATGGGAGTCTCCTTGAGCAGAAAGAATCATCTGTTGGCTTGAAGCTATGGCAGTGAGGGATTCTCCGCACTAGGTGGAGAGGCATGGGAGAAAACAACAAAACATGATTAGAATAACAAGAAGAAAAAATAGCCCAATAAGAGTCCTTTGATAGTTGACAAAATTCTTCCTCCTGTCCAGGAGTTTAATCAGTCAGCAAAGAAAGGGAGGGGCCTTTTAAAACATAAATTTGAG
This sequence comes from Mustela putorius furo, assembly GCF_011764305.1. Taxonomy (NCBI): domain Eukaryota; kingdom Metazoa; phylum Chordata; class Mammalia; order Carnivora; family Mustelidae; genus Mustela; species Mustela putorius. Next base: position 19,795,774 of record NW_025422049.1, read on the forward strand.
TGTTCATGTCAATTAGAAACCCAGAAACATTTTCCTGGTAATCTGGAATGTATGCACAGCATTCTGTTTTTATGATAGCACATGTCCCACCTTGTGTAGCAGTTAAAATATCTAATGCCATTCTATTTTGTAGGACTGCTTTATGCATTTGAGTTATTTCAGTGTTTAATAATGTAATGCCGGGACGCCTGGGTGGCTCAGTTGGTTAAGCAGCTGCCTTCGGCTCAGGTCATGATCCCAGCGTCCTGGGATCGAGTCCCACATCGGGCTCCTTGCTCAGCGGGGAGCCTGCTTCTCCCTCTGCCTCTGCCTGCCATTCTGTCTGCCTGTGCTTGCTCTCTCCCCTTCTCTCTCTCTGATAAATAAATAAAATCTTAAAAAAAAAATAATGTAATGCCATTTTGAGAATAATTTAAGGACTTAATTGTGTAGCAGGTGGTATTAACCATCACACGTTCTGTTTTGTTTAGCAAACAGTCAGGTAATTAAAAGAGGTACCTTTTTGGAAACAAAACAAAAATGTAAGTTAATGGAGCAAACTACAAACTCAGTGTCTGAATCTTGAGTGCTGGCATTGAGTCTCTAGCGCTGCCAGTGAGATTTTTAGATGTCAGGCTTGAAGAATCCTCAGATGAGGTGGGAATACGCAATAGGAATCAGATGGGTATTTCTGGTTTGAAATTCAAATGTCTCTCATGATCCTTTTGAATGGCCCTTAAAGCAACACGCACAAAAATTGTTTATGATGAGTTTTGCCTCAAATCCTCTGATCTTCAGGTTGTTACTGTGATGCAGGAATGTGTTTATTCACTGATCAAGGTGGTGACTGGATCTGTGGAAACAAATGAATAAAGGGGAGGGAGCTGAAAGAAGTAAGGCAGCTGAGAGTTAGCCAAGGTCAAGTAAGGGTCCCAACTGAGTCCATAATGTGTGCAGATTTGCTCTGGGTGAGCTGACACTGCCAACTGTGCCACATGTTGGGAATGGAGGTCTTAGGGGAATGGAGTCAGAGAGCAGAGGAAAGAGTCCTTCACACTCACAGGCATGGACAGTCCAACCTGTTCACTTTCAGACCTTCAGAGTACACTGGGGATCTGCCCTGGCCAGAGAACTTCAGTTGTCTAAGAAGTAGTAGGTTTAGATTGCTGAAGGCCCAAAAAGAGAAAGGAGAGGGAGGGAATGATCTTTTCAAAGGGCAAGAGGGGAAATCCCTCATCCTTTCATACAAGGGGTTTGGAGATGGTTCCCCTGGGTCTTCAGCTCCTCACCTAGAAGTAACCTCAGCCAGAGGTCATCAGTTCCCCAAGGAATACTAGAGTCAATCCACTAAGATAAAGTCCTAAGAAACTCCCAGAGAATCTGGGGAGAGCCCTGGGTGAGGATAAATTCTTTGTGCAGGGTCCACTAAATGTGGGGTGATTCAATCATGTGGAGGCCAGTTGTGTGAGTGGTGAAAGAATTCACCAAAGGCAGAACAAAGGAGAGAAAAGTTTATTGAATACACTGCAAGGGAGCAATGGGCAGGACTGCAAGGGAGAGACTGCCTACTTTCTCCTTTTTAAAAGAGGTCTCTCAGATTCTCAGAGGTCTTCTCAGATTGCACTAAAAAAATACTCTTGTTTTCCTTGAGTCACCATGTGGAGGAAAGTTACCTTCTGCCCAAGAATACCCACACTGTACTGTCATATCAGTAAAAAAAAAAACAAAACAAAAAAAAAACTTTTATTGTTTTAAGCCACAGAAATATTGGGATATACTTGTAACAGCAGATAACATTATACTGGAGAATTTAGAGATTGGAACTTTAAAGCGGGGTTAACCCATAATAAAAATATACATGTGGCTCTGGCTTAGTAGCCAAATTGCATGCAGCAAGGAAGTTGAAATTGGCAACTGGAGATATGGAAACCCAAGTGTAGTGGCAAACATTGGGTGAATGTATCAACCATTTGGAAATGAGGCCAAAGACCTGCTAAGCCTGAAACTCTAGGAGGAGAGATTGGATAATAGACTGGTGATAATGTGCATTGGTTGTTATTTGCAAAATTTAGGAAGATATGTCAAGAAAAGATATGCAAGAATTATCTGGTTTGAGATTAAAGACAGAAAGCAATAGAGAGAGTCTTAGTCTTCTCAGGTGCCATAACCATATAATAGACTGGGTGGTTTAAACAACAGAAATTAATTTCCTCACAGTTTTAAAGGCTAGATGTCCCAGAACAACAAGCAGCAGTGTTAGTGTCTATTGAGTGTTCCCTCTTTGACTTCTCTTCTTTTTTCCCCCTAAGATTTTTATTTATTTATTTGTTTATTGGAGAGAGAAAGACAGAGACAAAGAGAGCCCAGGGAGGAGGAACAGAGGGAGAGGGACAAGCAGAATCTGCATTGAACACAGAGCCTTTTGTGGGGCTCCATCTCACAACCCTAAGATCAGGACCTGCCAAAATCAAGAGTTGGATGCTCAACTGACTGAGCCACCCAGGTGCCCCTCCTTGGTATCTTTTCTTGACAGATGCCTCCTTACTATGTCCTGGCATGGTCTTTCCTTGGTACATGCACATAAATCTCTCTCTCTCTCTCTCTCTGTTTCTCTCTTTCTCTCTCCTTCTACCTTCTCCTCCTCCTCCTTCTTCTTCTCCTTCTTCCTTTTCCCCTTCTCCTCCTCCTCCCTCCTGCTCCTCCCCTTCTTATTCTTCTTCTCCTCTTCCTCTTCCACCTCCTCCTCCTTCTTCTTCTTCCTTCTCCTCCCCCTCCTTTTCTTCCCCCTCTTTCCTCCTCCTCCTGTTCTTCTTCTCCTCTTCCTCCTCCTCCTTCTTCATTTTCTTCTTCCACATTTCCTACTAGATGAACACTCCAACCTTATGAGTTCATTTTTATACTAATTACCTTCTAAGCACTCTCTCTCCAAATGTGGTTTCATCGGACATTAAATCTTCAACATATGAATTTTGAAGGGAATGTGATTCAATCCATAGAATTTCATCTCTGGCTTTCTAAAAATCCATGTCCTTCCTGCATGCAAAGTTCATTCATTGCATCTCAATTGTTTCCAAAGTCTTAACTCATTCTAGCATCAATCTTAAAGTCTAAAGTCTCTTCTAAATATTATTTAAATAATATATAAATGAGACCCAAGGTGTGATTCATCCTGAGGCAAAATCCTTCTGTAGCTGTGACTGTGAAACCAGACAATTTCTGTGCTTCCAAAATACAGTGGTGGGATATGCACAGGATAGACATTTTCATTCCAAAAAGGACAAATTACAAGAAGGAAAGGGATGATAAGTCCCATGCAAGTCCAAAAACCTATCAAAACAAATTTCATTAAGTTTTAAGGCTCAAAAACAATCCTCTTGGTTGAATACCTTGTCCTCCAAGTCCACTGGGGTGGTAGCATCACCCCTGTAGCTGTAGGTGGAGGGTTATGCTCCCACAACTCTGCTATGTGGGGCACCTACCCACAAGGTTCTAGGTAATCCTGGGCTTTGGGGAGAGGCCATTTGGCATATTGAAACTGAGGCAATGGCTCTGATGATCTCTGAATCACTTTCAGGGTAATTTTTCTCTTTTCTTGAAGAGCACCACATGTTCACAAATAGCCCTATTGTCCCATTCTGTCAAATCAAATAAGAAGCTTTCCTTCATTTTGGTTTCATGTTTATCCCCTCCAGCTTAAATTGCTAGTGTTTCTACTAATATAATCCCATAAGCTTTTTATCAGGTGATAGTCCAGCCAAAACAACTCTCTTATTTTTGAAATATGGATAAGCTTAGAATTTTCCAAATCTTTAGGTTCTGGTTCCTTTGGCTTAACAATTCCTTCTTCAATTTATTTCTTTTGTATTTTACTATAAGCAATCATGAAGAATCAAACACCTTTAAAAAAAAAACTTTGATTAAAAATCTCCTCAGATAAATATCCAATTTCAGCATTTTCAAGCTCTACCTTCCACAAAACTAGAACACAGTTCATCCAAGTTTTTTGCCACCTTATAACAAGGATTTCCATTCCTCCAGTTTCCAATAATATGTTTCTCAGGGTGCCTGGGTGGCTCAGTTGGTAGAGTATCTGCCTTTGGCTCATATCATGGTCCCAGGGTCTTGTGATCAAGCCCGGAATCTGCCTCCCTGCTCAGAGGATAACCTGCTTCTTCCTCTCATTCTGCCCCTCTCCCCTTATTCATGTTCTCTTTTGCTTTGTTCTCTGTCTCAAATAAATAAATTAAAAATATTTTAAAAATAGTATGTTTCTCATTTCCAAGTGAAGCCTCACTAGAATCATCTTAATGTCCATAGTTTTAGATTACACACTAAAATTCTCTTAGCTTCTACCCATTATCCAGTTCCTAAGCCACTTCCTCATTTTTTAGGTATTTACTACATCAGTGCCCTACTTTTCAGTAAGAAAACATGTTTTAGTCTGCTTGGATCCCCATAACAAAGCAGCATAGACTGGGTAGCTTAAACAACAGAAATATATTTTCCAGTTATATAAGCTAGAAGTTCCAGATCAAGATGCAGAAGGATTGGTTTCTGGTGAATTCTCTCCTTCTGGCTTACAGATCGCCTCCTTCTCATTCTCTCTTGATATGATCTTTCTTCAGTAAGCACGTATGGAGACAGAGAGAGGAAGAGAGAGAGATTCTTGTAAAGCCACCAATATCAGATTAGGACCCTATCCTATGGCCTCATTTTACCTTGAATATATCCTAAAAGCCCCATCTCCAAACATAGTCACATTGGGGGTTAGGTTTTCAACATACAAATTTTGGAGGGACATAGTCAATCCATAGGAATGGCCTTGCAGGGTTTAAAATATTGGATTCTAAAGAGAAAGACTTAAGGCTGAAAAAGTCTTTAAGCAAAAGGACTCATTAGGTTTCCTCAGAGAGAAATGCCAGAATAAAGAGCTCTAAAAGCCCATTTCTCTACAAAACAATGAATAAACTGGCAAAACTGGTTAGAATCAAGTTTTCCTAACTTTGGAAACTAACCAAAAGTAAATGACAACCAGGGAAATGCTAAATCAAGAAAAACAGCTGAGGATGAGTTAAGATGGTGGAGGAATAAGAGGACCCTAAGTTTGACTCCTCCTTCAAACACAGCTAGATAATTATAAAATCATTCTGAACATCCCAAGAAAGCAATCTGAGGTCTGAGAACAAAACTGCAAGCCCACCCGTAGAAAAGCAATCACCTTCTGGAAGTTATGAGGTGTGGAATTGATCTGGGGGAGATGTAACTGTGTATGCTGTGGACTGGAGGGAACCATGCTTGTGGAGGCTACCACAAAGTATTATAAGCAGTAGAGGGCAAAATCTGAAATTTTAGGAGTCAGCCACCTCCAGGGTCATCACTGGCTTAAATAAAGGTGCTCAGGTGTGGAAGTAGGGTGGAGATCCAGGAGTGGGCAGTGTGGGCTGAGGATCCCATTGGTTGCAAGTAGAACAGGTAGTGCCAACATGATGCACTATTCCCTGAGATTGGAGACTCAAGCTGCAGGCTGTGAGCCTGGGTGCTGGCTCTCTGCTCTACCTTTTCATAAATGCTGAACCACTCCACAGTCATGTGACCACTTTCCTAGCACACCAACAAGTAGCAAAAGTGTGGCTAGACCCTCTTCCAGAGGATCAACATGGATCCACACCACAGGAGTCCCAGATTTGGAGTTTCAAAACCCAGTTCCACATCTGAGATAAAACAGCTCAGACACTGGCAGGGTGAAGGAAGGGATCTGACAGAACCTGGGGACACAAGAGGAGGTGACTGATTGCTCCTGTGTGAGGACTTTCCGAAGAGTGGGGAATGTGAACTCTCAGCTCCCGGTCTAGAGAGGGGTGTGCCCTTTCATCCTACCTATCAGAGCTGTAAGACTTGAAGGAGCAGAAGAGCACCACCTAGTGAAGGGCAGAGCAATACACCAAGTCCTGCCCCCGTGCCCTGGAGGCACATCTCCACTAGGGCAAATCCACCTGAAAATCAGTACAATGAGCCCTTCCCGCAGAAGACCAACCCAAACACCTCACACACATCAAGTCTGATGATCACAGAGTGCTGCGAAGCTTCAGCTCTAAGGGAAATAGGATCTAGCTTCTTTTTAAAAAATTTTTTTATATTATATCTTTTCTTATTCTTTAACTCTGTTCTCTGTTTTTATTTTTCTCACACATACATTTTTCTCATACATATATATATATAATTTATTTTAATATATATATAATTTATTTCATTTATATATATAATTTTATTTGGATCTGGCTTCTTTTAACAATCAGACCAAAACACACTTAGGAGCTACTTTTTCCCTTCCTTTTCTTTTCTTTGCTTTGCTTTGCTTTTCTGGACAAAATGAAAAGATGGAGAAATTCACCTCAAAAGAAAGAACAGGAAGCAGAATTCATGGCCAGGGATTTAATCAATAGAGATATAAGTAAGATATCTGAAACAGATTTTAAACTTTTCCTTCCCTTCTCCTATGTTCATCTGTTTTGTTTCTTAGATTTACAAATGAGTGAAATCATATGGTATTTGTTGGACTGACCTATTTCACTTAATATAATATACTCTAGTTCCAACCATGTTGTTGCAAATGGCAAGACTTCCTTCTTTTTGATGACCGAGTAATATTCCATTCCATCGACTGAAATCTTATTGAGTTTTGAAGAAATTGCATTGGCAAAGAAACCACAACCTCAGTCTAAAAAACAAAAACAAAACCAAAAATATCTGTGACTATTTAGCCTGGTTCCCAAACCTGTATTATTAAGAAGAGGGCTATGGAAAGCCCACGACCAGGACAGAATGTCTTCAGAGTACCTATCAGTAAGATTTCATCATTGCTATGGGCCAGCGATCATACTATATCCTTCATTCTTCTATTTTCTTAATGGGAGTTTTTACTTGTCTTATTCTGTCCTTATTCCACTATTGTATACTGGGGACATGGGAGAGCCAGGTAATTTTAAATTTTAGTTCAAAGGATCTACATGTGGACCTGATGGAGAGGTATTTATATCATCTAAAGATCCTAAATTTTGAGCTAAATGTAGTAACTGGTTAGGACACTGGCTTATCTCACTGAGGAGGGAATGGATATATTCTAGGTATGAGAGGGAAGATACATATAGATTTGGGAGGCCAGAGGAGCAAACATACTTAGGTAAACTCTCCCTGAAAAACATCTTTCCTGCCTTCCATTAGATAAATTTGTTGTTGAGAGACAGCTTCCAAGCCAGAGACTATATTTCCCAGAAGGCACTGCAACTAGTGAATCTTTGTAATTTGTTTTTACCAATACAATAAGAGTGGAAGTGATCTATATTCCTACACAATCAAGAAAATTAAGAGGCAGATATAACCTTTATATCATCTTTCCTCATGTTGCCAGCTCTTGTACCCTAGTGAATAGAGGACTCATAGGCAGGAGGAACCTGAATCACTGAATCACCATGTGGTGTAATCCACACACCTATCATGAACAACTACTTTGGATTATTAGGTGAGAATGAAATAAACTATTTGATGAAGTCATGGAAATATTAGGTTTTACCTGATAAATAGCTTCGCCCTTACCTAGAAATGTACCAATATCATCCCCAAGTGTATTACAGGTGAGGAAATAAGGCTCAGTTGTTTAAGGAATTTTCCCGAAGACACATGGTTTTTAGTGTTGAAATCCGGATTCTCACTCAGGCCATCTCACTCTGGAGCCTCCGTTCTTGGCTAGTACCTTAACTGACTCCTGGGAAAAGGTTAGGAATAAGGGCAGTGCCAGCAGGATTGGTTTTTCTAAAGTTACTTACTGCTGCAGCAGGAGGCCATCTGCAAAGTAAATAGAAAGCAATAAACAAGAGCATTTAGAAAGCTTCATCAGTTTTTGGGAAGGAGCCATGAATTTCCAAGGAAACACTTGCAAAGCAGGAACTTGGTATGAGAGCCAAATATCTCTATTAGGAGGGGAAAATCATAAACCTTCTTGATGATTCATTCATTCACTCACTTATTGAACAGACATTAATGGATGGCCTACCATGGGGCAGGATCTCTTCCAACAAAACAAATCAAAAGTCTTCATGGAGCTCACATTCCAAGCATGAAGAGACAGACAGTAAACTAAATATGTAAAATATGTGACGTCTTCCACTGTGGTGACTACTAGAGAGAACAAGAAGGCAGGGAAGAAGGAAAGTAGAACAATCCACATAGAATTATTCCTTTCTGCAGTCTGGAGAAACAAGGGTTACTTGTTCTGTTTGTATACCACACTTCCCAGAACCTGAGATGAAATGCCCCCACAAAGTCTAAGTTGATTTTTTCTCCACCTATCACTTATTTATTTCCTTGCAAATTATTAACTTTAAAAGCTATGATTTTGCAAGAGCTTGTCTCAGTTTGTAGCCCTTTCCCCTCATCTTACTGTGCCAACTGTCTTATCTATTTTCCATTTCTCTACTACCCTCAAACAGGTCTGCTCTTTGGTGATTGTGGAACTATGACAAGAACTTATTTCCTGCCTCTTATCTCAGAATTTTCTTTCTCCCTTCCTTCCTTCCTTCCTTCCTTCCTTCCTTCCTTCCTTCCTTCCTTTCTCTTTCTTTCTTTCTCTCTTTCTTTCCTTATTTCTTTCTTTCTCTCTCTCTTTCTTTCTCTCTTTCTTTTCTTCTTTCTCTCTCTCTCTCTTTCTTTCTTTCTTTCACCTTCCTTCCTTCCTTCCTTCCTTCCTTCCTTCCTTCCCCTCCTCTCTCTCTTTCTTTCTTTCTCTCTCTTTCTTGTCTCTCTCTCCCTTCCCTCCTTCCTTCCCTCCCTTCCTCCCTTCCTTCCTCCCTTCCTTCCTTCCTTCCATCTTTTTGGGAGACAGAGTAATATTGTGAGTTTTGGAGTCAGAGGAACCTGAGTTAAACCTTGATTCTACCACTCACTGGCTGTGGGAACATTGGCAAAACACTGCCTGAATATCATGGAATAGGTATAATGTTATGGAAATAATCTCTATCAAGAAGTTGGCACTGGAATGTAAATCAATGCAACTTTTCTCAGGCAAGACATCTGACGGCTTAGATTAGCCAAGAATTAAAGTTTGAATATACCACTGAACAATAAAGCCCAATTGCTAAGGTGCTGGTTAAAAAAAAGGAATGTTAAACGGAGAGTGGAGGAAAGAAGCCATAAATACTAAATATGACTTCAAGAGCAGTTACAAAAATTTCTTCTTTGCAGATAGGCTGTTTCTTCCTGGTCATGGACTTATACCTATATATTTCAGTTAGTATTCATTCTCTATCTTCTCAAACTGTATATAAACTATGAGTACAGTGGTCAAAATTAGTTTATAGGTTGAAGAATATTGAATCATAGTCACAATGAATCTAGAGGACCTATAAGTATTACACGCAGATCTTGTAACTGGAGTTCAGTGAAGTGACTAAATAGATGTTGGGAAGTGACAAAATTTGTTTTGGGTTATACATGAAATAATTCTGTTCTTTTAAGCAGGAACATTTTTGGAAGAAAGTATATGGGAAGAAGGATATGTAGATGTTGGACAGCCGTAAGCATGGATCCTAATAGATATGTATTATTTTTTGGCAAGCCAGCATCAAATATACCCTTCCTGATTGTGCTCCAATTTTCTTTTAAACAACTACCCTTGCCCTTTATATTAAGTCCTATTTAAATCAATGGCATTGCTCTGTTTTAAACAAAGCAGGTACATCCTGACCTAAGCTAGAATCATCTAATGCTCTGTGGCTAGATTTTGAATCTTATTTATATAGGGACAAAAACACCAAAGTCTGAAGCCTAGGCAAACATGGTGTTGACATCTAAATCAAGCCAGTTGTTTTACATCCCCATTTTTGGTCATTCCTAGCCCAGTTTTCTAGTTTCCTGTTGGTTCTGTGAACCTTTAATATCATTATAACAAACTTACTTTTGTTTAAGTTTGCCTGAGTTGTTTTCTTTTTTTGTTTAACTTTCATAGAATTTTAGTAGAAAGGACATATATAATAAACCAATGATGTACATGGATACTAACATGAGAGCATGTGTTTAAATTCTGGTCCCTTCACTTTCTTAAACTCTTTGAGCCTCAGTTTCACTATTTGTGGATAGAAGGTGATAAAAATGGCACACATAGAGTTATTGTATGGTAAGTGCCCAATAAATGTTAACTTTTACTATTATGAAACTGACTAAATTTTCTTAAATTAAGTATTCCTACTCTTTCATCTTTCACTACTATGTTATAATGAGAATTCCCCTGTTGCACAGGAAACTCCTAGGCACGAGATTTTGTTGTGCTGATTGGAATAATGAGTAGGGCTGCAGAACAAAGGACCCTAAAGAGGTTAGCTCAGTTTACATCAGAAAGGGCCAGGAGCTACTTCGAGGTAAAGGTAAATATTTCAAATTGATTTTCAATTATTTTTGGCTATTGGCCTGGAGTCTCTTGTATGTCACCCTTGGGGTATAACTGACCAGAGACAACAAGCTCTACTTTGCATTCATTAAAATAAATTAAGTATGTGGTGATGTAGAGGGGAGTTTTCCCTTGATCTGTTACTGAGAGATTCAACTAAAGTATTCAGCCTTGCCCCATTGCTCAGTAATTTCTTTTCTAGGCAATGTTGCTTAATACTTCCTTTATCTGTGCTCATTTCCTTATCTATTGTTTTCTATAATCCGATCTTCTTCAACAGCACACATTTAGTTAAACTTTGACCCGAATATTTCCTATGGTTCCCTGTTGGCCTCCTTCAGAGTTCTAAAGCAGTTGTCTGCACTATTTAACTAGTGTTTGCTTTGAAAACACTGAGGACCTTTAAACTCTCTCCATTAAACACTTTATTTTTTGCCATCTGGCAGGAACAAGTCTTGCTACAGACAGGGTTCAAATGCCTCTTTCCCTGGGGCTAGAGCAGGACTACCTAAGAAAAAAATCTCTGCTTTTAATAAAATAATTTAACTGTTCAAGGGACATCATTTCCTATTGCTTGTCCAATTTAAGTTCCCAGAATTTGCTAATTCTGTGGGAGCCTGGATTTATGTAGCCACACATCTTTCTCTTTCTAGGAATGCAGCCCTTTTACTCCTCAAAAATGCTGTATCTGTAAGGAGGGGATCTGAAAACTGCATTTTGATATGCGGGCATACATACAAAGCATTTTGTAGTAATTGGCCCTCAGTAGTGGAGGGTAGAGGTGTGAATATTGGGTATTTTAGTTTTTATTTCATTTTTTTAAACAAGGAACATGTGGCACTCTTGCAATTATATATTGTTAAAATCTATATAGATCCTTCCTCCTAAAGTCACTTTCTTAAGAAGTCTATAAGTAGGGGGGGCACCTGGGTGGCTCAGTGGGTTGGAGCCTCTGCCTTCAGCTCAGGCTCAGGTCATGATCCCGGGGTTCTGGGATGAGCCCCACATTAGGCTCTCTGCTCGATGGGGATCCTGCTTCCCTTCCTCTCTCTCTGCCTGCCTTTCTGTCTGCTTGTGGTCTTGTCAAATAAATGGGTAAAATCTTTTAAAAAAAAAGAAGTCTATAAATAATAATAATGAAAATTTTAAAAATAATAATAATAAATAGTTGTCTTTATATCTAGGTATTTTATACAGCTCAAATCCATTGGTCAATCAAGATATTCATTTTCTTGCATATGTCCTTCACTTTCTTACTCTTCTTTCATTTTGTCACACTTACTTGGGAAACGGCAACCTTGATTAAATCCAACATTCTTTTGTGCTTGCACCTGAGACTCTGACCATGACTGAAAAAAAATATGCGCAATAATGAATTAATGACCACATACTTGAAGTACATTTTTTAAATTTTTTATTTAAATTCCAGTTAGTTAACATATAACATAATATTAGTTTCAACTATACAATATAGTGATTGTACAATTCCATACATCACCCACTGCTCCTCACAAGTGTATTCCTTGATCCCATGACCTATTTAACCCATCCCTTCCCACCTCCCCTCTTGTAATCATCAGTTTGTTCTGTATAGTTGAGAGTATGTTTCTTGGTTTGCCCCCTTTCCTCTCTTTTTTCCCTTTGCTTATTTGTTTCTTGAAGTTTCACATACGAGTGAAATCATACGGTATGTATCTTCCTCTGACTGACTTATTTTGCTTAGCATAAAGTACATTTTTATCAACTATCTTAATTGTTTTAAATTCATTAAATGTCTCATCTACCCAGTTAACTATTTTCATAGGTTCTCCCTCAAACCTCCAATACCATCTACCCCATCCTCTCTCTCAGCTGATGACTTTGCTTCCTATACTGCAAAGAAATTGAAACAATTAAAGGGGGGGATTTCCACATACTCTTATCACTAATTCTATTCACTTAGCAACATCTATATCCATATAATCTAACTTATTGCTTAATGCAAAGCTGATTCCTCACTCTTCTCAAAAGCCAAGCTTTATTTTTTTACACTAGATCACATGTCCTTTTGACTACTTTTGCTTAAGCTCCAGTGATTCTTCCTTCTTTCTCCTATAAAATTATCTTATTTCTTGCTCTTTAGTAGATGATTCTAATAAAGATAAAAATTTACCATTATTTCTTTCGTCATAAAAAAAGTTCCTTGATCTCACATTTCTGTGAACTGGCACCACATTCTTTTATTCAACTGCACAGTAGAACTTAAAAATTTATTAATACTTTATGTCTCCAGTTCCTCTTACTCCATTTCCTTTTCTCTTTCTTCTGCTCTCTTTTTCTCCCTCACTCATGTCTGTGCACACACACTCAGTTTTACTACAATTTTCATACCATGAAATAATTATTTTTAAAGTGCACAATTCGATGAGGTTTCACAAATGCATACACCCTTGAAATCCATCCTCTATCCAAAAAGCTTCCTTATGTCCTTTTTCAATCAATTTCCACCTCAAACAATCATTATTTTAAATTCTGTAACAATAGGTTAGTTTAATCTGTTCTTAAATTAAATGTAAATGTACTCAATAGTCCACAGAAAGACTCTTCTGTGTCTAGCTTCTTTAGCTCTGTATTGTAAGGCCTGAAATTCCACATCCTCCCTTGACATCTTTAAGACTCACAGGGCCCCAGGGAGTTAGTCATGGGTTCTCCTGCTTTCACCATGTCCCCCACCAATGGGAAAATGTTCCCTACCCGGATAATCCCTTTATCAGTGGACCAGCTGTATCCCACCTGGTCCTCAACATAAAGGGTTTCATTTCCCCTGCACCCAATGAAACTATTCAAACAGGCCACAGGTTAGTTTAAGGATACTGTTTTTTACACCCCTTCATTTATATATATTTTATTTTTGGGGTAGTTGTCTGTCTGACTGTTAGATTATAAGCGTCTGTACTGGATGAGAATTTATTTACTTTGTTCCACCAGACCTCACATACAAAGTAGATGCTCAATACATTCTGGTTCGGTTTAATAATTTGATTCACAAATTGTGTTTGAATAATAGGTTATGGAATCATTACAGGTTATAAGAATGAAAAATAAAGTGATGGTTTGCCTCTGACATTTTTGAGGAGCATGCCAAGAACTTTGAAATGTATTAAAGTAGGGTATAATTATGTTATTTCAGAAGAAAGAGTGTGTAGGCCTAGACTTTCATGAAAGTACTGAATTTGTTTATTCCCTATATACTATTCAGCAAAAAGTTTTGCCTATGGGAATAATAGATATCATTATCTTACTAGTAGGAATGGACATTTAGAGTTTGCAATAATAGAATGCAATTGCATGAAAATATGTTGAAAATAAACTAAGAATGAATTATTTCTAAGTTTGGTTAGTTGCAGAGGCATTCAGTATAATAATATAATATAACATAGCATAATAATATATTTTAACATTTATACAGGGTTTTTAAAGTACTGTATTTTATCCTGAGTGATATTTTTAACAGCTTTTAGCATCTCTAATAATGCTGTCTCTCTCATTCCTGTTATTGGTAATTTTTATTTTCGTTCTTTCATTCCTGATCAGTCTGATTATAGGTAACTCAAAGAGCTGGATTTTGTTTTTATTGACTTCTTTCTACTCTTTCTTGGTTATTTATTTCTTTGTTTTCTACTCTTTATTTCTTTCTTCTGCTTAATTTGGGTTTAATTTTCTCTTACTCTTCTAGTTTCTTAAGCTAGAAGTTGAGGTCATTGATATGAGATCATATGCTCTGTGAAAGGCAAGACAGTAAGTATTTTAGGACTTGTAGACCATATGTTCTCTGTTACAACTTCTCAGCTCTGCCACTACAGTGAAAATATGGCCATAGACAATATGTGAATGAATGTATCCAGCTATATTTCAATTAAATTTCATTTATGGAATCAGAGAGAAAGCTGGATTTGCCTATGGGCTGTAGTTTGCTGACTGCTAGTCTATAGTTTCTGTTGAGAAGATGATCATTTACATTCCTCTTAAGTTAGAGTTGAAGGTAGCCAAAGCTAGAACTTTAGATTGGGTTCATTTGTGAAGAGCTCAACTCCCAATCTCTTGCATGACTGCCACTATTTTGATTTTGCAACTATTTGATTTCTGAGGAGTTTAGGCTATAGTTTCCAATATTTTTGGTTTACATTTGGATTAGAGTTTGCACAACCCAAAAATTCAGGCACTGTTGGAACATTATTATTTCAACATTCCTTTTGTCTAGCAGCTTTTCCAGTAAAATCATTTAGACAAGCACTTGGGATGTGTTTGTGAAATGAAGTGTTGGACCATCCAGATTTTTGTTTTGTTTTGTTTTGTTTTGTGTTGCTTTGTTTTTGAGACTCATCCCTCTGCTCCCCCAAGAAGGGTTCATTATTTTCTATAATTCAGTAGATCTAGTCTTTCTGTGACCTCCTTTGTTAGTTCCATGAGAACAAAGATATTTCCTATTTTTCTGTTACCCTAAAAAGAAACAGAAGTTCCATTCTCTTTGCAACCCACTCCAAACTTTTTCTTTTACAGTTTACCAAAACTACTCTCATAAAGGCCACTATCTCTGGGTTGCTAAATCTTATTAAATGCTTAATCTTCATATTAATTTCCCTAGCAGCTGCATTTGAGACAATTGATTACACATTCTTTTTGATAAACATTTTTCTTTGATTTCCAGGAAATGTGATTCTCATGATTGTTCTTTAAGGTATTGTTAGCTCCTTCTCGCTGCCCTTTCTACTTTCTCCTGTTTTCCCTAATCTCTTAACATTGACACTCCCCAGGGTTCAGTCCTTATCTTTCTTCTCTATCTATACCCATTCGTTCTGAAAGGAAGGAGACTGAAACAGAGTGAAAGTTATGTAGAGCTTTATTCTATGCCAAGTATTAGAAGTCAGACTGATTGGCCAGGGCATCTCCAAAGAGAGCAACCACCACCAGCTTACAGGCTCAAGAATCAACTGACTGATAGGTCAGAGCTGTCTCCGAAGAGAGCGACCCCTCCCAATCTTACATGCTACCTTTTATTGAGTAAAACTGCAAAGCATATCTTGGTATCTCAACCTACAGGGTCTGTGTGTCTCTTGCTGATTGGCTAGATCCATCTGGTCTGGTTACTTGTCATTTAAGATTACCCCATATCAGGAACTGTTACAAACAGTACTTTTTGGGAAAGCTTAGTCAGTTAACATATTCAGTGTGAATAATAACATGGTCGTCCTTCCCAAGATGGAGTCATTATGGTTTGGGCAAGACCGTCTCACTGTTACAAACAGTACTTCGTACTGATTAGATGTTTCTCTCTGGTCTGACTCATCCTTGTATTCTGGGCTCTGCTATCAGGAACTAGCCAACTACATTTTACTGGTTTCCAGGAATTGCCTTTAAGTAAGTTTCTCAGGGGTGGGGGCGGGGAGGGTCAATTTAAATTTATTGCACAAACAACAAAATGGCTATTAAACCGAGATGGAGTCATTCTGGCTAAATAGGTCCTTACAATTCCCTTGATTATATTCAATCTTGTAGCTTTAAATAACATTCATATGCTGAAGACAATTAAATTTATATCTTCACCCTATATTTCTCCCAAACTCCAGGTTTGTAAATCCATCTGCCTCCTTGGTATATGTGCTTGAATGTGAATATCTATATCTATATGAATATCTATACATATGAATATATATATGTGAATATCTATATCTATCTATAGATAGATATAGATATATAGATAGATATAGATATCTATAGATATAGATAGAACTAGATATCTATATAGATCTAGATATCTAGATCTATCTAGATATATCTATAGATCTAGATATCTAGCTAGATATCTCTATAGATCTATCTATAGATCTAGATATCTATATCTAGAGATAGATCTATAGAGATATCTAGCTAGATATCTAGATCTATAGATATATCTAGATATCTATAGATATAGACATAGATATCTATAGATATAGATAGATACAGATATAGATATTCACATTCAAGCACATATACCAAGGAGGCAGTTAGATTTACAAATATATATAAATCTATATATGAATATGAATATAGATGAATATATATATTCAGCTCAAGTTAACCCTCTTAATCTACCTGATATCAGCTCCACCCAGAGACTTCCTCATCTCAGTTAATAGAAACTCCATCTGCAATTAGATCATTTTCTTACACCACACATAAAAATAAACTCAAAATGAATTAATGACCTAAAACCATAAAAATCCTAGAAGAGAGCACAGGCAGTAATGTCTCTGACATGAGCCATAGCAAAATTTTTCTGGCTATATCTTCAGAGGACAGGGAAATAAAAGCAAAAATAAACTATTGGGAGTACATCAAAATAAAAATCTTCTGCACAACAAAGGAAACAATAAACTAAATTAAAAGGCAGCCTACTGAATGGGAGAAGATATTTTCAAATGACATATCCAATAAGGAGTTAGCATCCAAAAAATATAAACAACCTATACAACTCGACACCCCCAAAATAATCTAATTTAAAAATGGAGAGAAAAAAATGAATAGACATTTCTCCAAAGAAGACATTCAGATGACATATGAAAAGATGGTCAACATCACTCATCATCAGGGAAATACAAATCAAAACTAGAATGAGATATCACCTCACACCTGTCAGAATGGAAAAAAACAAACAAGAAACAAGTTTTGGCAAGGATGTGGAGAAAAAAAAGTTCCCTCTTGTACTATCGGTGGGAATGCAAGCTGGTGCAACCACTGTTGAGGTTTCTCAAAGCACTGAAAGTAGAACTCTCCTACAATCCTATAATCACACTGCTGGGTATTTATCCAAAGAATACAAAAACACTAATTAAAAGGGATACATGCACTTCTATATTTAATGCAGAATTATTTATTATAGCCAAATTATGGAAGCAACCTAAGTATGATCCATTAGATAAGTGGATGTGTATATATATACACCCACATACAAAGAAATTAGATAAGTGGTCCACAGTGATTGCCCCAGTTAACTACTTTTCTCCACCTACACTCGCCCAAAGAAACTTTCTCTTCCTGGGTTACTGTATTAGCCTCCTAACCAAATCCTCTCTTTCTTCCTTTACCCAGTTCTCCTTCACCACACATAAAATTTATTTTCAAAACAGTTTGCAGAGGATTTTTTATAGAACAAATTATATTATGTAGCTATTCTTCTCAAAAATCCTCCAGCAGATTCATATTTCACTCAGAAATAAAGGTGTTTATCTATAGAAGTCTACATGTTCTGTCTGTTCTACCTGACCTCCTCTCCTAATATTATCCTCCTTTAATCTATTTAATCATCCACATAGTCCTCCTTGTTGTTCCTCAAATATGCTAAGTATACTATTACTTTAGGATCATTTTTCGACTCTTTCCTCTGCATGGAATGTTTTCCCCCAGATTTTTGTTTGACTAAGGCTTTCATTTCTTTCAAATCTTTGCTCATAAATCAGTTTCTCAATGAGACCTAACATGTCAAAACTATTTAACATTGAAAACTGCTTTTAAAAAGAAATTTAAACCTTATTTTATTTTGAAATATAACACACATACAAAGAATTGCATAGCACAAAAACAACAGTCCAATGAGCTATCACAAAACAAATATCCACATAACCACCATCCAAGACAAGAACTAGATCTTTGCTCACACCTACCTGCCTCCTCCCCCTGATCACTCCTCTGTCCTCCAAAACAGTAGTCTCTAATTTTTTATGGTAATAACGCTCTTGTATTCCTTAAAAATTTTTTTGAAAATTTCTAAAATTTAGCTTCAATTAGCCAAGTACATCATTAGTTTTTGATATAATGTCCAATGATTCACTAGTTGATTATATCACCCAGTCCTCATCAGATCACATGCCCTCCTTAATGCCCATCCCCCAGTTACCCCATCCCCCCCCACATCCCTTTCTGCAACCCTCAATTTGTTTCCCAGTGTCAAAAGTCTCATATGGTTTGTCTCCCTCTCTGATTTCTTCTCATTCAGTTCCCCCCATCCCTACTGTCCTCTGCACTATTCTTTATGTTCCACATATGATTGAAACCATATGATAATTGTGTTTTTGTGATTAATTTATTTCACTTAGCATAATAACCTCCAGTTCCATCCATATCAGTGTAAATGGTAGCTATTCATCTTTTCTGATGGCTGAGTAATATTCCACTGTATATATGAACCACATATTCTTTATCCATTTATCTGTTGTAGGATATATCAGCTCCTTCCACAGTTTGGTTTTTGTGGACATTGGTGCTATGGAAATTGGGGTGCATATGCTCCTTCTTTTCACTACATCTGTATCTTTGGGGTAAATATCCAGTAGAACAATTGCTGGGTCATAAGGAGACTTTATTTTTAATATCCTCAGGAAACTCCATATAGTTTTCCAGAGTGGCTGTACCAGCTTGCATTCCCACCAACAGCGTAAGAGGGTTTCCTTTTCTCCACATCTTTGCCGACATTTGTTTTTCCCTGTCTTGTTAATTTTAGCCATTCTGACTGGTGCATGGTGGTATCTCATTGTGGTTTTGATTTGTATTTCCCTGATGACAAGTGATGTGGAGCATTTTTCCGTGTGTCTGTTGGCGATTTGTATGTCTTCTTTGGAGTAGTGCCTGTTCCTGTCCTCCCTGTCTTCTGCCCATTCATTTTTTTTTTTTTTAGATTTTATATAATTATTTGACAGAGAGATAGGGAGCACAAGCAAGCAGAGCAGCAGGCAGAGGGAGAGAGAGAAGCAGGCTCTCTGCTGAGTAGGGAGGCCAATGTGGGGCTCGATCCCAGGACCCTGGAATCATGACCTGAGCTGAAGGCAGCCACTTAACCAACTGAGTCACCCAGGTGCCCCTTCTGCCCATTTATTGACTGGATTATTTGTTTTTTGGGTGTTAAGTTTGAGAAGTTCTTTATAGAGCATGGGTACCAGCACTTTATCTGTAATATCATTTACAAATATCTTCTCTCATTCCATAGGTTACCTTTTAGTTTTGTTGATTGTTTCCTTTGTCATGCAGAATTTTTTCTACTGGATTTTTGACTTAAATAATAACTTTGATATACGATAATATGGATAAATTTTGAGAACATTATGCTTAGTGAAGTAAGCCAATCACAGAAAGAAAAATACTACATGATTTCATCAATATGATATAACTAAAGTAGTCAAAGTTTTAGAAACAGCAAATAAAATGGTTTTCTGGTGCTAGAGGGAGAGTGAAAAGGGAGGTTCAATGGATGTAGAGTTTCCATTTCCAAGATAAAAAAGTTCTAGTGATCTCTTGCACAACAATATCTGTTGCATATAGTTAACACTACTATACTGTATGTTTAAGATGGAAATTTTATGTTAAATATTTTTTATCAAAAGAAAAAAGTCAACTAAAACTGAAAAAATAAAACCTAATAAATTAAAGAGGAAAAAAATCAACTTTGACTTCTGATTTGAGCTGTGACATGAAGAAATTGGAAGGCATCATTCTCATACTTACAAAAAGAAAACTAGACAAAATGAAAATATTTCTTGAACTTTTTCTGGAAGCATCAGAGAAATCTGTAAGACAGGATAATTCAGAGTCATAGCCAACTTCTTCCTACCTGTAGCAGAAGTCACTAGAAATGTAAATGCTAATTTTGACTGTGAAAGAACATGAAAGTGAGAAATTTCTGGGAGCAACAGTGTTAGGGGTGCTTGAACAGCACAGTTAAATTGTTTGAATTGATGTTAATGGAAAACATCTAACAACTGTAGAATACACGTTCTTCTGAAGCTCACATGGAGTATTCACCATGATAGAACACATTCTGGGCCACAAAACACAGCTTAATAAATTTAAAAGAATAGAGCATACAAAGTATGTTTTCAAGATACAATAGACTTAAACTGCAAATCAATAACAGAAAGAAATCTGTGAAATCCCCAAATATTTAGAGATTTAAAACCACACTTCTATGTAAGACATGAAGTGTCAAGAAAAATGTTAAGCTATTTTGAACTAAATTAAAATAAAAATTCAAAGTACCAAAATTCTTGGACGCTGCATAAACAGAACTCATGAAGAATTTACATCATTAAGTGCATATATTACAAAAAAGAATGATTTAATAGTTGTAATCTAAGCTTATAACTTAGGATGCTGAAAAAGAAGTACAATTTAAGCCTAATCCTAGCAGAAGAAAATAAAATAATAAATATTTGAGCAAAAATGAAAAAAAAAATTAGAAGAGGAAAGCAATTGAGAAAATTGATGGAAACAAAATCTGGTTCATAGAAGAGAGAAATAAAATTTATAAATGTCTAGATAGGCTAACCATAAAAAAGTATAGAGGATACAAATAACCAATAAATGAAATGAAAAAGGTCATTATTAGTGAACCCATGGGTATTAAAATATAATAAAGGAATACCAGGAACAACTCTATGTCCATAAATTTGATAACTTAAATGAAATGGTCCAATTTCATGAAAACACAAACTAAAACACTCATAGTGAGAAATAGATCATCTAAATAGGCCTATATCTATTGAAGAAATTGAGGCAATAATTGATACCATCTAAAAAGGAAATCACCAAGCCCAAATAGTTTCTCTGGCAGATCCTACTAAATGTTAAAGGAGAAATCAGGTTCCACCAAAATGGCGGAGGAATGGGGGACTCCTTTTCAAATGGTCTCAATGGGGACAGAAGATCATCAGTTGAGAGGATGCACCTTGCCTGGATTGTGGTTGATATTTTCAGCTGTACATCTCCTCAACCACATCTGAACAGAATGACAAGGAGGAGGAACTCCCAACAAAGAAAATACCCAGAGACGATGGCCTCTCCCACAGATCTAGTGGATATGGATCTAAGCAAAATGTCAGAAATGTACTTCAGGGTAGCTGTTATGAAGACAATAGTCGGGCTGGAGAAAACTATTAATAGCAACAAAGATTCACGAAGGGCAGAACTGAAAGCTGATCTGGCAGAACTTAAAAATGCTATCAATGAGATACAATCTAATCTAGACACTCTAACAAATAGGGTAAATGAGAGAGAAGAGTGAATTAGTGATCTTGAAGACAAACTGTTGGAAAAGAAAGATCAGGAGGAGGCCTGGAACAAAAAGTTTAAAATCCATGAAAACAGAGTTAGAGAAATAAATGACACCATGAAATGTTCCAATGTCAGAATTATTGGGACTCCTGAAGAGGTGGGGAGAGAGAGGACTAGATGATATATTTGATCAAATCATAGCCGAGAACTTACCTAATCTGGGGAATGTAAGAAGCATTCCTCTCCTGGAGTCAGAGAGGAGCCCTCCTAAGATCAAGGAGAACAGACCAATGTCATGTCATATAATGGTAAAACTGGAAAATCTTAGAATCAAGGAAACCATTTTAAGGGCAGTTAGGGGGAGGAGATTCCTTAGGTACAGAGGGAGGAACCTCAGAGTAACATCATACCTGTCCACAGAGACCTGGCAAGCCAGAAAGGGCTGGCAAGACATATCCAGGTTACTAAATGACAAGAACATGCAGCCAAGCAAGGCTGTCATTCAGAATGGATGGAGAAATAAGGAGTTCCCGGACTGGCAGAGACTGAAAGAATAGGTGACCACTAAGTTAGCCCTGCAGGAAATATTAAGGGGGGGGTTCTATAAAGGAGAAAGACCCCAAGACTGATATAGAACAGAAATATACAGAGAAAATCTATAGAAAACAAAGACTTCAGAGGCACCATGTTGACAATAAAAGCATATCTTTCAATAATCACTTTCAATGTGAATGGCCTAATGCTCCCATGAAATGACACAGAGTTGCAGATTGGATAAAAAGACAGGACCCATCCATACGCTGTCTACAAGAGACTTGTTTTGAACCTAAAGATACATTCAGATTGAAAATGAAGGGATGGTGAACTATCTTTCATGCCAATGGACCTCAAAAGAAAGTTGGGGTAGCAGTTTTCATATCAGACAAATTAGATTTTAAGCTAAAGACTGTAGTTAGAGATACAGAAAGACACTATATCATTCTTAAAGGGTCTATCCAACAAGAAGATCTAACCATTTTAAATATCTATGCCCCCAACGTGGGAGCAGCCAACTACATAAGCTACCTGTTAACCAAAATAAAGAGAACTATTGATAAAAATGTGTTAATAATGGAGGGGGGAGGGATAAGGTGGCTGTGTTATGGACATTGGGGAGGGTATGTGCTATGGTGAGTGTGGTGAATTGTATAAGACTAATGGTTCACAGACCTGTACCCCTGAAACAAATAATACACTGGTATATATTATATATTATATAATATATATTTAATTTAATATGTAAATTAATATATATTATAAATATATATTAATATGTATAACATATATAAATATATAATATTATATATAAAATATTACCTGTTAAATAAAAAATTATATGTTAATATAATAATAATGTTAATAGTAGGATACCTCAACACTCTACTCTTAGCAATAGACAGATCATCTAAACATAACATCAACAAGGAAACAAGAGCTTTGAATGACACACTGGACAAGAAGGACCTCATAAATACAGAACATTCCACCCTCAAAAACCAGAATACTCATTCTTCTCAAGTACACATAGAACATTCTCCAGAAAGGATCACATACTGGGTCACAAATCAGGTCTCAAACAATATCAATTGTTTGAGATTATTGCCTGCATATTCTCAGCCCACAATGCGTTGAAACTGGAACTCAATCACAAGAAAAGTTTGGAAGAAATGCAAATACTTGGAAGCTAAAGACGATCCTGCTGAAGAATGTTTGGATCAACCAGAAAATCAAAGAAGAACTTAAATTTCGGAAAGCAATGAGAACAAGGACATATCAATCCAAAATCTATGGGATATAGCAAAGGATGTCCTATGGTGGAAATACATGGCCCTCCAAGCTTCACTAAAAAAAAAAAAAAAAAAAAAAAAAAAAAAAAAAAAAAAAAAAAAGGAAAAGAAAGAAAATTTCCCAAATACACAAACTACCTTTACACCTTAAAGATCTGGAGAAACAACAACAAATTAAACTTAACCCATGAACAAGAAGGGAAATGACTAAGATTAGAGCAGAGCTCAATTAATTAGAAACCAGAAATCCAGTAGAACACATTAACAAAATTAGAATCGGTTCTATATAAGAACTAATATGGTAGATAAACCACTGGCTAGTTTTATCCAAAAGAAAAGAGAAAGAACCCAAATTAATAAAACTATGAATGAAAGGGGAGAGATCACAACTAACACCAAGGAAATAAATACAATAGTCAGAATTGTCAGCTATATGCCAATAAATTAAGCAACCTGGAAGAAATGGATACATTCTTGGAAACCTATAAACTACCCAGACTGAAAAGGGAAGAAACTGACAACCTGAATAGACCAATAGCCAGTAAAAAGATTGATCAAATACCTCCCAAAAAACAAGAGTCCAGGACCTGATGGATTCCCTGGAGAATTCTACCAGGCATTCAAAGAAGAAATAATACCTATTCTCTGGAAGTTGTTTCAAAAAATAGAAACAGAAGGAAAACTTCAGACTCTTTCTATGAGGCCAGCATTACCTTGATCCCCAAACCAGAAAAGACCCGATCATAAAGGAGAATTTCAGACCAATATCCCTTATGAAAATAGATGCCAAAATTCTCAACAAGATCCTAGCTAATAGGATCCAACAGTACATTAACAGGATTATCTACCACAACAAAATGGGATTTATCCCTGAGATGCAAGTGTCATTCAACATTGGCAAATCAATCAATGTGATAGAACACATAAATAAGAGAAGAGACAAGAACCACATGGTCCTCTCAATTGATGCAGAGAAAACATTTGACAAAATATAGCATCCTTTCCTGTTTAAAACTCTTCAGAATTTAGGG
Source organism: Mustela putorius furo (assembly GCF_011764305.1). NCBI lineage: Eukaryota > Metazoa > Chordata > Mammalia > Carnivora > Mustelidae > Mustela > Mustela putorius. The sequence continues at coordinate 19,820,109 of NW_025422049.1, forward strand.
GTAGAGGGAACATTCTTCAACTTCATAAAATTGATCTATGAAAAAATCCTAGCAAATATCATTCTCAATGGGGGAAAGCTGAGAGCCTTTCCATTGGGATCAGGAACATAACAAGAAAGCCCACTCTCACTACTGTTGTTCAACAGCGTACTAGAAGTCCTAGCAACAGCAGTAATACAACAAAAAGAAATAAAACATATTTAAATTGGCAAAGAAAATGTCAAAGTCTCTCTTTTTGCAGAAGACATATGATACTTTATGTGGAAAACCCAAAAGACTCCACCCCCAAGTTACTAGAACTCATAAAGCAATTCAGCAATGTGGTAGGACACAAAGTCAATGCACAGAAATCAATAGCTTTGCTATACACTAACAATGTAACTGTAGAAAGATAAATTAGACAATCTATTCCATTTACAGTAGCACCAGAAAACACAAGATATTTTGGAATAAACCAAACCAAAGAGGTAAAGGTCTATACTCTGGGAACTAGAGAACACTCATGATTGATGATTTGCCAATGTTGAACGACACTTGCATCTCAGGGAAATTGAAGAAGACACAAAGAGTTGGAAAAATATTCCATGCTCATGGATTGAAAGAATAAACATTGTTAAAATGTTTATGCTGTCCAGACCAATATATACTTTCAACACCATCCTGATCAAAATATCAATGTCAATTTTCAAAGTGCTGAAACAAACAATCCTAAAATTTGTATGGAACCAAAAAAGACCCCAAACCACCAAGAAAATGTTGAAAAAGAAAAACAAAAGTGGTGGAATCACATTGCCTGATTTCAAGTCATACTACAAAGCTATTATCACCAAGACAGCTTGTTACTGGCACAAAATCAGACACATAAATCAGTGAAACAGAATAGAAATCCCATTTATGGACTCTCAACTCTATGGGCAACTAATCTCTGACAAAGCAGGAAAAAATATCCAGTGGGAAAAAAAGTCTTTTCAATAAATAGTGCTGGGAAAATTAGACCACTATTCACACAAGAATGAAACTCAACCATTCTCTTACACCATACACCAAGATAAACTCAAAATAGATGAAAGAGCTGAATGTGAGAAAGGAATGCATCAAAATCCTAGAGGAGAACATAGGCACTAACTTCTTTGACATCAGCCATAGGAACTTTCTGAAGCCAATGGAAACAAAAGCAATAATGAACTTTTGGGATGTCATCAAATTAAAAAACTTCTGCACAGCAAAGGAACAGTCAACAAAACAAAGAGGCAACCCATGGAATGGGAGAAGATATTTGCAAGTGACATTACAGACAAAGGGCTAGTTTCCAATATCTATAAATAACTTCTCAAACTCAACATCCAAAAAACAAATAATCAAGTCAAAAAATGGGCAGAAGACATGAACAGACACTTCTCCAAAGAAAACATATGAATGTAAGACACACATGAGAGAAATGTTCATCATCAATAGCCATAAGATAAATTCAAATCAAAACCACATTGAGAGAACACCTTTCACTGGTTAGAATGACAAAATTGACAAGGCAAGAAACAACAAAATTTGGAAAAGTTGTGGAGAAAGGGAAACCTTCTTATACTGTTGGAGGGAATGCAAGTTGGTACAGCCACTTTGGAAAACAGTGTGAATGTTCCTCAAAAAATTAAAAATAGAGCTACCTTGTGACCCAGCGATTATACTACTGGGTATTTACTCCAAAGATATTGATGTAGTGGAAAGAAGGGCCGTATGCACCCCAATGTTCATAGCAGCAATGCCCACAATAGCCAAACTGTGGAAAAAACCAAGGTGCCCTTCAACAGACGAATGGATAAAGAAGATGTGGTCCACATACACAATGGAATATCACTCAACCATCAAGAAGGATGAATACACACTTTTTGCATCAACATAGATAGGACTGGAGATTATGCTAAGTGAAATAAGTCAAGGAGAGGAACCAATTGCCATATGGTTTCACTTATTTGTGTTGCATAAGGAACAGCATAGAGGACATTTGGAGAAGGAAGGGAAAAATGAAGGGGAGGGGAGAATTGGAGTGGGAGAGGAACCATGAGAGTCTATGGACTCCAGGAAACAAACTGAACATTTTAGAAGGGAGATGGTGGGGGTATGGGTGAGCCTTGGGATGGGTATTAAGGAGGGGTTGGATTGCATGGAGGACTGGTTGTTTTATGCAAACAATGAATCATGGAACACTATTTAAAAGATTAATGAGGTACTGTACGGTAACTAACATAACATAATAAAAGAATACATATATTAAAACCAATTTAAAAAAGGAACAGAACAGATGAACATAAGGGAAAAGAAGGAAAAAAATAAGATAAAAACAGAGGGAGGCAAACCATAAAAGATGCTTAACTATAGGAAACAAACTCAGTGTTGCTGAAGGGGAGGTCAGTAGCAGGATAGGGTGGGTGATGGGCATTAAGGAGGGCACATGATGTGATGAGTACTGGGTGTTATGTGCAACTGATGAATCACTAAATTTTACCACTGAAACTAATAATATAGTATATGTTAAATAAATTGAATTTAAATAAATTTTTTTAAATTATAAAAGAAAAATTATTATAAATAATCAAGTGATCTAACTCATAATGAAAATGAATAGTTATTTGAATTTATCCTGGTAATAGCACTCAAATTATAAGTAAAACAAACCAAACTGTGAGATTTTGTTTTAAATGTAGTCATTTTTCAAAAAGTGAAAAGTTAGATACCATATTTAACAACAACTGATACCATAAAAGTTAGATACCATATTTAGCGACAACTGAGATCCATTCTATTGTAAAACTACTATTCAGAAAGTAGGATTTTAAGAAATGTAGAGTATTACTAACATGATGTGTTTTATAGAATGGATACATAGCTGAATGTCAGTCTGAATATGGAAGAAATATACATTTGTTAAAATCACACTAGGAAACAACATGTTCTTTTATATAAAAAGTAACTTGAAATATAAAGAACTTGCCAATAAACTAAAAAAAAAGGAGAAATTATAATTTCTTGCAGAAAATAGTTCATTACATGAGCTCAGTTTTGTCCTAACATCAAAATGAAATAAAGACATTGCAAGAGGGGCGCCTGGGTGCCTCAGTGGCTTAAAACTTCTGCCTTCGGCTCAGGTCATGATCCCAGGGTCCTGGGATCGAGCCCCACATCAGGCTTTCTGCTCAACAGGGAGCCTGCTTCCTTCTCTCTCTCTCTCTCTCTCTCTCTCTCCCTCTCTCTCTGCCTGCCTCTCTGCCTGCTTGTGATCTCTGTCTGGCAAATAAATAAATAAATAAATAAATCAGAAAAAATGACATTGCAAGAAAGGAAACTACAGATCAATATTTTTCACAAATATGATGCAATCATCCTCAAAAATTATTAGCAAATCCAACCCAACAATACAGAGAAAGAACTGTATACAGCCACCAAGTGGAATTTATTATAGGTATGCAAGTCTGGTTCAACACTCAAATATGAATCAGTATACTCCACATCAGTAGGCTAAAGAAGAAAAATCATTACCATATCAATTAATGTAGAAAAAGCTTTTGGCAAAATCCAATAACTATTCAAGATTTTAGAATCTCAGAAAAATAAGCATAGATAGAAATTCCTTAACTTCATAAAGAACATCTACCAAAAATCTTGAGCTAACATCATACTTGACACTGAGAAACTGGACCCTTTTACTTTGTATCAAGAGAAGGACAATGATGTTCTGTCCCACAGTTCCTATTCAATATCTAGTAGAAGTCCTAGCTGGTTCAATAAGACAGGAAGAAGAAGTAAGAATTACACAGACTGGGAAGGAAAAAAACAAAACACTCTTAAACAAATACATTCTATGTAGAAACTTCCATAGAATGGACAAAAAATTATGTAAATAATGTTAGTATAGCAGGTTAAAAATTTCAAGGTTAATATAAAAAAATCAGGGGCACCTGGGTGACTCAGTGGGTTAAAACCTCTGCCTTCAGCTCAGGTCATGATCCCAGGGTCCTGGAATCAAACCCCGCATCGGGCTCTCTGCTCCGCAGGGAGCCTGCTTCCCTTCCTATCTCTCTCTCTCTGCGTGCCTCTCTGCCTACTTGTGATCTCTGTCTATCAAATAAATAAATAAAATCTTTAAAAAATCAGTTCCTTTCCTAAATATCTACAATGAACAGTTGAAATTTGAAATTTTTAAAAATATCACTTACAATAGTACCAAGTAAAATAAAATATTTAGGTATAGATCTGACAAAAATTACGTGTGGGATCTATATGTGGAAAACTACAAAACACTGTTTAAAGAAACAAGAAATTAAATAAATGGAGAGATATTTTGTGTTTAAGGAACAGAAGATTCAATATTACTGAGATGTCAACTCAACATGATCTATAGATTTAATGAAATTCTCCTCAAAATCTCAACAAGTTATTTTGCAGATATTAGCAAAGTGATTCAAAAGTTTGTATGGAAAAACAAAAGACCTAGAATAGCCAACATAATACTAAAGAATAGTAACAAAGTTGGAGGACACAAACTACCCAATTTCAAGACAAAATACAAAACTACAGAGAAGAAAACAGCATGGTATTGGCAAAAGAACAGATATATAGATCAATGGAACAGAATAGAGAATCCAAAAATGGACTCACACAAATATAGTCAATTGATCCTTGACAGGAGAGCAAAGGCAATTTTAAGGTACAAGGACAGTCTTTCAAAAAATGATGCTGGAAAAATTAGATTTCTATATACAAAAATAAAACAAAAACAAAAACAAAAAAATAGACACGGACATGGCTCTTTTCACAAAAATTGACTCAAAATGGATTATTGGCCTAAATGTAAATCATAAAACTGTAGATTTTTAGAATAAAATATTGGAAAAAATCTAGGTGACTCTGGGTTTGGTGATGAGGTTTTAGACTCAGAATCAACAACATAATCCATATAAAAATAAATTGATGAGTTGAACTTTAATAATTTAAGAACTTCTAATCTACAAAATCCACTATTAAAAGAATGAAAATACAAGCCATTGACTGGGAAAAGTATTTTGTATAATCATACTTGAAAAAGGACTTGCATCCAAATATAAAAAGAACACTTAAAAGTTCAACAATAAACAAACAACCCAATTGAAAGTGGGCAAAGATCTAAACAAATATTTCACCAAAGAAAATATACACATGACAAATAAGTATATGAAAATATGCTTGATATATTTGACATCAGAGAATTAAAAATTAAAAGAATACAATACTACATTTGAGGGGATGATGATGGCAGAGTAGGAGAACTCCAGACTTACTTTGTCCCATGAATACAACTAGATAACTACCAAATCATCTTAAATACTCCAGAAATTGATTGGAGACTGACAGGACAAAATCCATAATAGGACAAAATCCATAACTAAAGGGAGAAAAGAGGTGCCACATTGAAAAAGCTAAGCAGTATGGAGACATTGCTTCGGAGAGAAACAGATTGTGGCTGCAGTCGTGGAAATGAAGACACAGTCATAGAGAGCAGCAAAAACTCAACCAACACGAAAAGCAGTGCACAGGGAAAATGTAACCCTACAGAAATTGGTTTGGAAAGTGAGAGGGCCCAAATATTGTGAGTTCTTAAAGTGGAACTTTAAAATTAGTGGAACTTAAAACCTAGAGCTTTAAAGGTCAGTGTAGCTTGGATCTGGGAGACCTTGGAGGACACTGGGGCTGCTCTTAGAGAAAAGGCAGGCAAATAGCCATGGACACAGAACATGGAAACAGCAATCTGAAGAATGTACCTAGGGCACAGAGTGGGGAAATTAGTTGCTCATCTCAGAGTGTTTCCCAGAGAACAGCTTTCACAGAGAGAGCCCTCTGAGAATAAAGGCACTGACAGACACTATTTCCCTCCCCCACTCCCACCCCCCAGCATAAGCATAGGTCCATCTGAAGGACCCAGGGCAATGCTGACACTCACTACCTATCTTGCTTACATCAAGCCCTGCCAACTGTGACCTAATCATGCTTGCCTAATACTCAGCATGGTGGCGTCCCACCTCCAGAAGCCTGGCCCAAACACTTGTCCACACCATTTCTTCCAAACAAGGAACTATGAGACCTCAGTTCCAGTGACAGCAGTGATACATCTCATTTCAGAAGCAGACCAGAGCACACCTCACTAAAATGCACCACACTCAGGCCAGAGACTAAACACTGCCCATTAAAGGCAAAGAGAGAATCTGCAGATGACTGGCCTGAAGGAAAAAGTGGCCAGGACACAACAGCAGAGTACAAGCAGCACATTTTGGAGATGCTCTCAGAAACACCAAGGAAACAGGGGACATTATGCAGTATGGTATTTAAAGACTTCCTCAAAAGCCGTTACCATCAAGAGCAGGAGATGTAACTGACTTCCTAAGACAGAAAAACAGGCACAGAGACTTAGACAAAATGAGAAGCAGAGGAATTTGTCCCGAATCAAAGAACAAGACAAGGCCACAGTCAATGATCTAAATGAAACAGATGTAAATAAGATGCCTGGTAGAGAATTAAAAACAATGACCATAAGGATACTCACTGTACTTGAGAAAAGAATAGAAGAAATCAGTGAGGTCAGTAGCAGAGATAAACCATAACAAAAAGGAAGTAAAGGGCTCAATAGATGAAATGAGAAATATGCTTGATGGAATGAACTGCAGGCTGGAAGAAGCAGAGGAATGAATTAATGACCTAGAAGATAGGATAATGAAAAGAATCAAGCTAAACCTGAACAAGAGAAAGAAAAAGGAATTGTGCAAAATGAGAATAGACTTAGGGAAATCAGTGACTCCATCAAATATAAATCATTCATATTATGGGAGTCCCAGATGAAGAAGAGAGATAAAAGGGGGAAGAAAACTCACTTGAAGGAATAATAGCTGAAAACTTCTAATCTGGAGAAGGAAAGAGATGTCCAGGAGGCACCCCCATCCAAATCAACAAAGCAGATCCACACCAAGACATATTGTAATTAAATTGGCAAAATATGCTGATCGAAATATTAAAAGCAACAGTACAAAAGAAGACATTTACATTCAAAGGAAACTCCATATGACTATCAGTGGATTATCACCAGAGACTTTCCAAGACAGAAAGGAGTGGCATGATATATTCAAAATGCTGAATGGGAAAAAGCTGCAGCCAAGAATACTCTACACTATCTATCATTCAGAATACAAGGGAGATATAGAGTTTCCCAAACAAAAACTAAAGGACTTCATGACCACTAAGCAAGCCCTGCAAGAAATATTAGAGGGGACACTTTGAGTAGAAAGTAAAGGCCAAAATTAACAGTATGAATGTTAGGAAACAAAAATCAGTAAAAATGAATAGTTCTCGAAAAAATCAGCCAAGGAACTCACAAAATAAAAGCTTATAAAGTATAACACCATATACCTAAAATGTGGAGAACAGAGGAGTAAAGACTTGGTTCAAACTTAAATGACCACCAATTTAAAATAGATTGTTATATGCAGAAGAGGTTATAAACAAAACTAATGCTAACCACAAATCAAAAACCACTAATAAATATGCAAAGAATAAAGAGAAAGAAATCCAGCAAGACATGAAAGATAAGAAAAAATCAGAGAAAATCTCCAGAAACAAACCCAAAACAATAAAATAACAATAAATACATAACTATCAGTAATTACTTTTAATGTAAATAGATTAAATACTCCAATAAAAAGAAACAGATAGGGTGGTATAATGCATAAAAAAGGCAAGACCCATCTATACGCTACCTATAAGAGACTCATTTTTGACCTAAAGACACCTGCATATTGAAAGTGAGGAGATGGAGAAATATTTGTCATGTAAATGAGTGTCAAAAGAAAGCTGAAGAAGCAATACTTATAAAAGAAAAAATAGACTACAGAACAAAGACTGAAACAAGAGGTAAAGAAAGATATTATATCAGAATAAAGGAGATAATCCAAAAAGAGGACATAACAATTGTAAGAATTTATGCACCTAACATGGGAACACCCAAATATATAAAACAATAACAAATATAAGAGAACCCACTGAAAATGACATAATAATAGTAAGGGACTTTACCATCCCACTCACAACAATGGACAGATCGTCTAAACAGAAAATCAACAAGGAAAACAATGGCTTTGAATGACACACCAGCCCAGGTGGACTTAACATATATACGGAACATTCTATCCTAAAACAGCAGAATACACATTCTTTTCAGGTGCATATGAAATATTCTCCAGAATATATCAGATATTGGGCCACAAAACAAGCTTGAACAAATTCAAAAGATCAGAATCCTACCATGCACCTTTTCTGACTATAATTCTATGAAATTAGAAGTCACCACAAGAAAAAAGTCAGAAAAGACTACCAATACATGGAGGATAAATACCATGCTACTAAACAATGAATGAGTAAAGCAGGAAATAAAAGAAGAAATAAAAAATACATGTAAACAAATGAAAATGAAAATACAACAGTTCAAAACATTAAGGATGCAGCAAAAGTGGTTCTAAGAGGGAAGTTTGTAGCAATACAGGCCTACCTCAGGAAGCAAGAAAATTCTCAAATAAATAACCTTCCACCTAAAAGAGCTAGAAAACCAAAAACAAATGAAGCCTAATCCAGCAGAATGAAATAATAAACATTACAGCAGAAATAAATGATACAGAAACAAACAAAAATAGAACAGAGTAATAAAGCCAGGAGCAGGTTATTTAAAAATAATCAATAAAAATTATAAACCTCTAGCCAGATTTATCCAGAAAAAAATGGAATGGAATCAAATAAATAAAATCACAAATGAGAGGAGAAATAATAACCAATCCCACAGAAATACAATCATAAGAGAATATTATGAAAAACCTTATGCCGACAAACTGGACAACCTAGAAGAAATGGATAAATTCCTAGAAACATATAACCTACCAAAACTGAAACAGGAAGAAACAGAAAACCTGAACAGACCAATTAACAGCAAAGAAATTGAATCAGTAAAAAACAAAACCAAAAACAAAACAACAGCAACAACAAAAACAAAAAACTCCCAACAAAATGAAGTCCAAGACCAGATGGATTTTCAACCAGACAATTCTATCAAATATTTAAAGAAGCATTGATACCTATTCTTTTCAAACTATCCCAAAAAATAAAAAGGGAAGAAAAACTTCCAAATTCATTCTATAAAGTCAGCATTAATTACACTGATACCAAAACCAAATAAAGAAACCACAAAAAAGCAAACTATAAGCTAATATATCTGATGAATATAGATGTAAAACCCCCCCTCCCAAAATAGTAGCAAACTGAATCGAACAAAACATCAAAGAAATCATTCACCATGACCAAGTGGGATTTAAAACTGGGTTGTGAGTGTGCTTCAATATTTGCAAATCAATCAAAGTGATACATCACATTAATAAAAGAAAACACAAGACCATGTGATCATTTCAATGGGTGCAGAAACAGCATTTGACAAAGTACAATATCCATTCATGATAAAAGCCCTCAATAAAGTAGGTTTAGAATAAACACACCTTAACATACTGAAAGCCAAATATGAAAATCCCACAGCTATCATCATCCTCAATGGGAAAATCTGAGAGGTTTTTCCCTAAGGTCAGGAACAAGACAAGGATGTCCACTCTCACCACTGTTATTCAACATAGTCCTACACACAGGAACCAGACAACAAAAGAATTAAACAAAAAGAAATAAAATGAATCCAAATTGGCAAGGAAGAAGCCAAACCTTCACCATTTGCAAAGGACGTATGACTGTATGGAAAAAAGCACTAAAGCCTCCACCAAAAAACTACTAGAACTGATGAATGAATTTGGGAAAGTCTCAGGATACAAAACCAATCTACAAAAATCTGTAGCATTTGTATACAGTGATAATGAAGCAGAAGAAAGGGAAATTAAGGAATCAGTACCATCTACATTTGGACTATAAACAATAAAATACCTAGGAATAAACCTAACCAAAGAGGTGAAAGACCTGTACTCTGGAAACTATAAAACATCAATGTAAGAAACTGAGGAAGACAGAAAGAAATGGAAAGAAGTTCCATGTTCATGAGTTGGAAGAGCAAATATTGTTACAATGTCTATACTACCCAAAGCAATCTACACACTTAATGCAATCCTTATCAAAATACCACCAGCATTTTCCACAGAACTAGAAGGAACAACGCTAAAATTTGTATGGAAACACAAAAGACCCTGGATAGCAAAAGCAATTTTGAGAAAGAAAAGCAAAGCTGGAGGCATCACAATTCCAGACTTCAAGTTATATTACAAAGCTATAGTAATCAACAAAATAGCATGGTACTGACAGAAAAATAGACACATAGATAATACAACAGAATAGAAAACCCAGAAGTAAATCCACAACTACATGGTCAATTAATCTTTGACAAAGCAGGAAAGAATATCCCATGAGAAAAAGACAGGCTCTTCAAAAACTGGTGTTGGGAAAACCGGTGAGCTCCATGCAAAAGGATGAAACTGAACCACTTTATTATGCTGTACACAAAAACAAACTCAAACGGATTAAAGACCCAAATATGAGACCTGAAACCACAAAAATCCTGGAAGAGAACTCAGGCAGTAATGTCTCTGACATAAGCCGTAGCATCATTTTTCAAGATATGTGTCCTGAGGCAAGGGACATAAAAGGAAAAAATAAACTATTGGGAATTTGTCAAAATGAAAACCTTCCATATAGTGAAGAAAACAATCAACAGATGTCAAAAACAACTAACTGATTGGGAGGAGATATTTGGAGATGATATACCTAATAAAGGGTTAGTATCCAAAATATATGAAGCACTTACACAACTCAACACCCAAAAAAACAAATAATCCAATAAAAATGTGCAGAAGATATGAATAGATATTTCTCCAAAGACATCCAGATGGTCAAAAACAAATGAAGAGATACTCATCACTTATCATCAGAGAAATGTAAATCAAATCTAGAATGAGGTATAATCTCGCACCTGTCAGAGTCGCTAAAATCAAAACCACAAGAAACAACAGGTGTTGGTGAGGATGTGCCGAAAAAAGATCCCTCTTGCTCTGTTGGTGGGAATGCAAACTGGTGCATCCACACTGGAAACAGTATGGAGGTTCCTCAAAATTTTAAAAATCGAACTATCCTATTATCCAGTAATTGCACTACTGGTATTTACCCAAAGAATACAGAAACACTACTTCAAAGGGATACAGGCATCCCTATGTTTATAGTATTATTATTTATGGTAACCAAGATATGGAAGATGGCAAAATGTTTATTAATTGATGAATATATAAAGAAGTGGTATGTATAAACAATGAAATAGTATTCATCCATAAGAAATGAAATCTTGCCATTTGCAATCACAGGGATGGAGCTAAGAGCATATAATAAGTGAAATATGTCAGTTAGAGGAAGGCTAATACCATATAATTTAAATTTGATGGAATTTAAGGAACAAAATAAAGAAACAAAGGGGAAAAGGAGAGAGAAACCAAGAAAGAGACTCTTAACTATGGTTACCAGAGGGGTGATCAGGTGGGGGAATGGGTGAACTAGATTAAAGAGCACACTTCTTGTGATGAGCATTGGGTGATTAAAATAAAAAATAGAAACAAAAAATGTGGGGCTTAGTCATTTAGTGTCTGACTTGATTTGGATTCAGGTATGATCTCATGGGTATGAGATCGAGTCCCGCATCTGGCTCCATGCTGGGCATAAGCCTGTTTAAGATTTTCTGTTTCTTCCTCTCCTTCTGTCCCTCTCCTCAACTCATATTCTCTCCCTCTCTCAAAAAACAAACTAAAAACAAACAAAACAAAACAAAACAAAAAACTTAAAAAGTGTGATACAGGTACAGACCTATTAGAATGGCTAAAATCCACAACACTGACTCCATCTAATGCTGGCAAGAAATAGAGAAATAAGAACTCTCATTCATTTATGGTGTAAATCAAATGCAAAATGTTTTAGCGACTTTGGATTATATTTTGGCAACGTTTTTACAGAGATAAACACAGTCGTATCATCTGCTAAAGCCAGTGACCTTTGGGTATTAACTTATTTGAAAATTTACATCCACACAAAACACTTCATGTAAATAATTATCACAGGTGTATTTCTAACAGGCCCAAAACTGGAATCAACCAAGATGCCTTAATAAAAGTGAATGGATAGTGCAATTGCTGGGTCATAGGGCAGTTCTATTTTCAACATTTTGAGGAACCTCCATGCTGTTTTCCAGAGTAGTTGCACCAGCTTGCATTCCCACCAACAGTGTAGGAGGGTTCCCCTTTCTCTGCATCCTCTCCAGCATCTGTCATTTCCTGACTTGTTGATTTTAGCCATTCTGACTGGTGTGAGGTAATATCTCATTGTGGTTTTGATTTGTATTTCCCTGATGCCGAGTGATATGGAGCACTTTTTCATGTGTCTGTTGGCCATCTGGATGTCTTCTTTGCAGAAATGTCTGTTCATGTCCTCTGCCCATTTCTTGATTGGATTATTTGTTCTTTGGGTGTTGAGTTTGCTAAGTTCTTTATAGATTCTGGACACTAGTCCTTTATCTGATAGGTCGTTTGCAAATATCTTCTCCCATTCTGTCAGTTGTCTTTTGATTTTGTTAACTGTTTCCTTTGCTGTGCAAAAGCTTTTGATCTTGACGACAACATGGATGGAACTAGAGCGTATCATGCTTAGTGAAATAAGTCAAGCAGAGAAAGACAACTATCATATGATCTCCCTGATATGAGGAAGTGGTGATGCAACATGGGGGCTTAAGTGGGTAGGAGAAGAATCAATGAAACAAGATGGGATTGGGAGGGAGACAAACCATAAGTGACTCTTAATCTCACAAAACAAACTGAGGGTTGCTGGGGGGAGGGGGTTTGGGAGAAGGGGGTGGGATTATGGACATTGGGGAGGGTATGTGCTTTGGTGAGTGCTGTGAAGTGTGTAAACCTGGTGTTTCACAGACCTGTACCCCTGGGGATAAAAATATATGTTTATAAAAAATAAAAAATTTTAAAAAAAGTGAATGAATAAATAATTGGTACAGCCATACAGTGAATATAATTGAATGATAAAAAGAAATGAACTGTCAAGCCATAAAAAGATATGATTGAATTTTAAATGCATACTGCTTGGTGAAAGAAGCCAGTTTGACAAGGCTACATTGCATGCTATTCCTGTTATATGACATTCTGGAAAAAGCAAAACCATAGAAACAGTAAATATATCAGTAGTTATCAAGAGTTCAGGAAGAAGAGGAATTGAATAGATACAGCATAGGGTATATTTAAGGCAGTAAAACTATTTGGTATGATAATGTAATGTTGGATATATGACATTCTGCATTTTTCAAATCCATAGCATAAAATTTGCATTTCAGAAAGTGAATCTTACTGTACACAAATTTTAAAAATGGTTTAGGAGGTCAGAGGACCCCATGAATAAGTATAGACTGTAAAAAGAATCTAACTGTATTAAAATATATCAAACAACTTTACTTCTAAAGGCTAGGTGAGAAGGTGCTGACCTAAACAAATTTGGAAAAGACTGGAGTCTGTGAGATAAAAGACAAAGTAGACTTCATATTAGTATTGTATTCTATATGAGAAAAAATATTTCCCCATATGACTATGATTTAACAATCCTAAAACTACTAAGCATGTAATTCTGGAATAGAACAAATAAGTAGAACATTGGAAGATAGTAGGAAATAAATTTCTCACTATTAGACTCAGAGGTTAGAGATAAGCAAATAGAGGAGGCTAGGGATACATGTAGTAATGGACTAGAGCTGGAGACATCAGTATAAACCCATATTTGGCTCAATATTGATGCAATGATTACATATAAAAATCTTTGTAAATATGTACATATACACTAGTACACAGATACATATCTCCTTGCTCTGTCAGCTGAGAGGGCCTAGAACAATGACACTTCAGTAGCAAGGAGTGTATCTCATGCCCAGATCTTGTTTTTTATTACTGTTCTCCAAGAAAGAGTCCACTACTTCTTGGAGCAATGGATAATTCTACAAATAGGATGGGAAATGCACAGAATGAATCTTGAGCCTTTTAAATGCCAGAAAGTAAAGTGCTCAAAACAAGCATGATGTCAAGGTATGACAAAATTACATGGATCCTATTGGAACACCTTTCATTGACCAGTTTTGAAACAATTTGAGCAATAAAGTAAGTAACATGTTTTTGGATTATAACTCAAAGTATAAAATTAATATCCATAATTCCATAAATTATTTAATAAATAAATACATTGGAGAAGTATAGACAGATTACCAAACAAGTAGAATTCCAAATATTCTATGTGGATATTCTACCCTCAAGAAAGTGGAGCATAAATTCCTGTTCTTAAGTGTGAGCTTCACATAGTGACTCCCTTCCAGAGAGTACTGGATAGAACAAAGAAAAATAAATAGCAAATTTACAATGGAGAACCTGATCAATGCTACTTTATCCAGGTGATCAAGGTCTGCATCAAGAGAGATAAGCCAGGTTATCATATGAACCTTTGATGTGATAAGAATGGTACTTTACATCTGTTGTCTTTCTTTCTCAAAAAACTCATAACCCTAGTCTTATCATAAGAATAATATAAGAGGGCACCTGGGTGGCTTAGTGGGTTAAGCCTCTCCTTCGGCTCAGGTCATGATCTTGGGGTCCTGGGATCGAGTTCCCCATCGGGCTTTCTGCTTGGCAGGGAGCCTGTTTCCTCCTCTCTTTCTGCCTGCCTCTTTGCCTACTTGTGATCTCTCTCTGTCAAATACATAAATAAAATCTTAAAGGAATAAGAAAATGTTCAATTGAGAGACAATCCAGAAAATACCTGACCAATACTCATGAAAATTAAGTCATCAAAAACAAGGAAATCTGAGAAATTGTCATAACCAAGAGGATCTCAAGGCGACATGGCAAATAAATCCAATGTGATATCCTGGACGGGATTCTGGAGCAGAAGAAGAACTTTAAGTAATAACTAAGGAAATATGAATAAACTATAAACTTTTCTTAGTAATAATGTATCAACAGTGTTCCATTATATATAAAGAGACTTTTGCTAATTTTCTTTCCATACAGTTAAAATGGATCCAATTTATTATATATGTGATACTTCAATAAAGTTAATTTTAAAAAATAAACTTTTTGTAATAGTTTTAGATTTACAGAAAAATGGATAAGATATGAGCAAAAGGGAAAGAGAGAGAGAGGCAAATCAAGAAACAGACTCTTAACTGTAGAAAACAAACAGATGGTTACTAGAGGGGAGGGGTGGTGGGAGAATAGGTGAAATAGGTGAAGGGGATTAAGGCACGCACTTGTGATGAGCACTAGGTGTTATACGGAAATGCTGAATCACTATATTGTACGCCTGAAACTAATATTACTCTGTGGGTTAACTAACTGGAATTTCAATAACAACTTCAAAAAAATAAGCTATATCAAGAAACTTTTAAAACATTTTAGGTAATGGTAGATTCGCATGTAGTTGTAATAATACAGATAAATATTTTGTATCCTTTACCCAGTTTCCCATAGTGACTAATACCTTGCAAAACTATAGCACAACATCCCAACCAGAATATTAACATTAATATAGTCAGGATACAGAAGAGTTCCATCATCACAAGAATACCTAGGTGAGGGGAGGAGAAGGATAGAGAATGGTGTGACTATAAAGGGGCAATAAGAGGTTATTTGTGTTGATGGAACTCCTTTGTATCTCGACTGTATCAATATCCGTATGCTCATTGTGATATGGTATATACCACAAATGACACCACTGGAGGAATCTACCTTAATTCTTCTCTGTGTCTTCTTTTTTCCCATAGAACTTAACACAAACTTACATTCTATATAATCTATATCTTTATTGTATTTATTGTTTATTTTCTGGCCCTACTAGAATACAATTTTAATGAGAACATGAATACTAAATACTTTTCTGTTTGTCCCTGATGTGTTGCAAGTACTTATAACAGTGCCAGGCCATATTATGAGTTGGAAAATACTCATTGAATAAGGCAAAGTAAAAATTATTTTAAAAATATCACTTATTTGTCAATGACATATCCAACCCTGAAGGGTGTTATCCTTCAAAGGTTCAAATCTGAACTTCCTGTTTCATTCTTCTAATATAGCTGCCCAGTTTTACCAGCACCATTTATTGAAGAGACTGTCTTTTTATCACTGTATATTTTTTCCTGTTTTGTCGAAGATTAATTGACCATAGAGTTGAGGGTCCATATCTGGGCTCTCTACTCTGTTCCACTGGTCTATGTGTCTGTTTTTATGCCAGTATCATGCTGTCTTGGTGATCACAGCTTTGCAGTAAAGCTTGAAATTAGGTAACGTGATGCCCCCCGTTTTATTTTTGTTTTTCAACACTTCCTTAGCGATTCGGGGTCTGTTCTGAAAGAAGGGCCATCTGTACCCCAATGTTTATAGCAGCAATGGCCACGGTCGCCAAAGTGTGGAAAGAACCAAGATGCCTTTCAATGGATGAATGGATAAGGAAGATGTGGTCCATATACACTATGGAGTATTATGCCTCAATCAGAAAGGATGAATACCCAACTTTTGTAGCAACATGGACGGGACTGGAAGAGATTATGCTGAGTGAAATATGTCAAGCAGAGAGAGAGTCAATTATCATATGGTTTCACTTATCTGTGGAACATAACAAATAGCATGGAGGACATGGAGATATAGAGAGGAGAAGGGAGTTGGGAGAAATTGGAAGGAGCGGTGAACCATGAGAGACTATGGACTCTGAAAAACAATCTGAGGGGTTTGAAGGGGCAGGGGGTGAGAGGTCAGGGTACCAGGTGGTGGGTATTATAGAGGGCATGGATTGCATGGAGCACTGGGTGTGGTACAAAAACAATGAATACTGTTATGCTGAAAATAAATTTTAAAAAAATTTAAAAAAACTCAGTTTGTGTTTTTTTAAAATTAAATTAATTTATTTTCAGAAAAACAGTATTCATTATTTTTTCACCACAGCCAGTGCTCCATGCAATCTGTGCCCTCTATATACCCACCACCTGGTACCCCAACCACCCACTTCAAACCCCTCAGTTGCTTTTCAGAGTTCATAGTCTCTCATGATTCACCTCCCCTTCCAATTTACCCCAACTCCCTTCTCCTCTCTAAGACCCCTTCTCCTCCATGATATTCGTTAAGCTCCACAAATAATTGAAACCATATGATAATTGACTCTCTCTGCTTGACATATTTCACTCAGCATAATCTCTTCCAGTCCAGTCAATGTTGCTACAAAAGTTGGGTATTCATCCTTTCTGATGGAGGCATAATACTCCATAGTGTATATGGACCACATCTTCTTTATCCATCCGTCCATTGAAGGGCATCTTGGTTCTTTCCACAGTTTGGCGACCGTGGCCATTGCTGCTATAAACATTGGGGTACAGATGGCCCTTCTTTTCACTACATCTGTATCTTTGGGGTAAATAACCAGTAGTGCAATTGCAGGGTCATAGGGAAGTTCTATTTTTAATTTCTTGAGGAATCTCCACACTCTTCTCCAAAGAGGCTGCACCAACTTGCATTCCCACCAACAATGTAAGAGGGTTCCCCTTTCTCCACATCCTCTCCAACACATGTTGTTTCCTGTTTTGTTAATTTTGGCCATTCTAACTGGTGTAAGATGATATCTCAATGTGGTTTTATTTGAATCTCCCTGAGGGCTAATGATGATGAACATTTTTTCATGTGTCCGATAGCCATTTGTATGTCTTGATTGGAGAAGTGTCTGTTCATATCTTCTGCCCATTTTTTGATATGTTTACCTGTTTCGTGTGTGTTGAGTTTGAGGAGTTCTTCAGAACTCCTGGATATCAACCTTTTGTCTGTACTGTCATTTGCAAATATCTTCTCCCATTCCGTGGGTTGCCTCTTTGTTTTTTTGACTGTTTCCTTTGCTGTGCAGAAGCTTTTGATTTTGATGAAGTCCCAAAAGTTCATTTTCACTTTTGTTTCCTTTGCCTTTGGAGACATATCTTGAAAGAAGTTGCTGTGGCTGATATCAAAGAGGTTACTGCCTATGTTCTCCTCTAGGATTCTGATGGATTCCTGTCTCACATTGAGGTCTTTTATCCATTTTGAGTTTATCTTTGTGTACGGTGTAAGAGAATGGTCGAGTTTCATTCTTCTACATATAGCTGTCCAGTTTTCCCAGCACCATTTATTGAAGAGACTGTCTTTTTTCCACTGTATATTTTTTCCTATATATTTTTCCTGTATATTTTTTCCATAGAGTTGAGGGTCCATATCTGGGCTCTCTACTCTGTTCCACTGGTCTATGTGTCTGTTTTTATGCCAGTACCATGCTGTCTTGGTGATCACAGATTTGTAATAAAGCTTCAAATCAGGTAACATGATGCCCCCCGTTTTATTTTTGTTTTTCAACACTTCCTTAGCGATTCGGGGTCTCTTCTGATTCCATACAAATTTTAGGATTATTGGCTCCAGCTCTTTGAAGAATACCGGTGGAATTTTGATCGGAATGGCATTAAGAGTATAGATTGCTCTAGGCAGTATAGACATTAACAGTGTTTATTCTTCCGATCCAAGAGCATGGAATGGTCTTCCATCTTTTTGTGTCTTCTTCAATTTCTTTCATGAGTGTTCTGTAGTTCCTCGAGTACAGATCCTTTACCTCTTTGGTTAGGTTTATTCCCAGCTATCTTATGGTTCTTGGTGCTATAGTAAATGGAATCGATTCTCTAATTTCCCTTTCTGTATTTTCATTGTTAGTGTATAAGAAATCCACTGATTTCTGCACATTGACTTTGTATCCTGCCACGTTTCTGAATTGTTGTATGAGTTCTAGTAGTTTGGGGGTGGAGTCTTTTGGGTTTTCTGTATAAAGAATCATGTCATCTGCGAAGAGAGAGAGTTTGACTTCTTCATTGCCAATTTGGATACCTTTTATTTCTCTTTGTTGTCTGATTGCTGTTGCTAGGACTTCTAATACTATGTTGAACAAGAGTGGTGAAAGTGGGCATCCTTGTCTTGTTCCTGATCTCAACGGGAAGGCTTCAAGCTTTTTCCCATTGAGGATGATAATTGCTGTGGGTCTTTCATAGATAGATTTGATAAGGTTCAGGAATGTTTCCTCCATCCCTATACTTTGAAGCGTTTTAATCAGGAACGGATGCTGGATTTTGTTAAATGCTTTTTCTGCATCAATTTAGAGGACCATGTGGTTCTTCTCTCTTCTCATATTAATTTGTTGTATCACATTGATTGATTTGCGAATGTTGAACCATCCTTGTAGCCCAGGGATGAATCCCACCTGGTCATGGTGGATAATCTTTTTAATGTGCTGTTGGATCCTGTTGGCTAGGATCTTGTTGAGAATCTTAGCATCCATATTCATCAGTGATATTGGTCTGAAATTCTCCTTTTTGGTAGGGTCTTTGCCTGGTTTGGGGATCAGGGTAATGCTGGCTCCATAGAAAGAGTCTGGAAGTTTTCCTTCTGCTTCAATTTTTTGAAAGAGCTTCAGGAGAATAGGTGTTATTTCTTCTTTGAAAGTTTGGTAGAATTCCCCAGGGAATCCGTCAGGTCCTGGGCTCTTGTTTTTTGGGAGGTTTTTGATCACTGCTTCAATCTCGTTATTAGATATTGGTCTATTCGGGTTGTCGATTTCTTCCTGGTTCAATTTTTGGAGTTTAGAGTTTTCCAGGAATGCATCCATTTCATCTAGGTTCCTAAGCTTATTGGCATATAACTGTTGATAATAACTTCTGATGATTGTTTCTACTTCCTTGGTGTTAGTTGTGATCTCTCCATTTTCATTCATAATTTTATGAATTTGGGCTTTCTCTCTTTTCTTTTGGATTAGTGTGGCCAATGGTTTATCGATCTTTTGATTCTTTCAAAAAACCAGCTTCTAGTTTCATTGATACGTTCTACTGTATCTCTGGTTTCTACCTCATTGATCTCAGCTTTAATCTTGATGATTTCCCTTCTTATGTTTGGAGTTGGTTTGATTTGTTGTTGATTCTCCAGTTCCTTAAGGTGTAGAGACAGCTGGTGTATTCTGGATTTTTCTATTTTTTTGAGGGAGGCTTGGATGGCTATATATTTCTCCCTTAGGACCGCCTTTGCTGTATCCCATAGGTTTTGGACCGAAGTGTCTTCATTCTCATTTTTTTCCATGAATTGTTTCAGTTATTCTTTGATCTCCTGGTTGATCCAAGCATTCTTAAGCAAGGTGGTCTTTAGCTTCCAGGTGTTTGAGTTCCTTCTGAACTTTTCCTTGTGATTGAGCTCCAGTTTCAAAGCATTGTGACCTGAGAATATGCAGGGAATAATCTCAGTCTTTTGGTATCGGTTGAGTCCTGATTTGTGACCCATTATGTGGTCTATTCTGGAGAAGGTTCTGTGTGCACTTGAGAAGGAGTATTCTGTTGTTTTAGGGTGGAATGTTCTCTATATATCTATGATTCCATCTGGTCCAATGTGTCATTCAATGCTCTTGTTTCTTTTTTTATTTTCACTCTTCTCTTTTCACCTTAGTTTGTATCTGACATTATATACACATACAGATAAGTATGAATATAGATGTGGATATAGATTATTTATTTGTATACAATGAGACTTTCCCAACAGAATGAAATCTCTTGGAAAAATCTCCTTTAAAAAAGAACCCAAAAAACTCCATGTCTATAAATTTTGTTTTGTTTGCTGCTGCATCCCTGTTGTCCCTGTCGGAAATATCATATCCTTGTGTTTTTGTCTGTCTTTTGACATACTACAGTTATTTTGCATTGAGGATATTTCTTTATATGTATTATCTCTTCCAGTGGAATGCATGTTCTTAAAGTTAGGAACAATGCTTTTGTTTCTTTACTGATTTTCTGCTTCGATGATCTGTCTATTTCTGAGAGAGGCGTGTTAAGATCTCCTACGATTAGTGTATTCATATCAATATGACTTTTTATCTTGATTAACAGTTTTCTTAAGTAATTGGCTGCTCCCATATTGGGAGCATAGATATTTACAATTGTTAGATCATCTTGGGGGATAGTCCCTTTAAGGATTATGTAGTTTCCTTCTCTATCTCTGACTGCAGTCTTTAGTTTAAAGTCTAATTTATCTGATATGAGAATCGCTACCCCAGCCTTCTTTTGAGGCCCATTGGCATGAAAGATGCTTCTACATCCCTTCACTTTCAGTCTGGGTGTATCTTTAGGTTCAAAATGGGTCTCTTGTAGACAACATATGGATGGGTCCTATCGTTTTATCCAATCTGCAACCCTGTGTTGTTTTATGGGTGCATTTAGGACATTCACATTGAGAGTGATTATTGATAGATACGTTTTATTGACATCAAGTTACCTTTGAAGTATTTCTTTCTGTAGACTGTCTCTATATTTCTGTTCAATGCTATTCTTAGGATTTTTCCTCTTTTAGAGAACCCCCCTTAATATTTCCTGCAGTGTTGGCTTGGTGGTTGCATAGTCTTTTAAGCCTTGCCAGTCTTGGAAACTCTTTATCTCTCCATCCATTTTGAATGTCAGTCTTGCTGGATAAAGTATTCTTGGCTGCATGTTCTTCTCATTTAGTGCCCTGAATATATCTTGCCAGCCTTTTCTGGCTTGTCAGGTCTCTGTGGACAGGTCTGATGTTATTCTGATGGGCTTCCCTCTGTAAGTAAGGAGCCTCTTTGCCCTGGCGGCTTTCAAGAGATTATACCTACAATTATAATTCCTCAATTTGACTATCAGTTGTCGTGATTTTTTTTGGAATGTATAATCTTGGGTGGAGACCTTTCAGCCTCTAGTACATGAATGCTGGTTCCATTCGAGAGATTGGGAAAATTTTCATGAAGGACTTGTTCCACTATATCTTCTAGAATTCTTTCTTTCTGCTCCCCTTCAGGGATTCCAATAATTCTGACGTTGGAACGCTTCATGGCATCATTTATTTCCCTGATTCTGTTTTCGTGGTTTCTAAGCTGTTTGTTCCAGGCTTCCTCCTGATCTTTTCTCTTTATCTGTTTGTCCTCCATATCACTAATTCTATCTTCTTTCTCAGTTACCCTAGCTTTGAGAGAGTTTAGATTAGATTGGAACTCATTGAGAGCATTGTGGACCTCCTCCCTGGTAGCTTTAAGCTCTGCCCTAACATTGTGAACATCCTGTCTGGTCGCTTTCAGTTCGGCCCTAATCAATTCCGTTTGGTCATCCATGGCTTTCTCCAACCTAGCTATTGCCTGGATAATTGTT
Organism: Mustela putorius furo; assembly: GCF_011764305.1. Lineage (NCBI taxonomy): Eukaryota > Metazoa > Chordata > Mammalia > Carnivora > Mustelidae > Mustela > Mustela putorius. The sequence continues at coordinate 19,842,427 of NW_025422049.1, forward strand.
AGCCTCAATTCTCTTTCCGACATATTGTCTATGTTGATAGCCATTAGCTCTGTTGCAGAAGGTCCATCCTCTGTATTTTTCTTCTGTTGGGCATTCCTCCTCCTAGTCATTTTGGTGGGAGATGACTGAACAGATGTAGCTGGATGTATCAACTGTGGTGCAGTCAAGGTGCACCCTGGAACACTACTGAGCAATCAGGATTCCCGACCCAAATGAGAGACAAAAGAAAAGGAAAAGAATAAGAAAAGAAAAAAAAGAGAGAGAGAGAGAGAGGAAAGAAAGGGAAGATGAAAGAGAAGGATCATCCCAGATGGGCCCCAAGGTAGATTTATGAAGTAGACAGACAAAAAAGAGACAAGAAGACTGATACAAGTATATGACAAGAGAAAAAATATATATATATGCAAATAAAGGAAGAACCTCATCAAAAAGAACCCCAAGTGTAAGATTTATATATCAGGACAATCACAAAAACACAGAAACACTGGTGGAAGAAGAAGATGGGAGAGTTCTTATAAATTCTCAGTGTGTGCAAGGAAGGTTGTTTTGATTCTTCCTGGATGTATTTTGATATCTTTGTTAAAGGACTCAACTTTCCTAAGATAAAGGGGATTAAAAATTGGTTTACCTATGGGGTAGTATCGATTGGGGAAAGGGGATTACTTTGAAGTTTAACTCTATATGAATATTAGAGGATAAAAATAAAAAGGAATAAACTAGACTAAACTAAACTAAAATTTAAAAAAAGGAATTCAAAAAATAAAAATGCAAAAGAAAAACAATAGTGTATGTATCAAAAAGTTCAGGTTAGAAGGGTATTATGGAATTTGATGTACTGTACAGCTCACTGTGATGGTAAATAGGTTAAAAGAATTACCTATGTGAAAAAAAAAAAAAAAAGAACCAGAATAGTCGGAACGAGTGAACAGTAAAAGTTTTCCTATGAAGTAGTGGTTGTTCTCTTGTAGTCCTTTTTTTTTCCTCTTTTTTTTTTTTTTCTTTCTTGATTTGTTTTCTCGGGGAGGGGCCTGCCACGTGGGTTGTCAGTCAATGAAGTTTCCTGAGTTAAGTCCTCCCAACCTCTCAAGGGGGTGGGCTCTGAGGAAACTGGTTTTTTTCAGGCTTTTGTTCTCTGGCGGTTTTTTATGTTTGTTCACTTTTTTTTCTCTCACCTTGACCGCCTTTGATGGTTTTTGTAGTTTTAGAGGAAAACAAACCGCACTCTGATCTCCCTCTCAGAGAGAGGCCTCAGTCTGGGTGCAGAGCCTAAATAAGTTCCCCCTTGGCCGCTGGCAGAGCAGGTTGCAAGTTGCAGACCCTGGGGGTGCAGGATCTTTTGCTTGTACCCAAAGCCAAGGCAGTGGCGGCTGTTTGGGAGCTCCAACTGCCAGAGAGTTTCCAAGCCCCGATCGCACGCTGAGATTTTGCCGCTGGCCCGGGCTGGGAGTACCTGATCTTGCTGGGTCTAAGAGTGCTCGCCTTGCGCGTGCCTCTTTCAGTGGAGGCTATGGGTTGCGCGCGGGTCTCAGGCGCTGAGAACGGGGCACAGTTCCGAGAGCACCGGGCTGGGCCTTTGCGCACCTCTGTCAGGGGAGAGTTTGGGGCACGTGGCTTAGGCTTTGGAAACATTGGCTCGGGTCAAAGCGCCAGCTGGGCCTTTGTAACTCTCTCAGGGGAGCATGAGGGACGTGCGTGCTTATCTCAGGCTTTGTGGTAGGGCTCGGGCGTTCTGCCGCCCAGCGTGGCTCCCGTCCCCTCACAGGAGCCAGAGCCCACACATTCTCGGGTGCGCTGGCGTCTCCGCTGCACTCTCTCTGCCTCAGCAACGGGGAGGCTGTCCTGGGACCGGGGACTTAAGCTCCTGTCCCTAGCCGCCCCAATTCCCACAATTTCCCCCTGAGATCCTTTGCTCTTTTGGAGTGCTTTCAACCAGTCTCCAAGTTAATGCTGGTCCCCAGACGCAGGGCAATCTTGCTCGTATTGGGGTATTACTTTCCAACCTGTCGTCTCTGGTGGCTCCTTCCCCCTTTTGTTTATCTTCTGATATCAGTCATTGTTCCCACTCCGCTTTACCTGCCCACTGGAGTCTTCTGCCCCTGTAGATATCCAGACGTGTTTGATTCTGATCTCAGGCTGATTTCATGGGTGAATGGAGTTTTTTGGTAGGTAATCAGCTCACTTTGGGGTACCAGCTGAAAAGGCGCCTCCTCCTACTCCCCTGCCATCTTGTCCCCCCTCTCAGTATGTGTTTTTTAAATAAACTATGAACGAGATGTAACTAAAAAAAAAAAATCTGGACTTCCTGGTGTCTCTCATATTCCTCTTATCCTATTGACAATGAGTTAGCACTTTTAATTCTAGCATGGTCAAGAGTGGGTCTGTCTATAAGCTCCTGTTCCTAGCGTCTGTCCTCTTATGTGTATCTCCTTGTGAATTCCTAAGGATGGTCTCACGTATGATCTTCACCTTGATCTAAACTTTTGCCCTTACACTGCATTAGCTGCCAACCACTCTGCCCTTCACAAAAGTTATTTGCTATCTATTTAATCAGAATATATGGGCATCTTTAAACTTTGACTCCCAACTTTTCAACAATCCTCAAATTGATACATGTTCCTGCTCCCTTAAAATGTGTACAATTTCCTCTTTCAGATTTCTAAGGAAGCTGTATTCTTGCTTAACTCAACTTCTAGGATCAACTTCCCAAAATTACAGTGTTATGGATATTGCATTTTCAGGAGCAAGAGCATTCTTCCCTTTTGCTTTGGTCCATCTCCCAATATACAAACCTTGCCACCCCTGTACTCATATTCAGATCTTTAATTATTGAAGAGAGTTGTCTATATTTAGTCACTGTTTCCAATTCCTTTCTTCCCATTCTCTCTTGAATCAACTCCAGTCAGATTTTTGTCACCATAATTTAACTGAAAACAGTTTTGTCAATGTTACTATGGACTTCTATGTTATTAAATCCAATGGCTAATTCCTAGTCATCATATTACTTGACCTATTTGTATTTGACAAATTATTCCCTTCTCCTGGAAGTACTTTTTTCACTTGACTTTCAAGATCACACATTCTTGGTTCTACACCTACCTCATGGTCACTCATTTTTAGTCTTATTTTTTGTTTCTTCTACTCATTTGAACCTCTAAAGATTGGAGAATCCCCAAGGTTCACTTACTAGGCCATTTGTTTTCTCAATCTACACTTTTCCACTATGACTTCACATTTCCTGGCTATATTACCATTTATATACCTTTCAACTGCCTGCATGACATCTCCTCTTGAATATCTAAACAAATTTCAAATGTAATATGTTTGAAACCAACTAACCAATCCACCCCAAAACAAACAGGCAAACCAATAAACAGAGCAAAACAGATAAACAAAAACCTTACTACACCATTTTTTCCCCTCCATCTCAGTTCATTTAAATTCCTTCAAATTGCATGGAACAATAACCTTGGAATCATCCTTGACTTCTCTCTTTCATGTACTCCTTAAATCTGATTGATCTGGAAATTCTATTGGCCCTACTTACATATATCTCCAACCAACTATCTCTCATTCCCTCTAATGCTATACCCTTGTACAAGCCACCATAGTCTCTCAATTCATTTTAGTAGCCTATTTCCTGCTTTTACTTTTGCTCTCCTGTAGCCTCTTCTTAAAAAGTCAGAATAATCCTTTTAATACCTAAGTCAGCTCATATATTTCTTATGCATAAAACCCTCCAATGACATACTCTCAGAAGTAAATTTGAGTCCTTCAAATGGTCTATAAGATCTTAACCTTATGACTTTCATTTTTTTTTAAGATTTTATTTATTTATTTGACAGATAGAGACAACAAACAGGCAGAGAGGCAGGCAGAGAGAGAGGAGGAAGCAGGCTCCCCGCAGAGCAGAGAGCCCGATGTGGGGCTTGATCCCAAGACCCTGGGATCATGACCTGAGCTGAAAGCAGAGGCTTTAACCCACTGAGCCACCCAGGCGCCCCTCATTTTTTTTTTTTTTTTTTTTTACTATTCCTCATCTCAATCAACTATAGCAATTCTGACCTTTTTGCTCCTTGAACATACTAGGCATATTCCTACCTCAGAACCTTTGTACTTGCCATTTTTTCCCTTCTTGTTATGTCTTGTTGAAGTAGACATATAGCTCAAATATTAACTCAATGAAATTTATCCTGACCACCTTATTTAAAATTGTAACCAACTCCTTTAAGCAAGCATACCTTCCTCTTTGCATGATTTTTTTTTCTATAGTGTTTCACCTTCTAAAATTTTAAAATTTACTCAAGTAATTTTGCTTATTTGGTATCTCATTATGTTAGAAATAAGCACCATGAGAACAAAGAGTTTGTCTCTTTCGTTCACTGCTATATCACCAGCATGTAGAAGGGAGACTCACAAATAATAGTTACTCAAGAAAAGTTGGAAAATTTTGAATCATGCTCCACTTGAACTGTTTTCAAGGCTCTTCTTACCTGAACATGTGTCACAACCTGGATTCTCCCATTTTTACCAGTGTTATCTTGCTGCCACTGCCTACACTCAGGTGGTTGCTATTACTGACTGACACTCTCCATCTATAGCTGCTAGTTGCCACTGTCACCAACTGAAATAAATTTGTCCAAAGTCATCTTAGTAGATTTCCTATCTATTCAGAACTCTAGATCATAACTTAGTTTGTCTGAATCGTTATCCACACCATCACAGTGTACAATTTGTTATAATGATTTCTTGGGCTTACGCTTCTTGGAACTACAAGGAAATGACTTTCTAATTACATCTTTTGTACTGGTTTTAAAAGGTATAGTAGTAAATATGCAAGGAACTCTTGTGCTATAATACATTCGGTTTTATGCTCATAGCTATTTCTTTTCCTAGGACACAAAGGTGCTTCTTGGGAGTAGAGTCAAGGTGGGTTCAATCGTCTTGGACTGAGTATGCCTTGATGATGTCAGAATGCCTGTTTTGTACCAAAACTTGCTGTCCTCTAACTTCAGTCTTTGCTATATACTTGACTCAGGCTCTTCTGTCAAGTCATCCCCATACATTTTTTCAGCTGTGCCTCTGTGCAGAGCATATTAACTTTAGTATACAAAATCAAGTTCTTCCCTAGAAGATGAATTGCATCTAATGAGGGCCTTCATTAAGGATGGCATAGCTGAGGTCTAGCCTACACAGACTCAATCTTTCTACTTGTCACATGTGTCTTGTAAGGTGTTTATATGACAAAGTGAAAGTGGATTTAGTTTCATAGAGTCAGGATACTTTTATCTGAGGGAGATTGTGTCCCAGAAGTATCAAAGGAAAAAGACCCCCTGAATTTCCCTTCAGCTGTATCTGAGGAAATATTTTTGGGGAAAAGATACCACATACTTGAACACTGGATGGCCCATCTGGAAAAGCAGTGTTCCAGTATAACCAATAAGGTCTGAAGTGTTGCTGCTTTCCTGTCCTTTAGTTGGACATTTGAAAAATACTTTATCCTTAGGATAGGATTAGGATCTGCTGCCAATGCCTAAAAAATTCAATATTACAGTGGCTTAAATAATTTAGAAATGCATTTCTCTCATATGAAAGTCTGGAATTTCACATTTCAGTGGTGACAAAGCAGCTCTGCTCAATAAAATCCTTGAGAACTTAACTTCCTCCAGTTTACTGTTCACCTTGTTGAATATAGCCTTCTTCCTTAGGTCTGAAGCATCAACTCCATGCCAGGAGGCAGGGCAGAGGGAAAAATGAAGAAAAAGTCACAAAGTGCAAATTTTTGCACTTGTATAAAGATGGTTGTTGGAAACTCTCACATGACACTTCTGCTTTCATCTTGTTGGCCAAAATTTAATCATATGTCACGAACAGGAACTCTCAGAAATTTGTTCTTTAGTCTGAGCAGCTGTATTTCCACCTAAAAATACTAATTGCTTGGCTGAGTGAGTCTAAGGGCCTGAATCAGGCTTGCAAAGAATGGATATTAGGAGCAATCTATGCTACAACCCTTCTTAACTAAGCTACCTTTCTGTTACATATATGCACAATACAGTGAGCATCTATTGGTGTATGGGTGTATGTGTGTGTTTGTGTGTGTGTGTTTGTGTGTGTGCGTGTATGTAGTAGTAGTAGTAGTAGCCGCTTTTATGGGAAAGGGGGTTATAAGATGAGATAGATGTCTTGGATTTGATTCTGGTTAATTTTGGTATGAACCTAAAACTGCTCTAAAAAATAAAATATATCCCAAATAGAAAACAACCTCATGAATGTGAGTCAGTAGGCCTCAGATTAAAACTCAGTTCTTCCACTAATGAGCTTTATGACCTTGGACAAATTATTTCATCTCTCTGAACTTCAGTTTCCCAATGATGAAGCAGAAATATCACAAAATCTTGAGGTTTCTGTAATTTTAATATGAATAATATATACAAATTGCTTGAATAAAGAGTCTGGCACATAAGTTCAATAAATAGATTTTATTATTATTTTATTTTATTTATTTATTATTATTTATTTATTTATTATTTATGCTTTATTATTTATTTGATTTATTATTACTTTATTACATAAATAAATAAATAAAATTATATATATGTGTGTGTATATATATATATATATTTATTTATTTATATGATTATTTACATAAAAACTTACCCATATATCCACAGGGAGGCTTTTCAAATAGTAGTTTCAAAGTTATTGTATTACTGTGTATCAATTTTCAAAGAGATAGTGTGGCTTTATGAAATGATTTTAAAGTCAGAAGCACTGAGTTTTAACTCAGATAGAGTTGGAAATTATTTTTTTCATTTTTTTCTTTCTTCTCTTTTTCTTCCCTTTTTTCTTCCTTCCTCCTTTCTTCTCTCCCTCCTTCCTCTTTCTCCCCTTTCTATCCTCTCTCTCTTTTTCTTTCTTCCTTCTTCCCTCTCTTTCTTTTTCTTTCTGTTTATTTCTTTGTTTCTTTCTTTCCTTCTTCATATTGTGGTACCAAGAATCATGAGAGGTAATAGGAATACATTAGGGAAAATATAAAGTACTTTCTCCTCAACATCCCTGGTCTCTACACACTGCATGGTAGTAGCACCCACCTCACTTATTTGTGACAATGAAAATTGTTTCCAGACATTGCCAAATGTTCGCTGGTGGGGGAGGTGCAAATTTGACTCCAGTTTAAAATCACTACTCAAGGCAATAAAAAAATTCTATAATACTAAAATTGTTGAACATTTTGTAATACTGCAATTGTTTTCAAATAATCTAATATGAAGTGGAATAATGAAATTGAATGTCACTATATATCTCAGGCAGGCCTTCTAATTGACCTCATCCAGCTATTCAACACCTTGGCTCCTGAATAGTCATTTTGAGCAAGGGAGGGAATAGGCCTCAATTTTTGTTATTATTTTTTTGAGAATTCCAAGAACACCATTATATTTTCACAAAATAATTGAACAGGTCTCACATTTCTTATACTTGAGCCTATAGCTCCTCTTAGTGGCTAGTGTGGTTCATAGGAAAAGCAAGAGTAGTTTTCTTCCTAATTCGAATAGGAAAATAGATGCTATTTTTATGTTGTGATTTTGAGAAAACACTTAAAATAATCAAGTTTATCAGAGCTATAATCTAAATATCAAATAGTAGTAGGTTCATCTAATCTCAAATTAAAATCATATTCCCCCTTGATAGATAATGTATTAGAGGCTTAAGCTCACATATCCAAGTGAGGGAACTCCTTTTCTCTCAAACTGCCTGATTCTGCTGAACAAACATTCGACCAAGGTAGAAGGGTCAAAGGAAAGTGAGCATCTACTAATAGGATAAAAGAGCTTTAAAGAGGATAATGATAGCCAGAATATTTTTTGAGGGAGAGGCCTTTATTTTATTTTATTTTGTTATTAAAGTAATATGTGCACATTGCAAATAATTCAGAAAATTATGAAGAATAAATAAGAATATACAACCCTACCTCTATGTACATAACTGCTTTTTAACATTTTGGTGTGTGTGTGTGTGTTTTATTCTATGTACAAGGTCTACGGAGCAATAATTGTTTTCTACGAAACTAATAGGTCAAATTAAACTGAAGATTAATTTCAATTATAATTGAGGAACATAACATCCATTATTTGGTGATGTTTTTTTATAACTGAGAAAGAAATGTAAAGGCATGACTAAAAATTCTGAATAAAAAGAGATAGTAAATGAAAAATAGATATTTCACCCACTCAGACATTATTTTTCCTTTCACAGAGGAAATATGTTAAAGTTAAAAGTTTTTATAAAATAAATATAATAGAAAATATAAATATAAACACATAACATATAATATAAATATATAAATTATTACTTTATTACATACATATAAATATAGTAATTATATATTATTATAGTATAAAAGGTGATATAAATAATCCTTAATTATATGGAGTACATTTTTGTACCTTGCATTGTCCCATTAATGAATCTGATAAATTTTACCATCTTGGCCCACATAGGTATGCTTTTTTTTTCAAGATTTTAATTATTTGTTTGAGAGAACACAAATGAACAGTGGAGAGAGGCAGAGGGAGAGGGAGAAGCAGATTCCGTGTCCAGCAAGGAGCCTGACTTGGGGCTTCATCCCAGGATCCATGAGATCATGGCCTCAGCCAAAGGCAGATTGAGTCATCCAGGCACCCCAGATCGGTTCTATTTTTGTTAATGGAATCTTTTCTGCTTTAAGAAATTTTTATTCTTTTTAAAAAATTCCAGTATAGTTAATGTATAGTGTTATATTAATTTCAGGTGTACTATATAGTGATTCAACAACTCCGTACATCACTCAGTGCTCTTCATGAAAATTAACTCCTTAAACCCCATCACCTATTTCACTCATCCTCCCACCTACCTCCCTTCTGGTAACCAGCAGTTTGTTCTCTACAGTTAAAAATATGTTTCTTGGGGCGCCTGGGTGGCTCAGTGGGTTAAAGCTTCTGCCTTCAGCTCAGGTCATGATCCTAGGGTCCTGGGATTGAGCCCCCACATCGGGCTCTCTGCTCAGCAGGGAATCTGCTTCCTCCTCTCTCTCTTCCTGTCTCTCTGCCTACTTGTGACTTCTGTCTGGCAAATAAATAAACAAAATCTTTAAAAAAATAAAAATCTGTTTCTTGGTTTCTCTCTCTCTCTCTCATTTCTTATTCTTTGCTTCTTCATCTTGTTTCTTAAATTCCTCATATCAGTGAAATCATATGATATTTGTCTTTCTCTGGCTGACTTACTTTGCTTTGCGTTAAGCTCTCTAGCTACACCCATGGCATTGCAAATGGCTAGGTTTTATTCCCTTTATGGCTGAATAATTTCCATTGTATATATATATATACCACTTCTTTATACATTCATCAAACAATGCACACTTGGGTTACTTACGTATCTTGGCTATCTTAAATAATGCTTCTATAAACATAGGAGTCCATGTATTCCTTTGAGTTACTATTTTTGTATTCTTCGGGTGAGTACCAAGTAGTGCAATTACTGGATCATAGGATAATTCTATTTTTTTTTAATTTTTTTATTTTTTATAAACATATATTTTTATCCCCAGGGGTACAGGTCTGTGGATCACCAGGTTTACACACTTTACAGCACTCACCAAAGCACATACCCTCCCCAATGTCCATAATCCCACCCCCTTATCCCAAACCCCCTCCCCCCAGCAACCCTCAACAAGTCAGGAAATGACAGATGCTGGCGAGGATGCGGAGAAAGGGGAACCCTCCTACACTGTTGGTGGGAATGCAAGCTGGTGCAGCCACTCTGGAAAACAGCATGGAGGTTCCTCAAAATGTTGAAAATAGAACTGCCCTATGACCCAGGAATTGCACTACTGGGTATTTACCCTAAAGATACAAACGTAGTGATCCAAGGGGCACGTGCACCCAAATATTTATAGCAGCAATGTCCACAATAGCCAAACTATGGAAAGAACCTAGATGTCCATCAACAGATGAATGGATCAAGAAGATGTGGTATATATACACAATGGAATACTATGCAGCCATCAAAAGGATAATTCTATTTTTAACTTTCTGAGGAAACTCCAAACTGTTTTCCACAGTGGTTGCACCAATTTACATTCTCACCAATAGGGGATGAAGGTTCCTTTTTCTCCACATCCTCACCAGTACCTGCTGTTTCTTGTGTTTTTTATTTAGCCATTCTGACAGGTGATATGTCATTGTAGTTTTGATTTGCATTTTTTAATTGGATTATTTGCTTTTTGGGTGTTGAGTTGTGTAAGTGCTTCATATATTTTGGATATTAACCCTTTATTAGGTATGTCATCTCCAAATATCTCCTCCCAATCAGTTAGTTGTTTTTGACATCTGTTGATTGTTTTCTTCACTATATGGAAGGTTTTCATTTTGACAAATTCCCAATAGTTTATTTTTTCCTTTTATGTCCCTTGCCTCAGGACACATATCTTGAAAAATGATGCTACGGCTTATGTCAGAGACATTACTGCCTGAGTTCTCTTCCAGGATTTTTGTGGTTTCAGGTCTCATATTTGGGTCTTTAATCCGTTTGAGTTTGTTTTTGTGTACAGCATAATAAAGTGGTTCAGTTTCATCCTTTTGCATGGAGCTCACCGGTTTTCCCAACACCAGTTTTTGAAGAGCCTGTCTTTTTCTCATGGGATATTCTTTCCTGCTTTGTCAAAGATTAATTGACCATGTAGTTGTGGATTTACTTCTGGGTTTTCTATTCTGTTGTATTATCTATGTGTCTATTTTTCTGTCAGTACCATGCTATTTTGTTGATTACTATAGCTTTGTAATATAACTTGAAGTCTGGAATTGTGATGCCTCCAGCTTTGCTTTTCTTTCTCAAAATTGCTTTTGCTATCCAGGGTCTTTTGTGTTTCCATACAAATTTTAGCGTTGTTCCTTCTAGTTCTGTGGAAAATGCTGGTGGTATTTTGATAAGGATTGCATTAAGTGTGTAGATTGCTTTGGGTAGTATAGACATTGTAACAATATTTGCTCTTCCAACTCATGAACATGGAACTTCTTTCCATTTCTTTCTGTCTTCCTCAGTTTCTTACATTGATGTTTTATAGTTTCCAGAGTACAGGTCTTTCACCTCTTTGGTTAGGTTTATTCCTAGGTATTTTATTGTTTATAGTCCAAATGTAGATGGTACTGATTCCTTAATTTCCCTTTCTTCTGCTTCATTATCAGTGTATACAAATGCTACAGACTTTTGTAGATTGGTTTTGTATCCTGAGACTTTCCCAAATTCATTCATCAGTTCTAGTAGTTTTTTGGTGGAGGCTTTAGTGCTTTTTCCATACAGTCATACGTCCTTTGCAAATGGTGAAGGTTTGGCTTCTTCCTTGCCAATTTGGATTCATTTTATTTCTTTTTGTTTAATTCTTTTGTTGTCTGGTTGCTTTGTGTAGGACTTCCAGTACTATGTTGAATAACAGTGGTGAGAGTGGACATCCTTGTCTTGTTCCTGACCTTAGGGAAAAACCTCTCAGATTTTCCCATTGAGGATGATGATAGCTGTGGGATTTTCATATTTGGCTTTCAGTATGTTAAGGTGTGTTTATTCTAAACCTACTTTATTGAGGGCTTTTATCATGAATGGATATTGTATTTTGTCAAATGCTGTTTCTGGGTCTATTGAGATAGTCACATCATTTTGTCTTTTTTCTTACTGGTGTGATGTATCTTGTTGATTTGTGAATATCAAACCACCTTTGCAACCCAGAATCAAATTCCACTTGATCGTGGTGAATGATTTTTTTATTTAAATTTCTATTTAAGTTCAATTTAGTCAGCACATAGTGTATTATCATTTTCAGAGGTAGAATTTCGTGATTCATCATTTGCCTATAACACCCAGTTCTCATTACATCAAATGCGCTCCTTAATGCCCATCACCCAGTTACCCCTCCTTCCTACTCACCTCTCCTCCAGCAACTATCAGTCTGTTTCCTATAGTTAAGAGTCCTTTATGGGGGTGCCTGGGTGGCTTAGTGGGTTAAAGCCTCTGCCATTGGCTCAGGTCATGGTCTCAGGTTCCTGGGATTGAGCCCCACATCAGGCTCTCTGCCCAGTGGGGAGCCTGCTTCCCCTCTCTCTCTGCCTGCCTCTCTGCCTACTTGTGATCTCTCTCTCTCTAAAAAAAAAAAAAAAAAAAAAAAAAAAAAAAAAGAGTCCTTTATGGTTTGCCTCCCTCTCTGTTCTTATGTTCTTTTTCCTTCCTTTTCCCCATGTTCATCTGTTTTGTTTCTTAAGTTTCACATATGAGTGAAATCATATTGTATTTGTCTTCCTCTGACTGACTTATTTTGCTTAGCATAATACCATCTAGTTCCATCCACATCACTCATCACTGTAAAGGGCAAGATATCATTCTTTTTGATGGCTGGGTAATATTCTGTTATTTATAACATTGATGTCCAAAAAACTCAAAATTTTGAAAGTGCCCAAATGTCTATAAACAGATGAATGGATAAAGAAGTTGTGGTATATATATAGAATGGTGAATGATTTATTAAATATATCATCAGATTCAACCTGCCAGTATTTTGTTGAGGGTTTTTACATATATGTTCATTAAAGATATTGGCTTGTATATCTTTTTCTGTCATCTTTTTATTTGGTTTCATATCAGGGTGATACTGGGTTCATGGAATGAATTTGGAATTTTTTCTTCTTCTATTTATTGGAATAGTTTTATAAGAATTGGTATCAACTCATCTTTAAATGTTTGGTAGAATTCGCCTATAAACCCATGTGCTCCTATACTCTTGGTTTGTTGAGAGTGTTTGGATTATGATTCAATCTCCTTGCTAGTAGTCAGTGTTTTCAATTTTCTTTTTTTTTTTCCTGCTTCAGTTTTGGGAGGTTAAATGTGTCTAGGAATTTATACAGTTCTTCTAGCTTGTCTAATTTGTTGGCATATAGTTCTTCATAATATCCTCTTATAATCCTTTGTATATCTGTGGTGTGGTTGTTTTCTTCTCTTTCACTTGTGATGCTATTTATTTGGGTCCTCTCTCCCTCTCTCTTTGGCTAAATCTGTATAGAGTTTTATCAATTTTGTTGATCTTTTCAAAGACCCAGCTCCTGGCTTCATTAATCTTTTTTTTAAAAAAGATTTTATTTATCTTTAAGAGAGAGAGAGAAAGAATGAGCATGAGCAAGGGGAGGGACAATGGGAGAGGGAGAAGCTGGGCCCCACTAAGCATGGAGCCCAATACGGGGCTCTAACCTAGGGCCCTACGATCTTGGCATGAGCCAAAGACAGACACTTAACCAACAGAGACACCCAGGTGCCCCTTATTGATGTTTTGTATTGTTATATTTGTTGTTGTTGTTTCCATATAATTTATTTCTGCTCTAATTTTTATATTTTTTTCCTTCTTGTGGTTTTGAGGTTTTATTTTTTTTCTAGCTCCTTTAGGTGTAAGGCGAAGTTATTCATTTGAGATTTTTCTTGCTTCTTGAGGTAAGCCTGTATTGCTATAATCTTCTCTGTTAGAACCACTTTTTTTGCATTCCTAAGGATTTTAAGAGTTTTGTTTTCATTTTCATTTTTTCATGTACTTTTAAATTTCTTTCTTGGTTTCTTATTTCACCCATTCATTGTTTAGTAGTGTGTTATTTTACCTCCATGTATTTGTGGTATTTACAGACTTTTTCTTGTGGCTGATTTATAGATTCATAGTCTTGTGTTCAGAAAATATGCATGGTACAACTTCAATCTTTTTGAATTTGGTCAGGCTTATTTTGTGGCCTAATATGTGATCTATTCTGGAGAACATGTATTCTGATAATATGTATTCTGCTGTTTTAGGATGGAATGTTCTATATTTATCTGTTTAATCCATCTGGGACAGTGTGTCATTCGAAGCCACTGTTTTCCTGTTGAATTTCTTTTTGGATTATCTATTCATCAGTGTAAGTAGGGTATTAAACTTCTCCTCTATTAATGTATTAGAATTGATTAGTTCCTTTATGTTTGTTACTAATTGTTTTATATATTTTGGTGTCCCCGTGTTAGGTGCCTAAACACTTAAAATTGTTTCATCTTCTTAATGGATTGTCCCCTTTATTACTTTATATTGTTCTGCTTTGTCTCTTTTTACCAACTTTGTTTTAAAGTCTTTTTTGTCTGATATACATATTGCCACTCTTGGATTTTCTTTTGACATCAATTTGCATAATAAATACTTCTCCATCCTCTCTCTTTCAATCTTCAGATATCTTTATGCCTGAAATGATTCTGTTGTAGGCAGGATACAGAAGGGTCTTGTATTTTTATCCACTCTGTCACCCTATGACTTTTGACTGGAATCCATTTACATTTAAAGTAATTAATGATCAATATGTATTTACTCCCATTTTGTTTGGTTGTTTTTGTAGTTTTTCTCTGATCCTTTCTTCTCTTTCTCTCTTTGATTGTTTGCTGCTTTCTTTAGTGACACACTTGGATTCCTTCCTCTTTAAGTTTTGCAATTTTAGTATTGTTTTTTTATTTGTGGTTACCATTAGGTTTGTATAAAACATGTTCTACATATAGCAGTCTATATTAAGCTGATGATCACTCAATGTTGAACTCATTATTTACTCACTTCCCCTCCATGTTTCAGATATTTGTTATCATTTTGCATCCTTTTATTTTATGAATCCTTTTATTACGAATCCTTACGAATTTTACGAATCCTTTATAGAAGTACTTATTTTTACTGCTTTTGTGTTTTTTACTTTGTACATCCTCACTTACTGTCCTTCTTTCTACCCAAAGTCTGCCCTTTAAATATATCTTGTAGGGCTCGTTTAGAGGTCATGGGCTCCTTCAGTTTCGTTCTGTTTGGTTTGTCCTGTATCTGTCTGAGAAAATTTTTATCTCTCCTTCCATTCTGAATGATAGATTTTCAGGATAGAGTATTCTTGGCTAAAGATTTTGCCTTTCAGCCCTTTGAATATAATGTGTCACTTTCTTCGAGCCTGCAAAGTTTCTGCCTAAAAATCAGCTGATAGCCTTGTGAGGTTTCCTTTGTATGCAGCTATGTTCTCTCTTTTAACATTTAAATTTCATTCTTTGTCACTATTTTTTGCCATTTTAGTTACTATGTGTCTTGTTGAGGACCTTCTTGGGTGGAATTTGTTGGGGGCTCTCCTTGCCTCTTGAATCTGGATGCCTGTTTCTCTTCCCAGAGTCAGGAAACTTTCAGCTATTTGTTCTTCAAACACATTTTATGTCCCACCCCCCACCAGGAGTCCTATAATGTGCATGTTATTATGCTTGATGGAGTCACTGGGTTTTCTATAAGTTTTTTTTTAAAGATTTCATTTATTTATTTGACAGAGAGATCACAGGTAGGCAGAGAGACGGGCAGAGAGAGAGATGGGGAAGCAGGCTCCCTACCAAGCAGAGGGCCTGTTGTGGGGCTCGATCCCAGAACCCTGGGATCATGACCTGAGCTGAAAGCAGAGGCACCCCTGGGTTTTCTAAGTCTATTCTCATTATTCAGTATTTGTTTGTCTGTCACCTATTTAACTTGATTGCTTTCCATTACCTTATGTCCTCCAGGTCACTGATACGTTCTTCCGCTTCCTGTATCCTTCTGCTTATTCCAACTATTGTATTTTTAATTTTATGTATTGAGTTCTTCATCTCTGATATGTTTTTTTCATCATTGTTAAGGGTCTTACTGATGTTTTCCAACTTTTCTCAAGTCCAATGAATGTCTTTATGATCATTGCTTTAGATTCTCTTTCAGTCATACTACTTTTTCTGCTTAAATCTCCTGCTTTGATTTTTGTGATGTTCTTTCATTTTGGACAAATTCTTGTCTCTTATTTTGTCTGTCTCTCTGTATCTGTTTCTCTGTGTTAGGAAAGTCAACTACAACTTTTGCTTTTGAAAATAGTGACTTTATGAAGGAGAGTTTCCATTGTGCCCTGCAGTTCAGTGTCCCCTGTTCACCAGAACCTGGCATTTCAGTGGAGTCTTCTATATATATTGCTGTATCCTGTTATTGCGTCTCAGCTGCTTTCCCTTTCAGTCCAGACATCTGCACTGGCTCTCTGCTTATTGTGGGCTGTGCTTTCTCTCTGTGGTGTTAGTGAGACCCAAGAAAGCTGGTTCTGAGGGCACATGATCATAGAAGGTCTCAAGAATGGGGCTGTGGTGTTAGTAAAATTGAACTGAGCCACTAGTCCTTGACCAGATGCCCTGAAGCATGGTGGTGGCCTGGTGGATTGCATGCATTAGAGGCAGCAGCCAGGGAGAAGACTCTGCTAGACATGGCATATGACATCTGTGTACGCAGAGGCTGAGCATGAAGCATAATGGTGGCTGGAGGCATGTGGTAACTGGGTGGTGTGCTCGAGGCCTTAAGAAAATTTGCCCTGAGCCACTTGTCCTAGGCAGGATCACCTGAAGTGTGATGGCTGAGGGGGCACAGTGTGTGGAGACAGTGGTTGGATGGGGTGTGCAGGGCCTTATCAAAATTTGCACTAAGCCCAGGGTGGAAGCCAGCAGGCTTGGAGTGTATGAGTCCTCAGGAGAACTTGTGGGTGGCGTGCAATATTAGCAGGTTAGATAACAAGTGTCTATGCAGTGCTGCCTCTCACAGGTAGCCCTGTGTTTATGTTATGACAGGGAGGGGGGAATGGCACCTGTCAGTTCCTTTGTTCCCAGAGAAATCCTCAACATATTCTGAAATTGGTATAAATGGTTCCCCCTCCTGTTGTGCAAGCTGTCTTCTATGTTGCCTCTCTGCAGGGTGTTGTCTCTTTAAGGCTGGGGACCTGGCTGTCACTCACCTTCCTGGCTCTCCCAGTGCTGAGTCAGCTGATCTTTAAAGCTTCAGCCTCCAAGTCCTGCAGGTTATACAAACTCAGGGAATTCAGTCCCTCCGATTTTCAAGTCCAGATGTTACTGTGATTTATTTACCCTGTGTGTGTTCCTGGTGCTTCCTCTTTTCTGTGACTGAAGCTACCCTTCCTCCTGCAAGCAGCTTCCAATCATCTTTTCTGCCCTTCCTCATATCTCCTATGTGTCTTTCTTATTTTGCCAGTCTTTGGATGACTCTCTACTTTTTGTTTTGTTTTGTTTTTTTACTGGGATGTGAGTGATATATACTTTTAAATGTGGGACAAGGTGAGCAATCACCCAAGGCTCTCTGAAATTAATTTTATCAACATATTTTATTAAATCCAATTATCCAAAATATTATTGCAATCTATGATCAATACAAAACATTTACTACTAGGATATTTTACAGTCTTTCTTTCATACTACATCTCTGAAATCCAGTATGTATTTTAGAGATACAGTATATCTCAGATTGGATACTAAATTTTCATTGGCAGTAATGATCTATATTTAGTTAGGTTTTTAAAACTTACCCAAAAACGTTGATATGATCTGACAAAGATTTTAAAGCAGTCATAAAATACTTCAAACATCAATTTTTAAATTATTTTATCAATTTTATTTTATTTTTATTTATTTTTTAAATTATGTTCTGTTAGCATACAGTACATTATTAGTTTTTTTAGTGCTCCATGATTAATTGTTTGCTTGTAACATCCAGTGGAAAATAAATTACAAATTTTCTTGAAATGAATGAAAGATTAGCAAATCTCAGGAAAGAGATAAATTTTATAAAAATAATCTAATAAATTATAGAACTGTAAAATGGAATTGTAGAAATTTTTAAAAAACATTCTAAATAGGTTCAAGTGTGGAGTGGAGAGGACAGCAATAGAATCAGTGAGTTTGAGCAAAGGTCAATAGAATTTCTTCAAACTGAACAATAAAAGGAAAATAGACTAAAAAGATAAAAATGAACAAAGTCATAAGGACTTGTGGGAAAATAATAAAGAGCTAACACTTGTACTATCAGGGTTGCAGAAGGACAAGAGAGAGAAAGAGAGGAATGGAAAATAATGCAAAGAAATAATGACTGAAAACATCTCAAATATGGTGAAGAGTATAAGCCTAAAAATTCAAGAATTTAATAAAATTCAAAATGGTAAGTCAAAGACAACTACCCCAAAACATAGCATAATTAATTTTCTGAAAACAAAATGTAAAGCAAAAAGTCTTGAAAACATCCTGGGATAAAGAATGAGTTACCAATAGAGTTGCATCAGCTAGAATGAGAGATTTTTCATCTTAACACCATGGAGGCCAAATGGAAATGACAACTGCCTTTCAGGCACTGAAAGAACTGTCCACTTTGGATTCTATATCTAGTGAAAATGTTCTTCAGAAATGAAGATATAAATAAATTAACTGTAGGACTGAGGACAACTAAAAGAATTGGTCTCTAGAAGACCTACACCTTAAGATCAGAAAAAGGAAGTTCTTCCAACAGAAAGAAAATGATACAAGAAAGAATCTGGAGACTCAGGAAAAAAAGAAAGAGCAGAAAGATAATGATACAATAAAGTATTTCTTCCATCATGAGCTATATAAATTGTAATGATGTTTAGATATCATTATGTGAAATGATAAATAATTTACATATCATCATATATAAATGATAATTAAAAGGATTATAACACGATTTGTTAAGTGGTATTTTTATAACACCATTTTTAAGTGATATTTTCAAATGAGGAAGGTAAAACAACCTATCTGGGAATAAGGTTTCCACATTTTACTTCACGTGACCAAATAGGCTATAATAAGTCACATACATATACTTTAATACTCCGTTTAAGCACTACAAAAATTATACAAAGCAATACACAAAAATCATTATAAGTAAATCAAGATGGAATCCTAAGAATATTCAAGAAACACACAGGAAAGGAAGAAGAAACAGAAAAAAAGAGAAGTAGATGAAACAGAGAAAATAATAAAACTGCAGAATTAAGCCCTAACATATTTATGGCACTATATGCTTACAGTAGAAGTAAAAGAAGGTCTCAAATCCATAATGTAAGTTTTTACATCAAGGAAATAGGAAAAGAAGAGCAAAATAAATCCATAGCAAGCAGATGAAAGAGATAACAAAGATAAGAGCAAGGAAAAAAAAAGAGCAAGAATCAATGAAAGTGAAAATTGGAAAACTAAAAAAAAGTCAATAAAACAACGTGTTTCTCCAAAAAGCAGTAATATTGAGAAACTTCTGGTAAAACTGAAAAAAGAAAGAGATAGAAGACATAAATAACCACTACCAAAATTGAGTTAGGGAATATCACTAAGTCATTAAATCGACAAGGGAATACTATGACCACCTTAGAAGGATTGGGCCATTCCTCAAAAACAATAAACTAATCAAAAGTATTACTTAACCAAGATAAATTAAATAATCTGAATAGCCCTATAACCATTAAAGAAATTTAATTTATAATTTCAACATCCCCTCCAACCCAAAAAGAAATCTTTAAGGCCCAGATGGCTTTGCTGGATAATTTTGACAAACATTGAATGAATTCACACTTATGCAAATTTTCTTCCAGAAAATAGATGAGGGGAAATGCTCCCCAAATAATTTCATGAAGTCAGTATTATTCTGATACCAAAGATAGATAAACACAACCCCCAAATGAAAACTATAGATGAAGACTTCTCATGAAATTAAATACAAAAAAATAGTCAACAAAATATTTGATAACTTAACTCAAAATCATATCAAAATAATTACGCACGGGGTGGCTCGGTGGGTTAAAGCCTCTGCCTTCTGGTCCGTCGCGGTCATGGTCACAGGGTCCTGGGATCCCACCCCACATTGGGCTCTCTGCTCGGTGGGGAGCCCGCTTCCTCCTCTCTCTCTGCCTGACTCTCTGCCTACTTGTGATCTCTGTCTGTCAAATAAATAAATAAAATCGTTAAAAAAATTATATGCTGTCACAAATGGGATTTACTTGGATGTTGGGAAGTAAAAGGCATTCAAATTGTACAGGAAGAAGTAAAATCATTTCTATTCACAGATGACATGGTCTTAAACATAAAAAATCATAAAGATTCTACACAAACTCTTATATCAAATAAATGAATCCAACAAAGTTGCCAGATACTAGATAAACACATGAAGTCAACAAACTATATAAAAAAGAAAGTTTTAAATGTAACTGTCCTTATTATGAAATATTTGTGTACATAATAAATCCTAAGGAATCTACAAATAGCTCCTAAAACTAAGTTAATTTAACAAGGTGATAGGATACAACAAAGTTAATAAACAAAATTTAATTCTGTTTCTATACAGTAGCAAGAAATAATTAGAAAACAAAATTGCAAACAATATCACTTATAAAAACTGCAAAAAACTAAATGTAGTAGCTGAATTTGTATTACAGAAGATAAATTTTCATTGCTGTCTTTTGCTAGATATGCTTAGTTATCTTTTGGTGAATCTTTTACTTCTCCATACATTTAAAAAATATTTACTGTTCTCGGTAGGTGAACTTGGTCTTGGCTGGATTTCTTGTTGATCTTCTGGGGGAGGGGCCTGTTGTAGTGATTCTCAAGTGTCTTTGCCCCAGGCGGAATTACACCGCCCTTACCCGGGGCCGGGGTGAGTAATCCGCTTGGGAACAAATAATCCAATCAAGAAATGGGCAGAAGACATGAACAGACATTTCTGCAAAGAAGACATCCAGATGGCGAACAGACACATGAAAAAGTGCTCCATATCACTCGGCATCAGGGAAATACAAATCAAAACCACAATGAGATATCACCTCACACCAGTCAGAATGGCTAAAATCAACAAGTCAGGAAATGACAGATGCTGGCGAGGATGCGGAGAAAGGGGAACCCTCCTACACTGTTGGTGGGAATGCAAGCTGGTGCAGCCACTCTGGAAAACAGCATGGAGGTTCCTCAAAATGTTGAAAATAGAACTGCCCTATGACCCAGCAATTGCACTATTGGGTATTTACCCTAAAGATACAAATGTAGTGATCCAAAGGGACACATGCACCCGAATGTTTATAGCAGCAATGTCCACAATAGCCAAACTATGGAAAGAACCTAGATGTCCATCAACAGATGAATGGATCAAGAAGATGTGGTATATATACACAATGGAATACTATGCAGCCATCAAAAGAAATGAAATCTTGCCATTTGCAACGACGTGGATGGAACTAGAGCGTATCATGCTTAGCGAAATAAGTCAAGCAGAGAAAGACAACTATCATATGATCTCCCTGATATGAGGAAGTGGAGATGCAACATGGAGGCTTAAGTGGGTAGAAGAAGAATAAATGAAACAAGATGGGATTGGGAGGGAGACAAACCATAAGTGACTCTTAATCTCACAAAACAAACTGATTGTTGCCGGGGGGAGGGGGTTTGGGAGAAGGGGGTGGGATTATGGACATTGGGGAGGGTATGTGATCTGGTGAGTGCTGTGAAGTGTGTAAAGCTGGTGATTCACAGACCTGTACCCCTGGGGATAAAAATATATGTTTATAAAAAATAAAAAATTAAAAAAAAAAATATTTACTGTTCTCTTTGGATTTGTTTTGAGATAATTGGGTTGAGCTAAATTTACTTCTTTTGTAATGTTGGCAGTTAACTATTTACAATCTTAGAAAGTGCAAATATGAAAATAATTTTTAAATGACTTTTATACTATATTTCTCTCCCTTAGTGCTATGAAATGTGAAAAACTGTCTTTTTATTGTTTACATTAAGTTCCTGGCACACAATAGGTTTTTAGCCAGTTATTAAATGGTTATATAATCAATATAGTGCTAGGTTGGTCAATAAAACTCTGGTATAAATCTTTGCAGTTTGCTCACTGAGAAATTAAAAAATTAGTATTTCAGGTAATATAGATATAAAAAGGAACTTATGAAAAAATTTCATTTACAATGGCATCAAAAAGAATGATATGCTTAGGGATATATTTAATCAAAGGAATACAATCTTTGTACACATTAAACTACATCAATGAATGAAATTAAAGAAGACAGAAATAAGTGGAAAGGCAATCTGTGTTACAGATTGATGGACTTAACATTGTTAATATAGTAGTACTCTCCATGTTGATCTACATATTCAAAACAATCCCTATGAAACACTTGGCTTCCATTTTTTTCAGAAATTGAAAAGCTAACCTTAAAATGCATACTGAATTACAAGGGATCAAAAAAAAATCTTGAAAAAGAAGAGCAAGGATGGAAGAGTCACATTCCCAATTTAAAGACTTAGTACATATTATACAGTAATTAAAATAGCATGGTACTGGCATAAATAGAGAGCAATGGCATGAAATTGAGAGTTCTGGTACATTGATTTTTAACATGGGAAATAAGAATTCATTTGGAGAAAGTGTGTTCAACATATGTTTCTAAGATAACTGGATATCCAGGTACAAAAAAATAAAGGAGTTGGACTTCTATTGCATATCATACAAAAAATTAATTCAAAATGGATCAAAGACCTAACTATAAAGACTGAAACTATCAAATTCTTAAAAGAAAACATAGGGGAAAAGCTTAATAACATTGGATTTCCAACATTTTTTTGGATATGACACCAAAACCACAGCAACCAAAGAAAAAAAGATAAATTGGACTTCTTCAAAATTAAAAACTTCTGTAGTATATATGATACCAATAATGAAATGAAAAGATTACTCATGGAATGGTAGAAAAAAATGCTAATTACATATCTGTTAAATGACTTGGATCCAGAATACATAAGGGATTTTTACAACTCAAACAGGCAACTGACCTCATTAAAATGACAAAGGATATGAATATATATCACTCAAAGATATATATCATTAGTCATTAGGGAAATGCATATCAAAACTATAATGAAATAATACTTCATACACATTAGAATGACTATTATTTAAAAAAATAAGTATTTTCTATGATGTGGAGAAATCGAAGCCTTCATACTTTGTTGGTGGGAATGTAAAATGGTGCAGCAGTTTTAGAAAACAGTTTGACAAATCCTAAAATGTTAAGCATAAGGTCACCCACCACACACCTCAGAAATTCTACTCTTAAGTATATACCCAAGAGCAATAAAAACATATACACACAAAAATATGTGCACGAATATTCAGCATTATTCGTAATAGTCCAAAGTAGCACATCCCAAATGTCTATCAACTGATAAGTGGATAAATAAAATGTATTATATTCATACCATGGGATATTATTCAACAAGAAAAGAAATGAAGTACATGCTATAAAATATATTAACCTGAAAAACATTTTGCTAATTGAAAAGATCCAATCATAAAAGACCACATATTGTATAATTCCATTTATATATACTGTCCAGAATAGGTGATATGTAGAGACAGATAGCATATTAATGGTTGCCTAGGGTTGTGAAAGGTTGGAGAGTTAATGGTGAATGACCACTAATGGGTGTAAGGTTTCTTTCAGGGGGTGATAAAATGTTCTATAATTTGTTTATGGTGATATTTGCACAATATATGAATATATTAAGAGTCAACGAATTATACCCTTTAAAGTGGTAAACTTTATGGTATGCAAGCAGTAGGATATATGAGTCTGGAGCTCAGAGGGGTAGTTTAGATTAGAGATAATTATTTGGGTGTTGTCAGTGGATAGATAGAGGACATAAAAAGTATATGAGACTAGGTGCTATCACCTATGGAGAAATTGTAAATAAAGAGATATAAGATACTAGAGCTGAGCCCTGAGATACTATCATATTTAGAGGTTAGAAAGATGAGAAGAAACCAGTAAAGAAGACCAGAAGAAATGAGGCCAGTTAGCAGAATCATATATTTTTCTACAGTCACAATCAACTGCATTAGTGATGTAGGAGACAAATCAGAAGAGAGTTCTCTCAGAAGCCAAGAGAAGAAACTGTTTCAAGGAAAAGAGAGTGGTCAATTTTGTCAAAATTATTGATATGTTAAAAAGAAGAGCACTGGGAAGAGTTAGCATTGTATTTTACATTGTAGAGATCATTGATGACATTGAGAAGAGCTCTTTAGCTCTTTGCATGGAGTACTGGGGATGAAAATCTGATTGAAATTAATACAAAACTGATCTGGGTAAGAGTAACTGAATAAAACTAATTTGATATGTGGGTAGGTAAGAGAAGAAAGTTATTTTTATTTTCTAGTGAAGTGTGAATAGAGGTCATTAGGTGAAAATGAGAATGAGGAAGGAGACTTTGGTGGATTAGGGATAGAAGAAAAAGTATGGATTTTTAATCTTCTTAGATGTGAGTGGACTAAGGGAATGTATCATGTTACTAGGTGACATTGTCAGCCCACTGGTGGCTTACAGTCATGAATTAAAAATGAGACAAGTTAGCACACTTGTGTATTTTCCATAACCAGAGCCAGCTGCACAGATGTGGGTGTGAAAGGGGTGAAAAGTTCAAAGATATTTGTGATTTTACCAAGCTCAAGAAAAGCTATAGAATTAAGGGTCTATACAAAAGATTGATTAGGTTGATACACCATGAAATCGTAGCTAAGTAAGAGAGTGAGAACTTCTTTGAGTAAGGGTGAAGGGGAATAAAAATGTGTTAAAATCAATGGACTGTGGATGCATATGAGGTCAAAGGATTTTCAGAGTCTGGTGATAGAGGGAGTCAGCTGGAAAAATGAGTGATATGAGAGTGAGACAATTGAAAATAAGGTTATAAGAGAAGTATGGTTATTGGTAATTATGTAGTCCAGAGTATATTCTTGTGGAAGTAGGTGGCTGAGATAATGGGGTTAAGTTTATTTGGGTAGGAAGTCTTGGATTACAGGAGGAAGGACACTGGCAGAATCAGCTAAGTAGATATTAACTTTATTAAGAATTAGTAGTGTTGGAGTAAATGACAGCAATGATAATGTTTTTAAGGAATGAGGAGGAATGATGTGGGGGTCTATAGATGACTGCAACAAGTAAGGGGTAATGGATAATATCATCAGATAGTAAGAGTTTCAAAGGTGGGGGCTACCAAGGAGAAAGGAGGGATGATGATCTAGAAGGGACAATGGTTCAGAAGCTGCAACAGGACATAAAGGAAAGTATCAGAGTATGAGGAAGGAGTTTGTAGAGATGGTAATGAGAGATGATTAGAAATTTCTGGACTTCCTCATCATAGCAATACATTTTCATTTTTTGGATTGCATTAAGTTGAATTCTTTTTCATATGTAGGTGACAGGATAAAATAATTGTGGTCTTAATTTGTTCTCCCTGAGTTTTTCTTTCCAATTTTATGGAGGGTTTTCCTTGGGCAGGTACAGAGGTTATATAGTGGAGCTTAAAGCAAAAATTTTCTCAATATCTCTTGCTGGATTTTTTAAAGCCTAAGCTCTTTGACACAATCATGTTAGGTCATCCTCATGAAAGAAAGGGAAAGATGTAATTACATTTTGTAAGTGGTGAGGTGGGAACAAAAACACAGGAGTTAAATTAGAGAAAGAAATTCATCAGGCATAGGAAAGTTATAAGGAATTAGGGTTACTAAAACAGCATGGATTCATGCCCTCTCAGCACCCAGGGAAGTAGTGTGAACACAGTAGATATGACCCAAGTTATCCGGACTCCCTGATTTGCCAAATACTTCCATGACCAGACATAACACAAAAGTATTAGAGTCAGTGCAAGGGACTAAATGACTAAATAAATCAATATTGACTAGTGTAGACTATAGACCAGTGGGTACCCCTCAATTTCATGACTTCTCCAGACATTTGTACCACCTTAATTGATGAATGAGGAAAGTACAAATAATTATTAAGATTAAATTTCCTCTTAGACTGATTGGATAAGAGTTGGGAGTTCAAATAACCATTTATTGTTTTCTCTTTTTTGTTTTGTTTTGTTTTGGTTTGGTTTGGTTTTCTCACATTCAAGTTTGTAGAGTAAAATTCACAAATATGTTTTACACTTTCAGGTATAAGTATTTTTTTAAAAAAGATTTTATTTATTCATTTGAGACAGAGAGAGAGAGATCACCAGTAGGCAGAGCAGCAGCCAGAGAGAGAGCAGGGAAACAGGCTTCCTGCTGAGCAGAGAGCGAAATGCTGGCTCAATCCCAGGACCCTGAGATCATGACCTGAGCTTAAGGCAGAGGCTTAACCCACTGAGCCACTCAGGCACCTGGATATGTCTTTCTTAATTAATTTTTTTAAGATTTTATTTATTTATTTGAGAGAGCGTGAAAGCAAGAGAGAGATCATGGAGGGAGAGGGAGAAGCAGACTCTCTATTAAGTGAATAGCCCCATGTGGGACTCAATCTCAGGACCATGGGATCATGACCTAAGTTGAAGGCAGGGCTTAACTGACAGAGCCACTCAGGCACCCTAATTAAGTATTTAATTTTAATTCCAGTATAATTAATGTACAATGTTATATTAGTTTCCAGTGTACAATACAGTGATTCAACAATTCTATACATTACTGGGTGCTCATCACGGTAAGTGTACTCTTTAATCCCCATCACTTATTTCATTCCCCCCCCCATCCACCTTCCTCTTGGTAACCATCACTTTGTTCTCTATAGTTAAGAGTCTATTTCTTGGTTTGTTTCTCTTACTGCTTTTCCTCTGCTCATTATTTTGTTTCTTAAATCCTACATATGAGTGAAATCATATGGTATTTGTCTTTCTCTAATTGACTTATTTTGTTTAGCATTATACACTCAAGCTCCATCCATGTTGTTGCAAATGGCAAGGATTCATTCTTTTCTGTGACTGAATAATATTCCTGTGTGTGTGTGTGTGTGTGTGTGTGTGTGTGTGTGTGTATCTCACATCCTTAACCTTGGTTCCACATCTTGGCTATTATAAATAATGGTTCTGGGATGCCTGCGTGGCTCAGTTGCTTAAGTATCTGCCTTCAGCTCCGATCATGATCCCAAGGTCCTGGGATTGAGTCCCACATCGGGCTCTTTGCTCAACAGGGAGCCTGTTTCTCCCTCTGCCTGCTCTGCCTGCAGCTTTCTCTGCTTTTGCTCTGACAAATAAATAAATAAAAATCTTTAAAAAATAAAATAAAATAAATTTTAAAAAATAAACAGATAAATAAATATGCTTCCATAAACATAAGAGTGTATTTATCCCTTTGAATTAGTGATTTTTTTTAATTTTTTATTTTTTATAAACATATATTTTTATCCCCAGGGGTACAGGTCTGTGAATCGCCAGGTTTACACACTTCACAGCACTCGCCAAAGCACATACCCTCCCCAGTGTCCATAACCCCACCCCCCTTATCCCAGCAACCCTCTGTTTGTTTTGTGAGATTAAGAGTCACTTATGGTTTGTCTCCCTCCCAATCCCATCTTGTTTCATTGATTCTTCTCCTACCCACTTAAGCCCCCATGTTGCATCACCACTTCCTCATATCAGAGAGATCATATGATAGTTGTATTTCTCTGCTTGACTTATTTCACTAAGCATGATACGCTCTATTTCTATCCATGTTGTTGCAAATGGCAAGATTTCATTTCTTTTCATGGCTGCATAGTATTCCATTGTGTATATATACCAATTCTTGATCCATTCATCTGTTGATGGACATCTAGGTTCTTTCCATAGTTTGGCTATTGTGGACATTGCTGTTATAAACATTCAGATGCACGTGCCCATTTGGATCACCACGTTTGTATCTTTAGGGTAAATACCCAGTAGTGCATTTGCTAGGTCATAGGGCAGTTCTCTTTTCAACATTTTGAGGAAACTCCATGCTGTTTTCCAGAGTGGTTGTACCAGCTTGCATTCCCACCAACAGTGTAGGAGGGTTCCCCTTTCTCCGCATCCTTGCCAGCATCTGTCGTTTCCTGACTTGTTGATTTTAGCCATTCTGACTGCTGTGAGGTGATATCTCATTGTGGTTTTGATTTGTATTTCCCTGATGCCAAGTGATATGGAGCACTTTTTCATGTGTCTGTTGGCCATCTGGATGTCTTCTTTGCAGAAATGTCTGTTCATGTCCTCTGCCCATTTCTTGATTGGATTATTTGTTCTTTGGGTGTTGAGTTTGCTAAGTTCTTTATAGATTCTGGACACTAGTCCTTTATCTGATAGGTCGTTTGCAAATATCTTCTCCCATTCTGTCAGTTGTCTTTTGATTTTGTTAACTGTTTCCTTTGCTGTGCAAAAGCTTTTGATCTTGATGAAATCCCAATAGTTCATTTTTGCCCTTGCTTCCCTTGCCTTTGGTGATGTTCCCAGGAAGAAGTTGTTGGGGCTGAGGTCGAAGAGGTTGCTGCCTGTGTTCTCCTCAAGGATTTTGATGGATTCCTTTCGCACATTGAGGTCCTTCATCCATTTTGAGTCTATTTTTGTGTGTGGTGTAAGGAAATGGTCTGATTTCATTTTTCTGCATGTCCAATTTTCCGAAACACCCTTTATTGAAGAGACTGTCTTTTTTCCATTGGACATTCTTTCCTGCTTTGTTGAAGATTAGTTGACTGTAGAGTTGAGGGTCTATTTCTGGGCTCTCTATTCTGTTCCATTGATCTATGTGTCGGTTTTGTGCCAGTACCATGCTGTCATGATGATGACAGCTTTGTAATAGAGCTTGAAGTCCAGAATTGTGATGCGACCAACTTTGGATTTCTTTTGCAATATCCCTTTGGCTATTCGAGGTCTTTTCTGGTTCCATATAAATTTTAGAATTATTTGTTCCATTTCTTTGAAAAAGATGGATGGTACTTTGATAGGAATTGCATTAAATGTGTAGATTGCTTTAGGTAGCATAGACATTTTCACAATATTTATTCTTCCAATCCAGGAGCATGGGATATTTTTCCATTTCTTTGTGTCTTCCTCAATTTCTTTCATGAGTACCTTATAGTCTTCTGAGTATAGATTCTGAGCCTCTTTGGTTAGGTTTATTCCTAGGTATCTTATGGTTTGGGGTGCAATTGTAAATGGGATTGAATCCTTAATTTCTCTTTCTTCTTTCTTATTGTTGGTGTAGAGAAATGCAACTGATTTCTGTGCATTGATTTTATATCCTGACACTTTACTGAATTCCTGTACAAGTTCTAGCAGTTTTGGAGTGGAGTCTTTTGGGTTTTACACATATAGTATCATATCATCTGCAAAGAGTGATAATTTGACTTCTTTGCCGATTTGGATGCCTTTAATTTCCTTTTGTTGTCTGATTGATGAGGCTAGGACTTCTAGTACTATGTTGAATAGCAGTGGTGATAATGGATATCCCTGCTGTGTTCCTGATCTTAGCAGAAAAGCTTTTAGTTTTTCTCCATTGAGAATGATATTTGCGGTGGGTTTTTCATAGATGGCTTTGATGATATTGAGGTATGTGCCCTCTATCCCTACACGTTGAAGAGTTTTGATCAGGAAGGGATGCTGTACTTTGTCAAATGCTTTTTCAGCATCTATTGAGAGTATCATATGGTTCTTGGTCTTTCTTTTATTGATGTGTTGTATCACATTGACTGATTTGCGGATGTTGAACCAAAGTTGTTAGATCTTCTTGTTGGACAGACCCTTTGAGTATGATATATTGTCCTTCCTCATCTCTTATTATAGTCTTTGGCTTAAAATCTAATTGATCTGATATAAGGATTGCCACGCCTGCTTTCTTCTGATGTCCATTAGCATGGTAAATTCTTTTCCACCCCCTCACTTTAAATCTGGAGGTGTCTTCGGGCTTAAAATGAGTTTCTTGGAGGCAACATATAGATGGGTTTTGTTTTTTTTTATCCATTCTGATACCCTGTGTCTTTTGATTGGGGCATTTAGCCCATTAACATTCAGGGTAACTATTGAGAGATATGAATTTAGTGCCATTGTATTGCCTGTAAGGTGACTGTTACTGTATATGGTCTATGTTCCTTTCTGATCTACCACTTGTAGATTCTCTCTTTGCTTAGAGGACCCCTTTCAATACTTCCTGTAGAGCTGGTTTGGTGTTTGCAAATTCTTTCCGTTTTTGTTTGTCCTGGAAGCTTTAATCTCTCCTTCTATTTTCAATGATAGCCTAGCTGGATATAGTATTCTTGGCTGCATGTTTTTCTCATTTAGTGCTCTGAAATATCATGCCAGCTCTTTCTGGCCTGCCAGGTCTCTGTGGATGAGTCAGCTGCGAATCTAATATTTTTTACCATTGTATGTTACAGACTTCTTTTCCCGGGCTGCTTTCAGGATTTTCTCTTTGTCACTAAGACTTGTTAATTTTACTATTAGGTGACGGGGTGTGAGCCTATTCTTATTGATTTTGAGGGGCGTTCTCTGAACCTCCTGAATTTTGATACTCTTTCCCTTTGCCATATTGGGGAAATTCTCCCCAATAATTCTCTCCAGTATACCTTCTGCTCCCTTCTCTCTTTCTTCTTCTTCTGGAATCCCAATATTCTAATGTTGTTTCATCTTATGGTGTCACTTATCTCTTGAATTCTCCCCTCGTGGTCCAGTAGCTGTTTGTCCCTCTTTTGCTCAGCTTCTTTAGTCTCTGTCATTTGGTCTTCTATATCGCTAATTCTTTCTTCTGACTCATTTATCCTAGCGGTGAGAGCCTCCATTTTTTATTGCACCTCATTAATAGATTTTTTGATTTCAACTTGGTTAGATTTTAGTTCTTTTATTTCTCCAGAGAGGGCTTTTATATCTCCTGAGAGGGTTTCTCTAATATCTTCCATGCCTTTTTCGAGCCCAGCTAGAATCTTGAGAATTGTCATTCTGAACTCTAGATATGACATATTACCAATGTTTGTATTGATTAGGTCCCTAGCCTTCGGTACTGCCGCTTGTTCTTTTATTGTGGTAATTTTTCTGCCTTGTCATTTTGTCCAGATAAGAGTATATGAAAGAGCAAGTAAAATACTAAAAGGGTGGCAACAACTGCAGGAAAATATGCTTTAACCAAATCAGAAGAGATCCCAAATCGTGAGGGGGGAGAAAGGGGATAAAAAGAGTTTCAAAAAGAAAGAAAGAAAAGAAGAAAAAAAAATGAAAAGAATTAACAAAAGAAAATGAATAAAGAAAAGTATAAAAAAGAAAAAATATGTATATTAAACTAGTTAAAAAACGCTAAAAAAGAAAAGGGTAAAAGTTAAAAAAATTTTAGCAGAAGAAGAGAAAAAAAATGAAAAAGAACAAAATTAAATTAACTGCAAGACTAAAAAATCACAGGGAGAAAGCCGTGAGTTCCGTGCTTTGCTTTCTCCTCCTCTGGAATTCTGCTGCTCTCCTTGGTATTGAAACTGCACTCCTTGGTAGGTGAACTTGGTCTTGGCTGGATTTCTTGTTGATCTTCTGGGGGAGGGGCCTGGTGTAGTGATTCTCAAGTGTCTTTGCCCCAGGCAGAATTGCACAGCCCTTACCAGGGGTCGGAATGAGTAATCTGCTCGGGTTTGCTTTCAGAAGCTTTTGTTCCCTGAGTGCTTTCTGTAGAGTTCCAGAGGACAGGAATACAAAAGGCGGCCTCCTGGTCTCTGGCCCGGAGAGAGCCTGGGGCCCCACTCCTTAGTGTGCCCTTAGAGAACAGCGCCCAGTTACTCCCGTCTGTCTGACCTCTGGCTGCGCTCTGAGCTCACTGAGCCTGCGGCTGGTTCAAGGTAACACCGAGCTGGGAGCTTACTGTCAGCTCTGTCTCTGTAGCTGTCTTCCCCGTTCCAATACCCGCAAGCTCTGCGACACTCAGACACCCCCGAACCTTCTGTCACCCTGCAGGACCTGAGGCAACGCTGACTCCGCGTGGGCTTCACCCTGGTTCAGCCTCTGGAGCCATGTCCCTCAGTGGAAGACTTTTAAAAGTCCTGATTTTGTGCTCTGTTGCTCCGCCGCTTGCCGGGAGCCAGCCCTCCCCCAGGGTCTATCTTCCCGTCACTTTGAATTCACTTCTCCGCCAGTCCTACCTTTCAGAAAGTGTTTGTTTTTCTGTTTCTAGAATTGTTGTTCTTCTCTTCAATCTGCCGATGGATTTTCAGGTGTTTGCAATCTTTAGATAAGCTATCTAGCTGATCTCCTGCTAGCTGAAGTAGTCTCAGCCTGCTACTTCTCCGCCATCTTGACTCCTCCCCCTGAATTAGTGTTTTTGTGTTTTGGGGATAAATATCCAGTAGTGTAATTACTGGATTGTTGGGTAGCTCTATTTTCAATGTTTTGAGGACTTCCATACCATTTTCCATGGTAGCTGCACCAGTTTGCATTCCCACCAACAGCACACGATGATTCCTTTTTCTCTATATCCTCACAACACTTATTTCTTGTGCTTTTGATTTTAGCCATTCTGAGAGTTGTGAGGTGGTATATCTCATTGTAGTTTTGATTCGCATTCCCTTGATGATGAGTGATGTTGAATATTGTTTAATGTGTCTGTTGGACATCTGAATATCTTTGGAGAAATGTCTGTTCATGTCTTCTGCCCATTTTTTTTTTCAAATTAAGCACTTATTTTTCCATTCTGTCATATAATATTAATTTTAGTAGAGAGAAGATTTTCATGACTAATATAACTTGAAGTCTATAATTGTGGTGCTTCCAGCTTTGCTTTCTTTTTCTAGATTGCTTTGGCTATTTGGGGTCTTTTGTGGTTCCATATTAATTTTAGGATTGTTTGTTTTAGTTCTGTGAGTAGTATAATTTGCTTTGAAATTTATTGTATTCATTTCTGATTCCCTTCACTTGCAATTCTCACTCCATGGTGTTGCATGCTTTCCTTTAAACTTCTGGAAAAAAGGTCCGATTTGTCATGCATTTTAATGGCTATCTGTCTACCTGCAAGTCAGATATACTGCATATGCTCAAAATGTACATTCAGGGAATTCCTGGGATTTGATATGTATCTTTGAGAACATAACTTAAAATTTTGAGATCAAAAAGTATATTGACAAGGTTTGATGACCCTTAAATATGCCTTAAGGTGATATAACATAGAGTCAATCTTATGAAGAATTACATTAAAAACAAATATTTGTACAAAACAGCCAGTCAAATGGCTTGTTTTTATGTTATTAAACAATCTTTGTCATTACTTATGACCTTTGGGTAATTACTAAAGAGGCATAGTGGCCTCTCATGTGTTGCCTTTAAACGTAATGCTGAGGGTGGTTATGAAGGGGATTTAGAGTACACTAACTGTGGGGACACCTGGGAGTCTCAGTGGATTAAGCCCACTGCCTTCGGCTTAGGTCATGATCTCAGGGTCCTGGGATCAAGCCCTGCATCAGGCTCTCTGCTCAGCAGGGAGCCTGCTTCCCCCTCTCTCTCTCTGCCTACTTGTGATCTCTCTCTCTGTCAAATAAATAAAAATCTTTTTAAAAAAAAGTACACTTACTGTGATGAGTACTGACTAATGTACAGAATTGTTAAATCACTGCGTTGTACACCTGAAACTAATACAATACTGTATCTGAATTATACTTTAATAAAAAACAAAAAATGAAACTTCAAAAAATAACGGTAAACAAAACTTGAGAAAACACTTTAAATTTTATTTTGCCTTATTCTTTGTTTCATTTCAGGTTTGAAGGGTAAAATCATTTGAAATTACCCAAAATAGGTCATTACTCTTTTGGTCACCAGATACAGATGGTATATTGATAAAACAAATGGATATGTGCATTTTACTTTTAAACTGTTATAGATAAAATAGTTAAGGACAATCAAGGCAAAAACAAATATCCCCTTTTCCTTTTCAACTCATGTTTTTATGTCTTTGCTGTATGCTAAGCACCAAACAAGGCAATTTGACATATAGGGTGGCAAAGCATTTAGAAAAAGTTAATCCCCAACCTGATTTTGTATTCATCTACAAAGTAGGGTGTGTACTAGCTTCTAAAAATAAAAGTCTATATAGAATAAATTTTGCTCCTTCAGGAACTATTTTTAATCTGTTGAAATGGTTATGAAAAACATAAAACATGACATATGACAATGTTTTCTGAAACATGATTGGCCTTTAATTCATTAGCTACCTTCTTCTCAATTTTTGGAATTAAAGAGTAGCTATACTCAATGCCTTTATTACCTTCAGGAGCCAGAGTATTCTTAAGTGATGTCCAAAGTCTCTATAAATAAAAAGGTGCTATTATACTGGTAATCATAATGTTGGAAAAGGTTCAGTTAATAGATTTGCAGTCTTGGAACCTGTAAACCCACTGGTCCATTTGAGAATGATAAAGTTATTAATAGCAACTTCTACTCATGGCCTACTCTATCCCTATGCTTTGGTAAAGTGTTCCTATGATAATGCCCTCTTTCAGCCTGGGGTTGTCCCCCTACCCATTCTAATTCCAATCTGTGATGATATTTTTATTCCCTGGCTCACTGCCCCTTAAAATAATTGAAGCCTGTGGGCACTATATATTTTTTAATATTTTTTCAGTGTTCCAAGGTTTATTATTTATGCACTACACCCAGTGCTGCATGTAATATGTGCCATCCTTAATACCCACCATCCCCCAACCTCTTCCCTTTCGAAACCCTTAGTTTGTTTCTTAGACTCCATAGTCTCTCATGCTTTGTCTCCCAATTCACATTTCCTTTCCTTCTCCTAATGTCCTCCATGTGGGCACGATGTATTAAGCTTAATGGTTAGTTTGATCAAAGAAGCACTTTGAATTTAGACTCTGAAACCCTGGATGAGCTTATCATGTCCAGGTAACCCAACTCGTGGATGACTTGACACACTTGACAAATTAGCACCACACCCAGCTGGCCCTAATGGGGAAGCTTGATAAACTTTTCTCTGGAATGTTCTAAGACAATAAAATACTCATGAGACCATTATTCTAATGCTTCTGTGATCTGCTGAAAGAAGTGTCATTCCTCTTACCTCCTTGACAACCTGCCATAATTAATCCATTTTCCATTTTCCAAAATCAGTCTGCACTAAACACTTTCTTGAATGCTAAGATACTATCAATCTTTTTAAAAAAGATTTTATTTATTTGACAGAGAGATCACAAGTAGGCAGAGAGGTAGGCAGAGAGAGAGGGGGATGCAGGCTCCCTGCTGAGCAGAGAGCTCCATGAGGGGTTCAATCCCAGGTCCCTGAGACCATGATCTGAGCCAAAAGCAGAGGCTTAATCCACTGAACCACCCAGGTGCCCCAAAACTATGAATCTTTTACTTCTCTCTTTATATAAAAGTTTTCTCCTCTTACTTCTCCACTGGACTTCAAGACACTGGGATGGGAGGGGAAGGGGGCCAGATAAAAATTTCCTTGGGTTTTACCTATGCTGTGTAATGCTGTTTGTCTCTGTAAAGTCCCACACATTTTGAGGAAAATGAATTGGTTTCTCATTCCACAATTGTACCTAGAAAAATTTGAGTCATATCAATATAGCCCTCCTTAGCCAGCATTCCTAATGGAACAACAAGTAAAACCCCTAACATCCTCCAATCAGTGCCTTATTACATACTTTAAAGAAATATAGAGTCC
This sequence comes from Mustela putorius furo, assembly GCF_011764305.1. Taxonomy (NCBI): domain Eukaryota; kingdom Metazoa; phylum Chordata; class Mammalia; order Carnivora; family Mustelidae; genus Mustela; species Mustela putorius. The sequence goes on from NW_025422049.1 coordinate 19,877,759, forward strand.
CTGAACAAATCCGAATTCTGATGCATTGACAAAAGTATTTCAAATAATGATATCATTCAATAATTTTAAAAAAATGTTTATTTTTGAGGTTGAACAACGGTTCATTGCAGATTTTCTAATGAAACAATTAACAGTCTCAAAGATTATTTCAATAATTTTTAAAGTTAAAGCACAGCCTGAATACAAATTGATTTAAATAGGTACATTTTTAAAAAAGAATTGAAGATATTTAAAAGATCCCGTTGAATGCATGTGGCATTATTCCTAGTTTTATGAATACTGTTTCAATTAAAGTAGTTTTCACAGAAAATACCTCGTGGTCATTTTCTCTAGATACTGGTAGCACTAAACATATTAAAGATTATGCATTCTAATGGTTTGTGTGTATGAATATATGTGTACATGTGTGTATGTGCCCATGTATAATTTCTGCTTTTCCTATTTTACTATCTAAATGATTATCCTTTCTTACTTTTCCTCTGGGGCTCTTAGCTTACTTCAACAGACCTAATCACTCAGAGCTTTTCTTGTCAACTCTTCTCATATTCATTTTCTAGTTTTCAAATATTTTGAACAGTGCCTTTTATTCTGAACAAGGGCATTAGTGTAAAAACTAAAGTACACTAAAATAAAACTGTGTTCTGTCTCAGTGCTACTCACAACTTGCTAGAACTTTCATGTTTCAATCATACAGCTGGGGAATTGGTTGGGCAGGAGTCCCCCTTCATTGCTTCTGTAAAGAGCTGGGGCTTCCATGTACTCATCTACAAAGTGAGGTATAGACGTAATTTCTTCTATTATTGTGCACTGACTATAAAATTTAATTATCTCTTCACTTTCTTGTTTCAGCTGGCAAAGAATATAAAAAATCCAGATAAAGTAACAGCAAAATTGGGAATATTCATTACTCATGAACCACTTTAAATATTTTCAATCCTTTCTATTGAGCTACTCCAGATTTCAATCTCCCTTCATGATATGTGCCCAGCCTCCTTTCTTCATTAACACCCCATACTTTAAAGTTCAGTTACACATCTGCAATTTTTCTTGTTTGTTTACTTTGGGACATCTCTGTAGATTCAGTTCACACTGGTCTCTGTTTACTAGAATAACAGCCACAAAGCACAATGGGAGTTGGCTTCCTAAAATAGTTTACTGACTTACTGCCTTAAAAATATGACTTTAAGATAAAACTTATCTTTTAATCTTAACTTTAAGTAAATATTATGAAGAAAAAAATGTATTCTTAAAAAACTTGATTCTACACACTACTTAAATGAGAAAATTTTCTGAAATTCAAACATAGCAAGCTCCATTTGCTCAGCAATGAGGTACTTGCACAAAGTTCCCCATGGCTTATTGGTGTACAAATTTATAGTAATGAATACTACTTCTAAGGAAATAATTTGACATAAATGTTTGTTTTCTCTTTAAACTACTGCATTTAAAAAATCATTCGAGTTGTAAACACTCAAGGATAAGCCAGTTTTAGGATCACATTATTGTGTCACAGTAACAGAAATGTGAATCACATTTATTTCTTTCTTTCATGGATTTAGGTTCTCCTAAATTCTCATTTGAGAGACTATACTCTTGACATAAGTTGTTAGGAAAATCCAAATCGTCATTCTTGGCACCAAGGTGTCAAGAAATAATGTGCTATCTTGAAATCACACACAGTCAGCTGTTTTTGTATTTTGGTTAACCAGGTAGTTTGAAAATTATTATCCCACTAGCCTGCCTTCATACTTATGAAGCAGAACTAGAGGAATTATACTGAGGTATACTTTGCGGTAGTTCTGTTGCTTCTCTATTGCCCCAGAACTAACCATGCTATTGAGGATGGATATTGCAGAAATTATGCTTTTCACCAGGTAGCAGTCACCACCTATCTATGGCATCTATAACATATTGGGTGATGGATTAGCATGGTTTTCACTACTCTAAATTTGATGAAAGTTATACTTTTTTTCAAAATCTTTCTTCTTTTTTTTCTTTTCATTTCTTTTCTTTCTTTACCTAAACATTAAGTTTCAGTATGTAGATTTATCACTTTTAGATTAATTTCTGATTTTACAGAAATAGAAATAGGAAAAACATAAGTATTAGCAGCCAAGGTTTTTGTGGTTACATTTTGTTCTTTTTCTTTATAACTGGGGGAAACTTTTATATGGTTTAATCTAGGTTGGGGAAAATATCCTACATTGTCTGATGGTCCCACTGTTGGCCAAATAAAAATTTTGATAAATCAACCAATCTGTCTTTGGGGGTTAGAATTTGACACCTACTTTAACGTATTTTTAAAAACTCTTTGTACAGTACATGTGTATAGGAATTCAGTCCTGTATTCAGGGTTGCGAGGGTTATTATTTGGTGTTGGTTTTGTTTTTTTGTTTTTTTTAACAGCGATTGCACATCTTCAGGGCTTGTGAGGAAAATCAAGCATCTAAGAGTTTCTTCCTCCTTATCAGGAGGAAACCAGCTTAACATGGTAATGAAAAAGCACAACTGGTCATGGACTGGGAGTTTAACTGACAAAGAACAGTAAGAATGGGTGGCCTTTTCCCGTTTATCACTGCAGTTTTCTCCAGGCATGCAGGTTGTTTAGCCTTAGTCTGGTTTATAGCATAGTCCTTATTATTTTCACTTAATAATCTAAACTTTGGTTCTTTATATGACTTTACAAATGTGCATATTGTTTGTGGTCATTTTTATTTTTTTCTGAAAAACCTCACTCAGGGCCAGTTATTTTGAAAGCTATTTGGAACCTAAGTCATTACAAGTTTCTTTACTCCATGTAGAAAAATCTGAATGTAGATACTGTCCAAACTGTCCAAAGAGTAATATTTGAATTCACAGTAACAAAAGTTACAAAGTTTGTGCAAAAGATATCGTACACCATTGGAGTACATAGAGCTTGCTATAGTTAATTTTATATATAAAGATGCATTTCTCATTAGAACTATTTTGTGCTACATTAAAAGTAAAGTATCTGATTTAATTTTTCCCTAACAATAAAACTGAATGTTTATTTAATCTCAGAAATTTTAAGATGTAAATTGTATATTTATGATGTTTGTAAATGTTGTAATATATCATTGGAACCTTTTAAACACCATAATTGCTTTGGAGCTCTTCAAGTTTTCCAAGGGTCATGAAGTAAACCCGGCTGTGGCGATTACGCAGGGTAGAGGTAAAGAATAGCTTTAAAAAGAGAAAAAAAGACACCATCAGTAAATATTTAATATCTTGTAACCTGATACATGACAGATAGAACTATAATTAGAAATTATTCCACATTAACAAATTAAAATATTAAGCCATACTGTTTACTGAACAGGATTTACTGAAAGAACAAGACTTTAAATTGGTATGAAATCTAAATTATATATTAAAAAAACAATCATACCATATTCTATTGAATGGTACTTCATATGGTTTAAATAAAATTAAGTTTTGGTGTGGCACTCATCTGCGGACATTCTTGATTAGTTTTGTTTAAGGATTCCATTTGGTTTAAAACTCAAGTTGGCTTTACTTTTTCTTTTAGTATAAGGAAATGATTAAATTATTTGATGTTGTTTACCATTGTTGCTGGTATTTAAGAGGCCACTGAAATTTCCTACTTGGTGAGAGATTTTCTATTTCAGTGAAATGGGCTGACATCAATAGAATGATATTGAGTTAAACTAACCAGCTTAGAGAGGAACATGTCTTATGAATATGGTCTGTGCCTTAAAGAAAATTAAAACAGAGCATGAACATAAATAGCAAACAGAGGTCTTCTTTTCAGGAGTAAGGTTTTCCACATCCACAATGAATATACTTGGAAGGGTTTTGATACTGATGATGATAGCAATGATAACACTAGCTACCCTTGACTTAACACATTTTATGTGCCAGGCAATCTGTGAGACGCTCACTATGTATACATTATCATTAATTTTCAAAATTATTACCAGAGGAGTTATTAATATTTTCATTTTGGAGATGAAGGAACTATAACTCAAGAAGATTAATCAAATTTCCAGGTTCTTACACCTTGCTAGGTGACAGAGTTGGGACTGCATGCTAAGTCTATCTGACCTTGAACACTGGTTCTTCCCATTAAATTCCTTCACACTGCAAACGAGTACTTTTCTTCATGCACAATGCTTTACCTTGCTTGTTTTGGTGTTAGTTTGAATCCTCTGCAATCATTTCAAAATGTGGATGTTTCCTAGTTTTATTAGCATTATTTTTTCATGCTATTATTTCTCATTGTATGTAGAGACTGTAATGATTTCATACAAAGCATATTTTCCATTGAAACTATCTGAATTGATCGTTGAAACTGATCACATTACACAAATAATTGACAAATTTCAATTTATTTTTATTTCCTGTAAAATGGGATATTCTACTGCAAAATGAAAACTTGTTTTTATCAATAGTTTGCCAATTTGGGAATTATACCACAAATATATTTATGGCCAGAAGGAAAAGGATTTTCTTTCTTTTTTTTTAGGAGAAGGATTTTCTTACTTAATTTTCATTGCCTGCTTTATTTTTGCTTTAACTGGAAGATATAAACAATACCTTATCACCTCGGATACACAGAAATCTCAGTTTCTTAATTGACCTGCGCTTCAGTTCACTTTCCAGAACTCTTGACTGCAAAGAGCGGACTTCAATGGCCCTTTGGCCCCATCCTGTGGTTCGCTGTGTACACTCAACAGCTATAGGAAAAATGTAAAAATCAGAAAAATACAATTTTTTCTATTAGTAATAGCAAATTATAACCACAGTCAACATTTGACTATTAAGATGCTCATTATTACAGTGCAGGTAAACACATTCTGATTTTCCTCCTTCTACAGTTAATCATTTCACCATTATGCTTTTCAGCAGTGGTATTCAAGCAAGCTATCCACTGTTAAAATTGTGACCAACAGTGAATAACTGGATCTTAATGTGTTTTTATATTCCTATTCCCTAACACCACAGGAAAAGATAACCATTAATTTTACCCTGTGTGTAGAAAGTAAAATCCACTAACAGCCATTTATTTTCCAGTTTAGTTGAGGTAAAGCATTTCATAAGGGCTTTTATTTGTGCTCAAGTGACATACATAAAAACCCTACTAACTTCAAAATTAAAACTGTTAAAAATGACTTGTTCAGATAATGACTTTAGCAACTCTAATTCAAGTCAATGAATGACCCCATTATAAGCATAACTAAACCTAATTTGATACTGTTTAGGCTGAGTCTGACTCAGAAAATTTTATTAAGGTTTAAACTTTTGGACCTTGTGTCACCTATGTGGTAACAATAAAGATTATGACAAATGGATGTTGACAATTGTGACTACACTTATCATGGTGAGCACTGAATAGTGCATAGAATTATAAAATCACCATGTTGTGTATTTGAAACTAATATGCCATTGTATGTCAACTATGCTTCAATTAAAAAAAATGACAATTGCCTTAAAGTAGAAAACCTAATTATGTAAATAACCACATACTCCGCTGATTCTGTGAGGTATTTTCTGACACAGGGAGCAGTATTATCATTAAATGCTTAGCTTTTAAGTTGATTTTTTTTCCTATACCTCATAGGAAAGTAAATTTCCATAAATAAATTCAATCTTCTATTTAAAATAATATCAATATTTTTGATTGTGTTATGTTAGTCACCACACAGTACATCGTTCTTGATGTAGAGTTCTGTGGTTCCTTTTTTGCATATAACACTCAGTGCTCCATGCAATCCATGCCCTCCTTAATATTCATCACCAGGCTCACCCATTCCCCCAAATTTTGCATCAACATGGATGGGATTGGAGGAGATTATGCTGAGTGAAGTAAGTCAAACAAAGAAAGTCAATTAACATATGGTTTCACTTATTTTTATCACCTATGTGAATAGTTCATTAAAATTGGTATTTTGTCAACAACCACACAGACCAAAAAATTATAAATTTAATACCTGCTGAGTCCAAACACACTGTTCATATGACAACACATAATTTCTACTTTAATTCTAAAAAACATTAATTTGCCATTTAACCTAGCGACTGAGTTAGCTTGCTTATGAAGTGGGATCCAATGATTTGGAATGAGAATGCTTAGTGACACCTGCTGTGATTGCTATGCTTCTATATATTTGTTTGAAATTACAAAGCAATGATCTTATTATTGAAAATATCTATTATATCTCAAGAAATATAAATTTTAGATTGGGGAAATCTGGATCTAGGTTAGTTTTAAATAGCAAAGCAGTTGTTTTTAGACAGAAAGGGGAATTGATTTCCTTAATATAAATGTTATACTACAGTCCTTAGTATATTCTCAAAATATCCTTAATACACAAACCAAAATATCACATTCCTATAGTGCTATAATTTATTTACATAGAGAGAGATGTGTTTTAAATCCTTTCAACTTAAAATAGCTTTTTGTTTTAGGTCAGAAATTGTTCTGCCTAAGGACAAGAGCTTACCAGATGACATTTTAAGACCTCTTTGATTCCTATGAGTGTCTAGTGGCATAAACATAGAGGTTTGCTCAGTTTCCCATTTGAACTGAATTTCTTTATTTCAATTTCTGATTAACATACTGATCACAAAATAGCACTGTAAAGGTTAGAACAAGATTTGTTATCTTCAGTTTCTTTTTCTGTCAGTTATAAGCATTTATTATATGCTTATATAAAATGGTTTTTATTTTATATAAAATAAAATGGTTTTTATTTTAAAATGGTTTTAAGCCCTTGGGAGTTCTTCCCTGTTTGAAGAAATTGGAGGAGGTTTTCAGGACATTGTTAACACTGTAAGTGCAAAAAGAAAGGATTCTGCAGATGCAATGTAAAGTGTCATCATCTCATAATGAAAAAAATGTTCATTAAAAAGCATTTCAGGGGCGCCTGGGTGGCTCAGTGGGTTAAGCCGCTGCCTTCGGCTCAGGTCATGATCTCAGGGTCCTGGGATCTAGTCCCACATCGGGCTCTCTGCTCAGCAGGGAGCCCGCTTCCCTCTCTCTCTCTGCCTGCCTCTCCATCTATTTGTGATTTCTCTCTGTCAAATAAATAAATAAAATCTTAAAAAAAAAAAGCATTTCAAACTGGTCTTTAAAGCTGCCTGGGGAACACATTTAGCCATTTCATAAAGATTTCAGAAGCTTTTGGGTCCTTAAGAAACAAACTGCCTTTCCCTCTATTTCTCTTTCCTTCCCTTTACTTTTCTTTCCCCCTTTTTCTTTTTTGCTTCATTAATCCCCTCTTCTTTTCAGGAACATTTTTCCTCCATCAAATCATTCTACTCTCCCTAATAATTGTACTCTTCATATGCATTCTACTCTTTGTCTAGAATCACCTTTATAGTCACCAAGCCTCAGAGACATACACAAGGTCTCAAGTTATTCATCTTTTCCAGATCAGCAGTCCTGCCTTCATCAAGAAGAAAAAAAAAATGTCCTGGCATGATGAAGATGAAAGGCAGTTTTCTTTATTTCTTTATGTTGCCATCTGGATAGTACCTAATAGCTATTGCAGACAGTCATATTTATCTCTTTTGTAAATGAAGAATGATGAAATCCTAGTGACAACCAAAATGTCACATACTTAGTTTGTATTTGATTCTTCATAGGATTATCACTCTCTAAATAAAACACTATTTACTATGTGAAATAGAAATATTCTGCTCTTCTTTTATGATTATTTGGCAGTCTCCTAAGATAAAGGTAAACCCCAAAGATCAGGGTGAGGAGCATTTCCAACATCTGCATAAAATGTGTAAGCAAAGGGAGTTAAAATAAAATTACAAATTATTGTGGAAAGGAATTCCTTCCCTAGTTTAATTATATTACTATTTCACATGAACAACTAAGACAGTCAAAATTAATCTCTTTGTGGTAGCTTTGTGAGTTTGTTAAACATATGGTGGACATACACACCTTACTAAGGGCATAAGTATACAGTATCCTAAATTAAGCTGATTAATTAACCTTGAGAAAATATGATATTTCAGAAAACAGAACTTTCTCTGAGATCATATAAAAGAGAAAAACTTTTGTACATACCTACTGAAGATGGTATGTCTTTCCATACTTCAAGGATCTTCTTGAAGAGTTGTTCATTTGCTTCCATAGAAAGGGCTTCAGCATTGAAAGTGAGCATCATGCCAATTCCCAAGGAATCAGGTAAAATGATGATATTCTGTGGTATAATGATTTCCAGGGGCTGGAATTATGTTTCATAAAGATTTGTATGTCCAACATTTTATTACTACTACTTTAACTGAAGCAGCTTGGCTGAGCAATAAAGACCAAAAAAGAGTTTGAAGTGCAGGGAGGAAAAGAAACTTCTATATTAATATTAAATAACATGTTATCAACACTTGAAAAGAGCTTTTTCCTAGGTCATTAAGGCATTACTGATTAATAGTGTCCTTTATATTTAAGAGAAAACTTTGTTTGAATAAAACAGAGATACATTTCCAACAGAGAAAAATTTGTTGAAATTTAACAAAATGTGTATAGTGATAGAAGAAACGTTACTTGTTACAGAGTGGGACTTCAGATTCATTTCAGCACATTAATGAATAATTCAGCAATGAATATGCGAACCAACTAACAAATACACAAGCATTGGTTACCCAATTCATTTAAATCAAAAATAGAAAATTAACTTAAAAATAGCCTGAGCTTGGGGCGCCTGGATGGCTCAGTTGGTTAAGCGGCTGCCTTCCACTCAGGTCATGATCCCGGGATCCTAGGATCGAGTCCCACATCTGGCTCCCCGATCAGCGGGGAGCCTGCTTCTCCCTCTCCCTCTGCCTGCCGACTGCCTACTTGTGCTTTCTCTCTCTCTGTCAAATAAATAAATAAAATCTTTAAAAAAATAGCTTGAGCTTAAAATGTTTATAAGGGGCAACTTAAAAATATAACAGTCATTCTCCCTTCACAAAAATGCAGGCTTTTTAATCTAATTTATAAATCACTAAATGGCTTCAATATATAAATACAGAGCTGTATTAGGTAACATAATATCAAATACTAAGAAATATATAAGAATTTGTAAATTTTATGATGTATAAAACAATGTGACAAAATTTACTTAAGCTACAGAAATTGCCATATCAATAGTATTTCCCTGAGAAATTAACAATTACATTCCTTTATTATTTCTCTAAATTAGCAAGTTACAAGAAAAAAAGGTCAGAAACTATACTTGCCAAACCCAGCGTACTCAGGCCAAGTGCTTGAGGCCATGTCTCAGCAACAACAATCCTTAAAACTAAAATGGGGATCCAGAGGCAAAAAGCAATTTTAATACGTTCCCTGGGCACTTGCATGAGCAATTGAATCAGAAAAGAGACGAAGGAAGAGAGAAAAAGAAATTGCAAGAAAAAGATGGCCTCAAAAAGAATCTGTTTAGAATAAAGCTGGACTGCTGCAAATCCAGAAAGCCCCAGAGGTAATTCCTTGTTTCTCAGATGATTCCAGCAGTAACCAGATATTCTTTAGCACACATGGCTCCCTTGTAGCATTATAGGTTGGCTCCCTTATAACATTACAGGTTTTGTAATATGGCACTCTTTGAAAAATATAATTTTTAGTACATTCTGTTTCAGAAGACACTTCCCTCCCTTTTATTAGAGCTCTTTCTCTTTTAATGGGTCAGGACACTAGGGCATTTAGCTAAAAATATTATTTTTGAATATATTTAAGTAATCCTAATTAGGTCAGAAAATATTTTTTTTTAAAAAACCAACCTCTCATTCTTGCTTCTGTGATAATGAACTGATTGCTTCAAAAGGAAATAATTCTCCTTGCTTGGTAATCAAGTGGAACACAGAGTGTAATTTTCTTGAGTGATGTTTCAAATAAGTATAAACTTGGACCGATATTGCAATGTTTAATATGGAACTAGCTTCAAAACAAAGGTTATTGGCCATTACATTAAAAAAACAAGATGCAGAAGCTATTGAAACACTCCAACTGAAAAGTACTATAATATTTATATTAATATTAATCTGAACTCATATCTAAGCGGCTTTGGCTGGGCTCAGTTAAACATTTTCTACATTATAAACAGGGTGATTTCTATATGCTCATAGATGGCAACTGAATTATGAGTTAATTGTATTGTTAATATGACCAAAAATTTTTTAATGTTTCCACTAATTGTTTGACAATTGCTCTATGGAATTTGTTAGAGATTTATGAGACAATCTGAAAGCTATGCAAAATATCACATTACTACAGTGATTTAAAGTACTTAAAAGTTTTCTTCTTAACTTTATATAATGCTAAACTCCTGAAATTTTAGTTGTCAACCAACTGGGGAATTAAAAAAGGATGAAGAGGGGTTTGTTGGTTCAGCCCTTTCTTTTAAACATCATTTTCCATAAAACAAACATCATTGCTACCATCAAATCTGAGACACAGTAGAATTATATTTTGTATGGTGCATGTGTATATGGGGTATTATGTTTGAACTCTATATAAATGATATATATACTATTTTTATAATTATCCATATTTTAGATATTGTGCCATAGAGTTATTATTTATAATCATTTAAGAGTTAAAAGCTGAAATGCGTTAGCTTTTAAAATGCTGAATCCCTTGATCAGAAAGTCTAACCATAATTGATACTATAAGAGAACACTTTATGATAATTTGCTATATATCATGGTTAAAGTTCTACAATATGGATAAAGAAGGAGGATGATAATGCTACAATACTGGTGTAATTTTTAAAGAATCTGTTTATGTATTATAGGGTGCAGAAAGACTGAAAGATTGCAAACCAACTCATCTAAGACTGGTTATTATAAATATATAAAGGTGAATGGATATGCAATGGGTAGTATATAGTCCATCCAAAAGAGGGCAGGCATAAAAAAAAATTAAATAAAAGGGGGTAGGCATGAATCATTTCCAGTTGATAATGGCCAGATTGTAATAACAGTCAGATGTTATCAGCTCTTTTGTTTCATCAACAGAAGTCCAGATTTTTAGGTGTAGACTCAATTCATTTAAAAACAAACAAAAAAACTGTGCCAGACAAACAAAATCTATCTGAAGAATAGACTCAGCCGTGTGGACTAAGAAACCATCAGTCATTTCTGCTTATCCCTTGCTACTTTCTGACACTCTATACTTACCTTTTAGGTTTCAGTTCCAGTACAGATGTTAATAATCATACTTTTAAACCTTTAAGAGTTTTGACAATAGGAAAAACTCAAATCATGGTGTACAATAATTTCTAGGAATCTTACGTTATTTGGCAGAGTCACATCAGACATAACCTCAGATTCTGCATCAATGATGTGATATCCATCTGCTGAGCTGAAGAAAATCTTTAGTCTTTTTTCAGTACCAATAGCCAGGTCAACTGTCACTGGCTTATGACCAGCTGTTGGAAACACCTGTAGATATAAAACCAAATATGGCCAAAAGGCCAAAAGTGACACTCTGACTAAGGCAAAACTTCCCCCTGCTCTTTTGTTTAACAGGTTTATAAAACCCTGGTTGATTCTTTAAATTACATAATATATTTAGACTATGTATTATAACTTTTTCTTAGTTCTGTTACTACCATAAGAACATAATTATATTCAGGTTCTATAGGGTGCTTGGGTGGCTCAGTTGTTAAGCATCTGCCTTTGGCTCAGGTCATGATCCCAGGATCCTGGGATTGAGGCCCACATCAGGCTCCTTGCTCAGTGGGGAGCCTGCTTCTCCCTCTCCCACTCCCCCTGCTTGTGTTCCCTCTCTTGTTGTGTCTCTCTCTGTCAAATAAATAAATACAGTCTTAAAAAAAAGAACATAATTATATTCAGGTTCTAAATTTTGAGTTTCCCTTCAGAGGCCAGATCTCCAATGATCATAAGAACCTTGTATGGCTCATCACTCTGTTTGTTGTCTTTAAATTCCTTGCCTTGAGCTTCAGCAAATGAAGGAGCTCATCTGGTCTCTTAAACCGGTTCGCTGGATCAGCTGCCTGTATTTTTGCCAGTATTCGTATATAGGCTTCATAGGACATGTAGTCTCCTTCAGAGTCTGCTGATTGATCAATGCATACTTGGTAGGGAATGAAAAAGGCCAGACATGTTAACCTACCATAGACTGGATGTACTCTAGGCTCCTATGGTTCCTAGTCCAAAGAAACAAAAAGCCAAACAGGATTCATTGCCAAGTTCAGGTCACTGTAGAGGACTGGACATCCCAGGATTCACCATATTGTAGCCATGAGGTGAGATTCAAGAACTGGAAGGAGGACTTAGACCAGAAACTGTATATCAATCTAGACAGACTGTTGGTACTTATCTTCTATATTTTCCAGCTCCATATCAGGCAGCTCTGACCAATCAGCAGACAGCCAAGAACAAACCCATATCCAAATACGGAGAGCTGATCCAAGGCCCAATTTAGGGAGATCAGATCAGAGATATAATTTGTGTCAGACACAGATTGTGTATATTATAGTCTGTGCTATTTACAAATGAACATATTTATTGTACAAATAGACATAGAAGGGTAGTCATAAAAGTTAGTCCATCTTTATTGCATACATGTGATGTTTTGGCTGCAAAATATAGCATGTAAGCAGACCTTGATCTAAGATACAAAAATATATCACAAATACCTTGCTGGAGTCTATCGTGACGTGTCCTTAATCAGTGCTTTGTAAAAACTTGTCCATGGACCAACTAGTTCAAAGCCAACTGGAACATTTGCTAAAAATATAGATTCCCAGGCCACACTCCAGACCTACTAATTCAGCCTGAGGTTGGGTCTGACATCTAAACTTTTAACAAATGCTCCAAATTATTTTGATGTACACTCCAGATTAGGGGTTACTGGACTCTATATAATGCTCCCAGTTCATTAATCAGTCCTCACTGTTATGGAATAAACACAAAATAATCCTATTGACATAGAATTCTGGAGTATTATTAAAAATAATAAAGATAAAAAGAATCCCCAGCTTATGAGATGAGATTAAAAAGTCATTAGCAACTTAACTGTTAGGGACACCAACTGGTTACCTTAAGAGGCTGATCCATAGAAGTTCAGTTAAACCATAATAAAGGTGGAAATATTACTGGTAATCCAAATAAGCCTAACCACCATTCCTTGTAATAGTTCTGGAGAGAAATGTGTTTAGAGTTCCAGCTTGGAAGAAATATAGACCCGCCCTTCCCTTTCCTCCCCACCCCCATCTATTGTAGCCCTGGTAATTAGAGCAAAGTCTTCCTCTTCCCTCATTCCTCTTCCAATGGGGATCCCCCTTCTACCATTGCCACACCTTTCCTTACCTTCCCTCTGCTCTCCACCCCCCACTAAGAGAGAACAGGGACTTTCTAGCTTCCAGTCATTGGGATGGAACCAAAAGGCTGTGTTTGGGGCTCTAGAAGAGAAGGTCTTCACGTTGACTACGGGAATTGGGAGTGAGAAGCTGGTAGGGAGGTCCTTTAAGGGGAGGGATCAAGGATTTCCCTCACATTCTCCCTTGCTGTGGTGCCTGTGAATTATCTAATAAAGGGTTAAATGATAATTATTGACATGGTATAGTCACATTACATTAACTGTAGAAGAATGGTATACATTTTTGCTACTATATTTCAAAATATTGCTCTGTTTACAATTTCTCAAAAGAAAACCATATGATCCAAAGAAGGAGGAGACCACTTACTTTAATAGCAGTGCTTTCATCGAAGGACTTTGGTGCCCAAGCATAAAGGTGAATTGATGATTTCAAAGCAATTGCAATATATGTTGTTTCTTCATGCTGAACTACAATGATAAAATACAGAGAAGTAACAATGCCACAGAGTTAACAAGAACACTGTAGTATTTGTGTTAGTAATGAAAAATATCATAACTACAAAATAAGAGTGCAGATCATATATTTTTAGAAAAGCTATTTACTTTCAATTTGATGCCCCCCAAAAGGTGACAAGACTATCTAGTCTTATGAAGTGTATGTATTAGCCTTTAAGAGCACTCTATACACTGAAAACCATAGAACGTTGTTGAAGGGAATTAAAGAAGACTTAAATTAATGGAAAGATTTCCTCTGTTAATGGATGGGTAGACTTAACATTGTTAAGAGGCCAATACATGGATGAACCTAGAGGGTATTGTTTTTTTTTTAAGATTTTATTTATTTATTTGACAGAGACCACAAGTAGGCAGAGAGGAAGGCAGAGAGAGGAGGAAGCAGGCTTCCTGCTAAGCAGAGAGCCTGATGCTGGGCTCCATCCCAGGACCCTGGGATTATGACCTGAGCTGAAGGCAAAGGCTTTAACCAACTGAGTCACCCAGGTGCCCCACCTAGTGGGTATTCTGCTAAGTGAAATAAGTCACACTGAGAAAGACTTATACTTATGACTTCATGTGTAATCTAAAAAGCAAAATGAATAAACAAACAAAAGAATCAGACCTATAAATTCAGAGATCAAACTAATAGTTACCAGAAGGAAAGCATGTGGAGGATGGGCAAAATGGGTGAAGGGGAGTGGGAGATATAAGTCTCCAGTTAGGGAAAGAATAAATCATGGAAATGAAAGGTACAACATAGGGAATATGATAAATGATATTATAATAATGTTGTATGGCGACAGATGTTAACTACATTTGTGATGAACACAGCATAAAACACAGAATTTGAAGCACTATGTTTTACACCTGAAACTAATGTAACATTAGGTATCAACTATATTTAAAAAATTCAGCTGAGCCCTGGTCAGCTCAAAGACTTGGGAGAAAAAAATAAATCACTTTTGCTTTAAGTCACTAAATAAATAAAATAAGAAAAATGTCAGTATTTCAAAAACGGGAGAGTATTACCCGAAATGATTTATGGATTCAATGAAATTGCTATTAAAATCCAATGGCCTCTTATGCAGAAAGGGAAATGTGGATCCTAAAATCCACATGGAATTGGAAGAGGCCCCAAATAGCCAAAATAATTGTGAAAAAAGAAAAACAAAGTTGGATGACTCATACTTCCCAAATTCAAAATTTACTAAAAGCTAGAGCAATCAAAAGAGTGTTGTCCTGAGATAAAGATAAATACATAGATCAAGAGACTAAAACTGGGAGTTTGCAAATAAACCCATACATTTATGGTCAGTGGGTATCTTGATCATTCAGTTGGGAAAGAATACTCTTTTCAACAAATGGCACTGGGACAACTGAATATTCACATACAAAAGAATAAGTTGGACCTCTCACCTCACACCATATACGGCAACTAATTCAGAAGGGTCAAAGACCTACGGGTCAAAGATCTAAAACTATAAAACTCTGAGAAGCATACATAGGGGTAGATATTCATGGCATATATAGGGATAGATATTCATGGCAATGGATTTTTATATTTGACACGAAAAGCATAAGCAGCAAGAGGAAAAAAAATATAAATTGGGTTTCATCCAAACTAAAATTTGGGGGTATCAAACGACACTGTCAAGAAAATGAAAAGACAACCTATGAAATGGGAGAAAATATCTGAAAATCATATATCTGATAAGCTCCTAGGATCCAGAATATATAGAATGCTTACAACTCAATACCAAAAATATGATAGATAGATAGATAGGTAGAAGACACATACATGCATATATACATAGTTGACAACATTAGCTATCAGGGAAATATAAATCAATACTACAATAAGATGCCACTTCACACTCACTTAGATACCTAGAATCAAAAGACAGACATCTACAAATGTTGGCAACGATGAAGAGTAAATGGGAGTCTCCATACTTATGGCAATGGAAAATAGCACAGCCACTTTGAAAAACAGTGTGGCAGTACTATCCAAGAGAAAGGAAATATATATAAACAATGGATATATAAAAATTGCATAAACAATGCTGCTGCAATACTATTCAGCAGTAAAAAGCAAGTACTGATACAGGCTATAGCATGCATGAACCTTGAAAACGTTATACTAAGTGACAGAAGTCTATCACAAAGACCATATATGATTCCATTTAAGTAAACTGTCCAGAAAAGAAAAAAAATGGAGCCAAGGAAAGTAGATCAGTGGTTATTTAGGACTGTGAGGAGAATAAGGTGAATATTAAGAAGGGTGGAATGTGAAGTGATTGCTAATGGCTATGGGGGTTCTTTTGGGGATAATGAATATGGGATTATGATA
This sequence comes from Mustela putorius furo, assembly GCF_011764305.1. NCBI lineage: Eukaryota > Metazoa > Chordata > Mammalia > Carnivora > Mustelidae > Mustela > Mustela putorius. The sequence goes on from NW_025422049.1 coordinate 19,893,925, forward strand.
ATGATTTACACAACTCCATAAACATACTAAAAACCATTGATTGTACATTTCTAAATGGGTACATTTTTGATATATAAATTATTCCAATGCATGTGTTTTTTAAAAAGAAAAGAGAAAAAAAGAATAAGAAGTATATGCTTTCTCTCATATAGACTTTCTGATTCCTATGGAATATGTTGGCCTACTTGCTAGATTTATATTTTGTACCAAAAGCCTTCTTCCTTGGCAGAAACATTGCTTCTGTCCTTTCTAGTCAGATTTCATCAGAGACCAAATATAAGGCTTCTCTTTCTATCCCCCTTCTCTTATTCATATTCTCTCTCTCTGATTCTAGTTATTTTATCTTTCTCTTTTACACTGTCACCAAGCCGGTCAAAGAAGCATGATAAATTAACCACCAACAAGCAAAGAAATTTTCTGTTAAACTAACATTTCCTATAATTTTAATACATGGCAGTAATTGGTGTCAATCAATTCTTTTATGGATCTTGAAAGGCTATGAAAACTCGATGCAAGTATGAGTACATGGCTGTCTTACTGTATGAAGATGCTATTGTTTCACCTGCCAGTAGACAAAAGTTTCTGGTTGTTATAAGAGGTGGGGAGGGCAGGAAAACACATCTTAACTAGTCCATTTCCTTAGCAAGAACACAGATTTGTAAGGTATTATTGTAATTCATTTTTGTAAACTCTTACTGAATTAAAAGAATTTACAAGTTAATAAGATACAGGCAGTTCTGCTACATAAGCTCCTTGTTTTTTTTTTTTAAAGATTTTATTTATTTATTTGACAGAGAGAGATCACAAGCAGGCAGAGAGGCAGGCAGAGAGAAAGAGAGGGAAGCAGGCTCCCCGCTGAGCAGAGAGCCCGATGCGGGACTCGATTCCAGGACCACGAGACCATGACCCGAGCCGAAAGCAGCGGCTCAACCCACTGAGCCACCCAGGCGCCCCCCATAAACTCCTTGTTTAACATCTGGGGAACTCTTTCATCTTTGGCTACCAAATACATATGATTTGGAGGAGAGCAATGATACATAAAACTAGATGAAAGTAGTGTACTTAATTCCTGGTTTGTTTGGGTTCTCGTTTCTCCTTTTAATGGTGTATGACTACTTATATACACAGATGCAGAAATCTATTCTGGAAAAGCCCTTATATGCAAAAGAGAAATGATCAGTCAGAATAACAATAACCTGCTAAAACTCATATTATATGATTCCAACTATCTCTTACCTATGCCAGTGGCTCTGTCTGAAGGGATAATTAATGAAAAGGAAAGAAGAAAGAAAACACAGGCTGATAATAGAGGGGATTTGCTTCAGAAACAGAATAGAATGGGATAATACCACTTTCTAGTTGTTGACAAATGAGAGACAGTTTCTGAGACCATGGAGCTATGACTTCATTTTATAGTGAATGGTTGTAAACAGAACATAAGAAAAAACACTAATTAGACAGAAAATACATAGCAATTATACCCATAAATATTGACAGTGGGAGCAAGAGCCAGTAGACCACAGAAGAATTTTCTTTCAGATTCATTGCAAAGCTTCCTGGTCACTATTAAGATAAATTTTCCAATTTAAGAAAGTGGAATGATTATGTAATTCTATTTTACAACTGTTCCAAGGAAAGATAATATCATATGAATCTCCTTGCAGGTTATTGAAGATGCATCAAGAACATTTATATGGTTGGAGTTATATAAAGCAAGAAAGAAGTATCAATTTATCTGGATGAGAGTGACTGGGAAGGGGAGAAAGATGAGAAAGTAAACCAAACTTCAATAGCTTTTTAAGTTAAACGATATTTTCTCAACAACTATGATGGTGGCATGGGGGACCTAGAAATTGTTTCAGTGAAATTCACTCATTTTTGTATAGGAAGTTGCAAATTATTTTCATTATCTACTTTGCCTCTCACAATAATGTACTTCACTAACTGAAAGAAAGCAAACTTTATATAGCTATAGTAAACATAAAATGGGACTTACGGACACTGAAGTGTTCACATCCTGTCAACTTATCAATAGCTTTACAGGCTTCCTCTGTCTTTAGCATTTCCTCTTGTCTTCTTTTACTTTCTGGATCATCATTCAAAATCTTGTTCCTCAGCCAGGTCAAATGATACACCCTAAGTCTGTTCTTATGGCCTAAATAAGATGGAGTGTTTTTATTCAGTCTATTTTTTTCATATATTAGAAAAACAAAACAATAAATGTATTTGGTCCTTTAACTAAATATTCTCATTAAAGTAGAACACACTTTTAGAAAAAACTACACTACTAGGTTTTTCCCTTCAGAGTTTTTAAATATGATAGCAAAGTCTTTCTAAGCCTCTCACTTCCAAGAGATAGTCAAAATATCTATCAGCTACTTATGTGCCTGTCTGAAGAGAAGTAAAATACTTCTTTGGGACAGGATAAGACTGCCATGGTACAGCAACAGAATTACCATCCATTCATTTATACTTTGACTTTTATCTAAGTCATGATCCCTCTGGGATTCGGAGACCCAGAAGCTGTTATTGGTAGTACGTATGTATGAGACGGACGTCTGATTTATTGACTGCTAGGAATACAGGGCTAGTGGGAAGGGTCTCTTTGTGCTCTTTCATTCCATCACACTTAAAAAATAAAAGCTTTATTATTTTTTTCTCAATCACATTTATCTTTGTTGCTAATTTCGTAATTGTAAACCCCAGCAAATTCTTACAATTCCTTCAGGAAAAACAAGCCATTGAATTACACACTTGTTTTCATATTTAGTGACTTTGTATTCATTTTTTACAGTTTATTGTTACAAAATTTCTAGGCCCAACAATAAGATTATTACTTATGTGGTTAATTTTATATATATTTTTACATGACATTTTTAAAGCAAAATTAGAATTCAGACATCTATGTGTATTTCCATTCTAATCTTATGTGGTAGAATAAATTTGCACTCTAAACTATTAGGTATCTTTCTACACTGATGTTCTCAGTATTATTTGATGCAAAAATAATCCACATTTGACAAAAATTTAAGCATTAAAAAGGGCACATTTGGGTTAGAGAAAGCTGGATAAAAATTAAAGAGATCTTATCCAGATGTGCAGTCTCTAAGCCACCTAGATGTTTTCAAAATCTAAATATTACATCTGTGTACCTCAAACAATTATAAATGAATAAAATGAAACATGATAAAAAATCATGAAGCTTTAGCAAATCTATACAGGATTTTCTCCCCTAACCAAAACTTAAAGCAAAGTTAATAATTTTTAGGTATATACGTAATCATTAATTAATGTGCCATATAGCTATTAGGTATAGACAGGAAACACACAAACACATATAAATAACTTTAAATTAGCATCATTTTATTCTACAGTTAAACCTTTTTTTAACTTTTCTATCCTCTTGTCAGTTATCTTTTGCCTATAGTTGACTTCAGTACTAATGTTTTCTAATACCAGGTAATGTTTACTAATGACAATTATTACTAACATCTGTTTATTTGCTCTCTCGTATTCAGAGATTCGGGTTCTGGCTGACCAAAACTAAGAAGTTCAATTACTATGTGGGAGGAAGGGTATCCATTCTCATTACTAATCCTGTCTCTAGATACTCATGATATGGTGTTGTCAGGGACAACAGAGTTTCATTTTTGTCCAATTATTGTCTACTTTGTTCTTTGTTGTTTCTAACACATTACAAGAAAGTATATGATGGATGTGGTCATCTGCACATGGGTGGGTGAAATTGTGAGTTGTAAAATTGCAAGTGGATACTCAGAAAAGACCTGAAAGATGTAAATGACTTGTTTTTTTCTCTTATCAAATAACCTAGGTGAGGTGCATCACAATCAAATATCCAGACACCAAAGGAGTGTGAGAAGTTAGTTTAAACTGTAAATAGAATGACCCAGCAATTGTACTACAATGTATTTACTCCAAAGATACAAATGTAGTGAAAAGAAGGGGCACATGCACCCAATGTGCATAGCAGCAATGGCCACAACAGCCAAATTGTGGAAGGAGCCGAGGTATCTTTCAACAGATGAATGGGTAAAGAAGATGTGGTTTGGATATACAATGGAATATTACTCAGTCATCGGAATGGATGAATACCCACCGTTTGTATCGACATGGGTGGAACTGGAGGGGGTTATGCTAAGTGAAGTAAGTTAAGCAAAGTAAGACAATTATCATATGGTTTCACTCATATGTGGAATATAAGCATTAGTGCGGAAGACCATAGGGGAAAGGAGGGAAATCTGAAGGGGGAAAAATCAGAGAAGGAGATGAACCATGAGAGACTATGGACCCCAGGAAAAAAATTGAGGGTTTCAGAGGGGGAGGGTGTTGAGGGAAGGGGTAGTAGGGTTATGGGCATTAAAGAGGGCACGTGTTACAATGAGCACTGGGTGTTATGGGTAACTTAAGAATCTTTTAACACTACCTCAAAAACTAATGATGTACTATACAGTGGTTAACTGAACATAATAAAAAAATAAACTATAAATAGATAAGAAAACATAAGTAGGGAAGTTTGGTGTCCCAATTTAAGGTTATATTTAAAGTGCTTTCCTATGAATACTTTTACCTAAGAAAGTCTTTAGCCTAGTTTGGAACCTAATTAATCTACATAATTACTTAGCTAATTTTAGTTCTTAAACAAACCGGAGATGGTAATCAGCAAATTGAGTGGCTCTACAACTTGAATCTGACGGAATGGTCTGCGCTTTATCAGTTTAATGATGTCTGCCTTTCCACTTCTGTCCATCAGATACAGATTAGATCGGGTTCCCAACAGCAAATTCACTCCTGTTTGCATATAAAAAGAAGGTGCTATATTAGTTCAGATTATATTTTTATAATTGAATTTATATTAGCACTTTTGCAATTACAGTGTGCTGGTCTATGCAAAAATGACATATCACTTTAGGCTAATGTTAACCTCATACTGTGTAACAATGAACTCTATCAATAAAACAAATTTCTCTGAAATACATTAAAATGTAGAAGACAATAACTTCTGGCAATATTTCTACTGGCTGGTGCCTGGCGAGGCATCTCAAAAGGAGAACTTTATAAATATCTCACCACCCTTTAGCGGAATCCTAAACTTTATAAAAATCAGTCAGCCTTTTTGAAAATTACCATTAAACATAAAGGATGTCTAGTGAATATGAAGAATTCAATTCGGTTGATTCGTCATTCTTAATTATAACTAAGAGCTTAATGCTTTTACAGTACTTATATGAAAATTGTTTTTAAATTGGGTGAGTCTGTTCATGCATATATTAAAAAACTTACATTGCAAAGTACCTGCCTGTGAAAGTAATTCCTACTTTTATGTATCTAAATTCCTACATTCTGATCTTTGTCTGCTGGCTCTATTCATTCAAATATAAACACCGTTAAAAAGATTGAATGAAAGGGCTGAAATAGAAGATTAAGATAAATTATAATATACTTCAAACCACTGTGGGAGTTTTCCCCATAACCTGAGACATAGGAAAAATGTAGCCAAGTAATATAATGGAGAGCACTTCAGTGTTTTCCTTTTACTTGGAGACTATTTGTATTTCAAAGATATAAGGAAAAAAGACAAGTGTTTCTGCTTTCATTTTTCTATTCTGTCCTTTACCAGCTCTCTAAATAAAGACTTGTTGCAGATTTAGGAATTGCATTTACTCTCAAAGAGGAATCATAGAGGGAGGGGAAAATACAGTCCATTTTAACTGCAATTTTTTTATTTTTCAAAATACAAAACCATGAGTTATAAAAATGAATTATTAGACATTAATTAGATCTCTGGGTAGTTGATGGACTGAAATGATAATGCGGTAAACTCTGCTTTCTTGTTATCTGACACAATACAGTAACTTTGATAGTAACATATTTTTTTCTAAGTTATTCAATCATATAGCTATAATGTTTGCTACACTGCTCTATTTTTAATTTAAAATTCTGTCTTCTGTTCAAACATGCAGTAAGCAAAATCTATGAAATTGCAAGTCAGAGGTTGGCATTTACTTTGAATTTCTTCCCTCCCATTTATTTATTCTGTTTCATTTATGATTCACACTGGCTTGAGGAAAAATATTGTCGGAGCCCTACTAATATGGTTATAATTCTTCTAGAGTAAAGGACTGAAAAAAAATCTATCAAAGTTAAGACATTATCAAAGGTCGTACAGATAGCTAATAGACACATGAAAAGATACTCAACGTCACTCATCATCAGGGAAATACAAATCAAACTACAATAAGATACCACCTCAAACCTGTCAGAATGGCTAAAATTAACAACACAGGAAATAACAGATGTTGGTGAGGATTTGGTGAAAGGGGAACCCTCTTATTACTTTTGGTGGGAATGCAGTCTGGTACAACCACTCTAGAAAATAGTATGGAGGTTCCATAAAAAGTTAAAGCTAGAACTACCCTATAATCCAGAAATGGCACTACTAGGTATTTACCCAAAGAATATAAACATACTAATTCAAGGGGCTACATACACCTCAATGTTTACAGCAGCATTATCAATAGCCAAATTATGGATATAGCCCAAGTGTCCATTGACCAAGGAATGGATAAAGAAGAAGAGGTATAAACACACACACACACACACACACACACACACACACACACACACACAGGAATATTACTCAGCCACCAAAAATAATGAAATCTTGCCATTTGCAATGATGTAGTTGGAGCTAGAGAGTATTATGCTAAGTGAAATAATTCAGTCAGAGAAAGATAAACATGATTTCACTCATTTGTGAAATTTAAGGAAAAAAAACCATATGAACATAAGGGGATGAAAAAGAAAGAGAGAGAGGCAAACCATAAAAGAGAACAAACTGAAGGTTGCTTAACAGAAGGTGGTAGGGGGCTGGGTTAAATGGGTGATGGGCATTAAGGAGGGCAATTGTTGTAATGAGCACTGGGTGTTATATATAAGTGATGAATCACTAAATTCTCTTCCTGAAACTAATATGACACTATATGTTAACTAACTAGAGTTTAGATAAGAACTTGAAACATTACAAAAGAGACATTATTGAAAGAACTTTCTCTACAAATCCACAAAATTATTTAAAAAACAAGAACATACAGAAATATGTCCTGTAATACCTCATTAGTTATTAAATGCTACACACCATCTTAAAGTAAAAATACTAAACTCAGTTTTTTTAAAGATTTATTTCTTTATTTGACAGAGGGAGAGAGATAGCAAGAGAGGGAACACAAGCAGGGGGAATGGGAGAGGGAGAAGCAGGCTTCCCACTAAGCAGTGAGCCCAATGTGGGGCTTGATCTCAGGCTTCTGGGATCAGGACCCAAGCTGAAGGCAGATGCCTAACAACTGAGCCACCCAGACATCCCACTAAGCTCAAATTTTTAAATAATCATAACCTAGTCCAATTTTATGTTTTATTCAAGTTAAAAAGAAAAACAGTAAAAAGGGAAGGAAGTGCAAATTCAAACACCAAACTGCCCTGAGTGAAAATAAATCAGTAAAAAAAAAAGGAACATATTAGCTACTTTAAATGTATATTTTTATTTGTTTTATAATGATGTGGTAATAAGTGTTTTACATCTATGATTTTTCACAAGTTTGCTGCATTGATAAAAAATATATTCTTTTAAAAACAACTCAGTTTTAAGAAACAAAACTTACCCCACAAAGAACCGCAATAAATCTCAGAAGTGAATTCCTTCTCATACATGTGGATTAGTGGTTTTTTACATGCAGGAGACACATATAGTGGGTTAACATTGACTTCAGAGGGTCGTTTAGGTGGTTTCTCAGGTGCTTCCACCAATCCAGCATACACTGTGAAGAAGTAAGGGGAAGATACTCAGAGAAATTACTAGTGTATATACCATATGTACTTGAATGTTTCCACAAATAAGAGACATCCCAGAAAAGTTTCTTTTCCTTTACGGTATTTTATTTTTACTGGAGGTATCGTTTCTATAACTCCTAAACCATCAAATAACACAAATCATGATGGTTAAAATATATTTCTGAATATGAATATATTTCAAGTTACTGTGATAAGATTGCAGAAGAGAATCCAGATGAGATATTCAATTACTCAATTCTAGTTTAAATTCAGGTACCATAAAGCCTCAGTGAAGAGCATACCTTTTAAAGCATGTACCCATCTGAATTTATGTGAATTAAATATCAGAATGATTTCATTCTTTTCTGACCATGAACCAGTGTTCAAACACTGTAATGTGTGAACGGACTGCAGCATTTGGAGATTATATTAAATGCACTTACAGATGGCGCTGGCAAAGTCAGCATTTGCAGCTTTCCCAGAACCATTAGAAGAAGAGTGGCTGACAGAAAAACCTGATTGTGTTGATGCTTCTGATATGTCCATGCTGTTATTCTCATCATCAGGTGCTGCTAGTGCAGCACCTGAGGCAATGGCATTTGAGGCCTCGCTTCTACCACCAGGCTCCTAAAAGAAGATCGAAAATCAATTTTGACTTCATTCAGTGATTAGCTGTGAAAGAAATACAATATGCCTAAAGGTCATTTGAAAAACAGAATGCAAAATTTTAGCATCTATAATTCTGCATCCTTTGAAAATCCACATTTATCATATGAATTCATCAATGTTATCAGAAGAGAGAGAACTAACCTATATTGAAACAACTGATGTCAAAGGAAAAATACAAGGAGCTTAAAATCCCAAGATGTGCAATTTGGGGCCCAATGTTAGTGGAATTTTTATTATATACTAGGCATACTGCTAGTTATTTTATTTACATAAAATTGAAAATCCTTAACAACAACCTAAAAAGTAAGTATAATTATCTCCATTTTACTTATAAGAAAACAAAAGCTTAGCAAAGCTAAATAATTTATTTAAATCATAAAGATAAAGTAGGGGAACCAGAGAACCAGAGTTTGAAGCCAAAGTCTGATTTCAAATGCTATGCTACGCTATGCTAAACAGCCACTTGAAAAGATAAAAAACTACCAGAGTTGGGGGTATCAATTTTACTTTGTCAAATGACAAAGCTAAAGATGGAAACACAAATTTAAGGGTGTGACTCTGCCTCACTGAAAATCTAGCTGGCTTCCATTAACTTACATAGAAGAAACTCAAGGATAAAAGCCACAAAATTTAACAGAATTTACGTGGGATGCCATATCTTGTGGAAAAACATACCAACTGTTATTGGTGAGACTGTCTGTTGATAAGCATTTATTTGCATCTAAACAGTGATTCTTTGCATTGAGAGAACTGTGCTGCCCTGTCAAAGACTTGTATTTATGAACTTTCCAACCACAAAAATGTTGTATGGTAACATGTCCTTTCAAATTAAAATGAGAGGAATGTCTACTCACTCCCTAAATATCAAAAACATTCCTTGCAATCACTGGAGATACTGGGGGAGGTATGAAGACTGTGATGGGACATCCAGATTTAAAGTCTTTAAGATAGGTAAGTAGGGAGGGAGGGTGGGAGACGGAGAAAGAGAGAGAGAGACTTTCCCACTCATACTGCTTTCCCGTTGGAAACTATTTAGGATGTTTCCTTCCTTCATTGATTTCTTCCATAATTATTGTGTCTATCATAAACCAAGTCCTAGGTTGGGTCCTGGGATTGGGTGAGTGGGTAAAGTAATCAATAATAGATTAAACATAGTTCCTGCCCTTTTTTCCCACATTTTTAAAAAAAGATTTTATTTATTTATTTGACAGAAAGGGAGATCACAAGTAGACAGAGAGGCCGGCCGGGGGGGGGGTGGAAGCAGGCTCCCTGCCAAGCAGAGACCTGATGTGGGGCTTGATCGCAGGACCCTGAGATCATGACCTGAGCCAAAGGCAAAGGCTTAACCCACTGAGCCACCCAGGTGCTCCTACTGCCTGCCTTTTAAGAGTTCACAATCTAGTATGATAGAAAAACAAGTCAACAACCAAATACTATGTCACAAGTACTAAAATGAAACTATAGGCAAAATGCTCAATAATGGAGGAGAATATAATTCCATCTTGAAAAGTCAAAGATGATATATGAGTTGGATCATGAGAATGACTAATTAAACAAGCAGAGAATACAAGAGGGGACAGCCTTATAGACAGAGGGAACAGCTTACACAAGGGCACTAATTCATGAAGGAACTTGGCATCTTGTAAGCCAGTTTGTGTTGATAGGTAGCAGGCTAGGAAAGTAAATTGCATTATTTCCTCTGTCCAGAATCTCACCTGTGTTTTCAGATATTCAAATACTCCCTATTAGTCAAGAATTAGTTCAAATATCATATGCCCTAGGAAATATTCTTTATGATCATTCCTATTGATCTAGCACCTGTGAAACTATTTGAGAATTTTTTTAGAAAAATTTTTAATTGTGTTCAGTTAGCCAACATATAGTACATCATTAGTTTTTGATGTAGTGTTCAATGATTCATTAGTTGCATATAACACCAAGTACTCATCACCACACATACCCTCCTTAATACCCATCACCTGGTTACCACCCCCCTCCCTTCTGTAACCCTCATTTTGGTTCCCAGAGTCCAGAGTCTCTCATGGTTCGTCTCCATCTCTGATCTCTTCCCATTCAGTTTTCCCTCCCTTCCCCTATGGTCCTCCACGATATTCCTATGTTTCACATGTGAATGAAACCATATGATAATTGTCTTTCTCTGCTGGACTTATTTTACTTTACATAATCCCCTCCAGTTCTATCCATGTTGAAGCAAATCATAGGTATTCATCCTTTCTGATGGCTAAGTAGTATTCCAATGTAAATATGACCACATCTTTATTCATTCATTTGTTGAAGGGCATCTTGACTCCTTCCACAGTTTAGATATAAACAAGATGTCAGAAATAGACTTCAGGGTAGCAATCATGAAGTTAATAGCTAGGCCTGAAAAAAGCATTAGTGACAATATAAAATCTCTAAGGGCAGAAATGAGATCTAATCAGGCCATACTTAAAAATGCTATGAATGAGATACAGTCTAAACTGGATACTATTTGAATATTTTAAGCACATTTATAAAGTCAGTAATGTTTTTTGAATGATAAAATCATTGCCTAACACAATATGTTACTTACATTTAAACTGTATGTGTTAATAGTTCCTCAAAAAGTGAATATAGAATCTAACAATGGCAGTCTAGCAATTCTACATTTAGGTATTCCACTCCTGGGTAAATAGCTCAAATAATGGAAAACAGGCAATCTACAACACATAGTTATATACCGATGTTTACAGCAACATTATTCATGACAGCCAAAAGGCGAAAACAACCCAAGTGCCCATCAACAGATGAATGGATAAAAAAAATGTGATATATTCATACAATAAAATATTATTCAGCGTTAAAAAGGAAGAAAATTCTGATACTTGCTACAACATGGTTGAACCTTGAAAATATTATGCTATGTGACACAAAAGGACAAATATTGTGTGATCTGGATATATAAGGTTCTTAGAAAGTAGAACAGAGGTTACTTGGGACTGGTAGGAGGGACAATAGGGAGTTAATTATTTAGTTGTTTAGGATGATGAAAAAGCTCTAGAAGTGAGTAGTAATAATGTCTGTACAACATTGTGAATGTACTTAATGCCACTGAATTGTACACTTAAAGTAGTAAAGATGGAAAATTCTGTTATGTAAATTTTACAATGATAACTTCCCAGAAAAATAAATTGTATATGTTAAGAGACACTACCTCAAATGTGTAATCTCAATAATAAAGAGATTTTGTCCCTGGAAATAAATAGGAACCATCCAAATGAGAAGAAGTTAAAATCTACAGCTATAAATTAAAATGGTTAAGGCTTTGGTTAAAAGTTAAAAATATATTTGAAATGACTGGAAATGTGACATATCACATGAAAAAAATAAATTTACAAAGAGAAGAATTCATTGTCCTTTTCATTTTTTTTTCTCCTTTTCAAATGGTGCATTACCTCCTGTTGATGTTCAAAGTCGTGGGATGTTGGTCTCTCCAATCCTTGACTATCTGTCTCTGACAAATTTTCTCCTCCACTGAATTCAAGGGCTCCACTTTCTTCCTTGGTACCACTGATTCCCTTACCTCCATTAACTTCCTTAACTCTTCTTCCATTGCCTATATTGGCTCCAAGTTCTTCATGGTCTCTAATGGCTACACTGCCCCCACTGGCTACATTTTCTCCATGGCCTGTACTGACTCTCTGACTTCCATAGCTGCAGCAGGTCTCTTCTCCACCATCACTTCCATCTCTACCATCTTGCTTGCAGCTTCCATCTCTGTCATAGCTTGTTCTGATAACAAGATCCAATTAATGATAGAAAGCCACTGAACAAAAATACATTTGAAAGTCAGCAAATAAAACAGAATTAGGATGTATCTGATACATATGTAGTATCTCTAGGAATGTTTTTGCTCTATGTGAACACTATTGGTATGATATGGACAAGAAAAATACCCCTATATCTTGTCAATCTTAAATACTGAATTAACACCGTAGCCACCATCAATTTCCTGACTGCACATGGATTGCAGATGGAAGAGAGCTTGCATATTTTATTAGGAACATGTGTTAGGCTAGCAGCAAAAACATGTTTTATTTTGGGGTGGTTGCTTAAATAATAGACTACATGCATTTGCAACTTCACAGCCACATAAATGATTAAGCCCCTATTTCTGGCACAACCACAATATAATCGAATACTTATTTTTTGCAATTTATTTAATTTCTGTTAATTTTAACATGGGCCTTGATTTTCTAACATGTGTATTAACTACTTTGCTAAAGAATCCCATTTATTTTTCTATTACTACCACCAGGAAATTCAGTAATATAGATCTCATTAAGATAAGATAGTCATTTATTTAGTTGCTGAAATAGCAACCTTACCAAATGTCACAATGATTTTTTGCATTAAAGACAACATATCCAGGTACCTATGATAATCCTAAAAGCAAATTTATTTGACAATGAAATTCCTGGTAGATTTTTTTAATTGACAAAAAAGAAAAAAATGTTGAATAATTTGTAGTCAGTTCTGCCATGTATATCTACCTAATAACATTTGAAGATTAACAAAACAATATATGGATTTCAATATTATAAAGTAAACAATTCTCCCACTGTTAATCATTTTTCTACAAATGTAAACATTTACTATATTAAGTAATCTTCTTTGAGAACATTTTGAATATAAACCATGTACATACAAATAAGAATACACTGGCCTGTTTAGAACAGGAGAAAGAAACTATATATACATGGCAAACAACTGGTGGCATTCCAAAAATATCACTTCACTAAATATTACCACTTCTGGCAGTTGCTATGTAAGAAGATAAAATTGACTAAGTACTGAAATTAGTTATAGCAGTTTGCAGAATTCCAAAAATAATTCTGTTAGTACATTTCAGCCTAAAATTATCAAGTGAAAAATAAAGGTTACAATTCATTTTTCTCAGCAAATTTGAAGATTTTGTAGGCAAATATCAGGGCTTCCTCTTACAGCTATTAAGTGGCACACTATTTGTCACCTCATTTCATATATTCACTGTGGTTTTAGAGGGTAAGACCATTCAGTAACATTATTTTTAATAGAAACATGAATAAATGGCAGTTATAAGTAACTTAATACTTGAATACTAATAAAATATAGTATACAAAAATTCAAAATTGTTTTGCATTAAAATAATTTAAAATCTATTATTGAAAATCAACCATTTATGAATATGCAAGTGCAATTCATTCATCCTCTTGGTCATAAAATCTGAAAGTAAAACAAAGGTGCAAACAGTTCTGAAATTTTAAAACTTTGGTAGTGCAAATAATGAAGAAAAACCAACCTTGGCCAACAAGGGGCATCATCATGATTATTGGCTTTGTCATCTATAGTTCCATCATTGTCATTATCTTCATAGTCTTCACCAACATCATTAGCCGGATCAACCTTGCTATCCAAGTCAGCATTGCCATTGTCATGATCATAGGTATCCTCGTATACATCATTAGAATCAGCATCATCACCATCAGTATCAGCACCAGTATCATAGAGTTCAACATAATCACCATCCTCTTCAGGTGGCTGAATGACAGGTGCAGGAGTTAACCAATCATTCCGGAAGATTTCAGAGAGTGCATTATAGCCTACCCATTCATTTGTCAAGTAAACAGGGGGTGATATTTTTCCTACTTTAAATCCATCTGGAACCTGTGTGCACAAGAAAGGTTAATGTAGTCTCAGTAGCCTTTCATTTCCTTCTAAATTGGAAAGTTTCCATGCTGACAATATTTTAAAATACATTTTCAATTGAAGTGAAGATTTTTACTCACTAGATAAAGAAATATTTTTGTGAGGATGAGGTGTCAAAACCCAAACTTCAGGCTATGATCATTAGTGGACTTTCTGGCTCACACAGGGCAAAATTTACTCTTTTTTATTACCCCTACTTCTCTAATGAGGAGTAGACATTTCATTTTGGTGACAGAATATAACAGATTATTTGGTATCCTATAGAAGATATAGTTACTTTTTTCTTTTGTTTTATTCTCTGATATTAGGATTAACACATAGTCTTAAAATTGGTATGTTAATTTTCCAGCTTAGTTTTGTACATAGGTTGTCTTGAAGTAGATCAAACACTTCTAATAAACAAATTAATATAAAGCTACCTTTATAAGTGTCATATAATCAACCTTTAGGCAATCTGAAAGAGATTGTGTATATGGTAGGGTAGGAGTAATTACAAAAATAAATGAAATGACCTGAAATCATAGGGCAAAAACAATTGGAAGAATGTTATATGCTATCAGAGGGCATTTTATTTCTCCCAAAATGTTGTTTTATGCATTGTGTTATCATCCAAGAAATTATATTAGATGAAAAGGGAACATCTAGCTTCTACTCCTTGATTTGAGATTAGCTTCTACAAAGACCTTTTTATCACTCCTCTGAATATATTCTGATAAAACAATGTTAATATAAAATATTTTATGATCAACTAAATGTTTCTCCACTTCAAATGTAATTTCTAGATTTCATATTCTGCATACTCACATAACAACGGAAATCTATCTTTGAAAGATTAATTAAAAAACTGAACACTTTGACCTTTCCCTCAAGTGAAGATGAAAATACACTGAAAAACATTTTTAAAAAACAGATAAATGTGTTAAGAGATAAGATGAAAACCTACGTGGACATCAACCAGCAACTTCTGATCAATAGTGGAATAAGGTGGTGATGACTGGGACCTCCTCCAGGTCACAGGACTCTCTTCCTCAGAAGAGTCTGTGGAATGACAAGAAGATATTAATAACAGCGATGATTGCAGCCATTCCCTTCACTTTTATAGTGTACAGTTTTAATAACTTGATATTTTTTCCTGTTGCCTTTTTCCATTCAGGAAATATCACCTAATAAATCCTCATTCAGCCAGGATCCTAGATTCTGTTTGTGGGGGGAGTGACAGGCTCAAGGTTTTGTTGTCTGTAGATCTATATGGCTTTTCTGTTTCAATATTAAGTGTACACTTGTTAAATATTTCTCTCTATCTGTGTAAGAAGATGCCCAGTAAGACTGGTAGACAGTTGCATTTAAAATAATAATAATAATAATAATAATATGTACCAAGAATAGGAAGAGCTAGGTGATATCACTGGTCTCCCATATTAACCAGTAGAAAAAGAGCCCGAAAGTATATTAGAAGATGATAGATTAGACAAAATTCTCAAGGGGAGATTTGACCCTGCAATCTTAATCCCCCAATTTACACTCAATGATATATCTTGAAGTATTTCAATAGAGTTGAAAAGCAAACAACTGAAAAGAGACAAAACTTAACCCTTTTTATAAAGCTAGGAATCTTTCTATAGTGATGTTGTGCACTAGAACTTTTTGCAGTAATAGAAATGTTCTGTATCTGCATGTCTAATACAGTTGCCAGTAGTCACACATGGCTAGTGAGCATTTGCAATATTGCCAGTGGGGCTGAGGGGTTGACACTTTAGTTTTAATTTGGTTAGTTGTTATAATGTGCAGCTTGATTCCATAGTGTAAATATTTCCATATAAAATGCAAATTTAGGGACCCATAGCTGCTCAGTTGATAGAACATACAACTCTTGGATCTTGGGGTTGTGAGTACAAGCACCACACTGGGTGTAGAGATTAGTTAAGTATTTTTAAAAATCTTTAAAAAATGCAAATGTATCTGGATTAGAAGGATGGATTTTTTAATATTAAGATTTATGGTACAGTAAGTAACATCTGTGGTTAAAATTCAGTGATAATATTTTGGGTCAGAAATCAGTAAATCTGGCTGATTATACATAGAAAAAGCTTCACCAATGGGTACTTACATCCTTGCTTATTTTTTTATGTGCTTGGATTTTAAAGATAAATAGTCCTATCCTTTTTTTTTTTTTATTTGCAGCCTTGCTATATATAGCCAAGGTGTGGACCTTGCAATCCAAAAATCATGTATATACATACATTGCTATCTTTTGAGTATATTATCTAGAACACATCCTAAAATTTGTGTCTGCAACTTCTGGCATTGCACTTTTATGATTTATTATCTTTCTTCAGAAAACCATTTTTTCTCAAGTCCCTGTGTGTGTTGTTAGGCTAAATAAATTTGGGTGAGTGTTTGAGATTTTGAGGCAAATTTGTAGTAAGGTGTTCTGATTTCCTGAATAATAAAATACGTAATCTCATGGGAACTTCAAATGGCCTAGGTAGCACAAATAATAAAATAACAGAATTTTAGAGCTGAAAAGAACTTCAGCTATTATCTATCTACACAGAATCTATCCCCTTCTCACCCCCTCCCAATCAATGTTCATGACTGCTTTGGAAACCAATCTAAAATTTCCTTATTTAAGAAAAGGCAGTATGAATAAACCTTACATTTTTAGGTGTTTGCCCACTATTAGTAAAATTAGTCCTAGCCAAACCAGAAAGGTTCTGGGGAAAATATTCTTAAAGTTACTTTTGTTTCAGGTTTATTTTATTTCTCACAAGATAATATTTCTGTATAAGAGGACACTATTAAAATATTTCTACCATTATCTGAGTCTCCCAAGAAGAATGTGGGTTTTAAGTTCAGGTCTTTGAAATATTTGATTTTGATAGAGTACAACTATATATCTTTTTTATTATTAACATTTTAATAAAATCTGTGTTCTACATTTTTACAGATGACTTGAGAACTCATTCAGGCATTTTGCCCTTGCTGAACTTATTTGGATTGCTTAAAAATACACAATGCCAGATTTTATCATCTAAAACCTAACTTTTGGCTCTGTTTATTTCAATATTTCAAAAATCTATTATTCATTTAAACTCTCAAAAGCATATCATAAGATAAAACACTTATTTTGAAATTCAATCACAAATTGTGAAGTTATTTTCTATTTTAAAACTTTTTCATGCATTTGAGTAAAAACATCAATTTGTAACATTTAAGGATGTTTATGAGACGCTGTATATATCTTACTTTGGGGTGGTGAAATAAATGGATAAAACACATGCCCACAACTTCTCTATCTAATACTTCAATAGCTAAAGGCTTGCCTGTAAATTTTAGCCTGTTAGTCCTCTCTCAAGTTCCTTTCCCATATTTTTCAGACATGGTACAGAAATCAAAGTTGACACCCACTTCCAGACACATTCCTAACTACTACACAACTTAAAGAAAAAAACTTTAGAAAAATTATTTTCCATTTCTAAAGGTCACCACTGACCACCCAGTTGTCAAATTCAGTGGCCTCTTGGTCTTAATTCTATGTGGCTTCCCTAACACTTTTGACACATTACTTCTTGCAGTTCTTTCTTCACTTCTGAAATATAAACTGTTAAACATTAGCTTTGTGTTTTGACTGTTTAAACTCTGTACTTTGCATTACCTGATGCTGCTGGGCAGTTTTGAAGATTTTGCGAACTTCTTTGTCTGATGTCAATGGGCTTCTGAGATTGTTCCAAAACAGACTGCTGAGGAACACTAAATGAAAAGACAGAATACCATATGCCATGTCCCAATACTCACAAAGGGAATATACAGCTCAAAATCAAGACCAACAAAGAATTTGAGGTATATGGGTATATATCAAACTAAAAAGAAGTAGAGCTTAAGAAATATTTCAAATTCCCATTTTCCCTCAAATGTGTTATTTTATCTAGAACAGATAAATAATTTCCAAAATATAAATATAATGTTTCCATATAGTATACATTTCCTTCACATATCATATTAATTTCTAAAAATTCAATAAACTTACTTTCTGGTAATATTCAGACATTATATACCTAGTAGCGCAGTGATAAATATAATAGTCTATGTGAGGATTTTAACAATATAAGAAGCTGTTACTAAAAAATAAGCTGTTACTGTTATGTCAAATATTCCACTATTATCATCCTGATTTGGCCTTTACATTTTTAAGTATCCTGTTCCTGATTTAGATAGATGGATGGACATAAATATAGGAAACATTGTTTTTAATATTCAAATTCAGGGAATATTTAGAAAGGATTTTTGGATCTGTGCTGTTAAATTTTATGTCACTTTGGAATTTCTATATAGAAAAGGCTTTGGTTATTGATCTCAGCCTAGTACAGACAAGAGTCTTTTCTATGACCCTAAATTTCAGAAAGACTCAATATATTTGTTATTCATAAATTCAAAAATCATTTTCTAATGGGAAGAGCCAATTCCAGTTTAAAAGCAATATTAATTTTTATGTATTGGATTTTGTTAAAGACATATCCCATGATACCAGAAAGATAAAAAAAATTAAGCTGTTTTCTCCCTTTGTGGTCAGAAGGGCCATGACAACTTATTCATTGAAGGCAGAGAAAACAAAAGTTCTTAATCTTGCTCTCTAATTTTTCAAGATTTCTGCACACAAGTTAAGACTAAGGACATAAATATATGGGATTTTAAATAATAATGAGGTAGTAATATATATGCTTCATACCATCAACTCTATGCAATCTGACCATACAGTCCAGTATCTTGAATATAGCAGTTGCTCAATAAATATTTAGCAAATGACTGAGTGAATGAATATAGGCTAAGTTCTGTCCATTATAATCTGGAGTTGGAAGGAGTATGATTTTCAAGAAAAATCTACATTAAAATTTAGCTTTCAGGGGCACTCGGGTGGCACAGTCAGTTAAGCGTCCAACTTTTGGTTTTGGCCCAGGTTGTGATCTCAGGGTTGTGAGACCTAGCCCCATGTCAGGCTCTGTGCTCAGCATGGAGTCTGCTTCAGATTCTCCCTTTCCCTTTGCCTCTCTTGCTCGTGCTCTTTCTCTCTCTCTAAAATAAATAAATCTTAAATAAATAAACAAGTAAATAAACAACTTTATGTGGCTTTCAAATATAATGCTTTCCACATGACATCTAAAATATGAAATATGATCTTCAAAAATTACTGAACATCACCAATATTATAGAGATAAAAATATAGTTACCAATATAAAATATCATTGCTATAATACTGAGTTTTAGATTTGATTTTCTCCATAAATCATTTTAAGCTTGCCCATTTCATGGCATTAATTTCTGAAGGAATTGTGTGTGTATTTTAACATGTAGCACATATACATGATATTAATGACATATTACATGACAAAATGTGTAATTGAAGTACATGATACATATAAAGTTTCACATCTTTTTATTTTAAAGTACCAGTTGAAAGCTGTCAAATAATTCATTGACAGGTCTTTTATTAAATTGTGGGTCTTATCAGCTAATTATTAAACTAAATGACACTGAGACTACAGTATATCCAAATATGAAATATCTAGTTAATGAATTACTGCAGTTAAGGTTTTAAATACAAGAGGAAGATATTGCTAGTGACAATGTTTTCATTAATATTTTTTAGTTTTGACTTTACATAAAACTTATTATCAAATAAATATGCTTTAATTTTCCAGGTGATAGTAAATAGTGAGTAATTGGAATATATAAATCAGAGACACATACTTTGAAGAGATCTTGACACGGTGTTCACAATCCTGATTGTAAGTCTTTGAAGTAGATCTTTCTTGGACCTTAAAGACAATGAAACACTTTGGTAAAATTTTTTTTTTAAAGATTTTATTTATTTATTTGACAGAGAGAGATCACAAGTAGGCAGAGAGGCAGGCAGAGAGAGAGGAGGAAGCAGGCTCCCCGCTGAGCAGAGAGCCCGATGTGGGACTCGATCCCAGGACTCTGAGATCATGACCTGAGCTGAAGGCAGCGGCTTAACCCACTGAGCCCCCAGGCGCCCACTTTGGTAAAATTTTTAATTGTAAATTCCTTTGAGTTATTAATTAATGGGAAAATGCTTTTCTTCATATAAAGATAGTTGACTAAAAATCCAACTTATGAAATCTGATTTTCATAATTAGATTATATTTTCATAATTACTTATAGTATAACATTAGAACTGCTTGACCATAATTTCTCATGGCATCCTTGAATTTTAGTATAGTAACAGATTCTGGAGATTATATAATCAAACACTCTAATTTTATTTTTGAGGAATCTGTACCTCAGAAAGGAAAAATCAACTCCCTAAGAATTTTACATAAATTAAAGAATATCTATAATCAGAATGTAGGTCCCTCAACTGCTAATTTAATGCTTTTTATGTTTTCATGTTACTTTTATATCAAGTCCCAATTTATCACTCAGAATTTAAGCTCAAACTTCTCACTCACTCACCCTTTTAAGGTAACTCTAGATTTTCAAAAGTTGTAACACACATAAACACATCAATAAAATGTCTTAAGTGTCAAAAGTGTCCCACCTTCAAGAAAGTATGTTGTTTTTGCTTTACAATTGGACTGTAATGTCATAGTGTTCTAATACTTTTTCAATTCTAAATGATTTTGGTTTCTATTAATTGTTCGTTCATCTAATATAGTAAATACTTGAGAAAGAGCAAATAAAATGAGCCAGCATCCATCACTAAGGCAGATTTAATTTCTGCCAACATTAGTAGATAGGACCATGTAGTAATCCCTCACCTCATTTAGTTTTATATCATTAGGTTTCTACTTAAAATAGTTTTTAGCTAACCAAAAGTAGGCTATTCTGACATTCAACAAAGCAGTCACAGTAGATTATTTAGAAAGAAAAATTAAACATTTTACATTTAAAAAAAATTAAGCATTTTCATGTTGATAAAGTCACTTTATAGTTTCTCAAAACTACATTAACTTTACTACACTATTTTCTCTCTACGTGGTGACACATCAAGGTTGTCTTTAAACTCTAACAGTCACTTGGATAAGAAATGAAAAATGTTAATTGTTCATGTTCTGCTACTGATTGCTTCCAAATGTAACCAGATATTTAGCAGTATGCATGATAAGCATCTGACTTTTTCCACATTTGATTCAGATACCTGGCATCATATTGACCCCGTCTAGGCCTCTTGGTTTATGAAACTGATCTCAGAAAGTTACTGACACTAGTAAACCAGAGACAAGGATTACTCAGAAAGGATAAAGACCAAAATTAAGAAAATTAAGAAAAGCTAATGCCTGATATGAATTGGCTGTTTTGGTCCAAAAAATGGGAAGATGATTTGTATGAATAGCATATGTAAGGAAAATGATGCATTCCAGAACAATCAGGCACAACTCATTATATTTCCTGCTTAAAAATTCATGCTTAAAGGTATCTAAGAGTTGCATGCTTAGATATGCTTCGATATAGATAAAATTGATATAAGTAGGTGTAAAGTCATACACCTAAGAGTTATCTAAGAGTTATCTAAGAGTAGGTGTAAAGTCATAATTTA
The DNA here is from genome assembly GCF_011764305.1 of Mustela putorius furo. Lineage (NCBI taxonomy): Eukaryota > Metazoa > Chordata > Mammalia > Carnivora > Mustelidae > Mustela > Mustela putorius. The sequence continues at coordinate 19,915,724 of NW_025422049.1, forward strand.
ATAAGGCAGAGAGAGAGAGACATAGGGCCTTTTGTAATTAAATAATACAACCCAGCTTATGTTCCTTCTGCCAGTGGTTAGTAATTATAAAGAGATACTCTGTTATTCATTTCAGAGGACTGTTAGTATCAGAAGTAACATATTTAAAAAGGAAAATTGTCCATGAAAGACATCATAGGACTACCCGAAGCATCTAGAAGAAATATAGTCATCTGGGGTCCTTGTGCTGATTAAGAACAACAATGAGACTCCTGACCCACTATTAGTAAGGCAAGAATTTCTGAGTCCTTCACCCAACAATCTGCTCATCCTTAGTGACCAAGATATTTTTAGATGGCTAGCTGTTAGGAATGCTGGATGATGATAATAACTTGGCCACATGGAAACTGAAACTGCAACTTGGACCTCACTAATACCCTAAGCTAAATGCTGTTAATATAGTTGTGAAAACGGAAGTCAACCTGGACATGAGGACTGACTTGATTATTCATATAAGTTTAAAAAAATAAACCACAGATTAAATGACCCAGACCCTGTCATAAACTACATCCCAGAATAATCAAGGGAAAAGATATGTGTGATTATGTTACAACCTGAATGACTCAAGGTTTTTATGGGCAATATTTTTACTTAAAAGAATGAATGACAAAAAAAACTATGATTATTCAACTTGGATATTTGGCAGGCATTTTATTTAAAATCAATGAAGTTAGGCTGTCAATTCAAGGAAAAAAGAACAACTGATGTTATTTGTTAGCAATGATAAAATAGAGTTTTGAAGTGAAAATTAAAATTTTAGATTTATTATCTGTCACCATGTACTTGACTTATCAATACTCAATCATTTTTCTGATGAAATTGGTGACATTAACAAATGCTGTTTATTGATGTTGTATAATGAAATGTGTAAATATTTGGAAACATCTACATACACACTGAACCAATGTTTTCCAACTAACCAATGTATGAGGATAAAAAATTACGAGTGAGAAAAACATCTATTTATAGCATACAATAGAACAATGGATTTTAATATTTCTGAATATGCAAATTTTTACTGATAGGGTTTTAAATTCCACTTCTGTAGTTTTGGTATATTATCAAAGAATTTCCACAATTATCTGAAAAAGCTATGAAAATCCTTTCTTCCCAACTACTTATATGTGAGAAGCCAGCTTTTACTCATATACTTCAACCTAAACATATGGCAAAAAATTGAATGCAGAAACAGATATGACAATCCAGTTGTTTTCCATTAAACAAAATGGAAAATCGTTTTTTATTAAAATTTTGTTTCCTATGTTGACATATGTTGACATAGAATACTTTTAAATGAATTAATATTTTAAATTTTTATTTTAATTTCTAATTCATTAAATATTGAATGACACAGGGGCGCCTGGGTTGCTCAGTGGGTTAAGCCACTGCCTTCGGCTCGGGTCATGATCTCAGGGACCTGGGATCGAGCCCCGCATCGGGCTCTCTGCTCAGCGGGGAGCCTGCTTCCTCCTCTCTCTCTGCCTGCCTCTCTGCCTACTTGTGATTTCTCTCTGTCAAATAAATAAATAAAATCTTTAAAAATAAATAAATAAAATATTGAATGACACAATCCACATAAACAAAAGTTTTTTGAGGTCTTCAATGTTTAAGAGTATAAAGATATCCTGAGACCAAAAAGTTTAAGAATCACTGTTCTAGGCACTTATTAATGTCACAGCAACTCATACTGAGATGCTTACCTCATTTCCTTTAGGATTTGGAACATATGGTTGCAATGGTTCTATTTGGACTTCAGCTTGAATTGAATGAAATACTTCATCATTGTCTGATGATTCATCTTCTTTGTCCTTTGAAACAAAAAGGAAAATAAATATTTTAATTGTTAAAATGCAAATGATATGAGCAACTATCTTCACAATGTACAACTTAAAAGAATAATTTTCAAATATTAAAATTGCTTTAAACCAGTAGACTCTAATAGTTTTTGGTTCTGGATTCCCTTTGGAATCTAAGGAGATTCTAACTGCATACAGACACACGTGTCTGCATATATTTTCAGGGGGATCATTGACCACCTGCAGCCAATCTATTAGACCCAGGTTAAGAATATCTGGTTTAAGGCTTAACTCATAACCCCAAACTGTCACATTTACTACTCAGTTATAACTGTGAAGTTCGGTCCGCTTGTGCAATGGAAGATCTGTAATATAGCAGTGCAAATATTTCTCACTAATTGGGCTCCAGAAGCTTAGGAAATTTCCCGTTTTCACATTTAAAACAATCAATATTATTCCTTCAACTCATAGAGTAATAAAAATGAGTTTTCTTTTCTTTGGTTAGTTGAAGAATTCACATAAATTTCTAAATGCTAACAAATTTTTAGGCAATTCACAAGATCTATGACTTTGAGCTAGTATCATTTTTTTAAATATTTTCTTTAAAAATCACATATAAAGATACGAATGCCTGCACGAGATCCTAGGATCATGGAATTGGTAACTATTATTTATTGACTTTTTCTTCCATTTTAGAATGGTTTCTCACATGCATAATTAAAACACCAAATGACAAGAAGTAATGCGTCATGCTACTAATGCTATGAGTCTTGCAGGGATGCATACAAATCTTTTTCATAAATGCAAAACCCATTAGATTTAATTGTTACTCTTCCTCATTGAAATTAGTCACTAGCATTTTAGATGCCTTAATTTCAGGCAAATATCACCACTCTAGACTCATACCTCCACTTCTCTATATGTTTTCTTTCTCTTCCTATCTCCCCCTTTATTGGGAATATGCATCCGTTTCCTCTTTGGGGCCTTTCTTCACTTGCTGCTTTTAACTTTTCTCAAGTTAAACATGTTAGGGAAATAACATTCGTTTAATTGATACCAGGCTTTAATTTAGGATTCCTTTATATAAATGGATGCTATGAAGTATTAGAAAACAAGTGCTCTCTTAATCCTATTGACCTCTTTAATTTGCTTATAAAGCCCAGAAACCCTTCTTTGCCAGATTAAATCTGTGGGATAGAATTCTTTAACTCCAGCCAAATTATATCCACTTACATTACAGAATTTGAAAGAATGAAGTTCTGACTATTGGAAAATAAGATCAAGATAGTAACATATTGCATTTCAAGAGTACAGAGATGAATTTGTAACTTGTGTCATGTTCTATGCAGAAACTTCATTGATTAATTATGTAAAATGGTGGAAAATTAGTGAGACAAGTCATACATATGGTAAACACAAAATGCTTTGGAAATTGCTTTTTCTGTTTCATTTTAGCCTGGATTTAAACATCCTAAAATGAAAAAAGAAATGGTACAATTCACTTAAATAGCACAGTTCAACATTCTTTGGGAAGAAAGACAAATTAACTTAGAGGTTGGGGAACAAAACCAAAGTTTCTGTGTGTTTATTTTTAATGAGTTATTTTTAAAATTTTGAACTATGACAGTAATTTTATTTTTTTAAATTTTTAAAATTTAATTTTATTTTATTTCTTTTCAGTGTTCCAGAATTCATTGTTTATGTACCACACCCAGTGCTTCATGCAATATGTGTCCTCCTTAATACCCACCACCAGGCCCTCCCAACCCCCCAACCCCCTCCCCTCCAAAATCTTGTTTGTTTCTCAGAGTCCACCGTCTCTCACGGTTCATCTCTCCCTCCGATTTCCCCCAACTCACTTCTCCTTTCCATCTCCCAATGTCCTCCATGTTGTTCTTTATGTTCCAGTAATTTTCAAAGATCAAATATAGTAATTTTAAAAGTCCTTATGGTGTCCCTTTGTTAGTTAATAATTAAAGTTATATCTCTATAAAGATAAAAAGCAATTACCTGGATCATTCAAGCCAATTTTTCTTTTTCAAATTTAGTCATTATTATCTGGAAATTTTAAGATAATTTACTTGAACTACAAATTATTAAATTAATCTTCTCTGGGACACAAGGATATTTATTTCATTTGGTCTTAACAGAGGGAAACACAGGCATGAACTAGCATGTTTTCTCTGCATATTTGATTCAATTAAAATATCAGAAATTCTTACATTTGCAGCTTGTCTCAATTCTTCCTCGTGCTGATTAAAGATATCCTCCCATCTGTTCTGGTGCCTTCGCCTGCAGGCTTCTAAATCTGAGAGCTCAAACTCTTCAGGTCTCCGTGATAACTTTGCCCGGAACCTCTTTGGTGATAGTCTTTTTGCCAATGCCTGCCTTAGACTAGAAACTTTTGATTTTTTCTTCCGTGCTTGTTCTGGTTGAGAGTAAAACGTGTTTGAAGACAGGTTTTCCATCAAGGTTTGCAGGGGACCAAGTGGCTTTGAGTTATGTGAGTTTGGTGCTCGAAGTAAGCCTCTTGATAGTCCCTCTATCAGTTCTTGAACTGAGCCAACTGCCTGTGGGGACTCTAGTGCCCAGGCCTGTGCTTGAGGTGACCCTTCATTTTGTCCCTCTACTGGAATGAGTACCTGAGTATCCAAATGTAGTGGCAACAGCACATGGTGGTTCTGTGAGAGTAGGGGCAGGAATACCTGGGCATGTACTTGTAAGGACTCAGGTTCTTCTGACTCAGTCTCTGCCTGTGTGGGCTCAGGAGCCTGTTGCTGTACCTCTGGCTGTTCAGGTAGCTGGTTCTGCTCCAGCTGCTGTTCAGGTACCTGGTTCTGCCTCTGCTGTTGTTCAGGGGCCTGACCCTGTCTTTGTTGTTGTTCAGGTATCTGATCTTGCCCCTGAAATTCCTCTGGTACCTGGTCCAGATCCTGTGGCTCTTCTGATGTCTGGGACTGAGCCTGAGCCTGCTGTTCTTTAGGTACCTGTACCTGTACCTGTAGAGACCTAGATGCCTTAACCTGAGCCTGTAGTGGCATAAGCATCCAGGCTGCCCTCCGTAGTCGTGGAGGTGCCTTAATCTGCATCTGTAGGGGCCTAGATGTCTTAGCCTTAACCTGAGCCTGTAGTGGCATAAAGACCCGAGCTGCCCCTTGTAGTCGCTGAGGTGCCTGGGCTTGCCCTTGTAGAGGCCTAGGTGCATTGTCTTGAGCCTGTAGTGGCATGAACACCCTGGCTGCTCCCTGTAGATGCTGAAGTGCCTGGACCTGTGGCTCTTCTCGATCAGGTAACCACCTTGGCTGAGACGGTTCTCCATGCAGAACTCTAAGTGGTCTACATCTACTGCTGGTTGGCAGTCTCAGAAGCTCATGAGTACAAGAAGGTCCTCTGGAAAAACATATAAATGATTGCTATATAAATATTGTCAGTGGAGTGAAGCCATTCGGGGGAAATGCCTTTATTTTAAAAAATGGAAATTTCGTGCAATAAAGATATTTTCAGTAAATCTTTTTTTAATCATTCCTGTAATGTCTGAAATATTCTTTGTATTACTAATATACTCTATTAATTATCGAATAATCTACTTTCTCATGCTATTGCCAGAAATTAAGGAATCTTTGAGTAGTAAGAACAATTTTTCCTCAAAATTTCCTTTCAAATATCTTTTGAAAATATAGAGATAGCTGTTATTTGTTGTATCAGGAGGGATTAAGCTCTTCTGAGTCAAATGTTAATGGGATAGAATCAACTGTCTTACATAAATTGCTAACAACAAATTATATTTGTGATTTATCTAACACACCTGAATCTTCTCATGGTGTACTGCTCCTTAATAGCTTCTTCTCTTTCAAAGATCAGAGGTATTCCTTTTAAGAAAGAGAAAAGATAATGCAAAAACATCAACAGAGGTTAGTGTAATCTACCTTAGTTTTCAGCCTTTAAAGCTCAGGATGTCACGTGAATCACAAGGACAAGAGGGTATATATAACCCTTCAAATCACACTTGGTTGGTAATATGGACCATATCCTGGTTCCTAGGCCTACTTTTGCAGTACAATGAAGCTATTACATACAGACTAATTTCTCTGGGCACAGGAAAGGGAATTTAGCAATTTGGTACCTGCAATCTAAAGAGAAATAATTGAGAAAGACAAAGGAAGAAAGGGACAAGTGAAACTCTTTAGATAGTTGTTGAGCATGGCTTAAAGGTGTGTGATCTAGATGTGAGGACTTTATGGCTTGGGCCCACTTCATCTTTGATCCTTTCAATGAGGGTCATAGAAAATGAGGATCAGGAACACTGGTCTTTCCAATGAGAAGGTAAAAATCTAAATTCTGAATTTTATACTTAACACATTCAACATGTTCAGCTTCTTTCATTTCTGCTATGCTGTACTAAAATATAGAAGCTTACAAACAAGAATGTTCTTTTGAATTTCCCAAATAAAAATGTTTAAGGCAACTGTATTTACATCTATGTAATTCCCACATAAATGTGACTTTTCCTGAAGGTAACATTTTGGAAGCTTGCAACTCTGGAAATTAGCAAATTCTCAAATAGAAATGGGGTCTTCCCACACCCATTTGAGACTAGCTGGTTTTTGTGATGCTGATCCAATGAATTTTCACCAATGGTTAAATAATTTCTTCTGCTTCTCACTCCAAAATAGGATATATATAATTATGTAGATGGAAGAAACTCTACTAAGATCAATCCTGTAGCTATTCTGAGAATGACTTCTATGTTTCCAGTTTCCCCTCTTCCATTATATCACCACTCTCAATACTGCCCATGGTGCCCCAGATTAAATGTGGAATATGCCATACAATACTAAGTTAAAACTTCCTAAGTAGTTTAATCTGGATTTGATGAAAATCCATCCTGCCATTTTTGGTATTAATATATAGAAATTAACTTTTACTAGTATAAATTAGTCCTTTTAATTACTTCTTATAGAGTTGGAGATTAGTACACAAAACAGACTTACTATGGTATACAGAAATTACTTCAAAATTAACAATCAATAGATACATAATTACAAATCTATTTATCTCATTGGAGAGAATTAAAATATCCAAGAAAAGAATAGTAAGGTATAGATTTTATTACCTTTTCATTTATTTTATCTCTTTAGTTAGAAGTTTTCTTAAAATAAAATTGCATATCACAAAATTTTCCTTGAGGCTTTCAAGGTTTTTATAAATATGAACACTTGTCAGTTGTAATTGGCAACAAGTTATAATCATATATATACAGATCAGGTGAGAGAGAATTAACTGCACGTGACATAGTAGTGGAAAAACTAAATGTGGAAGGCCTCAGAATTTTTACTTTTAATCTAATTCTTCAATATTATCTTTTATGACAAAAATGAATAAAATCTGCTCTTATCTAAATATTCATCTGGTAAGATGAAAGTTGACACATGCCAACCTTTTTTCTGTCTCTTTTTAATGATTCCAATAAGATGCTTCTTCAATGACTCAACAACGTGTCCTTCATTTTTTATATTCCGAACAAAAGGATGATGAAGCATGTTTGCAGAAGTAGGACGAAATAGGAAATTTTTTATCATGCACTTTTCCATGAAGTTGTGGAACTTGCGAGACCTAAAAGAAATGAGTCAAAGGGATAAGAGCATCCTCAGCTTGCCATATCTTCTCCCATCCTCACACATATGATACCTTTCAGGTCATATTTTTGGAGAAAGTTGCCTCTAGATATAAATTGTCACATGTCTTAAAGCTTGACAATATACATTATACAACAATCCCACTCAAATCTCAGATAAACCAGAGTCAATGGCATTTAAATAGTAGTAGAACTTCAATGAGTTCAGAAGTCGGTACATGGTACAAAGTCAAGTGGTAGGATGGCAATGGAGTGGTTAATGTGACATATATATATATAACATGTATCTAGATTGGTCAGCCCACAAAAGTCACACTTTGAAGTCTGAATGTTTCACTTGACCACATGCCTTTTAAGCTACATAGTTTTAAATGTAATGACCCAAAAATGGGTGTTAGTAGCACCAGGACTAATCTTATAAAATGGCCCATGAAAACAGAAGTGTCCAGAAAGCCTGAATCTGTGGGGTTATATTGAATCACAAGGAAAAATGTCAGCAATCAAATCACAGCCACCACTTCTAGCAGTTCAAGCTATAAATACTAAAAATAAGCAAGAGTTTCTGACACTCAAACAAAAAGCTTCAGTATAAAGCATTCCCAAGTTAGTTGGCCTTTAACACCCTGAGAGAAAAAATCTTCTCTAGGTCTGTGGATGTTTAGTTTAATGGGCCAAACAACTGAGCTGTATATCACAATCACTGACTACTTATCTAGGCACAGTGAGAAATGTCACAAATGATTTCTGTTGGTCCATGCCACTAATGGAGAAACAACTAAACATGCCATTAATTGCAAGTCAGTGAGGTCATCATAATATACTATGGAAGATATTACTTATATCTAGTTGGCTAGCTAGCTTTCAATGAAAACTAATCATTAAGACCCCCAATTAATGTATTAGTTTTAAGGCAATATTGTCCAACAAAGATGTTGACTACAAAAGCAAGACTAGAAAATTAATTAAAACTCATTTGCTACATAAAAAGTGTCAAGTTAATGTGTTTAGGAGATTAAATCATTCATCTTTACCATCCACTGGATTTGACTTTGGGGGCAGATTCTCGCAAAATAACAAAGAGGGCTTCCAAAGGCTGAAGATTACACAGGGCTGCAAAGGAAAATAGGTATGTTTAGAATGAATGAAAAGGGTAACAACAGAGCAAACTCCTCATTCTAGAGAGGATTCTCGGAGCTCACATATCATGCTGAATAGACATTAAGGAATAAACAGATACAAGATAATATAATCACAGGAAAATTTCATTTTAATTTTTTTTATCCTTAAAATTCTATTTATTTATTTATTTATTTTTAGCTTTTATTTATTTTTTAAATTTTTTTTAGGGGAAAAGTTCATTTTAATGTAAACAGTCCATTATATAAGATCCTCAAGCTTTACCATTGCCAGGTGTGGCAAATTAATTAAATAAACTACACTGGATAAAAATTTCAAAATGTATGATTGATGATTTCTATCTAGAGAAATAAACAAAAACAGAGACAAACACTCTTCTGTACATTGTGTTGTAGGCATCTACACTTGTAAAAATTGAAATATGTCATTACAGGCTTAAAAAGTCAACCAAATTAATAGCTAAGCCCAACAATGTATAAGGAATGATTTATCAGTCTAAAAATATGAGAACAATCTGTTTTGGAAACTGACAGTCCTAAGAAAAGAAGTAGATTTAGTGTAACTATTAAAACACACCCTCTAGAGTAAGATCACCTGGGTTCAAATCCTAGCTCTTTCTTTGTGACTCAGGCAAATTATTTAACCTAATTTGCCCTGGTTTCTTTATCTGAAAAAAAAATCAAAAATTCCTTAAAAGAGTAGCCATGAGGATTGACCTACATGTAAAAGTGTCTGGCATAGAGTGGGCACTTAATAAATATTAGCTATTGGTATTACAATAAAGTTTTAATTATCTCGCACTTCATATCTGTGCCAAATTACAGGAATTCCATTCACTTTTTGAACCACACAGCTTCATAAAGAAAAGCCTATTCCATTATATGCTATATAAATTCATTACTTTGTTGGTCTGAGAATTTTCTGTAAGCTTTCTTATAAGCATTTAAGTATGTCTCTGACTTTGCTTATTTCCTCTTGAGTTTTGAGTAAAGAAAACTGGCAGTGCAGAAAATTTCCAAAGGAGAGCCATACTTTAAATTTCTTCTTTCTTGATATATTTTGTTTTATTAGGTTTTTAGTTTTAACTCCCAGATAGTTAGCACACAATATTATATTAGTTTCAGGTATATAATATAATGATTCAACAATTCTATACATTACTCAGTGTTCATCATGATAAGTGTGCTCTTTGATCTCCATTACCTATTTGACCCCTTTTGCCACCCACCTCCCCTCTGGTATCATCAGTTTGCTTTCTATCGTTGAGTGTGTTTCTTGATATGCCTCTCTCTTTCCCTCTCTCTCTGTCTGCCTTGTTTCTTAAATTCTACATGAGTGAAATCATATGGTATTTGTCTTTCTTTCATTGACTTAGTTCACTTAGCGTAATACTCTAGCTCCATTCATATTGCTGCAAATTGCAAGATTTCATACCACATCTTCTTTATCCACTCACCTATCAATGGACACTTTTGTGATTTAGCTATTGTAAATAATGCTTCAATAAATGTAGGGGTGCATATATCTTCTCAAATGAATTATTTTTGTAATTTTTTGGTAAAAATGCAGTACTGCGATTACTGGATCATAAAGTAGTTCTATTTTTAACTTTTTGAGGAACCTCCATCCTGTTTTCCACAGTGGCTGTACTGGTTTGCATTCTCACCAACAGTACAAGAGGGTTACTTTTTCTCCATATCCTCACCAACAAGTTTTTTTTTTAATTTTTTATTTTTTATAAACATATATTTTTATCCCCAGGGGTACAGGTCTGCTCACCAACAAGTTTTATCTAGTACTACAAGTGTGTCATTTCTGTGAGGACAATTTGATGTTATTGACTCTTCAGAGTCACCATTTATCCTCCAAAATGCATATCTAGAAAAACTACAATGCCAAACTGGCTTCTTGTAATAGAGTGATATAAAGGTGATTGTTAATTTTTCAATTATATAGGTATAAATTAATAGATGTACAGGTTTATAATTGAGGGCAGAGTTATCCCCAAGCTGAAAAGATCAGGATCAAGAGTGCCTGGGTGGCTCAGTAAGCTATGTGTCCAACTCTATATTTTGGTTCAGGTCATGATCTCAGCACCCTGAAATTGAGCCTTGCCTCAGGCTCAGTGTAGAATATGCTTGAGATCCTCTCCCACCCTGTCTGCCCCTCTCCCACAACTCATGGGCTTGCATCTCTATGCACACTCTCTCACACACTCTCTCTGTTCTCTCAAATCAATCAGTCAATCAGTCACTCAATCAGGATCATATTTGATTCTCTTCATTTCTTTACTCTGTCCAGTCAGTCACTAGAATCTGTCCTTTAACATATTTTAAGTGGGTTTGTACAGTATTAAGCGGTTGTCATTTATTAACATTTGAGCATCAAGTAGCACAGACTAAGGAATTTTTCATTAAGGGAAATGAGAAGTCCACAAAAGAATGGAGCATGTGGGTACAAGAGCTATGTCAAACAGTGGACGTTTCCTATATAGTCTAACTTTAGGAATGCCAGTAAATACTCAATTTATCCCATATCTAACATGCCTAAATATTTCACATTAAAGTCTCATTCCTTTGAAATAGCAAATCTCTTAAAAATACATTTCATAGAGGGTATAATGTTAAGTGAAATAAGTCAGAGAAAGACATACACCATTTGATTTCACTCGTATGTGAAATTTAAGAAACAAAATAAATAAAGGAGAATGAACACAAATCCTTAAGAAGGTCCTGGTGTGGGATGGTACAGATCTTCTCTCCTCTGAGAGCCTCTATAGCACCCTTTCTGTTGGAAGTTACTCTCCTTTTTTTTCCCCTTAGTTTTCTGGGAGAGACTCACCAATGAAAGAAAGAAATTTTGTTATCTGGATCTCAGAGGCAATTATCATATAATTGTCACTTTGGAGAGCCACCCCCTCTGAGATGATAATTATCAAAACCTGGCAGATTTCTGCACTTAAATTAATGACAATCATTTCCATCCAAAGTTAATATTCCAGGCAACATTAGAGGCTGGCAAAAGACCAATGTTTTAACAGTGTGGTTATTTCAAGTTGCTCATGACCAAAGTTGCAGCATTTCAATTACTTATTTAGGAATGTTTGTCCTATTTTTGTGTGTGTGAATTAAGAAGCTCCTGATCCTTACACATATTTTGTAAAAAGTTTGCCATTTGTGTACTCCATGTAAAACTCCTCTGTAATCCTTCTGTGAGTTTTCTTCTATGATTTAATATTTTTGAATAAAAAAAATGAAAAAAAAACAAAATAAAGATGAACCAGGAAATACAAATCTGCAAAATGTAGAAAGCTAATTTTCTGGAAAATAAATGGTAAGGAACATTCAGAAACAACAGAAAAAATATTCTACCTGACGCAGTGATGTATTCTAAATAAAAACATGCATCAATACTCATATGAAATACATATTGTGAAGAGAAACAAGAGGAAGAGAGAAGAAGAAGAAGAAGAAGAAGAAGAAGAAGAAGAAGAAGAACTAGAAGAAGAGGAGGAAAATGAGAAGGAGGGGTGGGGGAGGGGAAAGGCAGGGTAAGGGGGAAGAAGAAAGAGATAGAAAAAGGAGGAGAAGTTGCTGATCAATATAATACGAGTATGTTCACAAAAACAAATAATCTAGAGATGAAGAGGGATAATATGCATCTTCCCTTTCTTATTTCAATTTTATATATGTGATATATATAATTTTTCCATCATTGACTTTTTATTTACCCAACATAAATACTTTGTAGTTTTGGAGGGCACTAAAAGAGAGGAAGCAGTAACCTGATCTTAATATCTATCCCAGATTTAATCTAAGCCTCTTCTGTGATATCCTAAGGGACAACAGGAATTCTTAACAATCATGTTACTACTATTTTTACCCCTTGAAATTACTCCCATTGGCCTTGAAGCACAGTACAAAGATGGTCCAAATTTATAAAGCTTGTTGGGTGAACATTGTGCAGATAGAGCATGCAGGAACATCGGAATCTACAGGATCTCAGAAAGGTGGAAGCAAAGAAATTCTACCCCCACTTGCCCGCCCCCCAACAAATACTCCAGGCATTTCCTCACTTCTCAACCAAGAATATCAGGGATGTATTTATCATTTATATCTTTAGATTAATATATTAAAGACAGTTATTATGCTCTGTTTATGGGGGTCATACAATAGATGGTTATCAATCATTTATAGCCAAGTTCACATTTCAATTTCACTTTCCTATCAGAAAGCAGTGTCCTGAGAGAACAGGATGCTGACAGATCATTTATATGATGGAGATGAGGGAGAAACAAGAGGAAATTGAGCCTTCTGAGCAATTAAGGCCACTGGAGTGGCTAAAAGGATCAAGGAAGGCACCAACAGTGGGTTGGAGTGACTTCAAATGAAAAAAAAAATCTGATTTCCCAAATTTAAAGATTGGTTTGATTTCAAAGAAACATGGCAAGATTTTCTTAACTATCACATTCTGAAACAGTAGCAGTGTGTGACTATAAATGTTCTGGAACCTAAATATTCTACCAATCACTATGTGCTGGAATGGCTTTAGATTCTCATTAGTCAGGACTGTAAGTACCAAATACTTTGAAGCCAAATTGAAACAACACTCAATAGCCTAAAATAAGGTATCCTAAGGGAAAATACATCCTCTCTCTCTATATATATATATCTGGCCATTCTGACTAGAACATTTGATAATCATTGAAAAGGTCACCATTTACAGTTTGGCAATAGTGTGACACCTGTGTGACCAGTACAATCTGACTGATACAAGTGGCAGATTTGTACAGCATGCTTCCCCAACTTTTTAATAAATAAACATTTTTACTCACGAGGAGCCCCCTCGGCCATTTCAATAGCAGTGATTCCTACAGACCACACATCACTCTGCGAAAGAAAAAAGTGACCCCAAAAAGTCATTTAACAATGGGAAACTAATAGTATTTAGACTCTCAAAACAATCTTCAGGTGGGAAATTGTCAATGCCAGATCCATTTTATGGGTTTTCTTTTTTCTTTTTTTTTTTTTTTTGTTCTAAGCAATATAATTTTTTAAATTTATTTTTTATTTATTTTCAGCATAACAGTATTCATTATTTTTGCACCACACCCAGTGCTCCATGCAATCCATGCCCTCTCTAATACCCACCACCTGGTTCCCCCAACCTCCCACCCCCGCCCCTTCAAAACCCTCAGATTGTTTTTCAGAGTCCATAGTCTCTCATGGTTCATCTCCCCTTTCAATTTCCCCCAACTCCTTCTCCTCTCTATCTCCCCATGTCCTCCCTGCTATTTGTTATGCTCCACAAAAAAGTGAAACCATATGAGAACCTTCATTATAGGCCGGCGTTATAGGAAGACATTATCTGACCTTTGATCAGCCAGTAACTGCACTACACAACAGGATATGGGACAGTGTTCAGTGTAAGGAAAATTCATCTTGAATATTTCGTTATTGTTGCCTTAACTGAAATAGCAAAAGGAGCTTGCTGTGAACAAACCTATTACATAGATGTATCAGTTGTGTTATCTTAAGTAAATTATTTAACTCTCTGTACCTCAGTTTCACTCTATATAAAATTGAGATAATAACGATATCCATCTCATAGTACTGGTATGAGTATTAAATGGAATAACATACATAAAAGCACTTTCAGTCAGTTCCTTGAATATAGTAAATTGAGAATATAACTATTTTTATTCCAGGAAATTATATTCTAAGAAGCTCAAGGAAATTACCCTCACTATTAACTGTATTTTGTTTTTTAGAACGTGGAAAGGGCACAGGGCTGGAGGTATACTGCCTGGCTGGATGACTTCTACAAAAGTTAACTGAATTCTGAGAATCTCAGTTAATAGACTTTTTAGCTTCAAAGAATTATTGTGATGGTGTAAGTTGAAGTTTTCTTTCAATTTACATGGGGCTAAAAATTAAAAATAAATAATTAATATAAGAGAAAGTCCTTGGAAGACTGCAAAAAGTTGTTCAGATATAAAGCATCCACTTAAAAGTTATTTACAGCAAGCCACTTTAAAGAACATTATGCCTCCACCATCTCCATAGCATGTAACAGCACTAGACTATAAGTTCTCAATAGATCTGCTTGCAGATAAAGCAAAGGGCATTTAAGGGAAAGGGAAAAAAGATGAGACTTGAATTAATCAACTTCAAGTATTGAATCCTAGGTTCCACACAACTAAAACCACAATGAAATGTTTGGATGACTTATGATGTGAAAAGTGAGTGTGGTTTTTCCAGTCTATAGCAAATGGAGAGTACTCTTTCCACATCAGCTTTTTTGAAATGTGTACATAGATGTATACTGTCCAAATTGCAGTTTCAGTGGAAATTTTAATAAATAGCAAGAATTATTTCTTAATTATTCTATTCCACTAGTTTTCAGTGGTTTGGAGGTGAACCATGACAAGGATTTTCTCCTTTACCCTAAGTAATCAAATTATTATTTTTTTCTTTTTGTAGTTAAGTGTGGGGATTAATAATTGACTTTACATTCATTCATTTTTAAGTTTACAAAGTTCTCTGTCCCTGGAAGTTAAATTTCCATATAAAGCTACATAATATAATATCCCCCCAAGGTGTTGCAAGCAACATAAACTAGACATTATTCTTCAAATATAGATAATTCCAATAGTCTACTTTGTCTAAATTCTTAAAAAAATACTATATTTATGTATATAATCAAACCACTATATGAATAGCAGCTAGAGTTTAATGTGAAAGAAGGAGTTGCCTGTTTTTTATTCTTTTATCATTTAAAAGTAAACACTCGTCTAAAGTCCTTTCCAAACTTTGATTCTCACTATCTGAATCCTCACACTTACTCTGTAATCATAGGAGCGTCTGGGATCTTCGTCACAGTCAATCACTTCAGGTGCCATCCAGTATGGTGTTCCAATGAAACTATTTCTCCTCCCATTAGTTCTGCTCACCTGGGCACTCACTCCAAAATCCACTGCAAAATCCAGCATATGTCAGAATAATTAATCAGTAACAAAAAGCTCAATAAGTTATTTCTTTAACTTGGAAAGCCAATACAAAATCCACAATGGATAACAGATTTTCATTCCAGCCCAGAAAACTTTACCATGAAGTCTACTCCAGGAATACTGAGAAATAGGCTTTTGCTGCTATTTATGTTGGAAAGAGACTCAGAAGTGCTATTATAAATCTACAGTAGGTTTGGCTGAGTTTACCACGAATATTAAAAATAAAGTTCCATCAGTATACCCCGAACCTCTGAAGTGATAACATATGTAGTGTTTGGACATGCCACCAAGCTGGAGGAAGACCAACACTATAGGCAACATCTAAGAAATCTAAGACCTATTAGTAGTTTATTAGAAAACCTCACTTATGACATTAGAAAGTCCTATTACACCAATGAAGAAAAATTATTTTTCTGCTACAATTTAGTTCAAATTTTTCTACAGATCTCCTGAACCAGATGCAAATATTCACTGTGGTATCTATATCTTAGTTTAGACTATAAAAGTTCAGTCTTCTATTCATCTGTGGGATACATTATAAGAAAATATTTAGTGTGGTATCCTCAGTAACAGACATAAAAAAAAAAGGCCAAAGTAGACTGGGGTTATTTAGTCCAGAAAAAATAAGAAGAAAAATGAAAGTAGATGAATTTTTTTTCAGGGATGAAAAATGAAGTAAATTTTCTAATTTAGAATGGTTTCCAGGAATCTAAAGGATGGAGAACAATACTGACTGAACAGTAGTTTGAAGAACTTGAGAGAAGAAATGAAAAATTTAGAAGTTAGGAGTTCAAAGTAGATTTAGGGAAGGATTTAACAAAACAAGAAAAGTCTGTAATATGTGAAAGTCATCATTGGATGTTAAACAATCTTATTATCTAGATTTTTTTTGAGAATACATTTTTTTATTTTTTATTTTTTAATCAAAGTTCAGCATTCTTACTATCCCTTGAGGGTGAAATTTAAGGGCAAGAGATACCTATGTTGGCCATGAGTTAATATATATGACATTCAGGGAAGAAAATGAAAAGGGGTGATGATTTCAGAGAAGCAGTAAAAGGTGCATTTTTCTCCTGCTCCACCTCCCTCCCTCCCCAAACAAATTTTCAAATTTTGACTGGTTTTGCAAGCAAGGAAAACACAGCCTAAATAAGTAGAGGATATTGTTAGTGACATGATAGAAAATATAGTTATTTTAAAGGACTCATCCCAATTAAAATATTTGGGGCCTTGCTTAATGCACAAGAAGAAACTTACCGAGTTTTACTTCAGCATTATGAGTCAGTAGCACATTCTGACCTTTGATGTCTCGGTGAATTACACGGTGTGCATGAAGATGAGCTAGGCCCTGATACATAGATAGATAGATACATATTTACATAGATAGATACATATTTATTCAAAAAGTCACATCAATATATATTTTTTCTCTTTTTCTGTTAATGTGCTTAGTATTTTTGGAAGATCTTTCCGTAAGAAAAGTGGTCCAGACTTGCATTTTTCAGACAAAATTCTTTCTTTAGGCTGGAATTACTACAACCAGTTCCCAGAAATTCTACTTTTGGCTATAAGGAAAGGAAAATAAATCAGGACAACCATGAAAGGAAAAGAACACCAAAAAGTAATGTTTTGATACATTGGGCCATATACTTCCCTTTCTAGTCTCCATATTTCCAACTAACCATAAGAATGAAGACATGGACATCTTAAATATCATAGCTCAGCCATTGTCTTACTCTATTCCTCATCCAACCATTTGTTTAATCCAAAATATTTTCTAGTCAACCTTGTAGGCTGAAAATTTGGGGGAATATGGAAATTCATTTTAAAGCATTTGCAATTTGTATTGGCTCACCATGCTGGATCCAACCTATCCATCACTAAAATTAACCTGTGGGGCGCCTGGGTGGCTCAGTGGGTTAAGTCTCTTCCTTCAGCTCAGGTCATGATCCCAGGGTGCTGGGATCAA
Organism: Mustela putorius furo; assembly: GCF_011764305.1. Classification (NCBI taxonomy): domain Eukaryota; kingdom Metazoa; phylum Chordata; class Mammalia; order Carnivora; family Mustelidae; genus Mustela; species Mustela putorius. Next base: position 19,933,309 of record NW_025422049.1, read on the forward strand.
GCCCCACATTGGCTCTCTGCTCAGCAGGGAGCCTGCTTCCTCCTCTCTCTCTCTCTCTGCCTGCCTCTCTGCCTACTTGTGATCTCTCTGTTCAATAAATAAATAAAAATCTTAAAAAAAAAAACGCTAACCTGTGACCTGGCTTCAAAGTGAATTCTCCAAATAATAACTGGGGATTAATAATAGAAGTAACAGTAAAAATGGCTAATATTTATTGAGTCATCAAATTTATTTTAGTTTTTGCCCAGGACTGTGCTAACTGCTTTACATGGAGGAAATTATGAAATCGTCACTGCAATCCATTGAGGATGGTACTAACATCACCCCACATTAAGAAAGTGAGATTTTGAAAATTAAGTAACTGATTAAAGGACACAATAAATGATGAACCGGAAATTAAACTCAGTCCAGAATTTACACTCAAATAGGTACACTATTAACAACAAGTGAATCCAATTAAGATATAAAGAAGACCATTCTAACATTACATATCAGTGGTGCTATTCAGTTCTGTTAATATCCTCCTCTAGTGACCCTAAGAACTTAAACCACAGAGAAAAATTTGAGTGTGGTAGATTAAGAAGATTGTTCTCATCCAGTCTGGTATTCAAAGTAAAGCAAGTTTTAAAAGCAGGACATTATTGAAATAGGATATCTGTCTGCAAAATGGTTATGGATGGTTTGGGTCGACTTTTTTCTTAATCTCTAATGACAGTGCTACTTTTTTTTTAAAGAACTCTAAAAATCTAAATAATGTTATAAATATTCCAAGTGGTTATTTCCATGATCCAATGAACACAATAGTCTAACTCTGACAGAGCCATTAAAAACTATGATTTGGAAGGGCCTGGGTACCCAGCATTCAGTCTACCCAAAGTTAAGGACATCATCTGAAAATCTGCTCTCTCTAAAGCTATTTAGGTTTTTGGTATCCTGATCCAGAGGTTATGTTCAGAATTTCTTGAACCACCCTATAAGGGCAGGTATAAGGTACATTGCATATATTACTCCCAGGTGTTTTCAAGGCCAGGAGAAAATGACTATATGAAGACTCACCTGAAGGATTTCTCGGCAGATATATGCAATCCAATCTTCTTTCAAACTCTGATTTCTGGTCATTCTCACTACATCAGTGACTGAGCCTGCTGCGCATAACTCCATCACCATCTGCAGGGAATCCAGTAAAGTGTCAAGAATTAGAAAGTAATTCTCTGAAAATATCTGGAGTTTCAATCCATATGGCTTGTATTTATATGTGATGTTTAGAGATTAAGACACTGCAAAGACTGGCTTAGTTGTCTGGGGGAGGTCTCTAAAGGCTAGTGGAATTAAAAAAAAAGTTGGAACATTTCCAAGGGTCTGTGGAAGGAGGAAAAGGAGGTATCACACCAGGGATATTTAACTAGGAGGTGGAATTTGAGCTAAGCCTTGAAGGATAGATAATGTTTGAATATACTGAGAAGGAAGAATATTCAGTTTATTGAAAACAGAATGATCACATTCCTTTAGAAACAGGCTTGTAAAGAAGACAAGCCTGAATGATGACTGGAGCTCAAGGGGAAAATACTGCTGCAGGAACAACTTGATTGCATGTGAAAAAGCAGGAAAGCAGGAGCTCAAAAGAACTTATACCTCAAAATTAAGATTTGTATTTATTGTTTTGTTTTTATTTTAAATTCTAGACTATTTTTCCCCTAAGATCCTGGCAAACTACAATTTCAAGGAAGAAACTGTCAATTGCATTCCTATAGGGCATTTTTTCCCCAAATGATTTTACTGCTAAGGAAAAGTCTATTTTAAGGTTACTATCACTGACAGCATCTCATTCAGTTATTACTTTATTAATAGAGTAAATTTATCAGAAAATTTATCTTTTTGCCATCAATGAATCAGGGGGCCAACTAGTACATTACCTTTCCCATTTTAGCTAACCAGAGGACTGGCCAATGTGAAAGAGAATATATCTATTATAAACAACCCAGCAAACTTTTCTTTAAGCACAGGCTTATGCATCAGTGTCTGTGTCAAAATTGTTATGTAAATAAAAAAAACATGTTTTTTTTAACTATAGGCAAGTTAATTAATTTTTGCTGTAGAGGAAGGAAACCAAAAAAATAGGCCCCAAACATGAACATTTAAAAGTCTACTTTAATCACTCTTTAATTTACATTTGTTCACAACTAATATTATAGCATGTCTTTAACCTGAGTATGCTCTCATGAAGCAGAAGAGTAGAATCAAACAAAAGTAGTAACACAAATAAGCCACAAGAGCTCAATTATCATGTTAACTTAAACGGGCACAACATGTACAACTATGGTAATGGAAGAAAAGAGACTCATTTTAAATCATGACAAACTTGATTTAAAGCTATTCATTCAGATGCACCTTGAAAGTCTTGCTAATACTATCTGAGTCAGAAAAGCTCTACTCTGAAAGAAATGTAACACATTCTCAATTATTTTCCCAGCTTTGTATGCATGATGCCTGGCACATACACGATATAAATGGTAATTATTTAGTCATTTACTTACTTTCTATTTGTTTTGATTAACATAGGCAAGAAATTGTAAATGGTCTCATGAAAACTCTTGCTCCACAAATAATTTATTCATCCTTCAGATCGCAGTTCAAGGAAATTTTCTCAAAGAAGAGTTTCTCGTTCTCTAACTTAATTTAGATTCCTTTGTTATTTACCCACATAGAAGCATGCTATTTCCCTTCTGACTAATAATCTATTCATAATGTGTCATTATTTGAGTGCTACCAGTCATTGCAAGTGAACTGTAAGCCCTGATGGGTCAGGGACATGTCTATTCAGCTCATCCATGTATCCTCAGAATCTAGCAGAAGGAATGGCAAATAGATTTTTTTAAAAATATTTCATTTATTTATTTAACAGAGAGAGAGAGAGAGAGAGAGCAAGAGAGCATATGAACAAGCAGGGGGAGCTTCAGGCAGAGGGAAAGGGAGAAGCAGGCTCCCTTCTCTCTGAGCAGGGAGCCAGATGTCAGTCTCAATCTCAGGACCCTGGGATCATGACCTGAGCTGAAGGCAGATGCCTAACCAACTGTCTCCCAGGGGGCCCAAATAGATGGTTCTGAATGGCTATGTTAAATGATTCAATGAATTGAGTACTGTTAAATATATCAATAAGGAGACTGCTATACAGGTAAAAGGAAAAAAATTGTAAGTAAAACTATATTAAAAGATAAATTTTGGTTCTCCTCTCTTCTCATATTAATTTGTTCCATCACATTGATTGATTTGCAGCTTCAGGAGAATAGGTGTTATTTCTTCTTTGAAAGTTTGGTAGAATTCCCCAGGGAATCCGTCAGGTCCTGGGCTCTTGTTTTTTGGGAGGTTTTTGATCACTGCTTCAATCTCGTTACTAGATATCGGTCTATTCGGGTTGTCAATTTCTTCCTGGTTCAATTTTCGGAGTTTATAGTTTTCCAGGAATGCATTCATTTCTTCTAGGTTGCTTAGCTTATTGGCATATAACTGTTGATAATAACTTCTGATGATTGTTTCTACTTCCTTGGTGTTCATTGTGATCTCTTCCTTTTCATTCATAATTTTATGAATTTGGGCTTTCTCTCTTTTCTTTTGGATTAGTGTGGCCAATGGTTTATCGATCTTATTGATTCTTTCAAAAAACCAGCTTCTAGTTTCATTGATACGTTCTACTGTATCTCTGGTTTCTACCTCATTGATCTCAGCTCTAATCTTGATTATTTCCCTTCTTATGTGTGGAGTTGGTTTGATTTGCTATTGATTCTCCACTTCGTTAAGGTGTAGAGACAGCTGGTGTATTCTGGATTTTTCTATTTTTTTTGAAGGAGGCTTGGATGGCTATGTATTTCCCCCTTAGAGCTGCGTTTGCTGTATCCCATAGGTTTTGGATCGAAGTGTCTTCATTCTCGTTGGTTTCCATGAATTTTTCAGTTCTTCTTTGATCTCCTGGTTGATCCAAGCATTCTTAAGCAAGGTGGTCTTTAGCTTCCAGGTGTTTGAGTTCCTTCAGAACTTTTCCTTGTGATTGAGCTCCAGTTTCAAAGCATTGTGATCTGAGAATATGCAGGGAATAATCTCAGTCTTTTGGTATCGCCTGAGTCCTGATTTGTGACCCAGTATGTGGTCTATTCTTGAGAAGGTTCCATGTGCACTTGAGAAGAATGAGTATTCTGTTGCTTTAGGGTGGAATGTTCTGTATATATCTATGAGGTCCATCTGGTCCAATGTGTCATTCAATGCTCTTGTTTCTTTATTGATTTTCAGCTTCGATGATCTATTTCTGAGAGAGGCATGTTAAGATCTCCTACGATTAGTGTATTCATATCAATATGACTCTTTATCTTGATCAACAGTTTTCTTATGTAATTGGCTGCTCCCATATTGGGGGTATAGATATTTATAATTGTTAGATCATCTTAGTGTATAGTCCCTTTAAGAATTATGTAGTGTCCTTCTGTATCTCTGACTACAGTCTTTAGTTTTTGTGTGCCAAAAATATACCAGTAGCCATTAAAGCTATGCAGCAATAGTTAGTAAAATGTCAACTGGAGTTGTCAGAAAATAGAAAATATACTTAGCTGGATATTTGGAAGAAAATAGGGTTAAAGTGAAGATCTGAGGTTCTCAAGGTGTGGTACCCAGACCAGTAGCATCTATATCACCTATGAACTTGTTAAGTTCAGATTCATGGACCCACAGCCCACACCAACTAAATCAGAAACTCTAGGGGTGGAGCTCAGCCATCTGTATTTTATCAGACTTTCCAAGAGATTCTCATGCATGCTAAAGTTTAAACACCATGATTTCAATTCAATCCCTTGTTGAAAACCTTTCTATAATGTCCACATTCTTCCTAAAGCCCATTATATGAAGTGTAACAATCTTTCCTTAAAAACTGAAAATTCTGAAAATTCTTAGTTATTATTTTAGAAAAAGCAATGCTATTCTTGACTTGACCTGCAAATGGAAATGTAGCTGGCAAGTGTATACTGACTTCACTTATGTTCTAAATATCCCCTTTTAAATAAGCATATCTTTGACCAAAACTCATATTCTTGTAATTTGACTGTTTCTGCTATAGTGGGAAGCAACAACAATTCTGCCAATGGTAGTGTAGGTTTTAGATGCCCTCTAAAATTTACATATCATTGATTAGTAATTTGTGATAGTATAGACATAAAATGACAAAGTAAAAGGAAAAGTCACCTAACTAACCATTTAGAAAAGAACGGCTAGGAGTTATGTTTAAACATAAGTACATATACTTAAAAACAATTAAATGCACCCCTACGTTAATACCAAACACTAATTTGAATTTATACTTATCCAGTCACCATTTGCAAGTCCATACCTCTAATATACCAGTAAATGTACATAAAAAGTTAAAAGCGTTAAATATAGCAAAACTATATTTAAGAAATATGTTAGATATTCCCAGTATTCATTTGAGTCCTTCCTTATTTTACTCTGAAGTCCCTCACCAGGAACTTCAGTTTCCTGAAATCATTCCATATTTATCACTCCCATCTCCAGGAATCAGAACACACTTTGTCACACTACTTTGAGCAGTTGAGTTCTTAAATTTTCCTGTAGGTACACAAAAGTGACATCTAGGTTTATGAAAATTTATTTCCTCAGGTGAGACTTAGTCTTAGGAAGTAAGATCAAGGTAATTAAATACATACCCAAAGTTGGTGCCTCTGGCCAGGGGGGCTCAGCTTGAAAAAAGCACCATAGAAAGATACAATGTTTTTGTGGAAAGAGTACTTCTTCAAAAGGTTGAGTTCAGTCCTGAGATCCTCTTCCTCATCCTGTAGAATAAGAATAGACAATAGATGATAAAGCTCTTAAGCTATGCCAGTTAATAACTGTGGGATCCTAACTTATGGTAAAACAAGGGAAATCCTATGACTACCCATTACCTCACAGAGCAATTTATAATAAAGTCTCATTTAGAAATGTCAGAGAATGAAGACTTCTGGTTAACTGGAAATCTGGGAGAAAATAAAGCTTAACTGAAGATCCTTTAAATTCAGTGTTTCTCAAAATATGAACCTTATACAAGCAGCAGTGGCCGCTGTTTAAACTTTTCACTGAATAGAATCATTATATTTTTGTTTATTTTGTAACAGTCTTATTGAGATAATTTATAAACTATATAATTTATCCATTTAAAGTATAAAATTCGGGATGCCTGGGTGGCTCAGTTGGTTAAGCCACTGCCTTTGGCTCAGGTCATGATCCCGGGGTCCAAGGACCGAGTCCCAGATCAGGCTCCTTGCTCAGCAGGGAGCCTGCTTCTCTCTCCACCTATGCCTGCCACTCTGCCTGCTTGTACCCTCATGCTATCTTTTTCTCTCTCTGACAAGCAAATAAATAAAATCTATAAAGTATAAAATTCAATGGTTTTTAGTATATTTACAGAATTATGCAACCATCACCACAATCTACTTTAAAACATTTTTATCTCCCCAAAGGAAACTTTTAACTCTTTAGTTATCACTCCCAAATTCTGCCACACACACATCCCAGCTTTATTGAACCCATAATATATTTTCTATTTCTTTAGATATATTTATCTTGAACATGTTATATAAATGAAAACCATATAGTATGTGGACTTCTGTGATTTTTTTCTGAAAGTTATCCCCTTATACAGCATATCACTATTTTATTCATTTTTCACTCATTAACTGATAGATATTTAGGTTATTCCCACCTTTTGGCTATTACAAATAATGCTATTGTGGACATTCATATCATGTTTTTATATAAATATATGTTTTTATATCTTTTTGGTATATACCTCGGAATTAAATTGTTAGGTCAAATGGTAACTCCATATTTAACATTTTGACAAAATACCAAAATTGTTTCCCAAGTGCTATACCTATTTTTACTCCCAACGGTAATGATAATTTTAATTTCTCCATACCCTCATCAACACTTACTATTTTCTGTTTTATCACTTTAGCCATCCTAGTGGTTTTCAATCACATTGTGATTTTCCCTTGTAATTCCTTGATGACTAATCACATCAATGATCTGTTCATGTACTCATTAGCCATTTGTGTACGATCTTCAGAGGAATGTCTAATTGAAAATCTTTGCCTTTGTTTTCTAATTGGGTTATTTGTCTTTTTATTATGAATTGTAAGATTTATTTATATATTCTAGATCTAAATACTTTATAAGGTGTATGATTTGCAAACATTTTCTCCCATTCTGATCTTGATAGTGTCTTTTGAGAAACAAAATTTTTAATTTTGGTAAAGTCTGATTTATTGATTTCTTGTCTTTTTTGTTTGTACTTTTGGTGTCATATCTAAGGATCCATTGCCAAATCTAAAGTGATGAAGATTTATCCAAATGTTTTCTTCTACATGTTTTATTGTTTTAATTCTCACATTTAAGCCTTTGATCATTTTGAACTAATCTTCATAAAAACAAGGGGTGTAAGTTCATTTTTTACACGGGAACATCTAGTTGTCTCAGCATTATTTGTTGAAAAGATTATTCTTCTCCGTGAATTGTCTTTTTAACCTTGTCAATGCTGAATGAAATAAGTCAAGCAGAGAGAGTCAATTATCATATGGTTTCACTGACTTGTGGAGCATAAGGAATAACACAAAGGACATTGGGTGAAGAAGGGGAGAAGTGAGTTTGGGGAAATCGGAGGAGGAGACAAACCATGAGAGACTGTGGACTCTAAGAAACAGACTGAGGGTTTTGGAGGGGGTGGGGTGGGGGGTTGGGAGGGCCTGATGGTGGATATTAAGGAGGGCACGTATTGCATGGAGCACTGGGTGTGGTGCATAAACAATGAATCTTGGAACACTGCAAAAATAAAATAAAATTTTAAACAATCCATTAACCATAGATATATGGAAATAGTCCTATTCCACTGATCTGTATGTCTATCCTTATGTCTGTACCACACTGACTTGGTTTATGACTCATTGGATTTTTAAGATACAGGTTTGATCTGTGCTAATCTTTTGTAAAGATATGCTTAAAGTCATTGGTTTTCTTAATCACAACAGTGATACATATGGATAAAATGTATTTATATATGTAAAGTAAAACATGTAAATGCTATACACTTACTAAATGTCGTTCTACTAGTGGTAACAGTTGAGTGTATATTCCTTCAGTCATTTTTATTTCTCCAGTTATTTTTATTTCTCCAGAATATATACATATCTCACTACTCTGCAACTTGCATGTCTTACCCAATACCTAAATTGTATGTTTCTATATCAATAAACATAAATGCATTTCCTTTTTATGGATGCATAGAATTGTGCAGATTAAAGATATGGGTATGCACTCAGGGGACAGGTCAGGGGCAAAGGTATTATTTTTGAGGATTATCTCTATAGTGATAATTGAAGCCACCCTTTCGAATGGGATTTCCAAGGTAGAATACATAATTTCAAGAGACATTTTTAGTGAAAGACAGTATGATGTCATCAGAAAAGAGCATCTAGGGACACCTGCGTGGCTCAGTCAGCTAAGCATCCAACTCTTGGTTTGGGCTCAGGTCATGATCTCAGGTTCCCAGTGTGGAACTTAAGCTTAAGATTCTCTTTCTCCCTCTCCTTCTGCTTCTTCCTTCCCCACCTCTCTTTCTCACTCTATATAAATAAATAAATAAATAAATAAATAAAAGAACATCTACACTGGACATTAGGACACCTAGGTTTTACCCCCACTAACAACTACCCCTTGGAAATTCACTTTGTCTTCCAGACGTTGAATTTATCCTCAGAAACCTGATGGAAGTTGGTAGCCATTATTTATCTCCATGGAACATTAGTGGAGCTAAATGGGACAATTAATTGAAAGTCCTTTGGAGTCTTTGAAAGAAGAATGTTATAAATGCAGGGTATTATCATACAGTATCTTTGTTTCTTGACCTTCTCATTTCCATTTGAGTGTTATCAGAACTATGCAGCTTTCTCCACTTCTTGCCCTAATCTACAAACATCAGCAACTTCTGTTTCCATCACTTTTATTATACTGGAGGGAATGAGAAATTATTCTCTCCCTAAGATTCAGCTGTCCCCTTATACCATGACAACCAAGTAGTTTCCATATGTTCCATAATCTATCTGTAACTATTTGAGCCAATCTAAGAAAAGCTCTTTGCTTCTCAATAATTTAAAAATCATCACACTTTATGTGTATAGAGGTGTAATGCATTGAAGAAAAATATTCTAAAATGTTAACTTTAAAAAAGTAACTTAAATTGTTTAGGAATTTCCAGTGAGCATATCATTGGTTTATGCATTTAGATATCATTTAGATATCATATCCCCTTAATTACCAGGAAATAAGATTCACATACATGAATGACAACCATTGATGAATACAGGATAGTGCATAATGAAGTTGAGGGTGATATGAAATGACTCAGGAAGTGATTATACTTGACAAATGATTAACCACATGGGTCCTTTGAATTCCTACTAGCTCTAAACGTCATTTGATTATAAATAAAAAAGTTCTACTGCATCTATAAAAGTTCAATTTATATAACCTTTTCAAGAGTACTCTTATACAAAGTAAATATATGTTGTAGTACGTAAATAAATACTATTTGACCAAAAAGTGTAATTTTTATTTATTTTTTTTAAAAATTTGAGTATATTCTTGAAACAAGATGGGATTGGGAGGGAGACAAACCATAAGTGACTCCTAATCTCACAAAACAAACTGAGGGTTGCTGGGGGGAGGGGGTTTGGGAGAAGGGGGTGGTATTATGGACATTGGGGAGGGTATGTGTTTTGGTGAGTGCTGTGAAGTGTGTAAACCTGGTGATTCACAGACCTGTACCCCTGGGGATAAAAATATATGTTTATAAAAAATAAAAAATTATATTAAAAAAAAGATAAAAAAAAATTTGAGTATAGTTGACATACAATGTTACATTAGTTTCAGGCATATGACATAGTGATTCAACTTCTCTATATGTTACGCTATGCTTACCGCAAGTATAGATACCATCCTTCACCACACAGCGCTATTATAATACCATTGACTGCATTCCCTATCCTCACCTTTCATCCCTGTGGCTTCTTCATCTCATAAATGGAAGCCTGTATCTCCCAATCCCCTTCACTTATTTTACCCATCCCTTCACTTTCTCCCCTCTGGTAACCATCACTTTGTTTTCTGTATTTATAGGTTTGACTCTGCTGTTTGTTTATTCATTTGTTTTTTTAGATTCTACATGAGTGAGATCATATGGTATTTGTCTTTCTGAGTCTGACTTATTTTACCTAGTAGGATGGCTAAATTAAAAAAAAACAAGAAATAACAAATGTTGGAAAAGATATGGAGAAAGAGGAACATTTATGCACTGTTGGCAGGAATGTAAATTGGTATAGCCACTGTGGAAAACAGTATGGAGGTTCCTCAAAAAACTAAAAATAGAAGACTTTTTAATTAAAAATAGTTGAGTTCCTGTTCTGAAATCCAGTGAAAAAGGATACCTTTGACTTCTCTGAGGCAATGAATCAGAAAAGGGTCAATTGGCATGTAAAGTAATTAGGGAACTAACTTCTATCTTTAGTTCTCCCCCAAATTTCCCTCTATTAGCTTGACTTGATGACCTAGGGGTAGGGGAAAATACATCTTTTAGCTGAAATTAGTAGGTAATTGAATGTATCTAGTCAGTTATCATTTTCCTTTTTAGCTTATTCTCTGAGACCCTATAGAAGAGATGGACATTTTTTTTAATATTTAGCAACAGTGTGGTTAGACTTTAAAAATAGGTATGAAATAAATATAAGGCAAAGAACTAGGTTCTGAAATGTCCCCAAGTATTCATAATATATCTTGGAAAAAGTTTGAAATCTCAGAGAAATGACTAGCTGCTGCAGAACATTCTTTGACATTTCTCTGGAATTTTCCAGTGGATTTATCCATAAATATTCAACAACTAGAAAATAAATCTAGATATCTATTTGTCTTTGGGGGAAGGAGAGGGACCTGGTTTCTCCAGCTGGAAACCCAATGACAGTTTCTCTCTCTGTATTTATTATGTAATAAAGGCAGAAATAAATAAAACAATCAGCTTGTAGCATGAGAATTATATAGAAGTTCAAGTTCCAGTCTCATCCCAGCTTCCCAAGGAAGCTCAGTTAATAAGCTCCCTTTGAAATCTGTTAACCTGTTTTCCACAAAGCTAAAAGTTGATCCTTGTGACTAAATCTTTCCATATAGGAACACTGAACTTTCTGCTTTCCCTCTGATGTGGTTGTCCTTTGAAGTGGTAACAACATCTGCCGTCATATAGAAAAAAACCTCAGGAACTACCAATTCTGTATGTACGCTCTAAGTTCCTAGAAAGACACCATAGTTGTGCTGACAGGAATATGAATTCATAGAGTGTGATCCATAGGAATGAGATGATGGTGTGAGGGTAAGAACAAAAAGAACATGTAAAAGAAGCAGGGGCCAGACAGAGTCCTTTAATTTATTTGGTAGTTTGATTATCAAAGAGCTTTTTTCTTCTTTCTTTCTGATTTAGAAAGTTAATGTCCCCAAGCAAGAATAGAATGGCTGGGCTCCAGGAAGCTATGCAGTTGCATTTGACCACATTTTTAACCCTGTTTATAAGTAGGCCAAATATGCTGGTGCCATTTTACCTATGAGGAATCTGAGGCCTAGAGAGACAGGACCAGTTTTCCAAGTATTTCTTAGCCATTTAGTGATAGACATGGGCTTTAAACTTGTGTGTTTGAACTTCCACATTATTGCTATTTCCATAAACCCCTGACTCAAAGAGATGTGTATGCAAGTCACAAACTTATCCCAAAGGATTCAAGATGATTAGAGATGCTAACTGGCTGATCAGCTAGCAGTTATTTTTCTTACTAAAATATATAATCATAGAGTTCAAAGTTCCCAACTAAAGAAACTTTTAAGAGTGAGTTTCCCACATAAATGTAAACTCCCCCAAAACCAATAAACTAAGATCAGATATGTTTGGAAAGCATTAGTGTGTTTGCCATTCTCAATTAACAGGAAGTCGAGCTTTTGAGAAACACATAAGTACATTATATCCATCAGGTCAAGCGGGTAATTTAAAACTCTCACACATATCCTAGTAATATGATGCTATAGCATTTCCTGGCTCAGGGCCAGGTCATCCCAGAGTAGCATGAATATCCTAATTTTTGTCAAAAAGAGGCAGCTCAAAGATACCACAACTTCTTTTATAATTTCACCCAATTGTAGAACTGAAATATTTTTCCCTGTGGAAAGAATACCAGAAAGGGTTTGGGGAAGAAGGGGATTTATTAACAGAAATATTTGATGAAGGCAAAATTAGTCAGACAATTATATTTTTCATTTTTTACCCTTTGCAGCTTCTTGATCTACCAAAGCATGCTATTAATCAGTACTATCTGTTTCATTTGGATATGCTTTGTCTCCTGAGATACACTCTAAACAAAACAAGAGCCTGGTGCTTACTAGATGGATCATGAAGCTATTTATCAATACTTTTCTAATATAAATACAAAGTTTTTCTGAATGTGATTGTGTTAGTGGAAAAAGTTATTTTACATCCTGAGATCATATATATTAAGACAAAAAAGGTTGAAAAATATTCAAATACCAGATAACTAAGGAGGAAAGTAGGAAAAAAAAATATCAATGAATTATATTGATAAGAGCAGGAATTCTGCTTTTAGGTCCACAGAATATTCTGATAGATCACTAATATCTACCAAAAAAGAATTTTATTTGTCTGATCTTATTTAAGAGCCAGAAAATTATTAGAGTCATGGAGACTGCTTTGTAAGACAGTTAAAAAGCTTCAAGTAGAAAGTATCTTCAGACTCTTTTATACTTTTGAGTACTATGGCCAGGAAGACTTTTAGGCTGGATAACCTATGGTTTTGTCTGCTATTGTTCTTACAACAAAAAAGAGTAGTCTTCATTTAGCAATGCTTCTTAGAATCATACTAGGGGAATAACCAGTCTGAAATATCCTATAAAGGTGTTAAAAAAGACCTGAAAAGGCCAATTTAAGGCAAAATCTTCTCTTGGTTTTGTTATTTTTTGTGTTGCTTCTCAGCCACAGGGCTCTATGCTCTGTAGATATAATCCATCCTTCACCTGCTGTCAATACTTACCTGTTCAGGGAAACATTTCTTCTAGCTCCAGCTTTCTGACAGATGTTAGTGTTCAAATGTAATGATTGAATCTATGTGAATGTGTTAAAAGATAGCATGTTATCACTTCCAGGTTAGTGGCAGCCTTCTAGAGATAATGATACAAAGGGTTAAATTTGAAAATTAAAGGAAAGACAACTTGAGAGCTAATTGGGACTTTCAGTACTCACACTGTATCTCCATCCGACAGACTTTTGATATTTATTCACTCTCACTCTCCTTCCTATTTCAGGTAAAGCAGTCTGTAAAACCAAGAACAAAATGTTATTAGATGCATTGGTACACTCTGAAAATGATTTATTTTTAATTGTTTTGTGTTCTCTTGGCACTAAATGGAAGAGTAACATGATATTCTTCCTCTGAATTTTCACTAATAATTTTACTTAAATAAGATTCTTATATATACAGAAACTTGGCACTAAATTCACAGTAACAGATTTAACTGCCATATTGATGGGAAAATTACAATTTGATGTTAGTAAAGTGTTATTTCTCCTTACAAAACAAAGTAATTGATATTATTTATGGGCTGAACACACTTTCTGAATATTTCAAAAGTTAAAGTATCTAAAATGTAGATTAAATGTAGGTGAAAGTTCTTTCAAGTCAAAATAAGGAAATAAGTATTTTAGAAGGTAGCACTCAAAAAGTACTAGGTTTATTATTTGGAAGCCATGGTTTGTAGGGCAAAATAAACCCACAAAACTTCAAAAGCTCTTGAAATTCACATTGGTTTGCAACATTTTTTTCAACATTTGACGTTTATTGTTAAAATAAAAGACGTAAAACTCCTTAAATCATTTCAGCAATTAACTCCCTGCACAAATTGGAAAAGAAGTTTATGACATTGACAACAGTTCAGTGAATATATATAGTTTTTCAATCATAACATTTGATCATTTTTCTTTAGGGTATAGTGAAGTGAAAATTTTTTGACCTTTTCTATGTTCATGCTAATATTATCTTGAGAAAGTGAGGCAGTCATGCTGAAGAAAGAAGACAGAAATCAGTGCTTAGCAAATTCTATGACAATATGCTATGAACCATGACCCAAATTTATGAATGCTAGCAGGAACAGTTCCAGTTAAACTGTCTCTCTTGCTCATCAGTCAGAAAATGCCTGAAAAATGTACATCTTTGACAAGTTCTTTCCTTCTACCCATCACAGAGAATCTAATGGTCTCAGTTCTCAAAAGGAAACGTTGGGACAGGGAAAAATATGTGATGAAACACAGAAGGATGAACATAATATTAGAGGAACTCTCCTCTTTGCTATCCCTAGAAACAGATAATCAACTAGAAATAGTCAGGAATATAGATATTTTCTTCATTCTTATAGAATGCCAAAATATGTGGACCTTTCACTGTGAAACATTTTTTTATGTGTAAATATATTAAATCTATAACAAAGATACTATACTAACAGAATTAATATTAAATGACAAATATAAAAATCCAGATTAACATAATTATAATTATCTATAATAATGATTAAAAAACAAATATTTTCCGAGCTGTTTATCTCAATACCATAGTCCATTAAGTGAACAGAATATGGACAAGATATATTACCTTACGAGCATTCATCACTTTAACAGCTGTAAATGCACCAGTTTTTTCATGGAGTCCCTGAAACACAGGATAGTAATAAACATTAAATGCTATCCATATAATCAAGAAGTATTCATGGATGAATAGATAAAGAAGATGGATATATATGTATATATATGAATATTATTCAGCAATAAAAAAGGAAATCTTGCTATTTGCAATAACACTGAACTAGACAGTATAATGCTAAGTGAAATAAGTCAGAGATAGACAAATACCACATAATTTCTCTCATATGTGGAATATAAGAAACAAAACAAATGATAAAAAAAATAAAAAAAATAGACTCTTAACTATAGAGAACAAACTGATGGTTACTAAAGGGGAGGTGGGAGGATGGGTGAAATAGGTAAAAGGAATTAAAAGTGCACTTCTCTTGAAGAGCACTGAGTAATGTATAGAATTGTTAAATCATCCCCATGCGGGGCTTTATTCCAAGACCCATGAGACCATGACCGGAGCTGAAATCATGAGTTCAGTGTTTAACGAATGGAGTCACACAGGCACCCCTAAACTATGAATATTTAAAGGAATTCCAACTGGCTCACTTGAAAAATCAAGCAAGTTTAAGGAGTAGTTTTCCTTTTTTGTGTTTGTATTAAAATAGTGGACATAACTGCCCATTTGAAAGCACTGATTTCTTAGTATCTTTAAGTTGATTTACATGGCACCAGAGCATCTATATGAAAAGTAAAAATTTCAGATTGAAGATAGGGGAAAAGGCGATGTTAATACTCAACATTTTTCAACTGATTATGTGGTATTGTGTAGACATATATTCCCAGTGGACTCCTCTTATACACCAAACAAGGTTTTTTTTTTTCCCCATAAGGATCACAGGTAAGAGTGATACATAAGTAATCCAATGACCTGTAAACTGTTTAGCAAGCCTTCAGTCATGAGAACCAATGATATTTATGGAAGGAAGAAGTCCTGAAAGATTCTTTTTTTTTTTTTAAGATTTTATTTATTTATTTATTTTAGAGAGTGAGAATGGAAACAAGAGGAGGAACAAAGGGGGAAGAACTCTGCACTGAGCATGGAGCCCCATACAGGGCTCTATCTCAGGACCCTGAGATCATGACTTGAGCTTAAACCAAGCCAGACACTTAACTGAACCCCAGGGGCCCCCAAAAGATTCTTTCTTATTGAAAACATTATGAATTCTAAAAATTTAGTCTTATCCTAAATGCAAGTACAAGTTATAGATTTATAAATTTTTAAAAAAAGGACATAGATGTTTGGAATCAGAGCTTTCATTTTGTGGCTGGTGCTTTTTAAAATGTTTCAACTTATAGGGACACCTGGGAGGCACAGTCAGGCATCCAACTCTTGGTTTCAGCTCAGCTCATGAACACAGGGTCATGAGACTGATCTCCAGGCGGGGGCTACATGATCAGGGCAGAATCTGCTTGAGATTCTCTCACTCTGTCTCCCCCAGCTCTCCCCCTACTCTCCCACTCTCTTTCTTTCTCTCTCTCTCTAAATAAATAAAATCATTAAAAATATTTCAACTTGTAGTCATAGAAAAAAATCCAGTTTTATATTTACAGGAGTAAGGTTTCAACTGAAAATATAATGCCTTATCTAGCAGAAGAATTGATTTGGGGGCTACAGTGAGTTAGATAGTGTCTCTCCCAAATTTAGATTAATGCATAATTTCAGAATGTGACCTTAATTGAAAATAAGGTCTTTGCACATGTAATCAAGTTAAATGAGGTCATACTGGATTACAGTGGCCAGTGATTGCAGTCTTGGCAAGAGAAAGGGGAGGGAGATTTGGACACAGAGACATGGACACAGACACAAAAATTTGATAGCAATGTGAAGACAGAAGAAACTGGAGTGATGCAGCGATAAACCACGGGATTCCAAGGATTGCTGACAACCACTAGAAGCTATGAAGAGGGAAAAAATCTTCTTCCTTAGAACTTTCAGGAGGAAAATGGCCCTGTAGCCTTCTAGCCTTGAGAACTGTGAGAGAATAAATAACCCCTTATCAGATAGATGGTTTGCAAATATTTTCTACCGTTCTATATGATGCCTTTTTATTTTGTTGATGATTTCTTTTGTTGTGCAGAAATTTTAGTTTGATGTAGTCTCACTTATTTATTTTTGCTTTTGTTGCTTGTGCTTTTGGTGTCATACCCAAAAAAGTGTTACCAAGACCAATGTCAAGAAGATTTTCCTCAAGTGAGGTACAGCATACCTCACTCCTATGCTTTCTTCTAGGATATTCAAGTTTCAGGTTATTTAAATCTTTAATACATTTTGAGTTAATTTTTGTGAATGGTGTAAAAAAGGGGTTCAATTTCATTCTTTTGTATGTGGATATGTGAATATGTTGGAAACTCCCATGTTCACTTGCATCTCTGGGAGAAAATACACATTTTTTTTTAAATTTTGCTCTTACAAATTATTGTTTTAAAACTTATTTTATTTATTGTATTTATTATTTTTTTAAAGATTTTATTTATTTGACAGACAGAGATCTCAAGTAGGCAGAGAGGCAGGCAGAGAGAGAGAGAGAGAGAGGGAGAAGAGGAAGCAAGCTCCTCGCTGAGCAGAGAGCCTGATGCAGGACTTGATCCCAGGATCCTGAGATCATGACCTAAGCAGAAGGCAGAGGCTTTTACCCACTAAGACACTGAGGCATCCAAGTTTTTATTATTTAAAATTAATTATTTTATTTTGACTTACAAATTATTGTTTTCCTAATCATTTATAAAAGCCTAGTTAGTCAAAATTTTCCCACATCTGTATGCACAAATATGACAGCTTGAAAACTGGTTCTCATACATCCTTAAAGGAGTTAAAAATATTTCCTTCTTTGACTCTAAGAGGATACTTATGGGCCAAATTTCTATTCTGTGTTACTCAAATATGTGGCACATTAGGAAGGATAATAGCCATATGTTGTCTCATATGACCAGTGGTTAGTAAACCACAGAGCTTTTAAAAGGCTAGGTTAGAATACACAGTTATCATACTCATGACACACATTTAGTGAGATAACGGAATGTCTTTAAAAGATGTCACCAAAGGCCATAGAACAGAGATAACCAACTTGGTTCTTATTACCTGTGATTTATTATCTCACTTGAGAGTTGCATGAACACATTTTGTCAGACAAAGTATCCTAATGTGGGGTTTGGTAAACATATTCACTGTGTCTATAGAGGAATTAAACTCCAGATCTTGAAACCATATCTGGTTTAATATGCCTAACCATTTTTCAAGATTGGGTGATGGGCATTAAGGAAGGCACGTGATGTGATGAGCACTGAGTGTTACATACAACTGATGAATTATTGAACACTACATCTGAATCTAATGATTCATGTTGGCTAATTGAATTTAAGTAAAAAATGGAAAATTTTTGCTTGTTAACCTAGTATTTTTGAGAATTCCTTGACATGTAAGTTTTCACTTCAAATAATTTTAGATTTCAAGAATAGTTTCAAAGATCATACAGACCATTTCTGTTTATCCTCCAGTTTATCCTAACTGCTTCTAATGTTAACATATTTTTATTATTATTATTTTAATGTTATCATCCTATATGACCAAAGCACAATTGTCACAAGTAAGAATCAATATTATTACTCTTAACCACATTGTAGTCCTTATTCCTATTTCCCCAGTTTTTTCACTAATATCCTTCTTGTAAGTCTCAGACTGGGATTTTACATTCCATTTAGCCATTATACCTCCTTAGGCCCTTTCAATCTGTGATAGTTTCTTAGTATTTCTTGTTTTTCATGACCTTGACAGTTTTCAAAAGTACTGGTCAAGTATTTTGTACAGCATACCTCACTTTGCGTTTGTCTGATGTTTCTCATAATTAGACTGAGGTTATGGGTTTGGGAAAAGAACATCAGAGAGGTGAAGTGCCCTTCTCACCACATCACACCAGGAGTATTTGGTATGACCATGACTGATCACCAGTGATGTTAATCTTGAGTATTTGGTGAAAGTGATGTCTGCCAAGTTTCTCCAAGGTAAAGTTACAAGTTTTCTCTTTCATACTCTATTCATTAGAAGTGTTTGATGTTAGTTTTGCTAAGGGGTAACACTATCTTCCAGCGTTTATCCAGAGATCTAGAAGTCATCTTGAGATAAACTAATTGTTCAGTGGTGCCACCTTGTGGTTCACTGGCCATATAGAAGCTGTTCTGTGATCTCAACTGAAGGCCATGTTGTCATAGGTCGTCTCCCTCAATGAGATGTTGAACCAAAACCAGCAAATCCAATTTCTAGAATGTACCTTTTTTTCATTTGCAGTATATGTTTTATAAGAAATTAATTTTAAACACCATTTGTTGAAAAGACACGTAGAGATATTAAAAAAAAGAAGTTTGGTTTTGAATTCTAGATTGAGTGTTAAATAACCTCACAGTTTTTGCTGGTCTTTGTGAATATTATACAGTAAAATCACACAGAAAGTCTTAAACTATAGATGTGGGCTTTTCTCTGCTTTTTCCCCTACAATCAATAATACCACTAGTATCATGCAGGAGTCACTAGTTTCACTGTATTAGCAAAGATTCCTGAAACAGAGTTTGCATGCAATGTATGACTTTTTAATAAATTCTCAAGCATCACAAAGCAAAGAGAAGAAAATTCTCCTAGCCCCTACTCCTATTATAAGAAAAGAAACTGTTGCTTAAATCTATTGTGTAAGTTCACAGACCCTCTCATATTTGAATAACAGAAGATGATATGTAGTAACAATGATTTGTAGCCATTCTGGACGTGAAGTTTAAACCTACTGACATTCAGAATCAAGTAATCTATATCTTCACCTCAGGCAGTTCTTTGTCTTGTCATCAAGCTCATTCAACTTATTCAAGTTTAATTATTAATAGATGCATCTCATATAATTTAAGGGACAACAGAAGGTCAAGTACTCAAAAAAATCCCCCTCCACCCCACTACCTGCAAAAGTGCAAAAATCATTAATAATGTCCTCAATTTTATTAAGGTAATAAAACTCCCTGATTATTCAAATGTTAACTAAGAGAAAGACACACTGAGTTATTATTTGTCATTAACACTTTATCATAAGTTGGATGATCAGATTAGATAACTGCAAGAATGGCAATGAGCAGTTAGGTGTTGGTGGAAACAGAAGGTGGAGAAAGGAAATTATTAGAGTCTGAAGAGTTCCAGGAAAGGTTGTCCCTGGAATGGAGAACAAAGTAAAAATGAGTGAGAAGGGATATTCAAAGTGTGAAGGGAGGTAAAAATGAGGTGGGTGGTTGGAGAAGTGAAAAGACAAAATGTGACAAGTCTCGATTTTATTAGAGGAATTTACAGTTTTTACAATGTATACACATGAAACAATTAGAGAATAGAACCATATGCAAAGGCTAATTGTCAACATGAATCCTTGGGTGCCAAATACAGCTTAAATACAGTTGAAAGGGTTTAAGAGAATGAAAATGTATTGCCATGTGAAGGTCTTAAATAAAATCCTAAAAAACAAATCCCTGAGTAATTTATGTTCCTACAACTATTTTCTAGGGCTGTCTAAAAGACAATAATTGGGACAAATGTGTATTCTTTTTCCAGGACCACCTGAAATTATCCAGGAAAGAACATAAATTCCTCAATGTGTTGATTTCAATTTAGCAAGAATTTGTGTTCTTAAGTAATTAATTTAGATAATCAAATAAGCAGCATTATTTAGTCTGTTTCCCCCAGGCAAAACACTTTATGACTGTTCTATTGCTCTGCAATGCCTCCAACCTGAACATTATCATTCTGGGTCTATCCTATCAATAGAAAATGTGGCACATTCCTGAATTTAGAATACTGGGCACATAAAAAATCATTGTTAAAAGGTATATGTGCCTGCTTTAAACAAAAATCAGTGCAGGGATATCTTTATATACATAACAAAAAATGAAGGGGTAGTCATAAAAGAATTCTCTAGTTTACAAAGTGGACTTGTACTAGTTTTCATTAAACACCAAACTTCTTAAATTTATTCTTGGAAAGTCAAAATACTACCTTTCAGATTACTTCCAATTTAGGGGAATAACTCAAAAGTAATATAGCAGGTCAATTTATACACTAGAGATCCAGAATCAAACTATATTGCAGAAGAAAATTGTAAATTTTCAGTATCCTGGTCACTTAAGAATTAGCCTTGTTGACTTCTAACTACCAACCAGTCCACCATACTTCTTTTTTGTACACATCATCTTAAGATTTCCATTTTTGTTTTGTAAGCTTGTTCTGTTCCTTTGGCCCTGTTCAGATGGAGATAAATAACTGTTCCAGTTATTAATTATTTCTATTAGCAAATCTAAGGGATAGATACAGTCATGGAAAGGAAAGTAGGGAGAGAGTTAGTGCTAAAAGAGGGAATAGGTGATAAGTCTTAGCTAGGACTCAGTCTTCACAAATCTTTTATTAAGTACAGAACCACACTGATAATAAAAGGGTAAATTAATTACATAAGACAGTGATAATGAAAAAATACATTAAGGTAATAAAATCTAGTTGTGAAGCTCATAGTTATATCAAGGATTTAGTCACCCCATCAATAAAATTCGGTAAAACATAAAAGTTCTTAAAGTCTTGGAATAGATTTCTTTTATTTTGGTATCCCTAGTGTCTATCACAATGGCTGATACATAAGACCATTTTAATAAATAATAGTTGAGTGAATGATGAATAGAGTGACTGAAAAGCTTCCTGGAAGAGGTAGAATATCAACTGGACCAATATGGCATAACATTTTAACAAATTCTGAAGGGTAGGGGAGAACCAATGAATGACACGCCATGAACAAAGGTTAAAAGATATGTCAAGTATAAGGTACAGATACCAAAGAAGAAAAGAAAAGGTGGGACGCCTGGGTGGCTCAGTTGGTTAAGCAGCTGCCTTCAGCTCAGGTCATCATCCCAGCATTATGGGATCGAGTCCCACATCGGGCTCCTTGCTCCGCAGGGAGCCTGCTTCTCCCTCTGACTCTGCCTGTGCTCGCTCTCGCTCGCTCTCTCTCTGACAAATAAATAAATAAAATCTTTAAAAAAAAAAAGGAAAGGAAAGGAAAAAGGGGGAGTGGACATAAAAAGATGAAAAGAAGAGGATGTGAGAATGCCCCTGTTTATGCTATGCTAGAAAATTCAGTGTACAATTTTTTAATTAGTATCTTGTTGAAAATAAGTGATCATGAAAATTAACCATTAGTTGTTTAGTATTTTATGACTGACTTCTGTTAGTTAATGGTCTGAATGTAAAACTCAGAGTGGTTAAGGCACTGAAAAATTAGTACTGAATTGCAGTAATGATCAATTTCTTGGGGATTACACATTTTAAACCATAACAAATGATTTAAAATAGCAGTTGTGACAGCTGTGTTGGAAAAATCCATCATTCTGTGGCAGTTAATTACTATGTTTTTCCCCAGAAAGAATACAAGACAGTCCTTAATGGCCTTGTAATTTTGATTAGGCTAAAATTTTTATTTTTAATCATGCAATTAAGGAAACTGTTGTGGAAAGACTGTCAACTATTCAGCACTTCCTACACTGTCCTTTCAGTTATTTGCTTCGCCTTCTGTTGGCAAATCTAAACCACATAATCCCCAAGGCATTCTTTCTTTCTTTTCAATTGGTTTTGTGGTGGCGGAAGGCCACAAGGCGCTCACTACACTCATGTCCATTTGGTAACCTTGTTTTTTATTCACACAGTTTTTTTCCTTCTAGTCATTTGTTTGAATGCCAGCTTTCTCCTAACAAACAAATCAAGTGATGCTTCAAGGCCACCAAGAGTGCAGTCATAAACAGCATCTGGGAGTACTTTGTGCTGTGCTGTGGAGGGATGAGACAATATGGCTAACAGGGTAGTTTATGTCAGCATTGTGTTGACAGAAAAATAAAGACATGAGGCTAGAGAGAACTTTCAAAATTAGCAAGTCCATATCCATGTCTCTAAGCAGGGACTTTAGACTGAAATGAGAAGTATTAGTGGTCTGGTTATTATTTGAAAGTCTTTTCATTTTGTTTCCCTTTCTACTCTTAATCACCACCAGTAGGCTCAACAACCCCTAAGGATTGATGAATTTGGAGCAGTTAGGGTTCAGAGGTGTGGCTGAGATTAGAGGGAATCTAGCACAGATTGGTAGTAGTGATGAGTGGGTAGAGCTGGGAACATCATGAGAACATGTCAGTCAGCCTTCAACTTCACAATTTCATCAGTAAGATTTATTTATTTCTAAAGATTGCCAAAGGAAGAGATGTAGCTTGTTTGTAGAGCTCCTTTAGCGATTTCCACAGACTTCAGCTTTAGATTTGCTTTAAAAGTTTTAAGAGACTTACAAATGTGTAAATATTTGAAGTACTATTTGATAACTGACAAGATTAAGACTCACATTTTGTAAAACTCTCACCAAGCCTAGTGGGATTTTGCTAGGCCACAAAAATCATGCTCATTACGTTTGATTTTGAGACAATAATCATTTTCCGGACAAAGATCACTGAAGAGAGTTTCTGATTTGATATTTGCATGAGTACCCCATCACTGCAAAAGTTTTGATACCAGCCAAGTGTTTCAAAGTTGGAGAATTCATTTTGGGTGTGACTTTCTTCTTTTGGAGAGAATTCAGAATAAGCAGCAGCAGATATTTCTGGCTTTGAGCAGATAAAGCCTGGAGTTACATAAATACTATTTTAACCTTGGCGCTTTAGGATTGAAGCCTTCTGTAATCAAGATGCTACAATTTTCAGGGCAAATACTGCAGTTCAAGGGTGGGGGGCACAGGAACTACTCTTCTTTCAAGAAGAGTAACAGAGAGATTGTTGCTGGACTTTATATATATTGTTTAAAGACAGTTGTCACTTTTAGGTCACTATGAAGAAATGCCATATCTTTAAAAATATAAGAATAAATCTGCATTCAAATTGTGTTAGCTACATAAATGAAACTTACATTATAAGCTGGTATATCATAATCCTGAGGCTTCATAAATCCCCTTACCTAATTATAGTTGACCCTTAAACAACACACGTTTGAACTGCACAGGTTTACTTATATGCAGATTTTTTTTCAATAAATATATGAAACTTACGATATCAATAAGTACAGCAGAGTATTGTAAATGTATTTTCTCTCTCTTATTATTTTCTTAACATTTTATTCTCTTCAGGTACCTGGGTGGCTCAGTCACTCAGCTCAGGTCATGATCCCAGGGTTCTGGGATGAAGCCCACATCTGGCTTTCTGCTCAGTGAGAGCCTGCTTCTCCCTCTCCCTCTGCTGTTCCCCCTGACTGTGCACATATGCGCGCATGTGCAAACTCTCTCTCTTTGCTTGTCTCTGTCAAATAAATAAATAAAATCTTAATTTTTAAATTTTATCTAGCTTCATTTATTATATACAATACAGTATAATACATATATGCATATATAACATATAATACATATATAACTTACAAAATATGTGTTAATCAACTATTTGTATTTTCAGTAAGGCTGTCAAAAGCAGTAGACTGTTAGTCATTAAGTTTTCAGAAAGTCAAAAGTTATACATGAATTTTGATTATGTGGGGGTTGGTTCCCCTAAACCCCACCTTGTTCAAGGGTCAACTGTAAGTCTATTTACCTATGCATCTCCACTACTGGACTGGCAGCTCTCTAGAGGCAATTTTTTTCTATATATCTTTAGATTCTAGCACAATGCCTGGTACATAACCAGCATGCAACAAATGTGTTGAACTAAACCAAATCAGTCTCCACGTGGAGCTCTAAATTGGGAGGAGATATACAGGCAAAGGTGTTTATATGTATATGTGTATGTAGTGGTAGAAATTACACAACTTTCATGCCAGCTTATGTGGGAGAAGAGTTAGAGGAAGCCCAAAGTCCAATGTGCCCCATGATACAGTGGGGTTTCCTGGCAAAGACTAAAATTCTTCACCATAGCAGAGTACTCCAGGAACTCAAAGGCCATTATTTGTCTACAGGTTAATTTAATCTTCCTGACCTTATAATCATCTTCGTGGTTCCACTGTGAAGCCACTCAAAATTCTTCAGAGCTCTATTCAGTCAGAAAGCCTCAAGGGAGAAGATATGAACTGTTCAAGGTCAAGGTATGAACCTACATAAGTAATAAAATTGCTAATGTTCTTGCCAAACTAGTTCATGTTTGTTTTGTCAGGTGATATTACTTAATTGTTATCCATACTTCCTCTAATCCATAGCTACTACTCCCAAAGTTTCTTCACCGAAGATCTGCTGTTTATACTCACTTTTGTTATGTCAACTGTGAGTACATGAGATGCTGATATCTCCAAGTTCCTCACCTCTTTTTTTTTTCTTAGCAAACCCCCAAATTACCCAAACCTTAGCTAAATGGAGCCAAAAAATATGTACTGAAACAGAAATTTTGTAGTTAAAAAGCTACTGAACCACCAGCATAATCAAACAGAATAATGTTTTTCTTCATCCAGAAATATGGGACAGTCATGGTCTTGCTTATTAGAACTATGAAAGGAGTCGGAAGAGGGCCTTCGTGGTTTCAGTGGCTTTGTAGCTTAGAAACTTCCCTATAATTTGAGAGAGTTTGTGTGCTTATACGGCAGCTTCAACTAAGTTTTATTACCCTTGTTATTACTCCTGCAGGGAAAAATAGGTCAAAATACGTAGTAACATCATTTGCAAATGGAAGTGCTCTCTATTGTGTTACAACATTCAAACAGTGAATTGCACAAAATAGGAAATTAAAGTGCAGTGTTCTTGGCTGCAGGATACATACATTTGCTGGAAGTAAATGAATAGCTAATAGTAGGCAACTAAGGAGACACCTCAATGCACTGTTATATGAAAGCACATCACAGTCTACAGGGGACAGAAGTACAAAGGTACTGAGGATTGGTGCTAGAAAGGGGTGACATTATAAAACTTTCATTGCTGGTCACAAATTCAAGTTTAAAGACACAGTCTGTAAATGTGCTTATGCTAAGGAAACTGTGAGACTAAGGTCCATACCTTGTCAAACACTCTAAAAACTTTCCCAATGCTTTATAAAGCAGAGTAAAATCATGACCTAGTGAAATATGACAATTTAGTACTTCATGGGGGAAGCCTTCTTCCCCCACAATCTTTTTTCTCTCTCAGAATGACCATACACTACAAAAATAAAAGGGGACTCAGCTATCAAAGCCACCTTTGTATCAAGATTTTTTTTTTCCTTTCCGTTTTCATGTTCTCCCATTGTCACAGTATACTTGTTGTCTTTAAAGTTTTTCTTGGCTTGACCATGTAGGTAGTGTGTGAGGTCACGGGCAAAGGCAAAGAATTAAACTTTCTATGAGCAAACAGGTTTCAACACACAACAGATAATGCTTCATTACAATGTCACAATGTTTTAACACAGATTGCTTTCTTTATGCAATGCATGAATCAGTTAACACTCATGCAAAATGCATTCCATCTGCTCAGACAGATGTAAGCTGCCGTGTTTCCAATTCTATCAAACAGCATAACTAGTTGAAAGAAAATCACTGAGACAGATGGGTGATGGGGATGGAGAGGGACTCAACAAAAAGAAACAGCTTTACTTCAAAGTCTACCCAATCAAAACAGGTTTCTCAAATCTCCCACGTTTATCACAGAGGGACAAACACAGCAGCCCTTAGCATGAAGCTAAGGTAGAGAGGATGTTGATGCATTACAGAAAAAAAAAAAGTCCTTATAAACAGAATTGTCTCCACAATCTATAGCAGTGATTAGTGGTTCTCAAAGGCACCTTAGGAGAATCTGCATTTGATGGGATGGAACTAAACCTTGGGGAAATGCCAAGGAGGAGGGAAAATGGAAAAGGAAGTAGCAGTGGGAAAAGTAAGAGAACAGGCACGGAGTATAAAAGACTGAAAAAGAATAGGAGAAAAATGGCTTCCATAGAAGATAGCCCGAGAAATACCAATAACTCTTATAGTCTAACCAATGCTATCAGGCATAGATGTATAAAGAAAGTAAAAGATGTATTCCATCAATATCAATATGGTAATTTACCACTAACTCCTAGTTCCTGTCAGCCTAAAAAAAGGGTGGGGGATCTTCATTCTAGCCCCTAGGTTGATTTTAAAGATACCTCTCCTTGAATTGACCTTTGTGGATAATGCTCTATGCTCTAGTCAGATGTTTACTCCCTTAACACTCCACTCTGCCGCCCCATTTCTTTAGGATCCTTCTCTGGTCTTTTCAATATCAAAGCATTAGCAAGCTTCCTTTATCAAAGTATCAAGAAGGTCTTGTCCAGTGACCTTCCTTCTTACTAAGGTACTACTTATGCATTTTAACTGGAGATGTCTGCTTCTGGGGGCCTTTTTAACCCTATGGAATTATCTAGGTGGTGGGAATTTCAGCACATTTTGGCTACTATAGTGCTGGATTTGTCAATAACAGGCTATTTACTTCAAATGTACAGAAATGAGATCCAGGGTATGAAATCAACTAAAGGTTCAAAGTTAAACCCCTCAGTGTATTCCTCAGAGTTGTGTGGCAAACAGAGGTAGGTTCAGGGAAAAGGACAGCGGATAGAGCCACCTAGAAGATGCTGAGCTGAAATTTGTAACATAATAAAAAGGGAATGATGCTAGTACACAGGAGAATAAACTACAAGTACAGGAAGATCTTAGTTAAGGCTACCTAAAAGCGGAAAGCCACTGAGGCAAGTCAAATCTAGCAAAGTAATATGGAAGACTAAGTGACAAAGGCAACAATAAGATTGATTGATAAGGCTGAACATACACATTCATATAAAATATCTGCCTATTGTAATAAAATCTGCATCCCTGTGAGTGTATATACATATATAGACACACAAAGGAAGACTGTTAGTGGGAAGTAATGTGGGAGTGTAGCAATGATTCCCAGATTTGAAGGAAAGGACAAATGAAATCTAAGGGGATTGTGGGATCATAAAGAAACCAACTTTGCTTTCTTCACAATTTTCACTTTTTTCTTTCCTCCTTCAAATAGCTTTACCTTTTTTTCTTGCTGTATTTTCCAATACTAATCTCTTAGATTAGTAGCATAGCCACAATTAAGCCCAAAGTTCTTTTCCCACTCCGGTGCTCTTTTCACTCCTTCATACAACTTCCATATTTAAGAAGTAGTTATTAAATTCCACCCATATGCTGGACACCAGGCAAGGCATTATAAAAATAATTTACCATTTCTAGTTTTAAGGAACTTTTAGTATAGTAATAAAGATACACAAACTACCATAATGCAGGAGACAATGTGGCAATTTTCTTAATAAGGGTACAAATGAAGTGTTACAGTATCCTTAGAAGTATCAGAATTATAGTTAAGATTCTCCTATTGAAAATATTTCACAAATCCAGACCAGTATTCCCCCCCAATCAATGAGTCTGTATATTTGACTATTTTCAAAGTCACAGTTTATATAATATTATATATAATATAAAAAGATTATATAAAATCATATATAATTTTATATGTAACATTTATACTTCATTAGGTAAAGGTTCTACATGATCTCATATTGATTATAATATCACATATTACTGTTATAATCATAAGCTTCAGGATAGGTCCATGATTAATCTAATGGAGCAAACGGCTAATAGTTGGAGGATATAAAGAAAACAGCTGGTATAACAGGATGATTGACTTTTTAAAATATTTTAATCTCTATTTATAATGGAAAAAAGTATTTTATTATAAAAATTTCTATGAATTCAAAAACTGGTACAAATGCATTGTTTAAATATTACCTTAACCAGCTAAGTGTTTGCCTAGCAATGTTGGGACATATTAAATAATACAAATATGTTTGATGAGATTTATTTTCAGAGTGAGTTAGTATAAATCAGGGACTGGAACCCAATAATTAGTCTAGAATTAGGCCACTATGTTTAGGTGACCTATTTATAATCTTAGCTAGCCCCACATGACTAATCATCAGACCTTTCAAAAACCATACATTCATACCTGGCTTAAAATTAGAGTGTAGAGTCCAGAGAAGATACTTCACCCATACTCCACTTGGACAAGAAAGCATTTGTAATATGTACTTTTAAGAGTCACTTTGCCTTTTGAAAAGATTAAACAATTATATTATGCTTCATTAATTTAGCAGAACTTTCAAGAAGACCAATCTGAATTGTTTCAAAATCTAAATTAAAGTAACTTCAATATATCGATCCTGGTTGCCTAATAGACAACCTTGGGGAATCTACTTTAATGACTGGGTAAGAATGACTTTCAATTAATTCATCAACACTGTACTAAGGTATATTTTTCACTATTTTCTACTGTATTCAAGCCAACAAAAACTAACTGAATGCTTGTTTGCAAAGCATTGATCTGGGAAGTGTGTGACAGAAAATCTAGGGCTGCAAAAGGACTTGAAAAAAGTGTTCTTCATACATTAAATTATCTTCTTACTATTGTTGATTATATTCATTTATTTTGACAACACATTTTTCTAATCAACCAAGTATTTATGAATTATTGTGCAATAGGTTTATTTACTATTATTTGATATGCATGTAAGGTTCAAAATATTGTTCTTATTCAATCAAAAGTATTATTGGATTGGATAATATCTGAATAAATTTTCAGTATGTTAAAATATTTATTGCTGTATGAATTATGTACATATGCATGTGTTCAATTTCTAAATACATGAAGATTTTGTTGTGGCTTTCTAAATTGCACTGAATTTTGGCCATAGAGTATGTTCTGCAGGATACAGATTTTTTTAATATTTAAGGCTTTCTTTATAGCTACACATACAGTAAATTTTTCAAAATGTCTCTTAAGTGTTGGGAAAGAATGCTTATTCTCTAATACCTGGTTGTAGAATTCTACATATTTCGATGAAAGAAGCTTGCTATTTGCATTTTTATTAATTTTTTGTCAACTAGATCTGTAAAATTCTGAGGCATCAAAGACTGTCATTTTGATTGAGGATGGATCAATATCTCCTTGTATTCCTATCAATTTAGCTTCACTTTTAGCATATATTCTTTGGTGGCTTTACATATACTTCTATATGCATATACCAAATTTTTTACCAAAATTTTTATCATTATGTAATAAACTTTGAATTTTAAGATCATTATGCAATAAACTTTTTTCAATAGTAAAATATATTTAAGGCAAGAAAAAATATTCATTTGGGACTTCATAACCAAATTAAAACTTATAAAAAAATCTCTTGACTTTTGTTGATTACTTTTTGCTTTGGTTTGTTTTAAGTGCCTGACTTAATATTTTTTGAGAGCTATGCCACCTAGAGTACTCCCTAGGCTAAGCAGTGTTCCTTGGACCAAACAGAAAAAAGAAGTGAGTGAACTGGGTTTTCCCAGAATTGACTGACAAATGGCTGTGTTAGGAGAATCTAAATGAGGAAAAGATTATCTTGACATTGCAATAACTACAAGATTTAAAGACTAGTATCTTTTTCCTTAGTAAGTCTTTGACAAATACAGAAACAGATTTAGAAGGCTACAAAGAAAAGTAGCAAAGGCACATGATTTATTTCTTTATACCAATTTGATTTATTAATGCAAAAAATCCAACTCTTTTCAGCCCCAAATTATAATATTTACATAAGTAGTAGCTCAGGGGCCTTTGCCATTTGTGTGGGTTTAAATGTTTGTTGCAACCCTTAACAGCTGCTGAAATACTGCAAAGTTTCCTTCATCAAGACAATTATAAAAACAAATCCACTATCTGAGCCAACACCTGAGCTTCCACCAAACCAAAATACTCTGGTTCCAAGGGTCTTCACTGTTGTTTTGGTCATGAGTCGCTGTCATGAGGTAGTTTAGAAGTTGCTCTTATTTTTAATACATATACCTTTATTCCATTGTGAACTATGAGAAGTCAGAAAATCCACATATATATATATATATATATATATATATATATATATAAATATATATATATATATAGCCTTTTACTTGAAATATTTTTAGAATTACAAAACATTTGCAAAGATAGTACAGAAAGATCCATAAACCATTCACCCAGCTTCCTATAATGTTTATATCCTGCATAATCATTGTACAGTGGTCAAGACTAAGAGAATAACAATGTTATAATATCACTGACCAAACTAGTTGTTCAGAGTTTACCACTTTTCCTACTATTCTTTTTTGTTCCAGCATCTGATTCAGGATGCCATATTGCCTTTAGTTGTGTTTCCTCATTCTTTTCCCATCAGCGAGAGTTCCTCAGCTTTTCCTTGTCTTTTATGACCTTGACACTTTTGAAACATACTGGTCAGGCATTCTGTAAAATGTCCCCCAATTTGGGTTTGTCTAATGTTTTCTCATAGTTAGACTGAGATCATGGATTTTGGAGAAGAATCGAGCCTCTCAATGTATTGGATTGAGGGTACATCGTATTGGAAGGTCTTATTACTGGTGATGTTATCCTTAATCCCTTGGTTATGATAGTATCTGCCTGGTTTCTCCATTATAAAGTTACTCTCTTTTTAATCCATAAATATTGGAGGACTGTATATAGAGGCTCTGTAAATATCTTGTTTCTTTTTAAGTTTTTGCCCACTACTTTTTGAATGTATGGGTTGATCTGCCTGTACCAGTCAGTACTGTGGTGTTCTCATGGTGACTTTCCTATCTTTCTCATTCCTTCATCATTTATGAGTTGAAATTCTTCTGCAAAAAGAGTTGCTCCTTCTTCCTTATTTATTCAGTCATTTATTTTATATCTGCATGGATTCTTAGGTATTTATTTTATTATCTGGATTATAGTTTTTATTATCTTTATTTTAATGCTCAAATTGTTCCATCTTTGGCTCTTGGGACACTTTCTGCAACCACAAGGTGCTTTCTTTAGGCTTAGCTTATATTTTTCACTGTTTAGCCCTTAAATCAACTATGAGAAGTCAGAAAATCCCTATATATTTATGGGATAGCACCTGAAAGACTGTGAGCTCAGGGGCCCTCTTAAGAAGGATACTGTACCTGCAAAAATTAAGCTTTCTCTCCAACAAACACAGTTACCTTCCATTATCTCTCCTCTCACTCTCCTGAATTTACCACTCCTGGTGTGGACTTTGAGAGGCAGTGAAATTGTTTCATAATTGTCATACTGAAATGGACCCCTGTGGTGTGTGTCAGCAGCTGTTAAAGAGTGCAACAAGCATTTAAATGCAGGGAAGATTCACAGATTATTATAGATATTTAAGGCAATCTTGAAGGGGGGGAAAAAATCTCCCAAGAGGAGCCTAAGTGGTAGCTGAGTAGAACAGAGGAATAGAACCATCCACCTTGACTGGGTGAAGGTGGTTGGTGGTGGTGCTGATGGGATGATTAGATGTAGGCAGTCTTCCAGGCCAAACTGAGGTGGGGGATGGAGGGGGAATGAAGGGGACAAAGACTGGGGGAAGAAAGTGGAGGGGAGAAAAAGAAAAGGAGGAGGAGGAGGAGGAGGAAGAAGAAGGAGAAGAGGAAAAAGGATGAGGAGGAGGGGGAGAAGAAATAGAGGATGCAAGGAGGGTGGGGGGAGGGAAAAGACCAGCTTTCCCTTAAGAGTAGGCAAGGTCTGAAGCCAAATCATTTCATCTTGCTAGTTCTTTTTGCTTAACATCTGTAACTTTTACTAGCTGCTCAGCAAAATTTAGACACCCTAAATGATCTAGTTTCATTCTCCTGAATTCTGGCCTGACAAAGTCCTGTCTTACAGAAAACTAAATAGAAACTAGTTTTTCTACCCCAACATGCTTAATTAAGTACTAATTTGCACCAATAAAATTATTCAGGTTTTGAGAACCATGCATATTTGTGCATGTGCATATGTGTGTTTCACTCAATAGATATATATTCATTAACCTTTGAATGGTTTGATGAGTCTTTGCTACCAGCTAAAATAAATTGTGATTTTATATAAAGATCTGATTTCTTCTTCTACTTGGTATATTTGAGGGTTTCAGAATTTTTCCACTAAATTTACTTTATTCCTTTCAACTGTAAAGGATTTAGAAACTTCCAGTTCAAACAGGATTTCTCTAATAAACAAGGTAAGTAAATTTGCAGAATTGGCCAAGTTATGACTGGGCAGTGGCCCTCAGATGTTTGAAGATCTACTCTATGTTTATGAGGTAACTAGATGTACTATACAGCATTACAGATTAAGTATCTGTGTTTTATGTGTGTCTCACTTAGATTTTTGAAGTTAAACAACACCAAGAACTGTGTGATCCTTTTTATATGAATCTGTAACTCTAAGCTCTGCCTTTTCAGATGTATAAATTAAATTCAGCATATCACTGAAATATATATCTAAACAAATTTGTAGCAATAGGGGAAAACACCTTTTAATCCAACTTTTAAGTCTCCAACAAAACTACAATTTTATATTGTTATGCATAGCATTGAATGACCCTGGATAAAGGAAAGCTTAGATTGTCCTCTTACAAAAAGTGACTCAATTTGATTAAACAAGTTCTTCTCCTGGGTTAATGGCTAAATTGATTCCAACAGCAAAAGGTTCTGAGAACGCTTTGGCATAAACTTTGCTAATGTAATTTTCAGATATGATCATACAAGGTGACACAAAAAAAAAACAGTTTGACAAATGTCAAGGTGAGAAATAGAAGTCTCCTAGATAGAATTCTGAAATTTTAGGTTCTCTCTTTCATACCCCCCCAAAAACCCCGAAAACAAAAAACAAACAAACAAATAAAACCATAACAGAGACTCTTCTAAAGAGACTCCACCTAAGCCAATTTGAGTATTACTATCTTTTAAAGAGAAGAACACCCTTTCATAAAGAATAAAAGAAATAACTAAAGTGATGGCAAGTAGATCTAAGAAAGTTCAGAGATACTAAGATTGTTGAGATGACTGAAGAGAAGGTACAATGGTAACCTGGAAGATTGTCTTCAAATATACAGAAAGGGGCACCTGGGTGGCTTAGCCAGTTAAGCAACTGCCTTCAGCTCAGGTCAGATTCCTGGGGTTCTGGGATTGAGCCCCACATTGGGCTCCTGGCTCAGCGGGGAGCCTGTTTCCCTCTCTCTCCTTGTTCATGATCTCTCCCCCCTCTCTTTCTCTTTCTGTTTCAAATGAAGAAATTAAATCTTTTTAAAAAAATATACAGAAGGTCATGGATGCTGCTGTGACTGCAGGAAACTGATAAATAGGCTTTAATTAAAGCCGGAAAGATTTTGACTAAACATCAGCAAGAATTCTGACAATTAGAATGATAACACATGGGAATGGGTTACTTCTCACAGAGACTTTTAAAAACTTGTGTGTGTGTGTGTGTGTGTGTGTGTGTGTGTGTTACTATCTAACCTAAAAGTCTAAAGTTTGGCGAGTCTAAATAGAGAGTATCAGAACGAAACTCTATTCCCTGATAATAACAGTATTTAATAATGCAATAGCTTTTTTTTTTTAACCTTTTGTGCCTTCACCATCCTTAGAATCACCTCTAGCATTTTCCATAGTGCTGTTCCTTCTTGCTTTTCAGGAAATGTAATCAATACGACACAAAACCTGGGCTCAGGTTTCATAAAATTCATATAAATCATGTATCATACCATCCCATAGCTTAATTATTATTCCTTGTTCACCATTTATACCACATTGTTTGTTTTTCCCAGGCCTATTCTTCATAAATGGGATATAATCTCTTCAAACATTTTAATGACTAAACTCCCTAATTCTCAAAAGAACCACTCACAATTCAGATCACTTAAAGACTGTTAAAGTATAAATTAGCTAATACTATTTGCTGCCCCTCTTACACAAATATATTATCCACTGGGAACAAATTTATTCAACTTGCTTAAATGCTTTAAGAACACAAATAAGCACAAACCCCTCCACCCAGGTTTTAACATCTGCCACTAATTGTATTCATTGTAAATGCTGACTTAGAAAAGTTAAAGGCACAAATATACCCATTTTAAAGCCAACTTTTTCTCTGTATAGTTTGTTCGTACATCAAATGATCCATATCATAGTACCAAAATATTTTGTCACCCATTGTTATTCATTGAAATGAATTTCAAAGGAAAATCATAAGAAAAGCACTTCAGAGACTAGAAAATATATTTCCTCTTCATTTTGGAAATGAGTGACAACTTTCTTTTTATTCTTATATGTTCTTAAAAATGTCTTAGAATTCTATTTAATTTGTATAGGATAATTATCAGGATGATTTTTTTTTGCCTCTTTGTAATTTTAGTGGCTAACCAATATGAAATTCTTTTTGCATTTAATAGAAGGCAGTCAGTGGTGGCATATATATATATATATATATATATATATATATATAAAATTATTCAAAACTAACTCTTGGGTAATCCATTTCACAGTTAAGGTTAAACTATAGTAGAAAATAATTTAATGAAACAAAGACCCAAGTGTAATTATTTTCAAAGTTAGAAACAATTCACAACTTCTTCCTTGATGACAAAATTATTTCTATAATTACTTTACTCCAGGTAAGGATGGTTTGTATCTTATCACCATTTCATTTAGTGTGAAACTCAAATATATAAATAAAATTCATGGCAGACCTTAAAAAGTCTTGATAACTACACGAAATTCACCTAATTAGATGAAAATATCCTAAACAAACTCTCATTTATATTTTATGGTCAAGTGACTATTGACAAGAGTGTCAAGATAATTATGGTGAAGGAATAAGTCTTTATAACAAATGGTGTTGAAATAACCTGCAAAAAAATGAGTTTGTATCTCTCCCTCATACGATATCCAAAAACTAACTTAAAATGGATCACCTACCTAAATGCAAGAGCTAAAACTATAAAACTTTCAGGAAAAACATATGGGTAAATCTTTGTAACACTGGGTTAACTAATGTTTTCTTAGAGCAACAAAAGAAAATACAGATAAGATGACTTTATCAAAGGAAACTCACAGAAGAGAAAATATATCAAATCATATATATGATCAAGAAATTGTATTAGTAAAGGATTTTAAATTGACATCAACTCAAGGGAGATATACAAGCTGTCAATAAGCACATGAGAATATACTCAACATTACTAGTCCTTAGGGAAATGCAAATTAAAACCACAATGAGATACCATTCTATAGCCATACGGATGGCTATAATTTTTTAATTAGTATTAAGTATTAATACTCCCAAGAGTACTGGGGAGGATGGAAAGAAATCAGAACTTCCATCCCTGTTAATTTGAATGTAAAATGGTTCAGTCACTGTGGAAAACAATCTTACAGTTCCTCAAAAGGTCACATATAGTTACCATATAACCCAGCAACTCCACCCCAAGGTATACACACACAAGGATTGAAGATATATATCCATGCAAAAACTTGTACATGAATCATCACAGTAACATTATTCATAATAGGGAAAAATCATTAAAACAACCCAAATGTCCCACAAAACTAAAGAATTAATAAAATGTGGTATGTCCACACAATTATTTATTATTCAGTCATAAAAAAATGATGCACTGATTCATACTACAATATGATGAACCATAAAATGTAGCACTATTATTTGTTTTCAAAAATGTCTTATGCCTCCACTTAATTTGTATAGGATGATTACCTGGCTAAGCGAAAGTAGCTAGTTACCTATGGTCACATATTGTGTGATTCCATTTATATGACATTCCAAGAATATGCAAATATTCTGAGACAGTACATTAGTGGTTGCCAGAGGCTGAAGCGAGGCAGAATGCGGAATGACTGTTAATGTGTACAGGGTTTATTTTGTGAGTCATGAAAATTTTCTAGAATCAGATAGTGATCATAGTTGCACAAATTTATGCTTATACTAAACCCCAAATTATATACTTTTATTTATTTTACTTTATTTTTTTAAAGATTTTATTTATTTATTTGATGTACAGAGATCACAAGTAGGCAGAGAGGCAGGCAGAGAGAGAGAGAGAGGAGGAAGCAGGCTCCCTTCTGAGCAGAGAGTTTGATGTGGGGCTCTATCCCAGGACCCTGGGATCACGACCTGAGCTGAAAGCAGATGCTTTAACCTGCTGAGCCACCCAGGTGCCCCCCAAATTATATACTTTTTAAAGAGTAAATGTTATGTGAAGTTTATCTCAATAAAGCTGTTACCTAAAAATGAAAATAAATTAAATACTTACTGTGGGAACATTAAGTATGAATTTCCTCTAGTCTTTACAGAACAGTTTAATTTTTTAAAATTTTTTAAAGAAACAGCTTAATAATTATTAATAATGCTTTAGAGTAATACATTAATATATGGCTAATCTCTTTGGACAATGAAGCAAGCTCTGCTATGGTAGAAAGAGTATGTCGGGTTTTGAATTTCAGCTTTACATCATTACCTAACTATGTGACCAATCATAGGCAAGTTATTTGTCCTCTGTGAGTCCATTTCATCATCTGTAAAATAGGAATGATGCTACCTTTCTCACAGGAATGTTTTAGAGATTTAAAGAACATACATGAAAGGAGTAGCATGGTACCTCATACATAGTAATCACTAAAAGAGTATAAAACCAAACAACTAATTTATTCAGTGCAAGGTTCTGGGCTTAAGCTTCAAAAACAAATTAGTCTAGGACTTCACCTCCAAGAGGTTCAGGGTAAACTAGGCAATTAAAAATTACCACCAACAAGTTTTATTACTCTTTACAAGCTTTTTGTGTGACAAGGAATCCCCAACTACCCATATTGTTCCCTCAGAAATCTTCTGCATGCTCCCACCCTCCACAATCAAGCATGTGATTATAGGAACACCAAATAGTGTAAAGAATTCTACTTATGCACGTGGCTGTTAAGTGAACACTATAAAGTAGTTATCGCTCACCTGGGATATCTGGGTTACCTATAATATATTTTCCCAAGTATTTTCCAAAAGAAGCCTGGGTCCCTGCATTCTGTTGAGGAACGCATTCCAGTGTGTTTCTGAGATATATGCAGTCTTCTCAGTTGCTGCAGTTCTCTAAACTCAAGCCAGAGTTTATCTTAATTTTATCTTATTTTATCTTAATCATAACCCTCATTGGGCTTTGAATCACTAAAACCATGCTGACACTGGCTATATACAATTATTCATAAGTAATTGACATAAAAGTGCTCTAACTTATCACTAGAGAATCTTATCTGGTAGGTTTCATTTACAGATGCTATTAAAGCTTGAAGACAATCAAGTTTAACCAGAGATCATGGTTTGCTTTGGCTTCTATTATTTCTTTTTCAAATTGTCATCTTATCAAGTTTACTATTTTTTGTAGGTCTATTTGTGCATGGGAAAGGAAACACAGGTCTCCCAGACATAATCAGGTTATATTACAGCACATTCAATATTGCTCAGTGAATTACTTTTTCAACTTCTACATTGATGCAATCAATGATACAGGTTTTCCTCATTTAATTTAAAGTGATATTTTTGAGCAAGAAATTACAGGAAAGCAGACCAATAAAATATTCATAAAATAGTAACTATTCATCTTAAAGGCAATCTTTACTCTTCTACTTCTCTTACCTGAGAATAACTTCATTAATTAACTTTCCTCTTCCTCTACTAGCTCCCCCAGAAAAAATCCCAGATATTAAAGAAAGTAAAAACAACCCTAAAAACTATAAAACTGATAATAGTTTCTTTTTACACTGGTCAAAATATATTGGGTCAATGAGATTCTGATTTCTGCAACCCAATACATCACTTCACCCAGGTGGCTCCATCTTGACCCAGACACTGCTATAGTGAACAGATGTTTCTCAAATTTCACACGACATTATCCATTCCACCTGTTTTTGTGACAGATGATTTACTTTCTGACACTTAAACAAATCTCCCTAACCTCTCCTTCCACTCTCCCTCCAAATCAGGTCACCTCAACAGAGAATTGCTGAACATAAATGAGATTTTAATCCAAACCCTTAGGTTTATAGTGGTAAAAAAAGACCTCCATAAAGGGAAAGTAAACTTATAGGTAAAGTAAACTTATAGGAAGTATACTTATAAGTAAACTTACAGGAAAGTAAACTTATAGGAAGAGCTCAAGGTGTGGCTAAGCCTGAAATTCTGCTTCTAGGGTCTCACTCTCAGTGCTTTTCTATAACTACATAATTTTATCTCTATAGAATTTTGGATATCTATCCAGCCAGCCAGACAGACAGACAGCCATCCACATATCTTTCAAATTCTTCCCCTTCTGACACCACGAACAAAGAAAAGATTGGAGATGGCACACTTTTTTTTAGGCAGGTTTATTAAAGGATAATTTACATTAGTACAATTAACCTGTTTTAGTGTTTATTTCTATTAGTTTTGACAAGCACATGCAGTCATGTAACCACCACCACAGTTGAAATATAGAATAGTCTCACTATACCAGAAAAACCCCCTTCAGGTAGTATTTTATTCTTACTATTGACAGTGCTGGCAATAGACTTACCAGTCAATAAAAAGTTCTCTTTGACTGAATGTTTAACTTGATTGTGAGGGAACCAAAAAAAAAAAAAAAAAAACCCCTCTTGATCCCATTTTTGCTGGAAAGCATTCTAAAATGCCGGAGTCCATTTGCTCCCTTACAAAGTAGAGCTGAGAAAGGCAGGCGATATAGGTCAATTTACTTGATCAACTAAGGTTCTTCAGGTGACAATCCTGTGAAGGAGTCTATCAAATCAAAGAAAGGAAGGGGAAAAAAGGAAGGGAGGAAGGGAAAAAGGAAGGAAGTGGCAACAAAGAGGGAGAGAAAATAGCATAGGAAACTTTGCTTATTCTTATATTTTGCAGAGTCAGTCTTGAAGGTTAATATAGACAAAGGATTTGTGAAACCCTGCTGAATGTGGGCCCGCCCACCAAAAAATGCCTGGAAATAGCTTTCTAAGCTTGTTTCATTATTTCTTTCATTGTCCTACAAGCTATTTATGTAACAAAACCCCCAGTAAATTAAGGCATTCTTTGGTTTGGCTGAACCCATTGAAATATGATTGCAAAAAATTAGTTTATTTTCCCTTAAATATATAGTTCTCTACAAATTGATGCAAATGCCGTCATAGTTTTGGGTAAGATGTGTTTTTCTTTTTCCTTTTTTTTTTTTTAAATTTGGCCTTGGTTTCCAGAACATTCAGATTTTTATTATTCAATTGAACTTATTTCCTTATCTTAGGATTTCCTTATCTTATTGAGAGAATTATCTTTATTCTTCTCCTAATTGGTTTCTGATCTTTTATCTTAATTTTAACAATGGATATTAACATTTTAAATGACTTCAAATCCTCTGATGAAGAGCATGGTTTAATTTATAAGTTATTTACATTTGGTTGCGTGGTAGCTGGCTAAAGAGTATTATGCAACATGAATCTGTACAAATCTTTTGCTTCTTAACTGAAAGTCTATATCTTAAGAGGGTTGTAATTCTAATCAAAGATTATAGAGCAATACTATATTCTTAATAGTAGATTAGAGCAATAAAAGTAATGATTGCTTAAAAAAGGAAATGGATCAATCTCAATTCTTTAATATGCTGATTATTGTATTACCACTATTTCCAACAATGAGCTATTAGACTCAAATAACCAATAGACAATAAAAGTAAATAATTTTAGATGGCTGTCTATGTACTAGAATCTGTTCTAAGAATTGTTACATATATAAATTCAGTTAATCCTGACTATTTGCTACTTATTACTGAGGATTATTATTATACCCACTGTATGGATGAGAAAATTGAGAAGACACATGTCCAGGATTATGTGTGACTGAGCCAAGGTATAAACCCAGAAAAATCTAGATCCCATGTTTTTAATGATTACACAATACTGCTTTTCACTATTTGTTGAGTAAAATAATTTTTTAATTGAACCTCAGCAACCCACTTACTGATTAAACTTACTTGATTTAGCATCTGTTCAAAATTGCCTCATATATGTGGAGAGTTAACTTTATATACTGCTATATCTAAGAAAATCAGAACTTTTTATCCTTGTAAGTGGCACCGAGGTCCCCGTTTCTGTCTCTAAAAAGTCAGTGGTCCTATGGCAATGGTATCCTTACCCTGGCATATATTTTTTTTCTACTTTCTGAAATCTACAAACATAACAAATATCGATGTTGTTCTGTACCACTGTTGCACCCATGAAAGTTATTAACTAATGAACATGCACATTGGCAATTTCAGTATCACGCCATAACATTCAAATAAATATCCAGATGTTTAACATCGTATGTACATAAGCACTAACCTATGACATAATGGACTAAAACGAGATTTTTCATGGCATTCCAGGAGCATTAATGTTACTTTATTACAGACTGTTTACATACCATTAAAGATCAAATGGCAAAAGTGAAAAATAAACATAATCCCAGAATTTGGAATTCTGTTAAGAATAAGAATTCCAGTGAGAGTTTTTAGGTACCTAGACACTTCCTCAGCAGAAATTTCTCATAACTTTCTTGGTTTTCAAATTTGTTGCAAGCAACTATTAATATATCTGAAACAACATATTTAGATCAATTTTCATGAGATAAAGCTGTCTAAAAGATTTTTCTTTAAAGAAGAAATTATTACAGAAAACAGATCAGTAGAAGAAGCAACAAAAGTGTTATTACTACCATGAATTTTCCTTTCAAGTGAGGTTGATAAACATAAAACTTGAAAAAGTGATAAAAATTCAATAAAATTGTTTTCATGGGTCATATGGCTTACAGGAAAACCATAACCATTGTTGATTGACTAATAGATATAGAATGACAGCTCATCCTAATATATTACTACATTTGCTATTCTTTTAATATTAGGTACATTAGTGTGGTGTTAAAAAGTGAGGCATGAAAAAAAGTATGGCATGAGTTGGTACCTTAATTACATCTTTCATCTTCCACAGAAAACCATAATATCTAGTGGTTTAGTGGATTTCATGTTATCTTCTTTCCATCAAAGTCAAAGTATGATGAAAAAATATTGCTGTCTCAGAAAAAGTGAGGCATGGATATCTTCTACTGGTAATTATTTTCCTTCCTTCCTTTGGTTTATAAGTTAAAGATCGTTCAGAAGATAGTCACATGAGGAAATAATCAATTATGTATGCTGCAAATGCAGACTTGTCTCCCAACTAGAGGAAGTGAGATGTTGTAAAGAGAAAGCTTCCAGAAACTGCCCCACCCTCAATCTTCTCAATCAGAATAATTTCAGTATGTCTCTCCCTCCTTCTCTCCAACAACTTTGTCATTCATAGCTCTTTTTATAGTACCTATTACAATATGCACTGTATTACAATGATTTCTGAATTCTCCCCTAGTTCAGCTATAAAGGTATCTTTCCTCCTCCCAATTCTACTTTTTACTTCTTTCCTCAGAATTCTGTACTTGCATTTTACCATTTGGTATCATTTTCTTCATTGAATCAAAACTCTTGTTTTGTTATCCTTGTTATTAAATCAGATCACAGAGATGACAACCTTGGGCTCTTTGTCCTCTGTTCAATAGTTTATATATTACCATACATACAGCTCATGACTGATTCTGTCAGGAGGACAAACAGTATACTCCCCCAGGTCACCAGGACAACTCCATGTTTATGCCTATTAATTTAGATTCTCAAGTGTAGACACCTTTGTCTTAAAAGGGGTTAACTAGAATTTACAAAGCAATTCTTAAGTACCAGGTACTATGTCTTGTGAAGTAAATATTACCATCCTTAACTTTATAGA
The DNA here is from genome assembly GCF_011764305.1 of Mustela putorius furo. NCBI lineage: Eukaryota > Metazoa > Chordata > Mammalia > Carnivora > Mustelidae > Mustela > Mustela putorius. The sequence goes on from NW_025422049.1 coordinate 19,975,794, forward strand.
TGATGAAAACTGAGGCTCAGATAAGTTAAATAATTTGCCTAAAATCACCCAGAAAGGGGCAGAGTTAGTTAAAACCCAGGTCTGAGGGACTCCAGAGCTCAAGCTTTCTGCAATATACTATGCAGCTCCTCAAAGCAATCCAGGTTTTATTTATTTAAAACAAGAATAACGAGAGCTAATACAACTAAAGATTCCCTTGTAAATACTGAAACTCAACCTGGAAAGAGCAGAACATTCATCACCTGACATGTGCACTTAAAATGTTACATACCAGACCATAGCAAACCTGGGTTTAGTCAACTTGGGTGCAGGTTAAAAGAAATGTAGGTGAAGTGTACTAGAGTATAAAAAGTTTGGTGCTTCCTGTGACTCAAATGATTAAGTTTCATCTGAAGCCCATTAACCAAACATAAAATTATATTCATGTGGCTTGCAGATGTTAGTGTTTCCTCAGTTTCTTATAAGGACTATATCGAACTTAGGCTGTGTCTTCAGGCTGTGTGTCTTGAATGAAATAACCAGCCATACAGTTAATCAAGCATTAATTTAGTCAAACAACTGGTTTGACAAAGCTTCTTTTTTATTATTAAGTTGATTGAACAAGTTAACTAGAGCAGACCAATCTGGCAGCAAAAAATGAAGATCCTTAAATCAACTGCAAATATCTCACTCTATAAATACTACCAGGAGAGGGGATCATACAGCTCTCTCCATTACCAGCTGCAACTTGTGTCCTTTCTGAGAAATGTTGCCCAGGTTTTCAGATCTGAAATGTATGTAAAAACATTTAGTCAATTGTAAGTCATCATCTTGGGGATATTTACTACAGAATGCTGTTACAGGACTCCGAACCATGACACTTAGCTGCCACCAACAACTTGCCAAGAAAGAATTTTGTGAAGACAAACCCCAAAATGCTATTCAACTATATATTAAGATGTAAGGAACAAATTGCTTAAGTTTCCAATTCACTAACAGAATACATATGCAAAGTGAGGAAAAATAACTAATTCTGTAATTAAAACCAAGGCTACATGTATTTTTACATTTTTAGGGATTTGTGGGAGTAGAGGAATCAGATTTGCTTTTATCAATGCCCAAGAACATGCTTTCATAGTTTATAGTTTGTTTTTATTATGAAAGAGAGTCTTAAATACCTTCCTCAAGTCTATATCTTTTAAGGAGTTAATGTGGAAAATAATGTATATAAATGCCTATACCTGTCATGGGGACATGTAGTATGTGCAATAGGGGGAAAAAGGAGCACCTTCAAGGATAAGGAATGTACTAAGGCAGTGGCTCTTCTACTTGGTACATGCATCAGAAATATCTAATCTGGGGGGCGCCTGGGTGGCTCAGGGGGTTAAAGCCTCTGCCTTTGGCTCAAGTCATGATCCCAGGGTTCTGGGATCGAGCCCTACATCAGGCTCTCTGCTCAGCGGGGAGCCTGCTTCCCACTCTCTTTGTCTCTGCCTGCTTCTCTGCCTACTTGTGATCTCTGTCTGTCAAATAAATAAATAAATAAATCTTTAAAAAAAAAAGAAAGAAAGAAATATCTAATCTGTTAAAACACAGCTCACCTGCTCCCACAACCAGCACTCCTTCCCTAGTTTGAGTTTCTGATTTAGTACTTCTGGGGTGGCAACCAAGAATTTGCACTTCTAGTGAGTTCCTGAGTGATACTGGTGTGGCTGGTCCAGAGGCTAAACTTTGAGAACCACTATACTCAGGGCATTAACACATGAAAGTTGAATCTGTGAATCAACCACTTCAAAAAGTCATAAAACAAAGACTAAGGAGTCATTCAAGGATGGCTGCAACACAGCACTGAACTTTACAGGAAGAAACTGGTAAGCCAGAGGAGGTTAAAAAAAATTAATTTCATTACTTTGTTGGTGGGTTTAGTTCGCAAGGGTATTTGTAATAGGGTGTTTAAAAACTTAAAAAAAATTACTATATCTCACTTTCCTTTGCCAGCAAAACTGTTAAGATCTTGGGGGTTTGGGGGAAGTTTAAGTATACTTTCAGTAAGTCCATATTGACTAGATTTTAATTCCACTATGTTTTCTTCCAAGACTTCAGTCCTGGCTTCTGGGCTTCTCTTAAGAAAGTGGTTCCTACTCATACCACTTCAGCTGACTTTCTTAATTGAAAACATTGGTGCTGCTTAAGATGCTAAGTTTGGGGCAGGAGGGGAGTAAGAAAGAAAGCTCATGCACTTGGCCTGGTTTAAATCCTGCTGCTTAGATTTGTTACATGCTTTAATCCCTGTTTTACATGGCCAAATATAAAAGGGGGGGAGGGAAGTCCAAGATTTAAGTCATCTGAACAAAGAGCAACTGGATGATCCAAAAGCAGATGAAAGAAGACCACATTTTTAAGGGAATATAATCTCTTAACTATATGCTGCTCAGGACATCTGGATAAATGTGCTTTATTGATATCTGGAAAGAAAGACAAAATTCTTAGTAGAGTTCATGATCACCAATGTCTCAAACTTTTTACAACCAAGACCAGAACATTCACCATTTCCTCTTTTTCAGTTAACCGAAAACAGCCAAATCTAAGTGATCATTTACCCCAACCCCTCTAACCCACCTTCAGTCTAGATCCCTGAGCCTGCATTTTCAGCATATTGCAAGGTTCTGACAGTATTTTTGTTTCTCCTAAGAGCTAGTTTTTCTCTCCACCAAAGGACTGAGTAGGGCCCACAACTCTGGCTGAGATTCAGGTGAGCAAACAGAAAATAGCATTGCAAAAAAAGACTGAGAAATTTGTTTCTCCATCGTCTAATATAGTTTAACTTTTTTCTCTGAATTGACAAACAGTTGCTTTGAATATATGTGCCTGTGAGTGCGTGCGTGTGTGCGTGTGAGTGTGTTCTCTTCAATGAAGAGGCCAAATCAATCAGGTGTTTAATACCTTGTAACCTAAATTGTAAGATTAAGTCTCACCAGTCTTTCTTTTTTTGTTGCTTTGCATTTAAATAAAACAAGGTCAGTGGTGGGACATTCTGAGCAAGAGATATTTGAGCCTGAAAGAGTGAGAGAAGCAGGTTCCCTTCATCAAGGGCAACTGGATAACCTCTGGCAAAGTGTATTTTACCTTCATTCCCCTGTCCTCCTTCCACTGGCCCCTCCAATGTCGTCCATAAGGCTCTCCTCTTATATAGTTGCTACATCTGGCTTTGCTTTTCTTGAGAAAACCTCTCCATGTTACAAAAGTCTCCCTGTCTCCTCTCTCACAGCCATCAAACATAATTTACCTGCCTTGTACCTCATTTCCCTTGGGATCAAGGTGAGACCTAATTTCATCTGTAGTAAAGTGTTAATTAGTGGTTTAATGCATTACTTAATTTATAATATGCATGTGAACCGGTGATTTTTGGTAAGAATTCCAGATGAATGACTCTCTAATAATGGGAATTTCAAGGAATGTGGCAGGTTTTTCTGTAGGACGTATTTTTGGTCTGGGATATCTTTCCTGCAAATCACACCACCACAAATCTCCAACTTCCCAGCACATATATTTAATTTTTTCCATTTCTGAAAAAAGAAGTAAATCCTCTCTGAGGTTTCTAGTATACACCTAGAATTTCATTTCAGATAGGCAGTGGTTCCCAGTGAGAATTTCTGGAGTGTGTCTTGAGCATTTGCTTTTTTTCAAATTGTTCTGCCAGAGGATTTTGATATGTGCTCCTGCTTGAGAACCATGGAAATACAGAAATAACAGCATTCTGCTCCATCAGAAGGCAGCGAGTCCAGGCCTGATATTGCCTCTGCTCGCAATGTTGCTTAAACACATTTTCTCAGTTCTTGTGAAATTATTAATTTCACTGAAAAGAACACAACATTAACATCCAAGAGTATACAATCTTTCATTTAGTTTCTCTCACTGCCTCTCATCTCTCTGCATATCTAATATCACAGGTTATTTGACCTGGTTACAGGGCCATGTAAGGAAAAATACAGAGAAGCTTTATAAGGTAAGGCAGGCCAGGCCTTTACTTGATTTCAGTGCTTTCAAGTGTTCATTGCCACCTAATATATTTGGGACAAGTTATTCAAAATTCCACATAATAATACAAAGCACATGGAAATAAGCATGGTAGAAAAATGATTCTAGAGAGTCAAGTAACAAGTTTCTTTTACATTTCTCCAGATTCTGTAAAAAAAAAAAAAAATAGACTCACAGCAGAAAAGGTCATTTACCATACTTAGAATTGGTAATATCCAAAAAAATAAGGGAGATATTAAAAAAGAGGAACTTGTCAAGTGAAAGAGATGCGAAGGGAGCTGATATGAGCTGAAGACAGAGGTTTCATTTTTAGAAGCTGGAGAAACTAACTCCTGATTTATGAATATTTTTCTCCTTGTTTTGATAAATACCAACAGGCCTCTTTTTATGTTTCTAGTTTTTATTTAAATTCTAGTTAATGCACAGTGTAATATTAGTTTCAGGAATAGAATTCAGTGATTCATCACTTACATATAACACACTCAATGGTCATCACAAGTGCCCTCCTTAAGGCCTATTGCCCATTTAGTCCATCTCCACAACCACCTCCCCTCCTGCAACCCTCAGTTTGTTCCCTATAGTTAAGAGTCTGTTTTATGATTTGCCTCTCTTTTTCTCCCTTATGTTCATCTGTTTCATTTCTTAAATTCCATATGAGTGAAATCACATGGTATTTGTTTTTCTTACTGACTTATTTCGCTTAGCATAATACCCTCTAGTTCCATCCATGTCATTGCAAATGGTAAGATTTCATTCTCTGTTATGGATGAGTAGTAGTCCATTGAATATACTACATCCTCTTTATCTATTCATCAGTCAATGGACATTTGGGCTCGTCCGTAATTTGGCTATTCCAAATAGCCTCTTTAGTGTAAATTTAAAAATACCCTTTATTCATAGCTATCACTTGTAAGAGTCTGGAGGTACACTTGAATCATTTCTGGTTTTATAAAATTATAGTTTTATTGGTTTACTATGATAATATTTATTACTGTAAGTTTGAATTATCACCATTTTAATTATGTTCAATCTGGTATGGGAGGGGAAAATTAGATATTTTATCTTCAGTTTCCCAGGAAGAAATAGGATATTTAGGGGATGACCACCTGGACGCATTAGTTAATATCTGGGAAGCCTTGAACAATTGAGTATGAGTTAGCAAGGGATAAGAACATGGTACCTTGATACAAAAGTGAAGCTTTACACCTCTAGTTATTTGACCTTAAGCAAGTCACTTCCCCTCTCAGAGCTTGAGTTTTGTTATCTATAAATTACACTACCTCTAGGGAGTCCTTTCATATCTGTCCTACAATAGTTCAATTCTTTAATTATTCTTCATTTGCCTCAGCTTATTGAGTAGTGAATATTAAAATAAACTTTAATTAGAGGAAGGCATGCTTTCACCAGTTCCCCCACTCTCAGGGGTAACAACATTTTTATGATGTTTTCAGTATTGATGATGGGCTTTTTGCATGTTCTCTCATGGGGATAATAACAGCTACACTGTATAATGGGTTTTGTTGTCCTCATTATTTTTGTGAAACTGAGGCTTAGAAATTTTAAGTGAACCACCTCCTGGGCATTCACATCTCTTTGACACCAAAATACATACTCCCAGTGTGGCATAGCAGGGGACTAGGCAGAATTGATTAAACAAGGATAGAAGCTGCATATTTTAAACTTGTGTCAAAATAAGTTCCTACATGAATTTTTAGCTGACTACTTAGAATCTATTTCATGAACTTAAACCAATACCTCCCTGGCCAGAACCCTCATTAAAGGAGCTAGTCTTCTAAATAGTATGTGTCTCCTGTTTAGTTTTTTGAGGGAAGAGCTTTCCCCCTTGAAATTGTATAGCACAATATCAATAGCATATCTAATTTATTTCTGTGCTGGTTAGTTCTAAAACCTATATTTTGTATCACTTTGCTGTTAAAAGATTTTACATAAAATTTATTATTAAAAATAAAAGCTATCACTCAGTGAGAATATTAAATTGAATCTTTCTTAAATATTTACTATTCAGAACAGGCACTTTGTGAATGGCTAATTAATTTCTTATGTAGCTTCTAATGTTCCCCATAAAATGTACCATGTAATTTAGCCTTGTCAGTTGACTGAAATGATAATTCTCTAATTCTCTCTGTCTTCATCAGAAAAGCTTAGATTGACTAGAAGAAAACAGTAATGCTACTGAAACAGGTAGTGTTGTATACACTAGACTCTCATCATAAACACTCCCTGGGGGCCTGGGGTCTCCACCTTCCATGTTCTCATGAATCCAACAATATCATGTAGAAATTGTAGTTAACAATCTTCTTGTAGTTTTATTTATTTTTTTAAAGATTTTATTTATTTATTTGACAGACAGAGATCACAAATAGGCAGAGAGGCAGGCGGGGGGGGGGGGAAGCAGGCTCCCCACTGAGCAGAGATCCTGATGTGGGGCTCAATCCCAACACCCTGAGATCATGACCTGAGCTGAAGGCAGAGGCTTAATTCACTGAGCCACCCAGGCACCCCTCTTATAGTTTTATATAGCATAAAGGTGAGAGTTTTGTGGGCCAGGGAGATCCAGTTTCAACCTAGCTTAGTGACTTACTGCACGATTTTAAACAAGTTATTTAATCTCTATGCCTCATTTTCATACAGAAAATGAAAATAACGTTCATACCATATGGGATTTCCATAAGGATGAAACAAGCTAATGCCTATAAATAGTGTCTGGCATATAGTAAACTCTTAATGTTAACTTGAATTATTACTGGCTAGAATTGAAGACTAATTTATTTTGTATCTCTACATTATAGTATATGGCTTTCTCCACTTCTTATTTAGGAACTATTTTTTCCTGAAGAAAAAGTTGATGATGGTAGAAGTTCCAGCAAATAGAGTCCTTGGGAACGTTGGAAGAAAATGACATTGTTTCAGGCCCTATTTCTGTCTCTACTGGGACTCCTGGCAAATCCTAACTAACAATGCCACATCATCTGGAGACATTGAGTATATTGCTTTGCTGCCTTTTGGGGGATCTTCATAAAATCTACAGAAGCATTATTCCTTCACAGATTATCAGTTTTCCTTGTAGAAACATTATCTACAAAAGGGAAGAATAGGTAGTACATTCTCTGAGCCATCCTGAAGGAATTAGGAGCTACCGAATATGATGATTGGATTTAAATAGTTCTGGTGACAGTCTACCTCTATTTTGCACTGTAGATCAGTCACACCCCATGTATCCTTCCTTAAGGTAAACCTCCCAGTGCCACAGGCCAAATGAGTGATTTAACTCACAACTCCCAAAGGAAATGTACCACATGCAACAGGGCTCTAAATAACAAACGATCTTTCTGAGAAAAGTCTATAGATGGTAGCCAGTGATAACCTGGCCTGTGAAATAGAACATAAGGTCTTTCACCAAAAACCAAACCAAACAAAACAAAACAAAATCATTGATTGCTATTGGCTGCAATCACATTAGATTCTTGGAACCGTATTAGGCATGATAAAATTGGAGAATGATGAATCAAATCAACAGTCCAGAGCCCGTCCTTCAAAAAGTGATCTTGATTCTCTTCTCTAGCCAGGGGACTGAGCAGGCAAAATGCTCTTCTTGGCCTGTCAAAGAGAAAACTCTCCTTCTTTCCCCTACTTAGCCTCTCAGTACGGAGGGAATTAGTCACTTGAACTCAGTGGCCCTTACAAGTACCAGCAAAGCAGTTTTGCTATACAGCTTTGAAAGTAATACCAAACATTTGCCAGAAGCAGGGAGGAGTGTCCACTGTTTTAGCCCCAAAGATCACATCCTCCCCACCCTTTGGCAACGTCTTAGGATGAACTGGCATTCTCTGCCATATCACATCAGGTAGGAGGAAAAATTTTCCTCTTATTTCTTAACCCAGGGCTGGCAGGTGGCAGATCTGTGACCCAGGTCAAGTTGGTTCTAGATAAGGTTGGCAAATAAAGTACAGGACAAGTCCAGTTAAATTTGAATTTTAAATAAACAAGTAATTTTTTAGTGTAAGTATACACTTTTGGGACACGCCAACACACACAAAAATGTGTTCTTTATCAAAATTGAAATTTAACTGGGCATCCTATATTTTTACTTTTCTAATCTGGCAACCCTAGTTCTAAGGTCCTTCTATTTCTCTACCATTCTTCACTCCATTTTTCTCATCCCCCTACCTGATTATAAAGGACCCTAGAATATAAGATTCAAATAAAGAAAACCACAAAATATAGCATTAAGCAACAAAATTTGACTCAGCACAGTGTTACTACAGGGAAAATTTTGAAAGCAGTATATATAATCTAGTCCCTGCCCTCAGAGCCTTTCTAGAATTGAAAAGTTTGATTGGGACCAAGTGAAGCTGCTTGGGTCCACATCTCATTCTTCAGGTTTTAAAGCAAATGGATGATAAACTGCATCCTTAAAGACTCAAGTGACTTTTGCTTCTATATAAACCTGAGCTATATTCTCAGGCACCGAGTCTCTGCTCCCTTAACTGCATTGTAATTCTCTACCAAGTGCATCATGATATATCAAATTTGAGTAGGCGACTGGGTGGATCAGTCAGTGGAGTGTGTGCCTTCGGCTCAGGTCATGATCCCTGGGATTGAGTTCTGCATCCCTGCTGAGCAGGGAGCCTGCTTCTCCCTCTGCCTTCTGCTCCCCCTGCTTGTGCTCTCTCCCTGACCAATAAATACATAAAATCTTAAAAAAATAAAATTGGGGTAAATGGAAAGGTAATTCACAACATCAACAGAACTGAAAAGAAATAAATATTTATAAAGGAGTTGAGAGCACATAATTATATATACCAGTTGTTGCAAGTTGACAGTAAATTGTGCTTCTCTAATCTCCTTCTCTTGAAGTCCAAGCATTAAAATCTGCCTGAGAGGTCTCTTCTAGAAAGCATTTTTGATGCAATGTAGAACACCCATCTTCCATTTTAGTAAGGCTATATGTACTGGATGCCAGCAAACATTTTGGTAATTTCTGTCAAATAACCAATTAATTCGGTTTGTATCTTTTTGAAGAGTGGTGGTGGTGGTGGTGGTGGTGGTGGTGAAGAAATTAGTCAAACCAATTTTTACATTGTCCTGATTGGAGTGAACACAGATTATGGTCCCTAAATATGTATCTGTATCTGTTTTCTACTTTTCTTAGTCACATCTGTTAATTTCTTTCTAGTCACATCTGTTAATTTCACCCCTATAATGCAGTTGAGGGGAGGTTTTAACTATCTCTTACTCATTAAAATATGTTGCTCAAGTATTAAAAGACCTAAATCAAGCATATATGTATGATGTCCTAGACTGATAGAAGTTTCCTAGGACACAGTACTAGAAAAGTACCCAATAAACCAAGGTGGGTTATGTGTATGTATGTATGTTTGTAGAACCTACAAAATCCACATTACTAAAACTTGTAGAGTTTAACATTTGGAGGAATTTAATTTTTTTGAAATCTAAAGTAGTTAAAAAACCCATTACAGCAACTGGCAAGCATGGATAGAAGGCTAAGAGAAGCAAGGATATTTGTAGGCTCTTATTTATGTGTTTTTCTTTCTAATGGCTGCCAATCTTCCGAGTCAGGAAATATTTGCACATGTTCTAGACATCTTCCTGAAGGTATGAGGCTCTCTTGAAGCCATCCTTATACTTGGTCATGCCAACAACACTACAGCAAACTACAGTACCCTGAGAAAAAATATGCTCTTTCAAACTTCCTAAATGACTCATTCAGCAGAAAGTAATAAAAAAAAAGTAAGGCTAATATTTCCATCCTTTGGAAATATTTATCTCTACACACTGCCACCTTTTTTTTTATAGTCAGAGTAGAAAGTTACTTAGGTGGTATAATTTTGAAAGGCCAACCTGTCTCCAGCATTGGCTTAGCAGGGTGTCATTAGTCAATTCTTTCCATCAGGGCACATCTGCAGAGAGTGCCTGTTAAAATATGTCATTTGGGAGGGGGTCATTTTTGTACACATCTTTTTAGTCCCACACCCATATGTATTTTGCTAATTTCAAAGAGATTACATAGGTGATTAATATAGATTTTCTGGAGACATATAATTTTTTCAAAATACCTACTTTACGATGACAACACTGATAATAAAGGGAGAAAATGAGCATAGGCCATAGAAAACATATTATATTTACATTCCAAGTTTTGCTTGTCATATATCCCTGATGTCCTTGAGCCTACTATGTGCAAGGCAACTTACTAGGTCCTCTAGAGGTATAGCCAAGATTAAAAAGTTCCCATCTGTTTCTGAAGAAATTTGCATACTAGTTTTAAAGACTAATAAATTCTTAATTCATTCCAAGACTTGTAGCTGGTTTTCTACTATCATTCCAACACTTTATTTTGTGACAATGTGGGAGGAACTTGTCAGCTTGCAAAATTCTTGTAGAGGTTAACCACAGGAAAGCCTCAAGATGTAAGTTCTGTTGAAACATGTATGTCCATTTGATGGGACAATATACAGAGAATTTTACTTAACCAACATACCTCATATATACACTTCCTCACCTCAATACTAAATCTGCCTCCAACCACCTGCTCAATTCTCTTCTTCTGCCAGTCTCTAATCTTTCAAGCTATAGCCACTTAGCCCCTACATGTAATTTATTCCAGCCTAGACTCTGGAAGAAAATCTATTGTTAAGCAGGGACCATACAAGGGTACCCTAAGTTAAATATATATAAATTATTATATAATTTATATAGTATGTATATATATTTGTGTGTATACATATATGTGTGTGTGTATACATTATACAATTTTCACCCTTGTTTCTACCCTAAATTATATCTATCTATATAATTTTCACCCAGTTTCCTAGAAATGCATCTATTAGAAAATACTCCAAACATTTAAAATTAATTAAATTTTAATATTCCTACCAATCAGAAACCAATCATCCACAAAGGAGATAATGAAGTTCTGTTTTATCTTTGAGAGGTACTAACTTTCAATTATCCTTGTTGTCTCTTTCTTCTCTGAGGCTCCTAGTAGGAGCAGTAATTGAGGCATAAAGCCTCTGATGCTGGAGACAGACCTCTGCTCACTAGAAAATAATAAAAAAGTGACAGCAAGCAATCTCTGCTTTCCTAGGATTTTCAAGAGTTTAAGTAGGAATTTAGTTATGAGCTTCAAGTGTCCTTTAAAGGCAAACTGATTTGTTCCTGTCCACTTCTGAAATTCTAAATCCCCCCCAAATTTCCTCAGACTTGAATGTGTCTTAGTGCTTGTCATGAAGGAAACAAATATGCTGAGGGACTCATCATGAACAATCTTCATAACTGACCTCAGTTCACCAGGTTCCTATATATTCCTCTACTTGGGCAGGGTTTTTTTTTTTTTTCAGCTGGTTGATCTAGCTGAATGCTTTTTGAGTCTGGGTTGTATATGTTGAGCTGAATATAATACAGTAGAATTAAGAGCACAAACCTAAAAGCCAGGCAAATGTTGGTTTTACTACTGACTCAGCAACTTACTTGGTTTGTGAACTTATTTAGTAAATCAAGTTCTTGGATCCTCAGTTTCCCCACTTATGAGATGGGAGGATGATGATAACAATGGTGCCCTCTTATGAAATATAAATAATAAAATGCAAATTAAGCACTAGGAACAATGTAAGCATTCAATAAATGTTACCCACTTTTAGGACACTAAGCTCACAATCACTAAAGTGACTAAAATTTCATTCTCCATGTTTTTTCTTCCTCATCCAATTTGTATACCAACTAATTTATTTAATTTTATTTTATTTTTCTCAGAGCCAAGGAAAGCTATCCTTCTGTGAGAGTTCTTAAACTTGTCCTTTTTGATTATGGCGGTGTTTTTGTTTTGTTTTGTTTTGTTTCTCATCAGAGTTAATGATTTATACAAAATGTTACTGGCAGTGCTTAGAATATAATCAATCTTTTTTTCCCTCAGGGGACCCTGAATAATCCAACCTCTTTTTCCTGTTCATAAAGGGACTCTGCCTATAAATGACATACCTACAAGGAGCTTTCCTATTTTTCCAACACAAATTACACACAAACCACCTCTATATCATTATTTCTCCAACTGAAATGACACACAGTTTATACCTAATTTTTCCTCTCTTTCTCCATGCTCTGGTGGAGGAGGAATTTGTTATAACCTGGGTATAACTAAACAGGAAAAAAAAAAGACTTCAGGTTAAAAAACTGCTTATATATTCTGATATTCTTTGATATATTGGCACAATTTTACTCATAGACCTCTTTGTAAGAATCTGACTTCAGTATAGCCCCAGGAACATAAAAATGTAAGAGCTTCCACTTTTTCTTGAAATTTCCAGAGAACTACCATGGCATATTCATTGCTAAATGCAATTTTAGCATCACTCACAAAACTACCTTAGACACAGATACACAAATATGGTAGGATGTTGGAAATTCTTAAAACCAATTTAGGACTCTTTCTTATTTCAAAAGTTAGAATTGCCTAGATGTTACTTGCTAGTGTCTGTTCCACAAAATGTACTGGAAACCCAGCTAACTTTCTTTAGTGGTCAGATACTAGAGGATCAGGGAAAACAAGAACTCTTGACTTCAACAACCTTTACTGAATTTACTGAGAATCTGACCACAATCTTATCTATTTATCTGTATATCTCTCTCTATATATATATAATTTATATTCTATATAGTATAACATGTATACATACAAAGATATAGTATATATGTTCTTATACACATACTTGCATATACATGCATGCATATGCATATATGTATATATTCATACCTCTACATATATAGTATATATAAATATATATGTATATGCAAAATAAAACAAAACTAAATTTTTAATGTATTAGACACAAAGTACATTAATGTTTCTAGCACAGCTCCTACTCACTTCCATCTCTAAAACAGTTTATAAACGGGTGCCTGGGTGTTGCAGTTGGTTAAAGCATCTGACTGTTGGCTTCAGCTCTGGTCATGATCTCAGGGTCGTGAGATTAAGCCCTGTTTGGGGCTCCATGGCTCAGGTCGTTATCTCAGGGTCATCAGATTGAGCCCCTCATGGGGGCTCTGCACTCAGCGTGGCATTTGCTTAAGATTCTATCTCTCTCTTCCTCTGCCCCTCCTGCTCATACTCTCTCTCTCCCTCTCTCTGAAATAAGTAAGTCTTAAAAAATAAAATGGTTTATAAAATCTTGCCCACATAAATTTTCCTAAGACCATAAATTAGGAAAAGCTTTAAGTGTATAAACTAAGCATCAATTGTGGAATTTTGTATTTCTGTTCTTAAGTAACTATTATACTCTCCACAGTGATTTATACTTATATTTTTAAAAAATTATAATTGGGATGCTCTTACCTGATTGACCAAAGACATAATGCTATGGTTTACTTGTCTTGAATTTTGTTTAGAAATACATATTTGTCTCCACACATTTGAATTTGACTTTCTACCCCTAGAACAACTTTGTAAAATCAACTTAATTAGAAATCAAAGATATCGGGATGCCTGGGTGGCTCAGTTGGTTAAGCAGCTGCCTTCGGCTCAGGTCATGATCCCAGCGTCCTGGGATCGAGTCCCATATCGGGCTCCTTGCTCTGCAGGGAGCCTGCTTCTCCGTCTGACTCTGCCTTCCACTCTGTCTGCCTGTGCTCGCTCTCGCTCGTTCTCTCTGACAAATAAATAAAATCTTTAAAAAAAAAAAAGAAATCAAAGATATGAGATCCTAACTTTTGCTTTACCAAAACACACCAAATACAGACTTTGAATTTCTCCCCATGTATATCTGTGAACTTATTAAACAGATTATAGTAGTTGTGAAAAAATTAACTGTGGCCTGCAAAGAGTACAAATCCCACATATAACTCTGGCTTTCACCTTTTGGACCCATGATGCTATTGCTTCTTCCTCCCTCAAGATTTGTCAGGAGGCAGAAGTAAATTTTGATATAACACAAAAAGGAAAAGACAAGCCTACAACTCAGAGCCTAGGTTGTATTCCACAGCTGGAGAGATGTCATGGTTAAGATAGAAATATTCCATCTTTTCCCCCAAGGCTTTTAACTCTCAGTGCCTTTCACTAATTTGGTCCCCCGAGTCTCAGTTTACTTATCATATATTAGTTCTTTTCACCCCTATTGCAAATATTCAACCTTAGCTCTCTTATTGAAAAAAAAAAAAAACAAACTTTTGTCTTAGAGTCTCAGTTAGAAGCTTCATTATACTTTCTACATTCAGGGAAAAAGAAAACAGAACAAAACAAAAAGTGACATCCATAATTCTTCCCTCATTTTCCCAATTTGGCCCTAGCTTTCCCTTTCCTTCCTTTTATATATCATTCCCTCCTCAAATGTAAAGGCCACAATCAGAAGGAAAATAACCTCCTTCCTTATGTCTACTAAAACTAGATCAATAAAAGCCCCCCTAAATGTTTTCTGATAACTGTAACTAGCACCTATTGACTAACACAGTGCTTGGGACATAGTATGCATTTGATGAATATTTTAAAAAATTGTTCATTATGGAAAATTTTAAACACTCAAAGCAATATTTTTATTTAAGGGATAAATTTAATATTTCCTAAGAAGAACAGCAGGAGGGTTACTTTAAAAAGGCCAAGTCCCTCTTTTGAGGTTTATTATATAAGGAGGTGATGACACAAGAAAAAGACAGAACCAAGAAAGGTCTCTGGACTTATGGTATTGCACTAAGAAGGAACTACAACCTTGTAAGACTGTAGCCTCAAGTCAGCTTCAGTTTCAGTTCCTGCTTCTGAGGGTTGCAATGTATAATAAAATGCATAGTGTTACACACTTAATGGGCGCTCAAGCAATATTTGTTGGCTAACTTAATTGAGCTATATTTGCAAAATGGCAAGGATGTGAGAAAACTTTCCTACCTAAAAAGAAAGCATTCACAGTACTAGACATTTGGTAGGCAAATAAACAGTATAATTTCAGCCTAAAAGGAAAAATACTCAAACCCCTATCCAATAGGCCTAGTGGCTAGGCAACCCAAATGTCAGCACCACGTTTCTGAAACTTAATTTAAAATATCATAAATTGTATGTCATCAACTTTGAGGACATTTCTTTCCTGCCTTTCTTTTCCCATTCCCTGCTCCAACTTCAAATCCAGAAAATGTAATTAATAAACCTAAATCTCACCTGTCTGGTGAGATTTCCAAGTAAAAGTAATGTGTAAAGCAATGATCTAAAAAAACAAATTTAAGAGTGATACATTTGACAGTGTTTTGAAAAGAAATTTCCATATTCAGCAGTGTACTTCCAGAGTGCAAGCAATTCAGGAATTTGCTTGTGGTTGTAATGCCACACTTTGATACATCTGACTTAATCTGCTGACTACCAAGGGGCAGATGACTCTTCTACTATCTCTCAAGGATAGATGCTTACTTATGCCCAGGGTATATTTTTAAGTTTTAGAACAATAAGATATTTGGGGCAGTCCCTTCCTTTTGCCAGCATTAATTTCATTCCAGTTAGGTGTCGGACATATGTGCCAATTAAGCTTTAGACCCAATTATAGAAGTTTACCTTATTTCAAGTAAATTTTTCCTTTGCTTGAAATGGTTGACTTAAACCTTTTCCTACTGCTTTTTCTACCCTCACCACTTGCAAATGGCAACATGGGAATAGATTATTAAGATTAAGGGTGCAGTCAAGACTTCATGAAACACAAGGCAAAAATGGTTCATTTTGGAGATTCAGTTGTCTTACCCTACTAGTATTCTGCTTAACAAAGTGGCATTAGTTAACAGTTTCTGCTTAACAAAGTTATGTTAGTTAACATATAATGAAATATCCTACCTTTACAATACACCTGGTACCCAGTTTTATCTTTTCATTGGGTATTATAGTAATTAATGAGCTAAAATACGAGGTCCTTTTATCAAATGATAAGGAAAAAATAGAAAAAAATGATGCCAATCATTTTATTAGGTAACATGAGGAACTACTTCAACTAACAACCAATAAGAAACTTCTATTTTGCAATATGGTGAAGGGGATATAAAAGTTACAAGTATGATGCTAACAGTAAGAATAAGAATAGTTTACATTTTATTGAGTTCTAGGAACTATGCTAAGTGTATTGTCAAAAAGCCAGATGAAACCCTTGAGATTATCTAGTCTAACACATTTATTTTATAGTTGAGTAAATTAGCCCAGAAAAGACAAGTTACATGCATAGTGTCATTTAGTGGGAGAGTCAGTTTGCCACCCACTATGCTACCCTAAAGGCTCTTGGTGTCCCTCTTAACATTTCATAAAATAACTGTGGTCTCTCTGTGTACATTGCTCTTTGGGCAATTGTTTATTTTTCTAATATTACCTTTAAAAAACAAGTTTCAACCTACTTTCTTTTTACTAATATGTTCTCACATGGGAAAATTCTAAATATTCCTCTACTTCAAGTGACGACTCATAAGCTATGAGACTAGCAGCTAAAGGTGAAGGGGAAACTATATTTTATGACTCTACTAGGGGGGGAAAGGAAGAACAGTACTTTCTCCTGAAAAGAGAAAGAAAAATAAAACCCACTGTTTTAAGTGAGGTTTATACTGGCAGGAGGTGGGAAAGGGTAGAAAGATAGGCATCTAATTAGAAGAAAAAGCAGGAGAGTAAAAGGGTTACAATGTGGAGTGTGAAACTCAGCTTTCATTTCAGTGTGCACAGACCTCAGCAGACAGCTGGAAACCTGCCAGAGAACAAGGTCTTGGAAACAAGCTGGAAGACATTGGAGAGACCTTAACCAAAACAAACACCAGTAGGGGATGTGGTTGGCAGCACTGAAAAAGCAAAGGACTCTGTGAGTCACTCTGACATTAATTTTGAATGGTATCATGTTTCCATTTTGTTGTACAAGGTATTTATGCAGCATTTGGTACTGTCTAATACATACATACACACACATATATATATATAATATATAAGCAAATATGTATGTTCTTTATCTAGATAATATAACATTACAAACATTAGAAATATAGTAAAAATACAGAATAAAAATAACATGCAGTATCTCACTCTTCTATTTATTATTTTTCACATATATGATTTTTTAACATAGCTATAATCAGAGTATACATAAAATAATATGGAATACTTGGCTTAACGTATTAAAAGATAGTTCTAGGGGCACCTGGGTGGCTCAGTGGGTTAAGCCACTGCCTTTGGCTCAGGTCATGATCTCAGGGTCCTGGGATCGAGTCCCACATCAGGCTCTCTGCTCAGCAGGGAGCCTGCTTCCTCCTCTCTCTCTCTCTCTGCCTGGCTCTCTGCCTACTTGTGATCTCTCTCTGTCAAATAAATAAATAAAAAATCTTAAAAAAAAGATAGTTCTATGGTGCTAGATATCTTCATAAACATTGCTTTTAAGAGTCAAGAAATTGACTGACTAGATATTCACTTCATCTTATTTTTTACTATTTAGGATTTTGCTGAGTTAGTCTTTTCACAAATAATAACATCAGTTATACACTGTTTTTAAATTTTATCAAATCTTGTAAGGTGTTGTTAGTTCCATTTTATAAATAAGGACATGTATACTCAGAGGTTAAGTGACTTGCTCAAGGTCATGGCTAAGTAAGTACTGAGTCAGGTCTGCCTGATTCCAAAGGAGGCCCTCTTTTCAGTACAATATGCCATACCTTTCTACTAAAATAAAACTTTATGCTTTTTCTACATTTTCAGTGTTTATCATAGATTTCCAAAAGTGGGATTATTGGTATAAAAAGTATGAATATTTTAAAAGGATTTTCTATATACTCAAGATTATTATACAAGAAGGAGGTATTGATTTACAGTAACACCATCCAAAGGCTTTTTACATAAGGGCATTAATTTGAGGTAGAAAAAAAGAGGTCACAGCAATGAGTGAAAAAGGAAAATATGTCTAATGTAAGTAAAGCACCTGTAATCATCTACCTTCTGTAACATAGAAGTTTGTGCTTTGAAGATGTTGGTGGAAAGTGTTCTCTCTCTCTGGATCTGAATAGGTACATATAAAATTCTTAGGAATTGCAAATGTGTATAGGACCTAGCATATGGTAGGTAGATACTTCATGGTTAAAAGGAATTGACATGGAATTTTGGCTCCTGATAAGAATGTGGAAAGCTGGAAAGAGTGCCACCCCAAACCTAGCAATAAGAAAAAGCTGAATAATCTACAAAATCATAACTTTTATTGAACCCAGAGTGAAGTCTCAAGGCAACCACCTAGTCTGATGCCTGAAGAAAGATAAACATCTACAAGGAGAGATGGAACATCTCTCACAGGCTCACCTGTGGCTGCAGGGGAAAGGCAAGGTCGTCATAGAAGGTAGTATAAAGAATTCAGCTAAATTTTTAATGAACTGCTAAATGCCAAGTATGGGCTACCCTGAGAGTACAATACTATTGGGAGCCATAGATAAGAGGAATTTATATATACTCAAAGGCTTTTTTCTGTGGATTTACAGTACTGACCTAGTAGAGAGCAGAAGCCACTGCAGTAGGAAAAGCATGAAACCATATCTAATTCCCTTCTCCCTAAGGAATAAGGGCACTAAGCTTTAAGAAAAGGCAGCAAACTGTTCTGCCCAGGGGGATAGAGGAAGACCTACTTCAGTTGGGGGAAATGTAAAAACAAAAATAATTCCTCAACTTCTGGGGAGGGGCAGGAATTAGTCCTGGACCCAGACCATTAAGAAGTGTCTTAACACTAGCAGAGAAAAAGAATAACTTAGAAAGTCCCACTTCCATGACCCAGAGGCACAGGACCTGCCTAACGCTAAGTTTGAATAAAGAAAACAGAGAATTCCTCCCTGCCCCACACCAAAAAGAAAATAGAGAATTCTTCCCTGTCCCAGGCTAATAAGCACCTCATAAGAAGGAAAACCAACATACTATTAGGGAGTCACAAGAGCATGAAGAGAGAATCTCTTTGAAGCACAGATGCAGAAGGGAGGTCCAAAGCTGAGGGTAGAGCAGGAAAACGGAGAACCCCACCACCATGTTAAGCACATGGTAACAAAGTAACTTGAAGCTGGTGATGAATTGAGGGTAACCATAGCAACAACGTAGTCCAAACATAGCTCATTTTAATGGATTGACTCAACCTCCCATATTAATGACCTAGAAGAACAAATGTGCCCATTTCAAGGCATAATTACTATTTACTTCAATCTTTACTCTTCTACCAGCAATGTCTGTCATTCAAACAAACATTTTGAGAAACAAATAATCAAGGAAAAAAAAAAAAGCTCACTCTCAAGAGACAAAGCAATCAATATAACCAGCTTTAGAGATGACTTGGATATTCAAAGTATGAGACAGAAATTTTAATGTGACTACAATTAATATGTGAAAAGCTATAGTGAAACATATGGAAAACATGCATAAACAAATGGGGCTTTCAGCAATAATGCTAACTATAAAAAGTCAAGTGAAAATACTAGAAACGATAAACAGTGAAAGAGCTAAAAAATGTTTTTGGCAGTCTCATCAGTTGGCTTAAGAAAGCTGAGAGAGGAATCAGTAAAACTGAAGTTAGGAAATAATGGATCCAAGTGAAACACACAGAGGAAAGAGAATAAAAGCAAATGAACATATGAACACATACACACACACACATAAGAAACAAAATAGAGCATCCAAGAGTTATGAGTTAATATAAAATGGCTTAAGAAATGTAAAACTGGCTTCCCACAAGGAGAAGAGAACAAAGTAAAAAAAAAAAGAGAGAGAGAGAGAGAGAGATAAAGGTCAAGAATCCCCCCAAATAAAATATGCCAAATTACAAATATCCAAGAAGTTCAGAGAACACAAAGGATGATAAATAGCCCACCAAAGACACACACACACACACACACACACACACACACACACATAAAAAACAACAAAAAAAGCCTAGACATTTCATATTTAAACTGCTAAAAAACAAAGTTAAAGCAAAAAGTCTTAAAATCAGTAAGAAGAAAAATACAAAGGAGCAAAGATAAGAATGATAATAGACTTCAGAAACCATGCAAGCCAGAAGACAATAGAGTGTAAAGTGTTGAAAGAAAAACTATCAATATAAAATTCTATATTCGGTGTACATATATTTCAAAAATGAAGAGGAAATGAGAGATTTCCACACAAACCAAGGCAGAGAACTCATTACCAGAAGCCCTGCACTACATGACCTATTACAGAAAATTCTTCAGGCTTAAGAAGTATAGAAACTTCGATTTTCCCAAGGAAACTAAAATTCCAGAAATGGTTCAAACGAATAAAAATACAATTTTTCTTCTTTGTAATTGCTCTAAAACATAATTAAATAAAAAGTAGTAGTATTGAACATAGGGAAAAAAGTAGTAGTATTGTGGGTTTATATCACACATAAAAGTAAAATATATAACTATACCAACTGGTTACCACACAGTGAAGTATTACTTGAATAATATTTCTTGAAGGTATACTGTGTATTTAAAATGTATGTTGGAAAAATCTTGATTCTGGTGATAGTTACATGACTAAATGACTACATGACTAGTCCAAACTCATAGAATTATATATTTAGAAAGGCGAATTTTACCAAATGTAAACTATACCCCAATAAACCCTAGTCTTAAAAAAAAAAAGAATTACCATGCACAACTCACCTTTTACTCTCTTGACTTTTCTTCTTTTTATGGCAAACCAGTTCTGATGACTGACAATGAGAAACCATCTTTTTGTGTTACCTAAACTTACCTTTGCTTTTTACCTCATGACTGGTGTTTTTATTCCTAAAATCTGGTGGTGGAGAGAGCTGTATTCCTTCAAATAAAAACAAATACAGAAACACACACACTTACACACACACACACACACACACACACACATGCACACCCCTCAGGAATGAAAATGGGTATGGAGTCATAGGGATTGTAAATATAAAGAAGTGAAGAAGAACTTCTATATATATAGGTGTAAATATAGATGTATATAGTGGCAAAATTCACCTAGACCACACAATTGTTATCTAATCATTCAGTCTGAGATGCAAGTGAGGTTGCATAAACAACATATTTGTGTTTGTATGATATCCTTGTCTGTAGCGTATTGCTTCTATTAAAAGATAAAATCAAAATGTGTGTGTGTGCGCGTGCGCACGCGTGTGTGTGCAGGTGTGTGTATCACATCATCTTTATCTATTTGTCAGTTAATGGACACTTACACTCCTTCCATAATTTAACTATTGTAGATAATGCCACTATAAACATCAGGATGCATGTGCCACTTTGAATTACTATTTCAAAATGGTTTTTTAAAATGTCATGAATATTGGCATTCTCTCTGTTCCCTATACTCACAGGTTCTTTCTGCTTTTAGGAACTTTCCACAAAGCTACATTTACTACTTAGTTTTGGTGCTATAAATACTTTTGTGCAAATTTTGAACTTAGGTACATGAATTTTTTTTTAAGCCCCTTCTAGGCAGATGCAAGCTAAAGGTTCAAGGATTGACAAGCAGAGGACAAACTTGCCTAAACTAGAGGGAAGCCCCTTCCACTGGACCTATACCAGGACAGCTCTATACAACTGAACGTAGAGGACCTGTGGTTAGTCTATAGTAAGGATCAGCCTAGGGACTGCAATTTGGTTTTTGAGGGATAGACTTAGGGAAAAGGAACACTGCATTTGTACAGAGCCTCATAAAAGACTGAGAAAACATCTAATCCCCATACTGGAGAGTAGGGGAAGGTGATGAAGGTGATAGGGCCTTTAAATAACCCCATTTCCAAGCTAGCCCTCAGCAGTATCCCTGCTTTACCTAGAATACATCAACATGATCCTCAATGACCACACAAGGAATATATTTTAACTGCAAATATATGGTTATTTGTGCAATTAACATATACATTATATGTACCTCTCCCAATCCTTCCCAAACACATACATACATTTAATTACTTACACATTTCTAGACCATAAGCCCTGAAGAGCAGGGATCATAAGCCCTGAAGAACAACATTACTTTGACTCCAGAGACTATGACAGTGCTCAGCACATGTTTTGTGCATAATAATCATTAAATAAATGCAGTGTTTTTCTTGTCAGATTATTTCACTAACTCTGTCACACATGTGTGCACACACATACACACAGTATGATACAGAATTTGTGAAAATGTTCATTTTTTTAACATTCAGTTTAAAGGTTGAATGTAATTTGAAAGGCACAGATGTATAACATAAAACAAATGATATTTTTATTTGGGTACATCTTATTTGATTTAATTACCTTTTCTGTTGCTAATTTTATTAATTTCATGATAATAATTTTTTTAATTTTTATTTTTAAACTATGTTATGTTATTTTCTGCTAATAATTTTATAGACCTTATGTTTGGTTTGTTGGTTCACTATAGATTTCCAATCCATTTCCTCTGTAATAATTCTCACAAATATCACTGAGCTATCTTAGTTTGATTCATCTCTCAAAGTGAAATGCTTTTGTCATTATTTGCTCGGCAGTGTAGAGTTTTCACTTGCAATCATTGTCATTAGAAAATGAAGAGCCAATACACAATCTAACTCCACTTACCAAATAGATCCTGCCATAAGTACCAAGGCCAATGGTTTTATCCAGTGAGAATATTCCGGTTGGATCCTACAAAAATGTAGAACAAAAATTGTCTGTCTTCTTGGAAAAGTAGGCAAGCATTCATCTATCTAGAATGGCATTTCCAATCTGCCTTGCTTCATTAGACTTTCCATGGGAGGAATCTAAGTGTCATTTACCGAAAGAATAAACATGTCACAATTTTCCTGGATAGAATATAGTCATTTATGGAAAAGAAACAATGACATGAACATTAAGCAGCTGTATAATAAACTTACTACAAACCTGTAAAATGCATACAATTATGTCTAGTTGAAGCATATTCATAATGCAATTAGAAGAATTATTGAAATAGAAATAAATTTATCTGTTTACAATTGACTCACTCTTTTAAAATTCATTTTTGAGTACTAACCAGACAGGCAGAAAGTTTAGCATACAGCAATGATGAGTAGATACTGGATACAAAGTCTGGACAGTTTATTTATATAATAGTAATTCTTGAGAAAGAATATCACCTCTAAATATGAATAACAGAAGATGTGGTACACACACACACACACACACACACTGGCATATTACTCAGCCATGAAAAAGACTGAGATCTTATCATTTGCAACAACATGGATGGACCCAAAGAGTAGCATGCTAAATGAAATGAGTCAGAGAGAGAAAGACAAATACCATATAATATCACTTATATGTGGAACTTGAGAAACAAAACAAATGAACAAAAAGAGAAAAAGAGACAAACAAAAAAACAGACTTAAGTACAGAGAACAAAGGGATGGTTTCAGAAGGGTAGTGTTTGGGGGGACAGGTAAAGTAGGTAAAGGGGATTAAGAGTACACTTATTGTGAGGAGCACTGAGTAATGTACAGAATTGTTGAATCACTATACTGTACACCTGAAACAAACATAACACTGTATATTATTTATAGTTTTAATAAATAAATTAATTAATTAATTAATCTTTAGTGCCCCCCAAAAGAATATATACAATGTCTTAAATCTGGATAAGTCAGTAAAATCAGGTTTTCTTTAAAAGCTAAATATAGGGCTTCTGGTTGGCTCAGTTGGTTAAGCCTTTGGCTCAGGCTATGATCCTGGAGTCCTGGAATTGAGTGCCATATCAGGCTCCCTGCTTATCGGGGAGTCTGCTTCTCCCCCAACCCTCTCCTCTCTCATGCTCTCTCTCACACTCTCTCTCTCAAGTAAATAAATAAAATCTTTTTAAAAAGTTAAATATAGGAGTGCCTGAGTGGCTCAGTGGGTTAAAGCTTCTGCCTTTGGCTGAGGTCATGATCCCAGGGTTCTGGGTTCGAACCCCACATCGGGTTCTCTGCTGAGCGGGGAGCCTGCTTCCTCCTCTCTCTGCCTGCCTCTCTGCCTATTTGTGATCTCTGTCTGTCAAATAAGTAAAATCTTTTAAAAAAATAAAAATAAATCTAAAGTTAAATATATATGAATAACAGGGGCACCTGGGTGGCTCAGTGGGTTAAAGTCTCTGCCTTCGGCTCAGGTCATGATCCCAGGGTCCTGGGATCAAGCCGCACATTGGGCTCTCTGCTCAGCGGGGAGCCTGCTTCCTACTCTCTCTCTGTCTACTTGTGATTTCTGTCTGTCAAATAAATAGATAAAATATTTTAAAATGTGTATATATATATATATATATATATGAATAACAAAGCAAGAGAATGGCATTAAAAAACTACAGGTTTTTTTTTTAACTAAGCAGTTGTGGTTTTTTAATTTTAAGTTAATTTTTGCATCAGCTGAATACTTTTTCATGGCATAAATTTCCTGATGATATTTTCTTTGTCTTAATCCTGAATGTGGCATCATAGGAGAAAAATATAGACTTGTTTATGAAAAAAAAACTTGTTTATGGACAGATTCTTAAGATTTCCATATTCATTCTTAAATATTGCTTCTTTACCTTTATATGGATATCCTTTTCTTGTGCACCACAAAACATGACTTCTTGAATTTTATCACTACTTAAACTTTTAGTCTAGCAGCTTATTTTGTTATTTTAGCAAAACCAAAACGAGGTATGAGTAGATGCCAGTTTATACACAAAGTGGTAGGATCTTTGGCAAATCCTTAGAGATTTACATACCTTATACAGAAAGCACATTTTATAAACACAAACTTAGTTTAACTTTGTTTGAAAACATTTTTATTATTGTGGGAAATGTGAGCTAAACAGAAAAACTATTGAGGATATGCAATGTATATGAATGACATTATGGATTTCTTAAAACTGTCATGGTATTTCTGTAATCTAACAAAACTCTCATAGGAAAATGACACAGCTCTGGGATTACTTCAGTCAGTAAGTATTTAACTGGAAGAGTCAGGAGACTGGAGGTTTAGCCCCAGCTCTGCCATTAATTAACTATGTGACTCTGGATAAGTTATTTACTCTTTCTCGACTTAGTTTTCACACATATAAAATGAAGGTTTTGTGTTTGGTGATTTCCTACCTTTAAAATTCTATAAGAAAAAATCAGATTCTAATGTCTTAAAATCCCAATTGGATTTGATATGACCACTGTTAGAAAAAATGGCAGCCTACTTTCTTAAAGTCATCATCAAAATCAATATCACAATAAATACTCTATTATTAAAACAAATAGTTCAGAGAACATACTTCCAATGAATATATAAAAGCTATTTAAAATGATAATTTTGAGAATTTAAGCTGGCCAGTTAGCTCAGTTGGTTAGAGCGTGGTGCTAATTTTGAGAATTTAAGAAAAATAAAAATAAATTGTTATAATGGCTTTGATATTAAGCATAGCATTGTTGTAACTCTGTGAAAAAAGTCTGGGAGAAAAGTTAGCCAACAAGGGAGTTGCTAAGGTTTGGCTTAAAGACTTTATCACTTTAGAATTTAGCATACTTCTTTGAAAGATATTATTGAGGGATTTGTATTAGACATTATTAATTCTGAAGGAACAACTTCTGGCCATCTGGCCATCAAAAAAAAATCAAATATATTAGTTGATTTCTATTGGTAATCCATTCTTTGTTAGTTAAGGCCACATTTTAGCTGAAAAAATACCACGTAATAGAGAATTACTATATTATCTGAACAACTCTGTTACTGAATCTTTGAGCACAAATCTCCTAATATCTTTAAGCTTTTTTCTAGCCTTCAAAAGCATTATACCTTACTCATATTTGAACTCAGGTATCTAATTACCAAAACAAAACAAAACAAAAACACCAAGGAAATGGACAGGGATAATAAAATACCTGTGGAATTCTTAGAGGCCTTATTTTATCTGTACTCATGTTGTTTGGAAATGTTTTCCTGCTCATAAATGACCAAAACATCCTAATTCTCCTCAGGCTCACATTTAAAAAAAAAGAATGTTATAAAAATTTTTCTTCTTTTCTTAAGGCAACTCAACTTAGTATTCATCTTTACTAAGAATATTTTTTTCCTTAGTTTTAGGCAATACTTTTTTCCCATCTCCACACTAGCATCTTTTAGGACTAAATTATTGTCAAACTGGGAAACAAGGGGAGAAGAACTGTGCTAATTATTAGTAGGGTACTATTACTCAATTTCTTATATCAGACTTTCCACTAAATGATAGAGAAAATTTATCCTGGGGTCCCAGTGAAGGAAACATTGAAAATGGACTTTTTGTTTGTTTGTTTGCTTCTGTGAAAGTAAAAAGTCCACGTCAGAGGGGTCTCCATAATTACTTGGTCCTCTCCTCTGCCCTGCCACTCTGAGATAAGAAAAGAAGCAGAGGAAAGATCTTTATATATATGACTACTACAATAACTTGGGAGATTATTTGGCTGTTCCATACGCTTTGGTGTTCTATTTAGTTAAAAATGGTCAGTAAACATGAAACCATAATTTATAAAAGCCTTTCTCAAAAGAGATTATGAAGATTCTAAGTCTTAAAACATTTTTGAACCATAAAATGCTGGGCAAACATTTTACACTTTGTTATATTTTCTAGGTATTTAAAATATCTCCTGCAACTTTTAGAGTCTTAGTCTGGTTATTCCCTGAAACCCAAAATTTTCGGGAGTTCTTTCTGTCTTCTGAATTCAAGGAGGGGGTAAGGAATGAACACCTTGATGGAAATTTTATTAAGGATGGGGGTGGGGGGGTAACAGGAAGAAAAAGAACCACTAGAAGGCAGTGTTTACTGGTCATGGAGGAGACTCAAAAGCAAAGGCTGATCAACAGAACAAAAGATAGCTGAAATTAAGAACAAAAGGGAACTGATAAATGGTCAATATGGGTAGCAATAAATTTTAGATTTAGGGCAGTAAAGAAAGAGATCTAGGGAACACAAACTACTATTTAGAGAGCTAAAGGAAAGGAAAAGATCAGCACCTAGAAAGAATAGCAGAGGCTTTTCTTCTTTTATTTTAAATATTAGAAATAGAGATTTTATGAAGTTTATGAAGAGAAACCCTGAAAATGACATATATAACACAGTAAGTGCCAGAGTGAGTTTCAGAGATAGAAGAATGGGCATCACAATTCAAGTGGAAAATTTAGAAAGGAAAATCTCTTCCTCAAGACCAGTATTTCTCAAACTATGGACTGTAGAGACACTCCCTACTTAAAAGCCATCTGGGGAATCTTGTTTAAAATACAGATTACTTGGGGCACCTGGCTGACTCAGTCAGAGCAGCATGCAACTCTTGATCTTGGGGTTGTAAGTTCAAGTCCCACATTGGGTTTAGAGATTACTTAAGAATAAAAAAAAAAAATCTTAACAAAATAAAATACAGATGCCTTGTCCCTACCATGGAATTATTAAATCAGAATTTCTGAAGATGGGTCCCAAGATCCCCCAAATGATTCTTGTATAATATTCTTGTGCACCAACATAAAACCCACTCCTCTAGAAATTGGGTGAAAAAAGACTGAGAAATTAGATTGAAGTACAATGTCATGCTGAGGTGAAGCTTGAAATACATAATGGAGAACATGGTGAAAGTTTCAACACTTGTTGACTAGAAGGTAAAACTGCTTCGAAACAGGCAACTAAGGTATTTGGTAAAGTAGGAAGGTTCTCATGACGGAGTGTGGAAAGCAGGCTTGGTCTGCGTGGTGGAAGACTGGGAGAGAAGACAGTTATATTTAAATATAAGCCTAATGTAATTCAAATATAGTTTTTGGATCATGTGCTATTTCAGATCACCTCTGCCACTACTGTCCTCCAGGCCTGTCTAATCCTGACCCCAATATAGATTAGGACTACATATGGCAGTGTCAAATACCAAGGCCACAGCCATGAGGAATGTCATTACCATACTGGGCACAGAAGACAAAGGGGACTATCACAGTGAAAGACATGCCAGATTTGGAGATGAGGAAATAATTTCCAGTCCCAAGGGTTGAGTGTATATATAAGGAGATATATATATGTCACTCATATACACATACACATACACACACACATATACACATACATACACACATATATACATACATACATATATGGAGAGAGAGAGAGAGATCTGAGAGGGAGACACACACATACAGGTATTGCTGGCAGGCAAGGTGAAAATACTACTACATATGTGTGTGCAAACACACACAGATATACATAAAGACATAAGGCTTTGCAATTCTCTTTTCAAAAAGGAAGCACCAAACATAAATCTCTGTACCTTTTTTTGTTTTGTCACCTATGAGATATTTATTCGATAGTAAATCAGAAAAAAAATAGAGCAACCTATTAATTAAATATAGTTGACCTGTCATTCCCTGGTTACTATGTTGGCTCTCTTACTTTATGTCTGTAAACTTTAGAGCATTATACAAAAAAAGTTCAACAATTCTCTCCTCCCCTCCCCTCTCCTGTTTCCCCAGCTTTCACTCTTGCTTACTATTTTAGGTTGAAAAATAATATCTATCTAATAACAAAAGTACCAAATAACCTTCCACCACTTTCTTTAAATTAAAATTTGCATAGCCAAGCCTGATGGCTCTCAAGGGTCCTTGCCTCATGGTCATTTAGCTGGCCAATCCCACAAGGACATAATATATCAATTTTGAACTAAACCCATATTTAATTATTTTAAAATCTGCAAAATTATTTTTTGCTCAATGTGAATTACCAAGGTCTGAATCTCCCCCTCATTATCTGGCTATTGCCAAATTGGTGTATTTGGTGTTGAATGATACCAATTTTCTTATCTTCAGATATTATGAGGATGATATTATTGAGGATAATTATCTTAAGAGTGGCAACTCTTAATTATCTTGAGTGGTCACCATAATCAGATTTCTTTGCTTTATCGTCTACTTTGCATCAAAATGCAAACTTCCAAACAGCTAACTAACTTCAATGTCTTTTGACCTCTTCATTTACTTTTACTTCTTCAGAAACTAAGGAAATAAGTCAAAGGCAAAAAAATAACAAATCATTAAAATATACCTCAGTGACCAAAGCAACGTAAACTTTTTGCAACTCTATAAAAATTTGACGGTAAGGAAATTTTAAAGGGAATGCTACCCTTCTGCTATATTTCTTAGGGTTTAGAGCTGGATGTTTGGGGAGGGGAGAATTAGGCATAACTTGCACAAATATGCATAATTTGCTATGGTGAAGACCTCCACAATGATATACTGCATAATAGAAATTTAGAAATTATTGAAGCTGAGGACTTTATAAACCTTTCACAAAGTTTTGTTTTCTCCATATTCCCACATTAAAAACCAACCTCATCTTTTTCCCCTTCACACCCCCACAAACCCCCAGAAAACTAATATTCCATTGAACTGCAATGTAAAGATTGCAGCCTTTTCCCTTATCTCCTCAGCTCTCACCAAGTTCTTACGTCCCAGGGCCATGACCGGGTCAGTTAGTCTGGGCCATTTCCCCCCATTTTTTTGTGGCAATAAAACTTTTTCCCCCTTGGGTTTGGAATTCCCTGCTCAATTATTTCTGTGAGGTCTTGCCCATTCCTCTCTTTAGTCAATTTTAGAGGGAAAATGGTTATTTCAGTTTACTTATTTGTGATTTCACATATTTGCCCTAGTTTGCTTTTTTATCTCTTTCCCGCACCCTACATAGAGACTGTTGGAGAAGGGTAACATTTTATTCCTTGGTTTTATACTTTTACTTGAGAATAAACCTAGTCAGAAAAAGAAAATTCTGTTCAGAAAGGAAACCACCAGTTGAGGCCTCCACATCCTAGAAATCTCACATATGCAAGGTGAAAAGAGATTTAACTTTTAAAAATTTTGTGGATTTATTTTATAAAGCTGTACCAACAACAGCAGTGCTAATATATGCAATTCAATACGTTAATATTCAAGTTCCTTCTTTTTAATGCTGAGCACAATTTGCTAAAATGTTACCCACATGCATTACTTCCTCCTCTACACTATTCTAGCGTAAAACTATATGGGTGAGGCTTGGAGAATGCCCACTTTTTTATAGGGACAGGTGTCTGCCTTCATCAAGAACACAGTCTTAAAATACCAAATATGTATACAATTAAAGCACAGCGGCTTTGAATAGTCCTATAACCTCAAGGTTAATATTTAGCTTTTCCCAAAGCAAGTAGGCCACTGCCTTGAACTACAGTTGCCTGGCGATCATTCCAGCACTGGTGCATGCTTATTCCCTTTCAGAGTCCAGGGGCCCTTTGCATTCAAGAGAGGGTGCGAGTGAAATGCCAATCTAAAAAGGGAACTTAAAGAAGGGAGCGGGGTGGGATCCAATATCTGCCAGAAACCAGATGCCAATGAAATAAACGGCACTGCTAAAATAACAAGTCTACTAATAACGACAGCGATAATAGCTCACCAATCAATTAAAATTCTGGAGGAAAGCTGGACATTCGGGAAAAAAGGAGAATCCACAAACCAAAACCGTGAGAAAAAGTTAATTCTGTTTAGTTAGTGATCACAATATTTTCTTTTTTAAATTGGGATGTGCAGAATTCACTTCTTCCTCAAGCGGCGTCGAATGCTTTCGCTCCTGCAATACTCAATCGGGAACAGTGCCCTGGCAGAACAAGGTTTTGGAAAGCGCCATTATAAAGTGAGAGAAGTGAGACTTCAACGCTTTGATTTTCTAGCCCGCTGTCACCTAGAGGTAAAGGTCACTCCGCGAGTGGGCATCTCCTTTGGCAAAAGAAACAAACGACCCGGCAGCAGGGTAATAGGGAAGAGTGTTCTCAGGAAGCCACGAGTTGTCGTGCTCTTTAGCCTCTCCTCGAGCCCATCAAGAACAGGTACCTGAGCACCGCTAGACAAAATGGGCCACATTTAGAAAATGTCCCGTTGTTGAGGGCCCGCACCACCCCCACTGTCACCTCTTCTCTCTCCCCCCCCGCCCGCCCCTTTGCCTTTTCGAGAGTTTGTCGTGGCCCGGGTGCCTGGGGGGGGGCGCCTTTTCCGCAAGCGGGCTTCCAGGGTCCCCTCCCGCACCCGGGGCCCCGTCGAAGTCCTGTCCTAGCCCAGCTTGCGGGTGTCCGTCTCCTACCCTAGTGCTCAGAACCCGCAGAAGAGAGCACTTCGGAAGAGATAGGCGTTCTCTACTCACCGGCAAGTGGCCCAGATCCGTGACTTCCTTGTCCCTCCAACCCCCAGGTCCCGCCATGGCTTCGAGCTGATCGAAAGCGGGCGACTGAGTTAGGCACGCTCGGGTAGTCTGAGGTGGAATCTGACAAAAAGTTGAAAAGAGAGAGGAAAAGAGAGAGGACAGGAAAAAGCAACAGGGGACCAGGTTTTGTGGCGTGGGAGGTAGAGGAGGGGAAAGTGGAGGGAAAAAGTTAGGAGTTAAGGGAAGTTGGAGTTTGAGAGGCGGGAAAGTGAGTTTGGCTAAGGCGAGAGACGAGCCTGAGCGTCTGTCCTGGAGACCAAGGAGTTTAGAGGGGTGCTCCAACGGCGAGAGCGCAGTGTCTGCCCCGGCAGGGTGCGCCTCTTTCAGGGTGGGGAGGTGGGCGGTACAAGGAGGGAGGCCCCCCGGGAGCAGCTCGAAGAGGATTGGTGCAGCGTCACGTCGCCAGGTGGGCAGCCGCGCGGCGAGGAGGCGGGCTGGGCGGGGGTGGGGGGCACTGGCCGAGGGAGGTGCTGAAGGACTATAACGGTTTGCGAGCCGGCCTCTCGTGGCCTCCACCGACTGCACGCCCCCTCCCACATCCACCGCTGAGCCCGCCGCCCCCGCCCCGGCTGGCGAATGTTCCACAGGAAACTTTTTCAAGGCAGCTGCCAGCCCCGGAAAACCGGTCCCGCTCCGCGCCGCTCCCAGTCTGGGCCTCACAGCTCTGCCACAGTCCAAACAGCCCGCGCCCTCGTCTCTCCATGAAACACTTGTGCCATTTTTAATTGTCTCTTTTTTCTCTTTCTGCTCCTCTGATTTTATTGCTTCATATACTCAAAGACCCATCAAGTTAGACGAGGAAATGACTTGGCACTGCGTTAGGGATCAGACCCAGGCGAGCCCCTGTGCGGGTGGGGGGAGAGCGCCAAGTGCCCTGCAGGGCTACCACAGCTCGGCCTTCGAAATCACTGGATAAGGACAGTGCGGCATGTACAGGACGCCGCGATGTCCCCTTGAGGCGGACCGCATCTTTTCTGGCCCGGAGCTAGTTGGTACCAGGTCCGGTCTGCTCGGTCGGAACCGCACCTGTTCCCAGGTGCTGGAAGTTAAGAGACTGAGTCGCTTAAGCCCTAGCTACCCTGTTCCTAAGTTTGCAGTTTGCTGAGTTGAAAGAGCACAGAGAGAGTTCCTGCGAATTTCCCAGTCTCCAGCTCTCCGCCAGGGTTCATTCATTCGCTCATTCGTTGCAAAACAATTCTGAGCGCCCAGGCTCTTCGCCTCCGTTTCCCCCCACAACGCTCAGGGGATCTGACACACGTTTTAAAAGAATCTGACAACGGGATTTAGCCTTAAGAAGTAAGGCGCCTCTTGAAGAGTTTATGGGAAAGGGATTCGGTGCGTAAAACTAACCGCATTCTAAGCTCTTGGACTGCAAAGAGCACTTTAGAAAAATGTCCCGAAGCTGCTTACTTTCCCTGGAGCTTACAAACTGCGTTCGCGCACCGGCACTCTGGGGTTGGAACGCAATGTGGGGGGTTTGTTTCCTGTTTCTTTTTTAATTAAGAAATTTCTGCTCCCTCTAGGAATTTACATGAATAATTCTTCCTACCGACCTGAAACTCACCATTTCTGCCACACGCTTCTAACTTTTGTAATTATTCTCTATATATTGGTGGATTTTGTTTCTTTCGTGTCTGTTTCAAGTTCCGAGTTTGACCTCTTTACATTCCTTAACCTCCCAGTCCCAGTGAGAGCTGTAATGGCCACAGCCTGTCTGAGGAACCGGGTGTCCCTAAATAAATTTTCTGTTAACGGGTGAGGAAAAAACCAACTACCCCCTCCCCAAAGAAACTCGGGTGTTCTGGAACGAATTTTCATGTTAATTCAAATATGATGTAAACCATACAGAAATTGCATTTTCCAAGAATCCAAATCCTAACAAGTACACCGCACAAAATCTTGCCCTTCTAAAACACAGTTTAAGAATTCCTGGATGATTAGAAAAACTTCAGGATGTTGCTAAATATGAGCCTGAAAACAGCAATTCGTGACTAGAGATGGGCAGGTGAGCTAGTTAATAGAAAGTTACACTTTTGTATACATATCTAGTTTTCAGAAATCAAAACACGGAGTCAAGAAATACAACATTTAAAGGAACTCTTTAGAGAATCTTTGCTCAAGGGAAGAAGTGTTCATAATTTAAGACTTTTTTTTTTTTTTTTGACAATGCGGTTTGCTGAAAGTAGGATGTAGGGAAATGCCCCGTGGCCCCTGATGGCAGAGACTGTTTTAGCCTGTCTAAAGAGACAAGTCCAGACCAGGCAAAAGAATCCAGGCTAGATCACTGGGCTCTCTAGTTGCAAGGCTCCGTGGGAGGGTTAGCGGCTTCAAGACTCCATAGGGATTAAGCTACACTGCCAGGCGGGACCCCCGTGGTGGTGGTGTGGGGGGGTGAGGGAATCTTGGTGTTTGACCAGAACATGACAGTGGACCTACACACTTTTAAGTTATTATTATTTTCAAGGAAAAATGAGGCATGGAAGAGCATGGGAACTTTGCTTGTAAGCTGGCATTATGGCAATTTTTGTGGCCAACTTGGGGAAGATCAGCCTAGCAAACAGACCAAAAGGCATATAGGTGGCCCCCAAGCATGAGGCTTAACCCTGGGAGAAACCTTGAAATAGGGCACTTGTTTTCCAACTTCAGGACTTCTTTTCTCCCTTCCCCCATAACCATCACTTCCCCCTTTCAAAATGTTCTTTTTTTCTCTCTTTCTCTCCTGACCTCAAACTACATAAAAACAACCCTAGTTCATTCAGGGTCTAGGAACTTGTCAGGTTGTGTTTTACCCAGAAATAATTTAGCTGCCAACAGCATCCACCTGTCCTATATTTATTACATCTCTTTCTCCTCCAATCCAATCATTATCTTAAGGCCCTAAGAGCTTTGTAACTTTCTATTGTTGGTATTTTTTAATAGCTAAAATTTACTGAATGTGTGCTATATGTTCTGAGCTAAGTGTTTTGTATATACTATCTCATTTAATTTTGTCAAAAATTCTTTCAGGTTTTTAATTATCTCAATTTCATTGGCAAGGAAATTGAGGCACAGAGAGATGAAGTAACTTTCCTAAAGCCTCTCAGCTAGAAATTAGAGGAGACTGGCTTTCAACTCAGGCAGTCTGACTCCAGAGCCCACTTGTCAATGACTGAAGGGTCGATGCATATTTTAAGCTGTGTGAAGAGGAGCCAAATTCAAAAAAGCCTCAGGGTGAATGAGATCAGATGACATTAGCTAGGCCCATGAGCTATCTAGTTCCCCTTTCCCCTTTTCAGCCTTCAAGCCCTCCTAACAGAAATAACAAGGACTTTTATAAAAAGAAATGGAACCCAGTTATAGCCCAAGAGTAGCTACTGACCTGCTTGAGCAGAGATTATCAAGTGGGTCAACTCACAGGGAAAAAACATGGATTTCAAGCTTAAGAAACTTCCAGCAATTTTCAATGCTTGAAAATATTAAAATCCATACCTATTCCTTCCAGGGACTTTTTTTTTTTTTTTTTTTTTTTGGCTGAGAATGAACTATTCAGTGAAGTCTTGAAGGAGGCTGTATTTGTGAGCAATCATGCTTAACAGACCTGAGGTGTTAAACGGCAAGTTTATAACCAGTTACCTTAGCTGGTAGGAGTACTCTAGACATGGTGCCAAGGGTATGGGTTTGATCTCCCAGAGGGCCAGTGTGCATCTCTCCATTCTTTAGCCCTTGATAATACCGCCTCTCTGACCAGCCAACAATGCCTTTTGGGAAAAATAACTCCAAAATCAATACTTCATTTTTGTATACAGATAAATACATATTCATTGTTTTTTATGTAATTTGCTAGTCAGAGTGATCTGAAGAAAGTATATTGCAAGAACTTGTCTGTGTTATAAAATATATAGATTCAAAAGATTCTAGGTTGCATTTTCTTCCTTTTTTCATTTATACATTTATGATTGGTAATATAAATGTTGATAAACACTTTAAAAATGAATCTCATAAAAGGCTTTACTAACCATTTATTAAGCATTTAAACACACAAAAGGTCTGTCTTTTATTGTTTTTTCTCTACTCTGACATCGCATACATGAAAATGAATATGTTGCCAACTTCTGTTAAGACAAGGTTGCTGTCTACAATTATTGGTCTTGGGTTATACAGCAATCTTCTTGAAAGAATACTTTCAAACATTTGTGCTTGCAAACACTAAAGATCCAATATCTCCCAGTATATTTGTGAGGGGCTGGGGCATCATAACTGAAAGAGTCTCAGGAAGTGCTTGCTGAGGGAGAAAACTTCTTTCTGAGCCGCTGGGTTAAGGTCCATTAGACCTTCTTAAAGTTTTCTTTCTTTTTTATGGAAACACCTCTGAAACTGTAAGATTTTTGCCACAGTCCCCAACACTCTTGAGACCACTCCTTTTGATATTTTTTCCTATGCCACTCCTCTGGGGACAAAGCAAAAAGCCACCTGATGTTTCTCAGGCTAAAGGTCATGAAATGTGCCTTCTGACCATAGTTTGCAAAGCTTCTGTCACTTGTTATGGAATGCTCTTAAGCTCGGCATGATTTGAGCTATGCTTGTTTCTAAAATGAGGCCCTAGAAATCTGATCCTAACTGAACACGGGTCTTGTTGCTATTGAAAACTGGAATGCTACTCTAAAAAAGACAATTGTTTTATAAAGAGAACTAAAACAAGGAAATTAAACCCAAAACTCATATAAATTTCTGAAGTTGGTCATGAGGCTTCCTTTTGTTTTTGTCTTTTCCCTCTTAGAGGCCATGTCATTCTTATCCTGGAATTCTCAACCCAGAAACTTTAGGCTAGCCATTCTTCTTCACTCAGAACAAACTTATGCAAGAGCACGTTTACCTTGATACTAATAAAGCTTATGCTTCAAGACACTTCAGTTGTACTCCCAAATGCCTAGGAGGAGCCCTAGTAATCCTGTATTGACAATTTTGTATTCCTTTTTGAAGTGGGTTCCCCAAATTATAAAAGCTTCAAATCCAGCAAAACTTGGATTTGGCCCTGAATGCATAATGTATCGTGAACATAGTTGAAGAGTGTGTGTGTGTGTGTGTGTGTGTAATCTCCATATCACCAGGCTTGACACAGTAAGAGTTACAACTAACAATTCACAACTAGAAAGTGCGTATTTTGAAAACAGAGAAAACTCAAAGAAGAAAAAGAGGAATAACACTGAACTTTAAGAAATTATCTATATATATATAGGAAGAAACACATCACATAAGCAGGATGGATATCCCTTTGATTGAAAATAAAAGGGAAACTGTATATTTTTCCTGCTTTGTCAAAGATTATTTGACCATAGAGTTAAGGGTCCATATCTGGGCTCTCTACTCTACATACTCTACATACTCTACTCTACATACTATGTGTCTGTTTTTGTGCCAGTACCATGCTCTGTCTTAGTGATCACAGCTTTGTATTAAAGCTTGAAATCAGGCAACACGATGCACCCAGTTTTTTCTTTTTCAACAATTCCTTAGCAATTTGGGGTTTCTTCTGGTTCTGTACAAATTTTAGGATTGTTTGTTCCAGCTCTTTTGAAAAATGCCGGTGGATTTTGATTGGGATGGCACTGAAAGTATAGATTGCTCTAGGCAGTATAGACATTTTTTTTAAGATTTTATTTATTTATTTATTTATTTATTAGATTTATTTATTTTCAGCATAACAGTATTCATTATTTTTTCACCACACCCAGTGCTTCATGCAATCCGTGCCATTTTAACAATATTTATTCTTCCGATCCATGAGCATGGAATGCTTTTCCATCTTTTTGTGCCTTCTTCAATTTCTTTCATGAGTGTTCTGTAGTTCCTCGAATACAGATCCTTTATGTCTTTGGTTAGGTTTATTCCCAGGTATCTTATGGTTTTTGGTGCTATAGTAAATGGAATCAATTTTCTAATTTCCCTTTCTATATTTTCATTGTTAGTATATAAGAAAGCAACTGATTTCTGTACATTGGTTTTGTACCCTGCCCCATTACTGAATTGCTGTATGAGTTCTAGTAGTTAGGGGGTAAAGTCTTTTGGGTTTTCCACATAAAGTATCATGTCATCTGCGAAGAGAGTTAGTTTGACTTCTTCATTCCCAATTTGAATACCTTTTATTTCTTTTTGTTGCCTGATTGCTGTTGCTAGGACTTCTAGTACTATGTTGGTTATTATGGAGGGCATATATTGCATGAAGAAATAAAATAAAATAAAATGGGAAAAAATAAAAAAAAAAGAAAAGGTAAAAAGGAAAGAATATCATATGGAAGTTTGTTACAGACTGATAACAGGAACTATATGGGCAATCTTTTCCTAACTCTAGGTCACAACACTGCCATTGGGGCAGGAACTAATAATGATAGAAACTATATTTTTAATGATTTATATCATTATATCCAAAAATTTCTAAAATTTTATTTATTTATTTGACAGAGAGAGAGATCACAAGTAGGCAGAGAGGCAGAGAGAGGAGAAAGCAGGCTCCCCGCCAAACAGAAAGCCCGATGTAGAGCAGGATCCCAGGATCCCGGGATCATGACCCAAGCTGAAGGCAGAGGCTTTAACCCATGAAGCCACCCAGGGACCCCTCCAAAAATTTCTAAAATTAATATATACTCATCATAAGTCAAAACATTCAAAGGTGAATGCAGAAAAAAAGAGTCTCTACCTTCTTCATCCAATCACAAACCACCACCACCACTCTTTCCTTCAACATGTTAACAATTTGGTATATATCCTTCTACACCATTCTCCAAGATCTTAAACTTTATGGAAACACACATGTACACACATACACACATGCACACATACACATACATCTATTTCCCCATTCTTTTGTGTTCTATTATTTGTTTTAACAAAACCGAGATTATATCATATGCACAACTTTACTGTTTAACAACATGTATCAATGATATTTTCCAGGTGAAATATGTAGCTATAATTCACTCTAAAATTATTCCCTTTAAATTTTTTCTAAAAGAAAAAGCAGAATCTAATTAGCTCTTGAATTGCCAAGCTGACAATTTCATTTGTTAGAAGATAAAAGAAACAATGAAAAAAGCTTCTATTCATGATTTAATCTGATTGAAGAAATTCTAGTTGATGACCCCCAAATTATAGGATTTTATATATATATATATATATATATATATATATATATTCCAAAAGTGTAGTTCTTGTTCATAGTTCTGTTTTGTAGAAAACAATACATAAGCACACACACACACACAGACACATATACATAAACACAAAATCAAGAATGTTCAACAAAAAATTATTGTGATACACTACACAAAGTTTGGGGAGGTGAGAGTTGAGAAAGTAAAGATTGATGGCAAGTACACAGCTGCTGCACTTCTGGCCAAATCTCCAGGCTCAGAAAAATGACAGACTTAAAATAAAAATACAAACAACAAACAAAAACAAATTTTTCAGATGCAATTGTGGTGATCTTTGGAATATCATTGAAGTACCACAAATTTGGAAAAGGGCAAAATTCCCATTTTCAAAACAAAACTAAAGGATAGATTCCAGAAACTGAACCAGTAAACTTGATATTGGTTCTAGGACAAGTCTCATAGAAAATTATACAGATGGGTTCAAGGAGATGTTTCCCAGGAATAAGCAGGAATATGCTAATAATGAGCATAGAACATACATTCTATGTTGAATGGTGTAATAATATCAAGGCTTCTAGGTACCCCTTAATGAATCAGGCATCTTGTTAACATGACCTTGTGACATCCCCTTCCACAATGAATCAGTATTCGTCCCATATGGCTAATATAATATAGAGGAAGTGATTAAGTATGGCTTATAAAGCTAGGTTACAAAATACACTAAAGATTCTAACAAAGTTTCTCAGATTATTTGATGTGTGATGAGCCATTTGCCAAGCATTGAGGACCTGTGGTGAGACCTATATGGAGGAGAACAGAGGCCTATTGTCAATAGCCATCTTAGAATCATGTGATAAGCCACTTTGAAAGTGGATTTCCCAATCTCATTCAAATCTTCAGATGATAGCAGTCTCAGGCAGCATCCAGCTGCAGCTTCATGACAGACTCTGAGCTAAGCTACTCCCAGATTCCTAACCCATCGAAAACATGAGAGATAAAAACACAAGAGATAAAAAAGGATTATTGTTTTAAGCCACTAAATTTTACAAATCAATAAATAATTGATATGATTTTCTCACCAAGTAGACCAGGATACTACTATAGTCACTATATTTTTATTTCCACAAAGGATCTTATAATATCCCCTTAGATAAGATAGACAAAGGCGGTATGGACTAGCAGAATAAAACAGTTGATTAATGAATCAATAGTAAATAATGAGCATTTTAATGTTGATATAAACTTACACTGAGCTTAATCAAATATACATTCTAGAGTAGCATTGTCCAATAGAACTTTCTATGGTAGTGAAAATGTTCTGTATCTGCACTGTCCAATATGGTAGCCACAAACAACATGTGACTGAGTACTTAAAACATGGCTACTACAACTCAGGAACTGAATTTTTAATTGTATTTAATTTTAATTAAGGTAAATTTAAGTGTATATAGACACACATAGCTAATGGTCACTGTATTAACAGTACAACTTCATATGAATTAAGAAATCAGGTTTGTTAAAATTTAGAGGAAAAAAATAAACAGAATCTTAAAGACAGACACTCTAAAAGGAATGTGGTACAGATTTTCTGTCCCTGGCCTGGTGTTCAACTTATTTATCAGTGTTTTAGGTGACAACATGAAAGACATACATATAACTTTTGTTGATGAACTCAAAGTGAGAAGAATTATTAAAAATAGATTGACAGTATTTTTCCTAGTTCTGGTACTCCAAGGTCAGAGCAAGAAGGGAGTAGAGCTAAGGAAATGTTTGGGCTGAGACATAAGGTAGTCTTTAGGGTTAGTTCAAAGGAAAGGTCCCAAGGCCAAGGTCCCAAGGCCAAAACAGGGTAGAGGAGACAAGCAATAAATTGGGCACAGATTTGGGAGGCAGTGAAGCAGACACGCTAAAAAGATAAAACTAGAGATGAGACTGGAGCTGACAGGAATGATGGATAAGCAGGGGTTTAGAAAAGGGAGGCAGGGGCAGACTGAAATGGAGCACAGAATAAGCCCAAATGAGAGCTAGTTCTTGCTGGCTTTGGGCTGCCTTGTTCCTCCTTTGGTTTCTGCTTATAGCATTTTGCTTTATTTGGGGTGTGGGCTAGAACATTATAGTAGCAGGTCCATTCTGTAAAGAATCATACTGTGCAAAAGTCTAGAATTATTGGCCTAAACCAGATGATATTTTGTAGATATAAGTATAAAATTTTGCACATAAGTTTAAAAAAAAAAACAAGCAATCAATTCCATAAGCACAAGAAGTGAGAAACTTAACATTTAAAGATAATGTTAGTCTAGTGTTGCAGGGATACCAGAAAGACCAGTGAAACATCCAAATCAGAACCAATTTTTTAAAAGATTTTATTTATTTATTTGGCAGAGATCACAAGTAGGCAGAGAGGCAGAGAGAGAGAGAGAGAGAGGAGGAAGCAGGCCCCCTGCTGAGCAGAGAGCCAAATGTGGGGCTCGATCCCAGGACCCTGCGATCGTGACCAGAGCCAAAGGCAGAGAGGCTTTAGCCCACTGAACCACCCAGGTGCCCCCAAAACCAATTTTTAAACTTCACCCCATACTTGATAAAGACATCTGAAGAGGTGTGGTTATTTTGGAGTATTACATTTGAAACAAATTAGTCTCCAAACTAGGGAAAGTACAATAGTGTATAATTTAGAACTTATGACATTTGGAAAGATTGAGTGACTGGTGATGTATAAATTTTTGAGGAGAAGGTTATGGGAAATGGAGCATATGTCTTCACATATTTTTAACAGGAAGTCATAAGGTAGAAGGATCAATGGATAGAGGTTCCAAAAAGGTAAGACTAGTAGCAATCTAAGGGTGAACATTCTAACAATCATCAATGTAAATAATTAGCTGCTTTTTTTTTTTTTATAAAGGAGAGAGGTCTCTCTAAAGGGAAAATATTTCAAGCAGATACTAGATGACCATCTTCCCCGGATTTGTACAAAGAACTCATGGATTATAAAATACATTGAACTAAACAAACTCCAAATCCTTTCCAATTCTGAGAAGCTATACAACTATTATTCTTTTCCTCTATGTATTGTGGTCTCTGGCTATTTATACAGAAGACATTGCTATTTTGTTTCCAACTTAGGGACATGTACTATCCTTAAGTCACACCCATGAAACTACATTTTATATAAAGTCACAGAACAAATGCTACACTTGGGTAGAACACAAAAACATAACTAGCTATTTTTATATGTGGAGCAAGTGCCAAGCAATGCAAACACTGCCACCACTCCTTCCCTCTCCTTTTAACCCCTTCCTGATCCTAGGCATTACCAAGCAAAGTACATTCTTATTACAATCTGTAAATATCTATTTCTATCTTTTCTGTTTTTCTCCTTGTGGTGTTGGGACATTAAAGAGGGTCTTTCAGGTCAGGTAGTGTTTGTGTGTTGCAGGGGTAGTGTGTCATCTGTGGGAATGTGAAACATAAGTTATGGAACATACCCAATCGATTATTCCTCTTACAGTACTTCTAAGGGAAATCTGTGTAAGAGAGTGATGCTTGCTTTACATGATATACATTCTTCACCAAGGAGGATGCTAAAAGCTCAGTGATGATATTCATTAACATATTTTCCATTGACAAGATGTTTTAAAAATTGCAATAACCATACATACTTGCTGTAACAAGTTAAATCATAGAGGGGTGTATAAGGGAAATCTAGTAATTGCTTCTCCCTCCACTTTACAGCATTGAGATAATGTTAACAGTCTGGTTTTATCTCTTCATACCTTTGTATTTACTCATGTAAATATGTGCAAACATATACAAATATATTTTCCTTTTTTGAATAAAATAGGTTATACTATACAACTTGTTTTACTTCACTTAATATATTATAGATACCAAAACATGTAAACATAACTTTCTAAGAATTGTGAGAAAAGACTAATAGGTTTGATCACATAAAAATTAAAAACATCAGTGGACCTAGAAAAATATTTGTAACACATATTACCAACAAATGGTTAAAAACACTAATAAACAAGGAGGTCCTACAAACTGATAGAGAAAAAGAAACTCTCCAATAAAAAAATGGGCAAAAGCTATGAATAGACGATTCACAGAGGAAGATACTCAAGTAATTAATAAGTATATGAAAACTTACTCAACTTCATAGTAATCAAGAAAATGTAAAAGAAAGAAAAATCATACTTCATTAAAATTATAAAAGTAATAAAACCTCATGATAAAAGCAGGGTAAAAATAAGACTGTATACATGTATATAAGGAAAAGTGTCATGATGAGCATTGGGTATTGTACGGAAGTGTTGAATCACTATATTGTACACCTGAAACTAATACTACACTGTATGTTAACTAACTGGAATTTCAATAAAAATTTTAAAAAATAAAAAAAATAAAAACACTTATACCCCCCCAAGAGAAAAACATAATGGTCCCACCTTCACTCTTGCAGTCTCACTTCCCATGAATTAACCATATTTACCACAAAATTTTCCATGCTATTACAAACATAAACAAAGCCATAACAAAGTCTATTTTAAATAAAAGCAGAAACTCCTATATATATTAACTTTCAACTTGCTTTTTATATTTAACAATTCTTGTGGACGTTTTCCTGGTCAGTGTGCAAAGATACAGCTCATTCTTTTAAATGGCTACATAATATTTCAAGGGATATCAAAATGTATTCAACCTGTTGGTGGACTTTCAAGTCATTTCCAGATTTTATTTTTTTATAGATAACCCTTCAAAAATATCATAGATATATCCCATG
Source organism: Mustela putorius furo (assembly GCF_011764305.1). Classification (NCBI taxonomy): domain Eukaryota; kingdom Metazoa; phylum Chordata; class Mammalia; order Carnivora; family Mustelidae; genus Mustela; species Mustela putorius. The sequence continues at coordinate 20,018,923 of NW_025422049.1, forward strand.
TGCTGATGCTTAGATTATCTAGTACAGATCTCTAAAACTAAAACCTCTGTCTCAAAGGCTATGTGCATTTTAAATGTTTGATAGCTGTTGCAACATTAATTTCCAAATCTTTGGTAGCAAACACATTCCCACCAGCAGTTTAAGGGTCTCTAATTTCCACACATTTGCTCCAATAGATAATGCCAATATTTTTCTTCTCTTTTTTTGTTTTTTAAAATAGCAATAGATCTTCATGTGGCTTGGTTCATAAAGAACTATAATCCTACCAGTGTTTATGTAGATCAATAATTGTTCAGATTTGAAAAGAAATATAAGACACAGTAATATACCTCATGTACAATAAGAGGTATATGTTATTCAACTCTCTGTGCTTAAATTATTGTGCAGGACCTTGGATTTCTTTTTTTTTTTTTAAAGATTTTATTTATTTATTTGACAGAGAGAGATCACAAGCAGGCAGAGGCAGGCAGAGAGAGAGGAGGAAGCAGGCACCCTGATGAGCAGAGAGCCCGATGCGGGACCGGATCTCAGGACCTGAGACCATGACCTGAGCCGAAGGCAGCGGCCCAACCCACTGAGCCACCCAGGCGCCCCCCTTGGATTTCTTTAATTAAGATTTTACAATTTTAGAGAAGCTTTATGTTCATAGCAAGATTGAGGGAAATTTACATATATTTCCCAGACATACCCAGTCCTCACACATGCATAGTTTTCCTCATTATCAACATTCCCCACCAGAGTGGTATGTCTGTTCCAACCGATGAACCCACATTAACACATCATAATTACCCCAAATCCATAGTTTACATTAGTATTCTTTGTTGGTGTTTTACATTCTATGGGTTTGGACAAATATCTAATGACGTGCATCCATCATTATGGAATTATATAGAGTATTTTCCCTGCCTTAAATATCTTCTGTTGCCCACCCCTCTCCCTCCAAATCCCTGGCAACCACTAATATTTTTACTATCTACAAAATTTTAACTTTTCAACATGTCATATTGTTAGAATTATCTGGTATGCAGCCTTTACAGATTGGCTTTTTTCACTTAGTAAAAGGTTCCTCTATGTCTTTTCATGATTTGATAGATCATTTCTTTTTAGTGCTGAATAATATTACATTGTCTGGATATACCACAGTTTATTTATTCATTTACCTACTGAAGGAAATCTTGGATTTCTGTTGCATCCAAGTTTTAGAAATTATGAATAAAGTTAATATAAACTTCTGTGTGCAGATTTTTGTATAGACATAAATTTTTAACTCCTTTGAGTAAGTAACAAAGTGCACAATTTTGGATAGTAGGATTAGAGTATGTTTAGTTTTATAATAAACTACTGAACTGTCTTACAAAGTGGCTGTACGTTTTGCATTCCCACCAGCAATGAATTGACATTCCTGTTGCTCTATATCTTTACCAGCATTTGGTGTCAATGTTCTAGATTTTGTCCATTCAAATAAGTATGCAGTGATAACTCATTATTTTAATTTATATTTACCTGATGACAAATGATGTGGATCATCTTCTTTTTAAAAAGAGATTTAGTTATTTATTTTGAGAGAGAATGTGAGCAGGGGGAGGGATAGGGGAAAAGAAGAGGGAGAGAAAGAATGTCAAATAAACTCCCCGCTGAGCATGGAGCCTAGCACAGGGCTTGATTACATGACTCTGAGATCATGACCTGAGCTAAAAAATCAAGAGTTGGACGTTTAACCAATTGAGTCACACAGGCACCCCATGGATCATCTTTTTATAAGCTTCTTTGCCATCATTGTATCTCTTTGGTTAGATGTCTGTTAAAGTCTTTGGTTCATTTTTTAATTAGATTGCTAATTATTGAGTTTTACATGTTCTTTGTATATTTTGGATAATAGTTCTTTTTTTCCAAGTTTTTATTTAAATTCCAGTTAGTTAACATATAGTGTAAAATGTTTCAGGTGTAGAATTTAGTGATTCAGCACTTACATACAACAGACAATGTGCATCACAAGTTCCTCCTTAACCTCTATCATCTATTTAACCTATCCCCCACCCACCTCCCCTGATAACCATCAGTGTGTTTTCTAAAGAGCCCGTTTCTTGATTTTCCTCTCTTTGCCCCCGCCATGTTCATTTTTTTAAAAATTCCACATATGAGTGAAATCATATGGTATTTTTCTTTGACTGACTGATTTCACTTAGCATAATACTCTAACTTCACCCATGTCACGGCAAGTGACACGATTTCATTCTTTGTTGTGGTTGAATAATATTCCACAGCATGTGTGCATGTGTGTTCGTGTGTGTGTGTGTGTGTGTGTGTGTGTGTACCACCTCTTCTTTATCCATTTATTCACTTTATCCATTCATCAGTTGATGAGCATTTGGGCAGTTTACATACTTTGGCTATTATTAATAATGCTGCTATAAACACCAGGATACATATGTTCCTTCAAATTATTGAATATTGATGGATAATAGTTCCTTCTCAGATGTGTATTTTGCAAATATTTTCTCCCATTCTGTCGCTTGTCCTCTCATTCTCTTAGCATTGTCTTTCAAAGACATTTTTCATTTAATGAAGTACAACTTATCAATTATTTCTTTCATACATTTTGCCTTTGGTGTTGTGTCTAAAAAATCATCACCACACTCAAGGTCTTCCGTGTATTCCCTTATGTTGTCTTCTAGAAGTTTTATAATTTTGCATTTTACATATAGCTCTGATCTATTTTAAGATAATTTTTGTAACAGGTGTAAAGTTTGTAACTAGATTGTTTTTTGCATATGGAGGTCCAATTATAAAAACATTATTTGTTGAAATGACTGTATTTCCTCCATTGTCTTTCTTTTGCTCCTTTATCAAAGATCAGTTAGCTATATTTATGTAGGCTTATTTTGGGGTTTATATTCTGTTCCCTTGATTTATTTGTTTGCTCCTGCACTAATATCACACTGCCTTAATTACTGTAGCTTTATATTAAGTCTCGTAATCTGTCAGTCTTAGTCCTCCAATTTTGTTCTTCTCCTTCAATATTATGCTGGTTATTCTGGGGTGTTTTTTGTTGTTTTTGTTTTGTTTGTTTGTTTTGTTTTTGCCTTTCCATATAAACTTTAGTTTGTCATTGTTTACAAAATAACTAACCAGGATTTTGACTGGGATTGCATTGAATCTATAGATCAAGTTGGAAAGAACTTACATCTCAACAATATTGAATCTTTCTGTCCATGAACATGGGATATGTCTCCATTTATTTAGTTCTTTTTTATTTTATTCATCAAATTTATGTAGTTTTCTTAATGTAGATTTTGTACATATTTTGTTAGATTTATACCAAAGTATTTCATTTTAGGAGGTCCTAATTTATGGTAGTTGTGTTTTAAATTTCAAATTCTGCTTGTTCATTGCTGGTATATAGGAAACAGTTAACTTTTGTATATTAACCTTGTGTCTTACATCCTGACCATAATACCTTGTTAATTCCTGAAAGTATCTATTGATTATTTCAGATTTTTGGCTTAGGCAATCATGTCATCTGCAAACAAAACCAATTTTATTTTTTCCTTTGCAATCTATATACCCCTTCTTTCTTCTTCCTGTCCTATTGCAATAGCTAAGACTTCTAGTATTATGTTGAAAAAGGAGTAGTAGGAGGGCCTATCTTTGGCTTGTTCCTGACTTTAATGGAAAAGCTACTAGTTTCTCACCATTAAGTATAATGTTAGTTATAGGGGTTTATTGGTATATATTCTTTATCAAATTAAGGAAGTTCCCTATCTCCAGTTTACTGAGAATTTTTACCATGAATGGGTGTTGGATTTTGTCAATTAGTCAGTTATGGTGATAACTTTTTAGATACAATTCTTTTTCTGTAACTATTAATATTTTCATGTGGTTTTCCTTTTTTTGCCCCCCCCCCAGCTTAGTTGAACAGAATGGTTAGAGTGGGCTGGAATTGGATATTTTACTTTTCCCAGGTTATTTAAGGTCTAATTATATTCTAGTAAGTTAGGGTCTGATTAATCTGTTTCTCAGGGTGAGTCTTGCTAAGAAAAAGAGTACTCCGATATATCTCAAAATGATTCCTTTACCATCCCCCTAATGGAAACACAAGGGGATTCCCCCCTGCCCGATATTTACTGTGAAGAACGTGTTCAACTTCCTGGAAGTAAATTTCATGAGATCATGAAATGTAGGGGTCCCCTACAACTGGATACCACTGAAGTTTTTAACTCTCATACTTGCCCACTGAGTCTCCAGCAACTCTTCACTTATGGTTTAAGTTTTCCTATCTTGGCACTAGGACCCACAGCAGTTTCTGCTTGTGAGTGTGTATTTCTATAAACAGCAACTCTCTTTCACTTGTGTGTCTCTTCAATGTTGGGGGAAGCAATTTGCCCTATGTCCTCCTCTCTCTTATGGATCCAAGAGGAGTTGTTGAGTTTCTGGTCTGTTCAGCTTTTTACATGTTGTTAGGAGAGAGTGGTTACTTCCAAGATAGTCACATATGGAACACTATCTTAAATCTATAGATCTTTTCTCTTTTTTAAAAAATTTTTTTCCAGTGTTCCAAAATTCATGTTTATGCACCATACCCAGTACTCCATGCGATATGTGCCCTTCATAATACCCACCAAGAGTCTCACCCAAACCCCATCCCCCTTCCCTCCAAAACCCTCAGTTTGTTTCTCAGAGTCCACAGTCTCTCACAGTTTGTCTCCCCCTCCAATTTCCCTTTTCTTTCAAGAGCATATGTTTTTGGGAAAGGATGATGATGATGGGAAAATATGTTTAAATATAGTCAAGTATTATATTGAGGTCTATCACTCATTTTTTTAAATCTAACTGCAGAATTCTTGTTTTCAGCTTCATCCTTGGTGTCTGACAGCATTATCTCATCTGGTAGGTGGATAGAAAAACTTTTAACAGACACTATCAATGTGCTAACTAAAATTTAGAATCAATATGTTGGCATGCCATCTGGCCAGACTAGTATGATAGTCATTCTTTCACTGAGGAATTTAGGTATCAATGTATGCTTGTATGGAGACCGTTATGGTTTTTAGAACTTAATTGTGTATTTTTTGGAATTATCTCTTTTTTTTCCTAAGTTATCTAATTTGTTAGTATATAATTGTTTATAGTAATCTGTTATCACTCTATGTCTTTCTGGGGTTTCTCTTGTATTGTTTTCTATTTCTTATTTTGGTTTTTGAGTCTTTTATTCTTTTTTTTTCTTAGTTAATGTAGTTAAACCCTTGCCAATTTTGTTTAAGTTCCTTTGAAAAACTGGTTATTACTATCAATGTTATGTTATTGTTTGTTCTGGTCTCTATTTGATTTCTTTCTGATTTTTCTTTGTTATTTCCTTCCTCTACTAAGTTTCAGCCAATTATCTTCTTTTTCTACTTTCTTGTGGTGTAATGTTAAGTTGATTATTTGAACTTTTTTTTAATACAAGCATTTATAGGATAAAATTCACTCTAACATCTGCTTTTGCTGCATCCCATAGGTTTTCGAATATTGTGAAGGTTTTTTGGGGTTTTTTTGAGACATATTTTGATTTGCCATTTGATTTCTTATTTGGCTTATTGCTTGTACGGTGGTGTATTGTTTAAAATTTACATATTAAATATTTTATATTTACATTGCAGATTTTCACCTTTGTTTTATTGTTGATCTTTAGTTTTGTACATTGTGGTTGGAAAATGTACTTGGTGTGATTTCAGTCTTCTTAAACTTATAAATTTGTTATGTTCTTTTTTTAAGATTTTATTTATTTATTTGACACAGAGAGAGAGATCACAGGTGAGCAGAGAGGCAGGCAGAGAGAAAGGGGGAAGCAGGCTCCCTGCTGAACAGAGAGCCTGATGCTGGGCTCTACCTCAGGACCCTGGGATCATGACCTGAACCGAAGGTAGAGGCTTAACCGACTGAGCCACCCGAGGACCCCTGTTATGTTCTTTTTAATGTGATTTAACCAGGGCATTTTTCTGTATGTACTTGATGAAAATATATATTCTATTTTTCTGGGATGGACTGTTTTATATATTTCTTTTAGAACCATGTATTCTGAAGTATGCTTCACATAAAAAAATGTTCTTGTTAATTTTGTATCTGGATAATGAAATTTGTTGAAAGGAAGAAATAATAATAAATTTTAAAAATGGTTAGAGATAAAAAAAATCTTACATAGTGATATATGTCAATTATTTCTAAATAAAACTGGAAAAAATTAAAAATTTAAAAAAAATAAAAAGAAGGTCATGATGTTTAACTTGGGGTAAGAGAAAGGATAGCAGATATTGAATGGTTTTCCAGACTTTAGCTTAGGGCTCCTTGGCCAGACATCTTAGTAACAGCATCAGAGCTGCCACCTACGGCTCTTTCATACAGCCCACAAAGTCCAGTCTTTTGTCTCAGACCCAGAAAAGATTATTTGTAATTGCTTTGATTTACTGAATGCTGAACACAGGACAGGCACTGCACTGATGTTTAACATGTATTATTTTATATTAATTATATGAAGATACTATTAATATCCTCATTTTTTGTATAAGGAAATTGAGGTTTGAGGAGGTTAAGTAATTTTCTCAAAACACAGTAAGGACTTAGATTCAATTCTGTGAAACTTTAAAGCTTCTATGGTCTATGGTGGGGGCCAGAAATTTTTTTTAATTAGCAGTCATATAGGAAATTATTTTTGTTTTGTAGTCCATATAGTCTCTCTTACAACTACTTTATTCTGCCATTGTAGAATGAAAACAGCCATAGATAATTTGTAAACAAATGAGCATGACTATGTTCCACCAAAACTTTACTTACAGACACTGAAATTTGAATGCCACATAATTTTCATATGTCAAGAAATATTATTTTCTTTTTTATTTTTTCAATCATTAAAAAAAAATAAAAAACATTCTTAGCTCATGCATCATATAAAAAGAGGTGGTAGTCCAGATTTGGCTTCTGGGGCCATAGTTTGCTGATACTTAATCTGTAGCATCTCAAAGTTCTCAAAGTCTAGCAATTGTATAATTCAAAGAATTCATCAACCACTTTGCTTTTCCTTAAAAGCTCAGTATGTGTCAGTCATGCCATGCACACATCTAAGACTTTTTTGGAGATATTTGTCTATTCAGTGCCCATATATGTACTAATTTTATCTGGCACAAAGTGATCCCTTTCTAAGAATCTATTCAAATATTCTAGCATTCACTGAACAAGTCTGTATTTATTGGATTCTTTTATTTAACCTGGCTCTTCTTTATTTCACATGCCATGCCAAAGATGCCCATCGTGCCAGCATTTGTTCTATAACATATTCATCCTCCAACAGCTTAGGGGCATTTTCTACACAACAGTTAATTACTCTCATAAAAATAACAGATGTATAACTTTTTAAGTATTAAGAATGATTGAAGGATTCTACTTTTGTCAATGATTTCAATAATAAACAGCCTTACTAAAAAGCTCTTAGGCATTGCAGTACACTGCAAGAAATGTCCTTTTTCTCTCTAATCCTTTTAAACATTACTCTTATGCACTGTAACCCTCAATACCGAGACAATGAGATCCATGACTGGAATGTCTTGCTTACCAGTGCCTAGCACAGTGGCTTGTCACATACTAGGTATTCACTTGTTAAATAACTGAATTATTAAGCTTCCCAGGTTAGCTGAAAAATTCACACACCCTTCTGATCATAGACCCTAATAATTTTGATAAATCAGAGCATAAGACAGCCTCTTTAAAAAGGCTTATGGGTCCCCAAAATGCTATTAAGATCAGAGATTTTCTGAAGCTTTAGGTGAGAGAAAAACAGGTATTTTGAAGACTTTTACTTTGTCAGAGGAGTCTTTGGTAGGCCAGAAAACTACTTAAGAGTGGTACTGTCTCATCTCTCACAGCTTTTGGTGATTGATGGAGTGGATGATTCCCTGTCCCTTCAAGCTATTCCATATGCTGAAAATTAACATTTGGGACACGATTACCATCTAAAGAAGAATTATCAAGTTATTTCTCCCTGCCTGTGGGTTTGGCTTTATGTTTTGTATGCTCTTGTTATCTGAGTAGATGTGTGTGGAAAGGTTAATAAGACAAAAACTGTGGATGTGGTTTCCATCTGGACCTGTTAGCTTTTGCTGTGTTCCAGAACTTTAGACCCCAAAACTAACCATTGTCAGTTCTATGAGTAACTATGCCTTTATCACAGGGTGGACAGAGAAGGTATGTGTGAATAGCTGGAAACAAACCTCTCTCCACTACCTTAAAATAAGTTCAAAACCTATGTCTTACTAGTGGTGGTTGTTCAGAAGATTTGGTAACTCTGGAAAAGATTTCCAAAGGAAAATAAAAGGGTGGAGTGACAGAAGATTACTATTTTAGTGTGCAAAATAAGACAACTATCTACCGTATCTCTAGGCACTGATGGACCAAGGGAAGTAGGAAAGGGCCATGCAATATTTGACTTTCTTTTAAAGAAGTGAGATTCATTCATTTAAGGAGTACCTATTATGTGTCAAATAAGCAAAAAAAAAAAAAAAAACCTGTCTTTTGACAAATGTTAGGAAAATAATAAATAGGATAGGAGAAAGAGAATAATAACACTGTCTTTACCTAAGGTAGTCATATAAAACTTCAGTGAAGAGGCAACATTTAGCTGGGAATGCTACCTGCTGTTTATGCTTCATGTCTCACTTTATCCTAGGTCCAGTTGTTCAGTTGGGGTGGAGAGAAGCTTTTCTAAGTAATTCTTTCCTACTAAAATCTCTAGACATTAAAGAACATTTTTAAAGTTTCTGTGTGGAAAGGAAGGGAACAAAAATTTATTGAACATTTTCCCTAAACCAGACTTCTTATGTATATTGTTTAATTTTATTTATTTCCTATAATAGCTCCAGGAGGTCTGTGCTGTTATTTCCATTTTGTGGATGAATAGACTGAGACTTAGGAAGGTTAAATAACTTACCCAAGGTAACAGGATTTTGGGATTCAGAATTAAGATTGTTTTGTCTCTGAAATCCATGTTCTTGTCATAATACCATGATACTACCTAACAAAGTGACTTACTTCACCAAGAATGCTAATTAATTGCTACAATTTTTAAGGATGTACTGTACTAACAACTTTAGGAACATTATTTTGCTTAATCTACAAAAAGTTCCTGCAAGAAATATTAACCCATTCTATATATGAAGAAATCAAGGCCTTAGAGGGCTTAAGCAACTTGCTCAAGTCACAGGACTAGTCGATTTTAGATTCCCGCATTCACTGTGATAACTTTCAGCTGATCTGCTTTTCAAGATTTAGACCTATGACTTAACTAGTTTGATGTTCCCAAAGTGGTTCTGCCTTAAAGTCATGTTAAAGAAATGCTAATTATTCAGTTGGGTTCTCACATTTCTTCAGTCCAGGTTCAACTTCTCTGGGGCAAAAGTAAAGCCATAAAACAAGATCATTCCTTAAACGTAAAACAAATAGAATGAGATGGGATACTGCTTATATTTCCCTTTGTCAAAGACAATGCCAGGGGCGCCTGGGTGGCTCAATGGGTTAACGCCTCTGCCTTCCGCTCAGGTCATGATCCCAGTGTCCTGGGATCGAGCCCCACATCGAGCCCCACATCGGGCTCTCTGCTCGGCAGGGACCCTGCTTCCTCCTCTCTCTCTGCCTGCCTCTCTGCCTACTTGTGATCTCTGTCTGTCAAATAAATAAATAAAATCTTTAAAAATATATTTAAAAAAAGACAATGCCATTTCCCCTAGAACATACAACAAGCTAGAAGTCACATAGGAATCTCAGCAAGACAGTGAATTTTACATACTGCCAGAAGTGAAATGTTCTCCTACGAACTTTCCTTATTTTTAAAAGCAGCTTTCAATACATTACTTCTTTTTTTAGATGTGTTTTTGAACAGTTTTTTTTCAGGAGGACATTTTGTGGTTCCACCTTGAAAACCACTTTACTAGCCTAAGCAGCTGGAGAATATTTGAAACAGAAAGGAGAGGGGACAGACCCTGAAAAACTTCTAAGATTGAGGGTGTATCTTAGGTTCTACATTTCTCTTCATGCATCCCCTCCACTCACCTAGAGTGGTAGTGTTCTCCCTATAACACATAGCTTCCTCAATAATCTGATGTGTTCTCTGCAATTTCATTTCCTCATTGACCTGTTCAGAGGAAAGAAGCTGCTAAATTCAACAGAAAACGATGGATAAAGCTAAATATAATGTTTTCTTTCCCTGAGGATGTCTGGATCTTAATAATATTAATAACTAACATGTATTCCCAAATTAGTCTATTCCTGGCACTGTGCTAAACATGTTATCTCATTTAATCTATATAATAATTCAATAAGTTAGGTATTATTATTATTATTATTACTGTCACCCTCATTTTATAAATTTGGGAAGAAGGACTCAGAGATATTGGTTAATTTCCCAAAGGTACCAAGCTAATAAGTGACACAGATGTATTTGGAATATAAATTTGACTGAATCTCAAGCCTGTGTTCTAAACAAATACTATAGTGTCTCAAGCCAAAAAGATAAAGCAGTATCTGAAATTTAGAAATCACCAAGCTAGATAAAGGAGGTATTTGTGGGATAATGAGGAAGAGGGAAGGAGACAGAAGATGTCTTTGTGATATCTCCATAATCACACCATAAATTAGGCTGCCTGTTCCTGTTCCCATAATGATGAGGAACAGCTCTTCTAACCACAGCGTCTCTCAGTTTACCATACCTGAATAGGTGAAAATGTGACTTTAAAAAATCCTTTCCATGACTGATACAAGCTGTTTCTATTGTTAAAGCATACCTTTTTAGAGGAAGGGGTCGGGGAGTAAATTTTCTCTAGACTATTGCTAGCATACATCAAAAGGTGTTTAAATCTATATACTACTTGATACTTTTGATTTTTTAGCATCCTTTGAAAGTGAATAAACATTGTTCAATAATGCAACAGAATTCAAAAGTGTTCTAAAGTTTACTTTTCTGGACTTTACCCACTTTGACCATCATGCCATGCCCAGTCTGCAGGAGAATGAAATGGTACCAATTCCTAGAACAGTATATTAAATTCTGAATTATACAGTACAGCCATGAATTTTGGGATCTTAAAATATGTTGGTCTTGCATCACTAAAAGGAAAAGCCTAGTTTTTTTCTCCTCCTGGATCTAATGACAGAAAGAATATTCCTACTTGCGATTTAATATCTTTACTTTAGGAGACAGAATTTTGATAACTCTTTCTCTCAAACTCCTGAGTTTACTTCAATGGATTCTTCCAAAAAAGAAATTTCACATGTTCTTTTTTTTCTCCCTTTCCCCAATTATTCCCAATTGGATGAGGAGAATTGAAAGAGAAGGGTCTTGATGCTTTCATCATTGTACTCTTTGTTGCCTTGATCCCCTTAGCCAAATGTGAACTCCAAGTCTCACTCACACCATTAGTCACTTGGAAGAAGATTTTGTGATGCTTTGTTAAAAAAAAATCATTCTTTTGATGTATGGAAGTGTTGAATCACTATATTGTACATCCAAAACTAATATAACACTGTATTAGTTTTAACTAATTACCTAACTAATTAGTTAACTAACTGGAATTAATATACAAACATTAAAAAATTTAAAAATTAAGAAAAATCACCCATTTAATTTGTGCAAAGTAGCATTTCTCGGCAGTGTTACCAGGTTTTTCAGGATGATCATATTTATCTTTCCCCCACAGATTAACCTCCATGCTCAAAGTCTCTACCACAACATGATGACATTATTTTTCTTTTTTCTTTTTTTTTTTTTTTAATTTTTTATTTTTTATAAACATATATTTTTATCCCCAAGGGTACAGGTCTGTGAATCACCAGGTTTACACACTTCACAGCACTCACCAAAGCACATACCCTCCCCAATGTCCATAATCCCACCCCCTTCTCCCAAACCCCCTCCCCCCGGCAACCCTCAGTTTGTTTTGTGAGATTAAGAGTCACTTATGGTTTGTCTCCCTCCCAATCCCATCTTGTTTCATTTATTCTTCTTCTACCCACTTAAGCCTCCATGTTGCATCACCACTTCCTCATATCAGGGAGATCATATGATAGTTGTCTTTCTCTGCTTGACTTATTTCGCTAAGCATGATACTCTCTAGTTCCATCCATGTTGTTGCAAATGGCAAGATTTCATTTCTTTTGATGGCTGCATAGTATTCCATTGTGTATATATACCACATCTTCTTGATCCATTCATCTGTTGATGGACAATCTAGGTTCTTTCCATAGTTTTGGCTATTGTGGACATTGCTGCTATAAACATTCGGGTGCATGTGTCCCATTTGGATCACTACATTTGTATCTTTAGGGTAAATACCCAATAGTGCAATTGCTGGGTCATAGGGCAAGTTCTATTTTCAACATTTTGAGGAACCTCCATGCTGTTTTTCCAGAGTGGCTGCACCAGCTTGCATTCCCACCAACAGTGTAGGAGGGGTTCCCCTTTCTTCTCCGCATCCTCGCCAGCATCTGTCATTTCCCTGACTTGTTGATTTTAGCCATTCTGACTGGTGTGAGGTGATATCTCATTGTGGTTTTGATTTGTATTTCCCTGATGCCGAGTGATATGGAGCACTTTTTCATGTGTGTGTTCGCCATCTGGATGTCTTCTTTGCAGAAATGTCTGTTCATGTCTTCTGCCCATTTCTTGATTGGATTATTTGTTCTTTGGGTGTTGAGTTTGCTAAGTTCTTTATAGATTCTGGACACTAGTCCTTTATCTGATATGTCGTTTGCAAATATCTTCTCCCATTCTGTCAGTTGTCTTTTGATTTTGTTAACTGTTTCCTTTGCTGTGCAAAAGCTTTTGATCTTGATGAAATCCCAGTAGTTCATTTTTTCCCTTGCTTCCCTTGCCTTTTGTGTTGTTCCTAGGAAGATGTTGCTGCGGCAGAGGTCGAAGAGGTTGCTGCCCGTGTTCTCCTCAAGGATTTTGATGGATTCCTTTCGTACATTGAGGTCCTACATCCATTTTGAGTCTATTTTTGTGTGTGGTGTAAGGAAATGGTCCAATTTCATTTTTCTGCATGTGGCTGTCCAATTTTCCCAGCACCATTTATTGAAGAGGCTGTCTTTTTTCCATTGGACATTCTTTCCTGCTTTGTCGAAGATTAGTTGACCATAGATTTGAGGGTCTATTTCTGGGCTCTCTATTCTGTTCCATTGATCTATGTGTCTGTTTTTGTGCCAGTACCATGCTGTCTTGATGATGACAGCTTTGTAGTAGAGCTTGAAGTCCGGAATTGTGATGCCACCAACGTTGGCTTTCTTTTTCAATATCCCTTTGGCTATTCGAGGTCTTTTCTGGTTCCATATAAATTTTAGAATTATTTGTTCCATTTCTTTGAAAAAGATGGATGGTACTTTGATAGGAATTGCATTAAATGTGTAGATTGCTTTAGGTAGCATAGACATTTTCACAATATTTATTCTTCCAATCCAGGAGCATGGAACATTTCTCCATTTCTTTGTGTCTTCCTCAATTTCTTTCATGAGTACTTTATAGTTTTCTGAGAATAGATTCTGTGTCTCTTTGGTTAGGTTTATTCCTAGGTATCTTATGGTTTTGGGTGCAATTGTAAATGGGATTGACTCCTTAATATCTCTTTCTTCTGTCTTGCTGTTTGGTGTAGAGAAATGCAACTGATTTCTGTGCATTGATTTTATATCCTGACAACTTTACTGAATTCCTGTATAAGTTTCTAGCAGTTTTGGAGTGGAGTCTTTTGGGGTTTTCCACATATAGTATCATATCATCTGCGAAGAGTGATAATTTGACTTCTTCTTTGCCGATTTGGATGCCTTTAATTTCCTTTTGTTGTCTGATTGCTGAGGCTAGGACCTCTAGTACGATGTTGAATAGCAGTGGTGATAATGGACATCCCTGCCGTGTTCCTGACCTTAGCGGAAAAGCTTTCAGTTTTCTCCATTGAGAATGATATTTGCGGTGGGGTTTTTCATAGATGGCTTTTGATGATATTGAGGTATGTGCCCTCTATCCCTACACTTTGAAGAGTTTTGATCAGGAAGGGATGTTGTACGTTGTCAAATGCTTTTTCAGCATCTATTGAGAGTATCATATGGTTCTTGTTCTTTCTTTTATTGATGTGTTGTATCACATTGACTGATTTGCGGATGTTGAACCAACCTTGCAGCCCTGGAATAAATCCCACTTGGTCGTGGTGAATAATCTTTTTAATGTACTGTTGAATCCTATTGGCTAGTATTTTGTTGAGTATTTTCGCATCTGTGTTCATCAAGGATATCGGTCTATAGCTCTCTTTTTTGGTGGGATCCTTGTCTGGTTTTGGGATCAAGGTGATGCTGGCCTCATAAAATGAGTTTGGAAGTTTTCCTTCCATTTCTATTTTTTTTGGAACAGTTTCAGGAGAATAGGAATTAGTTCTTCTTTAAATGTTTGGGTAGAATTCCCCCCGGGGAAGCCGTCTGGCCCTGGGCCTTTTTTGTTTGTTTGGAGATTTTTAATGGACTGTTTCAATCTCCTACTGGTTATGGGTCTGTTCAGGCTTTCTATTCTTCCTGGTTCAGTTGTGGTAGTTTAGTTATGTTTCTAAGAATGCATCCATTTCTTCCAGATTGTCAAATTTATTGCCGTAGAGTTGCTCATAGTATGTTCTTATAATAGTTTGTATTTCTTTGGTGTTAGTTGTGATCTCTCCTCTTTCATTCATGATTTTATTTATTTGGGTCCTTTCTCTTTTCTTTTTGATAAGTCGGGCCAGGGGTTTATCAATTTTATTAATTCTTTCAAAGAACCAGCTCCTAGTTTCGTTGATTTGTTCTATTGTTTTTTTGGTTTCTATTTCATTGATTTCTGCTCTGATCTTTATGATTTCTCTTCTCCTGCTGGGCTTAGGGTTTCTTTCTTGTTCTTTCTCCAGCTCCTTTAGGTGTAGGGTTAGGTTGTGTACCTGACACCTTTCTTGTTTCTTGAATAAGGCTTGTACCGCTATATATTTTCCTCTCAGGACTGCCTTTGTTGTGTCCCACACATTTTGAACTGTTGTATTTTCATTATCATTTGTTTCCATGATTTTTTTCAATTCTTCTTTAATTTCCCGGTTGACCCATTCATTCTTTAGAAGGATACTGTTTAGTCTCCATGTATTTGGGTTCGTTCCAAACTTCCTTTTGTGGTTGAGTTCTAGCTTTAGAGCATTGTGGTCTGAAAATATGCAGGGAATGATTCCAATCTTTTGATACCGGTTGAGTCCTGATTTAGGACCGAGGATGTGATCTATTCTGGAGAATGTTCCATGTGCACTAGAGAAGAATGTGTATTCTGTTGCTTTGGGATGAAATATTCTGAATATATCTGTGATGTCCATCTGGTCCAGTGTGTCATTTAAGGCCTTTATTTCCTTGCTGATCTTTTGCTTGGATGACCTGTCAATTTCAGTGAGGGGAGTGTTAAAGTCCCCTACTATCATTGTATTATTGTTGATGTGTTTCTTTGATTTTGTTATTAATTGGTTTATATAGTTGGCTGCTCCCACATTGGGGGCATAGATATTTAAAATTGTTAAATCTTCTTGTTGGACAGACCCTTTGAGTATGATATAGTGTCCTTCCTCATCTCTTATTATAGTCTTTGGCTTAAAATCTAGTTGATCTGATATAAGGATTGCCACTCCTGCTTTCTTCTGATGTCCATTGGCATGGTAAATTCTTTTCCACCCCCTCACTTTAAATCTGGAGGTGTCTTCGGGCTTAAAATGTGTTTCTTGGAGGCAACATATAGATGGGTTTTGTTTTTTTTATCCATTTCTGATACCCTGTGTCTTTTGACAGGGGCATTTAGCCCATTCACATTCAGGGTAACTATTGAGAGATATGAATTTAGTGCCATTGTATTGCCTGTAAGGTGACTGTTACTGTATATGGTCTCTGTTCCTTTCGGATCTCTACCACTTGTAGGCTCTCTCTTTGCTTAGAGGAAACCCCTTTCAAGATTTCCTGTAGAGCTGGTTTGGTATTTGCAAATTCTTTCAGTTGTTGTTTGTCCTGGAAGCTTTAATCTCTCCTTCTATTTTCAATGATAGCCTAGCTGGATATAGTATTCTTGGCTGCATGTTTTTCTCGTTTAGTGCTCTGAAAATATCATGCCAGCTCTTTCTGGCCTGCCAGGTCTCTGTGGATAAGTCAGCTGCCAATCTAATATTTTTACCATTGTATGTTACAGACTTCTTTTTCCCGGGCTGCTTTCAGGATTTTCTCTTTGTCATTGAGACTTGTAAATTTTTACTATTAGGTGACGGGGGGTGTGGGCCTATTCTTATTGATTTTGAGGGGCATTCTCTGAACCTCCTGAATTTTGATGCTCGTTCCCTTTGCCATATTGGGGAAATTCTCCCCAATAATTCTCTCCAGTATACCTTCTGCTCCCCTCTCACTTTCTTCTTCTTCTGGAATCCCAATTATTCTAATGTTGTTTCGTCTTATGGTGTCACTTATCTCTCGAATTCTCCCCTCGTGGTCCAGTAGCTGTTTGTCCCTCTTTTGCTCAGCTTCTTTATTCTCTGTCATTTGGTCTTCTATATCACTAATTCTTTCTTCTGCCTCATGTATCCTAGCAGTTAGAGCCTCCATTTTTTATTGCACCTCATTAATAGCTTTTTTGATTTCACCTTGGTTAGATTTTAGTTCTTTGATTTCTCCAGAAAGGGCTTTTATATCTCTCGAGAGGGTTTCTCTCATATCTTCCATGCCTTTTTCGAGCCCAGCTAGAACCTTGAGAATCGTCATTCTGAACTCTAGATCTGACATATTACCGATGTCTGTATTGATTAGGTCCCTAGCCTTCGGTACTGCCTCTTGTTCTTTTTTTTGTGTTGAATTTTTACGTCTTGTCATTTTGTCCAGATAAGAGTAAATGAAGGGGCAAGTAAAATACTAAAAGAGTGGCAACAACCCCAGGAAAATATGCTTTAACCAAATTAGAAGAGATCCAAAATTGTGAGTGGGGAGAAAGGGGATAAAAAGAGGTTCAAAAAGGAAGAAAGAAAGAAAAAAACAAAAAGAAAAGAAAAGAAAGGAATTTTTAAAAAAAAGAAAACACCTAAGAAAAATGTAAAAAATATATATATATTAGATAAACTAGTAAAAAATCGTTAAAAAAAAAAAGGTAACAGTTAAAAAAAAAAATTTTACCCGAAGGCGAGAAAAAAAAAATGAAAAAGAAAAAATTAAATTAACTGCAAGACTAAAAAAAAAATCACAGGAAAAAAGCCATGAGTTCCGTGCTTGGCTTTCTCCTCCTCTGGAATTCTGCTGCTCTCCTTGGTATTGAAACCGCACTCCTTGGTAGGTGAACTTGGTCTCGGCTGGATTTCTTGTTGATCTTCTGGGGGAGGGGCCTGTTGTAGTGATTCTCAAGTGTCTTTGCCCCAGGCGGAATTACACCGCCCTTACCCGGGGCCGGGGTGAGTAATCTGCTCGGGTTTGCTTTCAGGAGCTTTTGTTCCCTGAGCGCTTTCCGTAGAGTTCCAGAGGACGGGAATACAAATGGCGGCCTCCTGGTCTCCGGCCCGGAGGAGCCGAGAGCCCAGGGCCCCACTCCTCAGTGCGCCCTCAGAGAACAGCGCCCAGTTACTCCCGTCTGCCTGACCTCCGGCTACGCTCCGAGCTCACCGAGCCTGCGACCGGTTCAAGGTAACACGGAGCTGCGAGCTTACTGTCAGCTCTGTCTCTGTAGCCAGCTTTCCCGTTCCAATACCCGCAAGCTCTGCGACACTCAGACACCCCCGATCCTTCTGTGACCCTGCGGGACCTGAGGCCACGCTGACCCCGCATGGGCTTCACCCCGGTTTAGCCTCTGGAGCGATGTCCCTCAGCGGAACAGACTTTTAAAAGTCCTGATTTTGTGCGCGGTTGCTCCGCCGCTTGCCGCGAGCCGGCCCCTCCCCCCGGGGTCTATCTTCCCGACGCTTTGGATTCACTTCTCTGCCGGTCCTACCTTTCAGAAAGTGGTTGTTTTTCTGTTTCCAGAATTGCTGTTCTTCTTCTCTTCGATCTGCCGATGGATTTTCAGGTGTTTGCAATCTTTAGATAAGCTATCTAGCTGATCTCCGGCTAGCTGAAGCAGTCTCAGCTTGCTACTTCTCCGCCATCTTGACCGACATTATTTTTCAATTAACACTGGTCATTGAAAGTTTTCCACTTACTTTTATATACACTCACATGGTGAATTTTCCTTTGGGAAAATTTTTCAACCATATTTGCATAGGCCTGTCTGGTTACCAAAGTCCTTTAAATTTTTTTTTTTTTTTTTTTTTTTTTTTGCTTAATAGGTTACAATTTGGCTTCCTCTGTCATATGTCTCTGGCTTGGAACACAATCTTATCTATGCAAATGAAGACTCCAAGTAATGAGAGCTTTGCTCAGGGAGAGGGGTGAATATTCCTCAGAAATTAAGTATTTTAAATTTATAAATTAAAATTCTAAGCAATATTATGTCAGTATTTTTAAAAAGCATCTTTAAAGCAAACTACTTTGCTGTAAGAAGAAACTTTCAAGCATTATCAACACGAATATTAGAGGTTTTATTTCTAAAAGACAAGAAAGTACTTTCAGGTTCATTCAATACTGTTTAACTCTGATGTATAGCTGTTTCTTTGCTATCATGAATGTTATAAACTTTCACTACCATTGAAGAGCAAAGTGGAATATTACATAATGCATGTATTATCATAGGATCAGGGTAAACTGAGTGGCAATGAAAGGAAATGCATCCTAATTGTATGTCTTTGTTTTTATCTAAGCATATATTTGGAATATATTACCCTGGTGTCTACATGTTTTATGCAGAAATTCTGATGGGAAAAAAATGTCATTCTATTTTTTTTGTATTTCCAACTTGAATGAACAGTCTTGTAACGTTTTTTTTTTCTCCATTTTTTTGGTTGGGTTTTTTTGCTGCCAATGTCACATTCTTTATGAACTGTTTGGTCATTTGGCTGTCAGCAGTCTGATGACAGCAATTTAATGAGGAAATAAAGGGTTCCGCTAACCACTATCATATCTGGGTAGTTACACGTGGTTAGCTAGCTGGCCTGGGAAGGTAAAATGAAAGGTTTACCTCTATATTAGATGTCACTGGGGACACCTATTCAAGGATGAGTCACTTTGTGCAAATGGTTATTATCTTTTTGCTACCTTCTGGTTAACACGCTGCTCCTCTTGGGCAAAGAAGTTGCCTTAATTCTCGTGGCTTTCTGATCGGTTCATCTTTAATTCAATATCTTTCCCCCTTATGAAGAAATATTATCATTATTATTTGCGTATTTTAACTAGAAACTCATGGCATACATAATTTTTCATTTAACAAGGTCCAATTATAGGAAGACAATTATTTGAAAGGGCTGGAGTAGGTATATAGATGGGCAAAAGTAAAAGGGGAAGAACACCGTTCTCACGTTTGGTGACATTAGGTCTGGTCTGACCTAGAAACTGTCCACTCATAGTTCTTTCCTCCTAGACATTCTTTTCACTGTTCTTCTCTGCAAGTGCCAAAAAACGTGTTGCTTATGTGTGATGTTGGGGATAGGATTTTATTTATTTATTTAACAGAGATCACAAGTAGGCAGAGAAGCAGGCAGAGAGAGAGGAGGAAGCAGGCTCCCTGCTGAGCAGGGAGCTTGACGCCGGGCTCGATCCCAGGACCCTGGGACTGTGACCTGAGCCGAAGGCAGAGGCTTTAACCCACTGAGCCACCCAGGTGCCCCTGATGTTGGGGATAGGAAGTGGGAAATATGTATTATCGGAAGATATACTCTATCTCTCCCACCAACCCTAATTAGTATTGAATTTGTAGGTTCTTGCCTAATAGAGTGGTTTTAACCCCATCATATTATTAAATTTGTTTCATAGTATAGTTTATCAACTTTAAAATGACCCTGTTTTTCTGCAAATACATATACCATGTGTAGGCTTCTATGGCGTGAATTGAAAGATGCTGAAATCACATTACCACCACCACCATAACGGCTCTCTAGTCAACACATATCAGTGTCTGAAATTCTCACCATAGAGTATCCTTTCTAACCTTGGAAGAAGTCTTTTTGAATTCTCCTAAAATGCTTACTTGGGTTGGGTTGCCTGAGTAGCTCAGTCAGTTAAGTGTTCAATTCTTCATTTTGTCTCAGGTCATGATCTTAGGGTCATGGGATGAAGCCCCAGGCTGGGATCTCTGCTCAGCAGGGAACCTGCTTGAAATTCTCTGCCTCTTCCCCCACCGACTCTCTTTCTCTCTCTCTCTCAAATAAATAAATAAATCTTAAAAAATAATTGTAAAATTTGTATACCTGAGGATTAATAAATCATTCTTAGCCTTTAATTTCTTAACATATGTAAATATATCATATGTCGAGCAGAAAACAAGCTACTAAGGGCAAAGCAGAAGGAAGTTTAAATAGGAAGAAATGGGAGAGGAAATGCTTTGAATATTTATGGAGATTGAGGAGCAAACTGGGAAGCCAGGTGGGAGAAACCCAACAATTCAGCCTACTGATTCAGATTAAAAACACACAAATGGCTGAACCTTACTTATGTGGCATCATATTGCATTAAACATTGCCTGTGTCAATGGTTTCCATATTGTTGTTGTTTTGTTGTTATTTGTTCTTTTTCTTACCTTGTTTCCCACCCCACCCACCTTTGCACCTTGCAAACCATGTTGGAGGTCTTTCTTTCTTAGTTTCTCTCATTTTTAAGGAGACTCATTTAGATTTTCTTTTGAAGGTCGCTTTAATCTACTAAACTCTTCATCCCCCAAATGGCTTCTAACTTCTGATAGAGAGATAAGGTTGGATCTCATTTACTGATAGAATAAGATACTTAGAAAAAAACTTAGAAAAGTACTTTAGTATTTTTAAAAGCTACCATTTTGCATTTTTTGAAAATTTTATTTATTTAACAGAGAGAAATTACAGGTAGACAGAGAGGCAGGCAGAGAGAGAGGGGAAAGCAGCCTCCCTCTGAGCAGAGAGCTTGACATGGGGCTTGATCCGAGGACCCTGAGATCATGAACTGAGCCGAAGGTAGAGGATTAACTAACTGAGCCACCCAGGTGCCCCACTTTTTGGAATTTTTAAAGCATTCAGGACTAACAGTGAATTTTCTTAATTTTCTCTTTTCCTCTCAAACAAAGGTAATTTTGTCTGCTATCCTTTTAACTCACTGAAGGGAAAAGTTACAAGAATTTAACTATCTCTGCTCAAAGGTTAGTATCTTTCGGAGGAGTCAAGATGGCGGAGAAGTAGCAGGCTGAGACTACTTCAGCTAGCCGGAGATCAGCTAGATAGCTTATCTAAAGATTGCAAACACCTGAAAATCCATCGGCAGATCAAAGAGAAGAAGAACAGCAATTCTGGAAACAGAAAAACAACCACTTTCTGAAAGGTAGGACCGGTGGAGAAGTGAATCCAAAGCGACGGGAAGATAGACCCCGGGAGGAGGGGCCGGCTCCCGGCAAGCGGCGGAGCAACCGCGCACAAAATCAGGACTTTTAAAAGTCTGTTTCACTGAGGGACATCGCTCCATAGGCTACCCGGGGCGAAGCCCACACAGGGTCAGCGTGGCCTCAGGTCCCGCCGGGTCACAGAAGGATCGGGGGTGTCTGAGTGTCACAGTGCTTGCGGGAATTGGAACGGGAAAGCGGGCTACAGAGACAGAGCCGACAGTAAGCTCACAGCTCGGTGTTACCTTGAACCGGTCGCAGGCTCGGTGAGCTCGGAGCGCGGCCGGAGGTCAGGCAGACGGGAGTAACTGGGCGCTGTTCTCTGAGGGCGCATTGAGGAGTGCGGCCCTGGGCTCTCGGCCCCTCTGGGTCGGAGACCAGGAGGCCGCCATTTGTATTCCCGTCCTCTGGAACTCTACGGAAAGCGCTCAGGGAACAAAAGCTCCTGAAAGCAAACCCGAGCAGATTACTCACCCCGGCCCCGGGTAAGGGCGGTGTAATTCCGCCTGGGGCAAAGACACTTGAGAATCACTACAACAGGCCCCTCCCCCAGAAGATCAACAAGAAATCCAGCCGAGACCAAGTTCACCTACCAAGGAGTGCGGTTTCAATACCAAGGAGAGCAGCAGAATTCCAGAGGAGAAGAAAGCCAAGCACGGAACTCATGGCTTTTTCCCTGTGATTTTTTTTAGTCTTGCAGTTAATTTAATTTTTTTCTTTTTCATTTTTTGTTTTTTTTTTCTCGCCTATGGGTAAAATTTTTTTTTAACTTTTACCTTTTTCTTTTTTGACGTTTTTTAATTAGGTTATCTAATATATATATTTTTTCTTTTTTATATTTTGCTTATGTGTTTTCTTTTATTTAATTCTTTTCTTTTCTTTTTTTTATTTCTTCCTTTTTGAACCTCTTTTTATCCCCTTTCTCCCCCCTCACGATTTGGGATCTCTTCTAATTTGGTTAAAGCATATTTTCCTGGGGTTGTTGCCACCCTTTTAGTATTTTCCTTGCTCCTTCATATACTCTTATCTGGACAAAATGACAAGACGGAAACATTCAACACAAAAAAAAGAACAAGAGGCAGTACCGAAGGCTAGGGACCTAATCAATACAGACATTGGTAATATGTCAGATCTAGAGTTCAGAATGACAATTCTCAAGGTTCTAGCCGGGCTCGAAAAAGGCATGGAAGATATTAGAGAATCCCTCTCGAGAGATATAAAAGCCCTTTCTGGAGAAATAAAAGAACTAAAATCTAACCAAGTTGAAATCAACAAAGCTATTAATGAGGTGCAATAAAAAATGGAGGCTCTCACTGCTAGGATACATGAGGCAGAAGAAATAATCAGTGATATAGAAGACCAAATGACAGAGAATAAAGAAGCTGAGCAAAAGAGGGACAAACAGCTACTGGACCACGAGGGGAGAATTCGAGAGCTAAGTGACACCATAAGACGAAACAACATTAGAATAATTGGGATTCCAGAAGAAGAGGAAATCGAGAGGGTAGCAGAAGGTATACTGGAGAGAATTATTGGGGAGAATTTCCCCAATATGGCAAAGGGAACGAGCATCAAAATTCAGGAGGTGCAGAGAATGCCCCTCAAAATCAATAAGAATAGGCCCACACCCCGTCACCTAATAGTAAAATTTACAAGTCTCAATGACAAAGAGAAAATCCTGAAAGCAGCCCGGGAAAAGAAGTCTGTAACATACAATGGTAAAAATATTAGATTGGCAGCTGACTTATCCACAGAGACCTGGCAGGCCAGAAAGAGCTGGCATGATATTTTCAGAGCACTAAACGAGAAAAACATGCAGCCAAGAATACTATATCCAGCTAGGCTATCATTGAAATTAGAAGGAGAGATTAAAAGCTTCCAGGACAAACAAAAACTGAAAGAATTTGCAAACACCAAACCAGCTCTACAGGAAATCTTGAAAGGGGTCCTCTAAGCAAAGAGAGAGCCTACAAGTGGTAGATCAGAAAGGAACAGAGACCATATGCAGTAACAGTCACCTTACAGGCAATACAATGGCCCTAAATTCATATCTCTCAATAGTTACCCTGAATGTTAATGGGCTAAATGCCCCTGTCAAAAGACACAGGGTATCAGAATGGATAAAAAAACAAAACCCATCTATATGTTGCCTCCAAGAAACTCATTTTCAGCCCGAAGACACCTCCAGATTTAAAGTGAGGGGGTGGAAAAGAATTTACCAAGCTAATGGACATCAGAAGAAAGCAGGGGTGGCAATCTTTATATCAGATCAATTAGATTTTAAGCCAAAGACTATAATAAGAGATGAGGAAGGACACTATATCATACTCAAAGGGTCTGTCCAACAAGAAGATTTAACAATTTTAAATATCTATGCCCCCAACGTGAGAGCAGCCAACTATATAAACCAATTAATAACAAAATCAAAGAAACACATCAACAATAATAAATAATAGTAGGGGACTTTAACACTCCCCTCACTGAAATGGACAGATCATCCAAGCAAAAGATCAGCAAGGAAATAAAGGCCTTAAACGACACACTGGACCAGATGGACATCACAGATATATTCAGAACATTTCATCCCAAAGCAACAGAATACACATTCTTCTCTAGTGCACATGGAACATTCTCCAGAATAGATCACATCCTCGGTCCTAAATCAGGACTCAACCGGTATCAAAAGATTGGGATCATTCCCTGCATATTTTCAGACCACAATGCTCTAAAGCTAGAACTCAACCACAAAAGGAAGTTTGGAACGAACCCAAATACATGGAGACTAAACAGCATCCTTTAATGAATGAATGGGTCAACCAGGAAATTAAAGAAGAATTGAAAAAAATCATGGAAACAAATGATAATGAAAATACAACAGTTCAAAATGTGTGGGACACAACAAAGGCAGTCCTGAGAGGAAAATATATAGCGGTACAAGCCTTTCTCAAGAAACAAGAAAGGTCTCAGGTACAGAACCTAACCCTACACCTAAAGGAGCTGGAGAAAGAACAAGAAAGAAACCCTAAGCCCAGCAGGAGAAGAGAAATCATAAAGATCAGAGCAGAAATCAATGAAATAGAAACCAAAAAAAACAATAGAACAAATCAACGAAACTAGGAGCTGGTTCTTTGAAAGAATTAATAAAATTGATAAACCCTTGGCCCGACTTATCAAAAAGAAAAGAGAAAGGACCCAAATAAATAAAATCATGAATGAAAGAGGAGAGATCACAACTAACACCAAAGAAATACAAACTATTATAAGAACATACTATGAGCAACTCTACGACAATAAATTTGACAATCTGGAAGAAATGGATGCATTCCTAGAAACATATAAACTACCACAACTGAACCAGTAAGAAATAGAAAGCCTGAACAGACCCATAACCAGTAAGGAGATTGAAACAGTCATTAAAAATCTCCAAACAAACAAAAGCCCAGGGCCAGACGGCTTCCCAGGGGAATTCTACCAAACATTTAAAGAAGAACTAATTCCTATTCTCCTGAAACTGTTCCAAAAATAGAAATGGAAGGAAAAATTCCAAACTCATTTTATGAGGCAAGCATCACCTTGATCCCCAAACCAAACAAGTATCCCATCAAAAAAGAGAGCTATAGACCAATATCCTTGATGAACACAGATGCGAAAATACTCAACAAAATACTAGCCAATAGGATTCAACAGTACATTAAAAAGATTATTCACCACGACCAAGTGGGATTTATTCCAGGGCTGCAAGGTTGGTTCAACATTCGCAAATCAGTCAATGTGATACAACACATCAATAAAAGAAAGAACAAGAACCATATGATACTCTCAATAGATGCTGAAAAAGCATTTGACCAAGTACAGCATCCCTTCCTGATCAAAACTCTTCAAACTGTAGGGATAGAGGGCACATACCTCAATATCATCAAAGCCATCTATGAAAAACCCACTGCAAATATCATTCTCAATGGAGAGAAACTGAAATCTTTTCCGCTAAGGTCAGGAACACGGCAGGGATGTCCATTATCACCACTGCTATTCAACATAGTACTAGAGGTCCTAGCCTCAGCAATCAGACAACAAAAGGAAATTAAAGGCATCCAATTCGGCAAAGAAGAAGTCAAATTATCACTCTTCGCAGATGATATGATACTATATGTGGAAAACCCAAAAGACTCCACTCCAAAACTGCTAGAACTTGTACAGGAATTCAGTAAAGTGTCAGGATATAAAATCAATGCACAGAAAACAGTTGCATTTCTCTACACCAACAACAAGACAGAAGAAAGAGAAATTAAGGAGTCAATCCCATTTACAATTGCACCCAAAACCACAAGATACCTAGGAATAAACCTAACCAAAGAGGCACAGAATCTATACTCAGAAAACTATAAAGTACTCATGAAAGAAATTGAGGAAGACACAAAGAAATGGAAAAATGTTCCATGCTCCTGGATTGGAAGAATAAATATTGTGAAAATGTCTATGCTACCTAAAGCAATCTACACATTTAATGCAATTCCTATCAAAGTACCATCCATCTTTTTCAAAGAAATGGAACAAATAATTCTAAAATTTATATGGAACCAGAAAAGACCTCGAATAGCTAAAGGGATATTGAAAAAGAAAGCCAACGTTGGTGGCATCACAATTCCGGACTTCAAGCTCTATTACAAAGCTGTCATCATCAAGACAGCATGGTCCTGGCACAAAAACAGACACATAGATCAATGGAACAGAATAGAGAGCCCAGAAATAGACCCTCAACTCTATGGTCAACTAATCTTCGACAAAGCAGGAAAGAATGTCCAATGGAAAAAAGACAGCCTCTTCAATAAATGGTGCTGGGAAAATTGGACAGCCACATGCAGAAAAATGAAATTGGAACATTTCCTTACACCACACAAAAAAATGGACTCAAAATGGAT
The DNA here is from genome assembly GCF_011764305.1 of Mustela putorius furo. Lineage (NCBI taxonomy): Eukaryota > Metazoa > Chordata > Mammalia > Carnivora > Mustelidae > Mustela > Mustela putorius. Next base: position 20,045,353 of record NW_025422049.1, read on the forward strand.
GAAGGACCTCAATGTGAGAAAGGAATCCATCAAAATCCTTGAGGAGAACACAGGCAGCAACCTCTTCGACCTCAGCCGCAGCAACATCTTCTAGGAACATTGCCAAAGGCAAGGGAAGCAAGGGCAAAAATGAACTATTGGGATTTCATCAAGATCAAAAGCTTTTGCACAGCAACGGAAACAGTTAACAAATTCAAAAGACAACTGACAGAATGGGAGAAGATATTTGCAAACGACATATCAGATAAAGGACTAGTGTCCAGAATTTATAAAGAACTTAGCAAACTCAACACCCAAAGAACAAATAATCCAATCAAGAAATGGGCAGAGGACATGAACAGACATTTCTGCAAAGAAGACATCCAGATGGCCAACAGACACATGCAAAAGTGCTCCATATCACTCGGCATCAGGGAAATACAAATCAAAACCACAATGAGATATCACCTCACACCAGTCAGAATGGCTAAAATCAACAAGTCAGGAAATGACAGATGCTGGCGAGGATGCGGAGAAAGGGGAACCCTCCTACACTGTTGGTGGGAATGCAGGCTGGTCAGCCACTCTGGAAAACAGCATGGAGTTTCCTCAAAATGTTGAAAATAGAACTGCCCTATGACCCAGCAATTGCACTATTGGGTATTTACCCTAAAGATACAAACGTAGTGATCCAAAGGGGCACGTGCACCCGAATGTTTATAGCAGTAATGTCCACAATAGCCAAACTATGGAAAGAACCTAGATGTCCATCAAGAGATGAATGGATCAAGAAGATTTGGTATATATACACAATGGAATACTATGCAGCCATCAAAAGAAATGAAATCTTGCCATTTGCGACAACATGGATGGAACTGGAGCGTATCATGCTTAGCGAACTAAGTCAAGCAGAGAAAGACAACTATCACATGATCTTCCTGATATGAGGAAGTGGTGATGCAACATGGGGGCTTAAGTGGGTAGGAGAAGAATTAATGAAACAAGATGGGATTGGGAGGGAGACAAACCATCAGTGACTCTTAATCTCACAAAACAAACTGAGGGTTGCTGGGAGGAGGGGGTTTGGTTGAAGGGGGTGGGATTATGGACATTGGGGAGGGTATGTGCTTTGGTGAGTGCTGTGAAGTTTGTAAACCTGGTGATTCACAGACCTGTACCCCTGGGGATACAAGTATATGTTTATAAAAAATAAAAAATTTAAATAAAAAAAAAGGTTAGTATCTTTCCTTCAGTCAATAGAACTTATAATAATCAGGCTTACATTGTAGTTTCCATTTTCTCACCTTTCAGGTCATGGTGGTCTCATTCCCAAGTTTCTTGGGTGTCATTTTTAATGATCATTAAGGAAGGAAAGTAAGTCGTCAAATAGAGAAAGGAAAAAGCAAGTTGAAATGAGGTATATTAACTGGAAGGAATAATTTTCACAGAGAATTAAAAATAGCATAACAGAAAGAGGCAAGAATATGGGCATTCCAAAAATGTCCAAAGGATTTTATATTCAGATTTGAGTTTATTGTTGGGAATATTAATACCTGCTTCATGGGGTCATTGTGGAAATTAAAATATATTGTATGTAAAAACATTTTATAATAAAGAATCCCACAAATGTAATTTTGAAAGTCAGTCTGCCCATCTGCCCACCTGTTTTCCTCAAGCTAACCCCTTCCTCAGAAAAGAAGCCCTAAAAACTTGATGTTTTTTTCTTCTCTGGCTAAGATTCTTACAGAATAAGCATTGGTCCTGGAGTCATGGTATCTTGGGTTTGATTCTGGATTCTGTCAATTTGTAGCTATACATTATCATTGGTCCAGTCTTTTAACTTCCATGACTATGATTTCTTCTCTTATAAAGTGAAGATAATAATATTTACCTACACAAATTTTGGGAGAACTAATAATATGTGAAAAACTTATGCAGAGTACTTGGAACATAGTATGTACCCTATAAATTATAGGTTCCTCCCCACTGGTGACCATTAAAAACATGAAGAAAATTTTTTCCAATTAAACCTCGATTTTATCTTACTTATTGAATCTCAGCTTTTCAAAATGGCAAGATCTCCTAAGTACCTTCTGCATTTTTTAGTTTGGTTAAGGTGATGATTACAAAAGCAGGTTTTACATTGGACTTTGGAAAATCAGCCTGCAGCATTGCCCAGTCCTCCTTGTGGGTCTTTTATGGAACTGCACACTTTTTGAAAGAAGCTGACCTTCACAGAGGGAGTCCCATTTTCTTCGGTTAAAGTTATGGGAACAGCTGTGTACTCTTGTGAAGAACCTCCAAATACATGCATTGGCACTTCTGATAACTTTTTCTCAAAATGTTGACATATTGGCTTTGAATAGCCATTGATATTTTAATGTTTCTGCAAAGTTGATAGGCCATTTCCTAGTGAAGCAGGAATTAGCTACAACAGAGCCTGGTGGTTTCCAACTTTGGACCTTAATATATGAATTATCTTCTAAGGTTTGTTTTCATAATGCTTGATAAGCACATAAATGTACTGATATTAACTTCATCTGTCATTATAATTCCCAGATGAGGTGTTCGTGTCTCAGTGATATTCTTGCCTTTCAAACTAGGCAGTATCTTCCAACTATCCCATATGCTCTAGATTTCTTTTGTCTTTTAAGACACTTATGGAAGCTCTGCAAGAATTAGGAGACTATCAAAACTCTATTACAAGCATGGTTTTATTACTGATGTAGACCAAAGGTAAAGAACATTTCACAGAAGTTACAGCCAAAGCTGAGCCTTTCTACACTGCAGCCCCAGTTATAAACATTTTTTTGTGATGCTTATAAACGTTAGTGATTTACATGCCCACCTAGCTTTTAAACATAAATTTGAGAGCTTCTGCAAAGCAATTAAGTGGAGGCAATTAAGTGGAGGTGGTGAATTTAACCTCCTGGAGGTTATATACTCCTGGAGTACATAGGTAGATTGGTTATAGAGATTTTTGAGTATTTCCCCTTTAAAGTATCCCAAAGAATTCACTGAGACACTTATTCCCTAAAAACAATCTTCTAAAGTTTAACTAGACCCAGTGAATCATTTGGGCCCCAGGTTATAGTCAGCAAGCACAATAATAAACATATTTCAGGTTTGTGACTTGCATTGATATGAAGATAAAAGGAACATGAGTATATTTGGTCCATTTTCTTTCCTTCTATCACACAGGCATGATCTGTTCCCCATTCTCATAGGAAAGTCATGCAGAGGAAAAAAGGAGTGGAAGGCAGATAAAGTATGGGAAAAGTAGCAAAAAAAATAAGAAGACAGAGAATAAAGAAAATATCATAATAAAAATATGCAGGGTGTCACAGTGGGATTTGGGCAGTAGAAGGAGATGAAAGTTGGAACTGGAAACTCCAAGAGACCAGAGTGGTCTTAAGGGTCAATGTGGCAAGGAGTTACTTAGCTTAGCAAAGGTTCTGGAAATATGAGGTCACTAGAGAACTAAAATTCTATAAAAACCAATTTAAACTCCTAGTTTTGAGTCTTTGGTAATGAAAATATCTCCAACTTTATAAAGGACAAGACTCACCTAATAAAATCATTTTCTTTTCTTATCCCAGGTATCTACTCAGCTGAGTTCATTGAAGCAGCTATTTGGATAACTAAGGTCATAGTTATTTCACCGTTGGGCATTTCTTTCCTTCAGTATTTCATTTACATATGCAAATTATCAATGTGTCAATTAAAATATCTTAATCAGTTTAAGAAGAATAAACTCCATCATACCCCAAAAGAATTGTGGTAATTAACCATCACTGAATCTTTGGAGAAAAAAAAAGGGTCACATATATTACCCTTAAGGAATTTATAATCCAGCTGGTTTTCTCTCAGAAGTTTAGCAGTTTGTAGAATCCTCTTGGTTTCTCAGTTCTTAATGGCTAATTTATACCATAATAATATGCCAAAATCACAATGGTTAAAAGTGAATGACATTTGAATAAGATCACACACTCATCTGCATGGAAGCTTGTTTCCTATTAAATAAGATTGTGTAGAATACAAGGAACACAGGAAGTACTTGTCCTCATCCCCACTGGAAGATTAAAATAATTGATACTTTATGAGCACGGTAGTTCTATCCATTATCTCCTTTCTTTTCGCCACCCAACCTAATTTGATTTCTAACTCTGAAAAAGTTATTTAATAGGGACTGAACCTTGAAGTCTTTATCTGAATAACAGTGGTGATATTGTTTATACTACAATATAACTATGAGACTTAATTGGATAAAGTATATAAAATAATGTAGTAGAAACCATAAATTGTTTCCAAATATTCTGTAACACCCTTCTTCCTTAATAGAAGAATGACTAATTTTATTTTGCCACATCGTCACCCAGAATAAAGACAATTTCATGGACTCTTTTGAATTTAGGTGTAGCCATGAGACTAAGCTCTGACCAAATGGATCACACTAGAGAAGAAGGAACTGGCAAGAACAAGGGACAACCTTCAGCCAACTGCCAGCAAAGAACAAAATCCTGCCAAGTAACATGTGTATAAACTTGGAAGTGGATTTATCCCCAGACAAATCTTCACATAAAACACAGCCTTAGCCAATACCTTAAGTGTAGTCTTGCGAGAGACTGTGAGAGAGAAGATGCAGCTAAGCCATGCCCAGGTTTCTGACCCACAAAACTGTGAGTTGTTTTATAGTTGCTAAATGTTGGGTAAGTTATTACACAACAATAGGTAATTGATAAAGTGATCAGTATAAGAGTGGAATGTGGAAAAGAGTGGAATTCCAGAAAGTGTCCTTAAATAGAGAGATTATGTCCTTCTTCTGCTCCACTCCTTCCTCTTGATAGCTAGAATAAAGACACATTGACTGAAACTCTAGCAGCTGTTTTGAACCATCAAGTGATAATGGAGCAAAGCAACAAGCAAAAAGGGACCTGGCTTCACTTGCACTTTCTTACACAACAGAGAGAGCAATGTCAGCTTTTTACTTTGTGCATTTTTTATTCATTTTGGTTTATTTTGATTTTTCTGTCACATAAAAACAAAGCTAGTCCTAACTAATGATTGTGTCTGACACTACACTTTTTTCCTTTTTTTAATTAAAATTCAATTAGTCAACATAGAATACATCATTAGTTTCAGATGTAGTCTGACACTACTCTTAACACCTGATAAATATTTAAGAAATACTAAGTGTTTTTTTCCTGTGCATCAGAAAAAAAAAAATTCCAAGGAATAAATTTAACCAAGAAGATGAAAGACTTGTACATGGAAAACTATTAAGGCATTAATGAAAGAAACTGAAGACACAAATGGAAACATATCCCATGATCATGGATTATAAGAATTAATATTGTTAAAAATGTCCATACTGTCCAAAGTAATCTACAGATTCAATACCATCCTTGTCAAAATTCCAAATGCATTTTTCACAGAAATAGAAAAAAACAACCATAAGACTCATATAGAACCACCAAATACCCTGTATAGCCAAAGCAATCTTGAGAAAGAACAAAGGTGGAAGTATCACACTACCAAATCACACTACTGTCACACTGTCAAACTTCAAACTATACTACAAATTTTTAGTTATTAAAACAGTATGCTATTGTCATAAAAACAGACACAATGGGTAAATGAAAAAGAATAGAGAGCCCAGAAATAAATTCAGGCATATATGGTAAATTAATTTATGACAAAGATGTCACAAATATACTATGGGGGAAGGATAGACTTTTCAATAAATGGTGTTGGGAAAACTGGGCTGCCATATGCAAAAGAACAAAACTGGAATACATATTACACAAAAATTAATTCAAAATAGTTTGAAGACTTGAAAATAAGACTTTACACCATAAAACTTCCAGAAGAAAACATAGGTGGTAAGCTCCATGACATCAAACCTGGCAATAATTTTTTGGATCTAACACCAAAAGTAAAGGCAAGGAAAAGAAAAAATAAAGTGGGACTACATCAAACTGAAAAGCTTCTGCACAGCAAAAGAAGCCAGCAACAGAATAAAAAAGTAATCTGCTAAATGGGAGAAAATATTTGTAAATTATATATCTTATAAAGTATTAATATCTAAAAAATATGAACAACTCATGTAACTCAAGAGCAAAAACAAAACACACACACACACACACACACACACAATTCAATTCAAAAATGGACAGAATAGAATGTGAGGCTGATCTTACTGCACCATCCCTACTTTGATCTCCAGGGTTGTTTTGGCTGATCTGGCTGGCTAGGCAATTGTCCCTTTCCCCACTCACCATTCCATGTGTGTCCTTCCCAAAGCTGCACACTTGGTTGAGGAGGATGACCTACCCCAATAGACGAGGTTCATTCTTCTGTCAAGGGTAAATGAGGTGCTGCATTCCTTCTTAGAATTTCCAAATGGACTCTTAAAATTTGGGCAGGATATTTGAATAAACATTTTTCCAAAATAATTTCAGATGAACAATGAGTGTATGAAAAGATGATCATACTAATTATCAGGGAAATGTAAATCAGAGCAACAATGAGGTATCACCTCACACCTGTTAGAATGGATATTATCAGAAGGACAAGATCTAACAAGTGTTGGCAATGATGTGGGGAAAAAAGGAATGCTAATGCACTGATGGTTGGAATGTAATTGCTGCAAGCACCATGGAAAAAAGTATGGATGTTCTTCCTAATATTAAAAATGGAACTACCATATGATCCAGCAATTCCACTTCTGGGTATTTGTCTGAAGAAAAGAAAATGCTAACTCAAAAAGATATATGCACCCCTATGTTTATTGCAGCATTATTTCCAGTAGCTAAGATATGGAAACAACTGCAATGTCCATTGATAGATGAATAGATAAAGAAAATGTGTGATAAAAATTAAGATACCAAGAATAAATCTAGTCAAAGAGTTGAATGTCCTGTACTCTGGAAACTATAAAACATTAATGTAAAAAAAGTGAAGACAACACAAAAAAATATAGAGACATTCCACACTCATGGATTGGAATAAAAATATTGTTAACATGACTCTACTACCCAAAGCAATCTATATGTTTAATGCAGTCCTAATCAAAGTATCAATAGAATATTTTTTACAGAACTAGAACAATTATAAAATATATGTGGAACCACAAAAGACCCCAAATTGCCACAATAATTTTGAAAAAAAAAAAAAAGAGCAAAGCTAGAGATAGGGCTTCATGTTATATTACAAAGCCATGGAAATCAGTACAGTATGGTACTAGCACAAAAATAGACATATGGATCAATGGAACAGAATATAAATTATAGGAAAAAAACACTATTATATAATCAATTAATCCTTAATAAGGCAATAAAGAATATCTAATGGGACAAAGACTGTCTCTTCAACAAATGGTGTTGGGAAAACTGTTCAGCAACACGCAAAAGAATGAAGCTGGGCCACTTTCTTATACCTTACACAAATATAAATTGAAAATAGATTAAAGATCTAAATGTGAGACCTGAAACCATAAAAATCCTAGAAGACAGCATAGTCAGTAATGTCTTCAACATCAACTGTAACAACATTTTTCTAGATATGTCTTCTTAGGCAAGGGAATAAAAGGAAAAATAAACTGTTGGGACTACGTCAAAATAAGAAGCTTTCTATATAATATTCATATATATGTGTGTATGTTTTCATTTCCCTGATAAGTAGTAATGATCATATACTTGTTCATCTGAAAGGTTTTTTTTGGAAAAATGTCTATTCAAATATGAATATATATATGTATGTATGTACATACACACACACACACATATATATATATATATATATATATATATATCACATCTTCTTTATCCATTCATCAATCAATGGAAACTTGTGTTGCTTCTATATCTTGGCTATTGTAAATAATGTTTCTATAAACATAAGAACGTATGTTTCCCTTCGAAATAGTGTTTTTGTGTTCTTTAAGTAAATACTCAGTAGTACAATCTCTGTGTTCATAAGGTAGATCTATTTTTAACTTCTGAGGAACCATCATACTGTTTTACAGTGGCTTAAGTGTGATGGGGATTAAGCAGTGCATTTGTCATGATGAGCACAGGGTTCTGTATGGAAGTGCTGAAAACACTATATATACATTGTCATCTGCAACAACATGGAGTTACAGAGTATAATGCTGAGTAAAATAAGTCAGTCAGAGAAAAACCGATACCATATGATTTCACCTCTATATAGAATTTAAGAAACACAACAAGCAAGCAATGGATAAAAGAGAGAGTGAGAGAGAGACAAACCAAGAACCAGACTTTTAATGACAGAAAACAAATTGATGGTTACCAGAAGGGAGGTGAGTTGGGAGTATGAGTGAAATAAGTGATGAGTATTAACGAGTGCACTTATCATGATGAGAACTGGGTGCTGTATAGAATTATTGAATCGCTATATTGTACACCTGAAACTAATATAACGCAGTATGTTAACCCTAATGGAATTTTTTAAATGTGGCATGTATATACAGTGGACTACTATTCAGCCATAAAAAATGAAAATTGGCCACTTGCAACAACATGGGTTGACCTTGAGGGCATTATGCTAAGTGAAGTAAGTCAGAAGACAAAGACAAATACCATGTCATTTCACTTTTATGTGAAATCTAAGTAAAAACAAGAAAAATCTTACATATACAGAAAACAGATTGTTAGTTGCCAGAGTCAGGAGGTGGATGAAATATGTAAAGGGGGCCAAAAGGTACCAACTACTGCTTATAAAATAAATATGTCATGGGGATATAATGTACAGCATAGTTAATATAGTTAATAATACTCCATTGTCTATTTGAAAGTTGGTTAAGAGTAGATTCTAAAAGTTTTCATCAAAAGAAAAAAACTGTTAACTGTATGTGGGTGGATGTTAACTAGACTTATTGTGATGATTATTTTGTAATATATACAAATACCATATTATTATGTTGTACACCTGAAAGTAATACAATGTTAGATGTCAATTATACTTAAAAAAAGAAATAATAATTTTCTATCTTCCCTAATTATCATGGAATAATGAATAGAAAATAAATCGTGGCAACATTCTTAATTTTCAGGAATATACAGCCTAATTTCAACATGGTTTTAATGACTTAGCTAAGTTTTTCTCACAAAATTCCTATCCAGCAGTCTCTCTTTGTTAACATTTAAATATACCAGGTTCTCTAAAGAATGAAGAATCCTTTTTTTGTCATGGGAAAATACTATTTTGTGAAATGACACTTTCACCTCTAATTCTATCTACTGGTTAAAAATTGTTGATTAATTGACCATATGGTTTCATTTACTTGTGGAGCATAAGAAATAACATGGAGGACATTGGGAGAAGGAGAGGAGAAAGGAATTGTGGGAAATCAGAGGGGGAGACAAACCATGAGAGACTGTGGACTCTGAGAAACAAACTGAGGGTTTTGGAGGGGAGGGGAGTAGGGGGTTGGGTGAGCCTGGTGGTGGGTATTAAGGAGGGTACGTATTGCATGGAGCACTGGGTGTGATGAATAAACAATGAATCTTGGAACACTGAAAAAATAAAATAAAGTTAAAAAATGTTGATTAATTGAACTTAAATTAAAAAAAAAAATACCACTCCTCAAACTCAACACACACAAAACAGACAATCATATCAAAAAATTGCCAGAAGATATGGACAGACACTTCTCCAATGAAGACATACAAATGGCTATCAGACACATGAAAAAATGTTCATCATCACTAGCCATCAGGGAGATTCAAATTAAAACTACATTGAGATATCACATTACGCCAGTTAGAATGGCCAAAATTAGCAAGACAGGAAACAACACGTGTTGGAGGGGATGTGGAGAAAGGGGAACCCTCTTCTACTGTTGGTGGGAATGCAAGTTGGTGCAGCCTCTTTGGAGAACAGTGTGGAGATTCCTCAAGAAAATAAAAATAGAGCTCCCCTATGACCCTGCCATTGCACTCCTGGGTATTTACCCCAAAGATACAGATGTCATTAAAAGAAGGGCCATCTGTACCCCAATGTTTCTAGCAGCAATGGCCACGGTCGCCAAACTGTGGAAAGAACCAAGATGCCCTTCAACGGACAAATGGATAAGGAAGATGTGGTCCATATACACGATGGAGTATTATGCCTCCATCAGAAAGGACGAATACCCAACTTTTGTAGCAACATGGACGGGACTGGAAGAGATTATGCTGAGTGAAATAAATCAATCAGAGAGAGTCAATTAACATATGGTTTCACTTATTTGTGGAGCATAACAAATAGCATGGAGGACATGGGGAGAAAGAGAAGAGAAGGGAGTTGGGGGAAATTGGAAGGGGAGGTGAACCATGAGAGACTATGGACTCTGAAAAACAATCTGAGGGTTTTGAAGGGGCGGGGGGTGGGAGACCGGGGTACCAGGTGGTGGGTATTATAGAGGGCGGATTGCATGGAGCACTGAGTGTGGTGCAAAATAATGAATACTGTTTATGCTGATAATAAAAAATAAATAAATAAAATAATACCAAGGAAAAATTAAATAAATAAAAGGCCAAGCAATGCCAAAAATGGAGCTTTATACATTTTTCTTCTTGTTTAAGTAAGAATGTATAGAATCTTTACAGCTTTACATCAGTTCTGGTCTTGCAACTGACAAATTGTATTAATTTGCCTATATCCCTTACAACCTACAACCTTAGTCTCCCCATTGGTAAGAGAGGAATAATAATATTACTTTCTTTATATTTTAGATTCCCTGAGCTAATGCACTTAAAATACTTAGCATGGGAGCACCTGGGTGGCTCATTTGGCTAAGCATCTACCTTTGGCTCAGGTCATCATCCCTGGGTCCCAGAATGGAGCCCTGCATCAGGCTCCCTGCTCAATAGGGAGCCCGCTTCTCGCTCTCCTTCTGCCTGCTGCTCCCCTGCTTGTGCTCTCTCTCTGTGTGTCTAATAAATAAATAAAATCCTTAAAAACTTTAGCATAGTTTTCCACACAAATAAACACTATATAAAGTCAAGTATCCTGTTATTTGGAATGTTATTATCAATACATTTCTGTGGGGCAAATACTTGTTTTGATCCTGGCCTTCTTTGTTTGTAAGTTAGCTCTGAAGTCCCCTGGAGATAATGCCTAAACTTGACAGAACAAGTCTAATGTTGAAATTTTCAGGTATTAAGGCAGGATAATAAGGTATACTGTTATTATTATTATTATTATTATTGTTTGGTCAGAGGGTGGGCTTTCCCAAGCATCCAACAAACTCCTCTCCACGTAAGAAGGTATCATGTATTCTTATGTCTATGGCAGGCTTTTTATTTTTCTTAAAAAACTTCACAGGTGAAAAATCTCCACTGGTGAAAAATCTCCACTCTACTTTACCTTTCTTCAGTCTTCCATTATGGATTCTTATATCTCAGATGTCCCAAATCCTCTTCTTTAGGTCATGATTTGTATATCTGACTCATGGAAAAACCTAGATATCTAGAAGTTTGTTCACTAGCTGACCATTACTGGGTATCATTTACAAATTATACAATATATATATTTAAGGACAAAATGGTGCCCAAATTTTGGTACTTCTTATTTTATGCTGCTTTTGGCTGTGGGGCTTACCTATGGGATAATTAATTTTGGCAAATGTTTTTTGGCCTGATTTTCTGGAAGTAAGAAATTGTCATATAATCTGTCCTAGGTTCATATGAATTTGTCTATTATGCTCATCCAGCTGCTTTGGCTTGCCAGAGACTTCTCAATGCTAGAATTTTTGTACAAAGCTCTTTGCTCTCCACCCCACCCAAGCAGTTTTGTTCCCTCAGGGGTGTGATCAGAATTGAAATCACTGGAAAATTATTGCAGCTCTAATTGATGATAAAGAAATCCTAAGCTGGCCCAAGGGTTTAACAGGCTTAGATATTTTATAAAAATGAAATTTTGACGAAGCAAATAGCATCCATATGCTTTAATGTTAATGAAGAAATATATTTTTCATAGAAGATAAAGATGTTTTAACTTTTCATCTTGAAACTTGAATGTGGTTTTCTTTCCTTTTCTAGTTGTGTTGCTACATTTGGTTATACACTATCTCTACTCTCCTTTTGAATATTTGGATTAAGGATATCTGTATCTTGTATAACTGGAATATACCTGTATATCTATAACTATATTGACATATGGAATATATCTATATCTATGTCTATCTATGTTTATCTCTATGTCTCTCTCTATATATATATCCATACCTATCTAGCTGTCTAGCTAGATAGCTAGATAAAGTTACCAGATTTTTTTCTAAAAAGTATGATATTTATGACTTATTTATGATCATGATTTTATTTTTTTTATTTTATTTTAAATATTTTATTTATTTATTTGACAGAGCTCACAAGTAGGCAGAGAGGCAGGCAGAGAGAGAGAGGGTGAAACAGGCTCCCTGCTGACCTGAGAGTACAAGGCAGGGCTCAGTCCCAGGACCCTGAGACCATGACCTGAACCAAAGGCAGAGGCTTAACCCACTGAGCCACCCAGGTGCCCCAGTGATCATGATTTTTTTAAAGATTTTATTTATGTATTTGACAGAGATTACAAGTAGACAGAGAGGCAGTCAGAGAGAGAAGGAAGCAGGCTCCCTGCTGAGTAGAGAGCCCGATGTGGGGCTTGATTCCAGGACCCCAGGATCATGACCCAAGCTGAAGGCAGAGGCTTTAATCCACTGAGCCACCCAGGTGCCCCCAGTGATCATGATTTTAATCAGTGATGCTAACTGTCTGCAGATTTTAATGTTCTGGGCAGAGGTCAACCAAAGTTTCCACTACTTAATGAGATAGTCTGCCAAAGTAGACTTGAAATAGATCTTTCCTTTTCTTATATTGTTGCAAACTATATCTTATTCATACCCTCTAGGATGGCCATCATTTTTTTAAAAAAGAGAAAATATTTAGAAAAAAATGGAAAATGTTGGTAAGGATGTGAAGAAATTGGAACTCTCATACATTGCTGGTAGGAATGTAAAAGAATACAGCTGTAGAAAACAATTCAGCAGTTCCTCAAAAAGTTATTCACAGAATTCCCATCTGACCTAGCAATTTCAAAAGGTACATATTCCTAGGTATATATCCGAAAGAACTGAAAAAAAAAAGGTGTTCAAAAAAGGTCCTATACATAAATGTGCATAGCAATACCTTCACTATAACCCAAAGTTAGAGAGAACCCAAGTGTCAATCAACTGATCGGCAGATAAACTAAATGTTGTATATCCATATAATGGATTATTATTCTGCCATAAAAAAGTGAAGTCTGGGGACGCCTGGGTGGCTTAGTTGGTTGGACGACTGCCTTCAGCTCGGGTCATGATCCTGGAGTCCTGGGATTGAGTCCCGCATCGGGCTCCCAGATCCACGGGGAGTCAGCTTCTCTCTCTGACTTTCTCCTCGCTCATGCTCTCTCTCTCACTGTCTCTCTCTCAAACAAATAAATAAATAAATAAATAAAATCTTTAAAAAAAAAAGTGTAGTCTGACACATGTTACAACATTGATGAGCCTCAAAAATGTGATGCTAAGTGAAATATGCCAGGCACAAAATATCACATATTGAATGATTCCATTTATATGAAATATACAGAATAGGCAAATGCATATAGACAGGAAGCATACTGTTTCCTGATTTTGTGGATGCCAAAGGCTGAGGGGAGGAGAAAGAAGGAGTGACCGCTTAATGGGTGCAGTGTTTTCTTTTGGTGTGATGAAAATGTTTTGGAACTAAGTAGAGATGTCAGTCACATAGCATTCTAAATGTACTAAATGCCACTGAATTGTATGTTTTAAGCAGTTAATTTTATGTTACATGAATTTCACTTTTTAAGAAGGTTAAAAAAAATTCTCTTACTGGTTTTGCAAGGAACTCTACTGACTTCTTTAAAAGGAGGTAGGCGATTACCATTCATGATGCTTTTGTGGAAATGTGTATTTTAGCGATGAAGTTCACAGCTTGCACTCCAACATGAACTGGGTTGAGAGGCAGAAGATACAGGAAAAAATGTTGAAGTGTAGATATTTAGTTTTAAGAAGCAGAGGTAGCCATTCAGCAGCCCTACTATCGGGTTAAAAGGCTTCTTAAGGTTATCTGGGTCAATCTAATCCCTAATTATAAATCTTATGGATGTCAGTGATTACAACCATTGAAAATCAATGCATCTAACTGAAATACCAACTTTATTTTGTTTAACTTCTCACATGTCATGGTCTAGTAACAATACACCAATTGCATTTCTCTGGACATGCATGTTATTTCTTATTTCTTGATCTCTTTGGATTTGCTATATTTTTTGCCTTGAATGTCTTTTTTCCATTTAGTCACCTAGCAAACTTCTACTCTTTTTTCAAGACTTAATTCAAGGTATTACCTTCTCAAGAAGACTTAATTTCTCCTTCCTCTGTTCTATCTGATATCATGTATATACCTCTATTAATTCACTCAATTAATCAATTTTAATTATATTCTTGCATTTCTATTTTCTCCACTAGACTGAGTTCCTTAAGAATACTATATATATATATATATATATATATATATATATATATATATTTCCATTATGCTTTCTGCCATGTCCTTTCTACCTAGAAAAGTTCAGAGCCTGTAAGAACACAAGAAAGTATGTTGACACAATTATAGAAAAGAAAGTATAATGCTGGTTTTCTTGGAGGCATGAGGATAGTGAAAAATCTTTTAGAAATCTGGTGATATCTGTGCATGATTTCAGCTCCATAGAACTCTTTATGAGAATTTTATCCTCAAGGAATCCTGCCTCAAAGCCTCAATCATCTATCTCCTCCCAAGATATAATGTCTCTGCTCTTTTGTTCCCAGTTTCTCCAATTGAGAAAAGTTCCTGATTATTTGTGCTGGCAAGAGTATTTCCTGTAGATGCTCTTAATGTAAAATGCAGCATTCTGAGATCATGGGATCTACACTGAAGAACTTTTTTTCTACTTGAATCTGCTGCCATGGCTCAATTGTTCTGAAGACTTGGACAGTTTTTTTGTGACCTGATTTTCTCTAAAAAAGACAACTCCCTCATCCCTAGAGCACTTGAAGGTCTCTAGAAGGTTTAGCAAGGCAGACGAGTCCGCCAACCTCAGCATTCTGCCAGTTTCCATCCTGTACATGTTTTTAACCCTCAGGGTAGAGTGAATGCCTGGAGATATTCTTTCATAACATTTGTTTGGCAAGAAAAACAGAAAAAAAATGATAGCAGCCAAGGGTCACAGTTTCCACATTCTGCAAGAATATCTTGAAGCATTTTCTACTTTTATTTTTGCAAAGTAAAAAGCTCATAGCTTTGTGACAACTCCTCACATTATCCTTTTGTTTTGTTTTGTTTTGATTTGTTCCTGGGATAGGACTATCACAGCTATAATTCTAAATCGCTTACATTCTTTGCATTTTTGTCTTGAAAATGTTATATTCCCCACCTTTTGTCTTCCTTCTTCCTATTCATTTTTCAACTTCTAGAGGAGGCACTCTTAATTTGGGGACTACTGACCCTTAATGGCACCCAAAGATGAGCTTCTGGAAATATATGCTTGCTCTCATATTGCGAGCTGTCCAAAATTTCATAATTTCATATATATATATATATATATATATGCCTTTTTCCTGGGAATAAGATCTATAAATTTCAGCAGATTATCAACATGGTCCATGAGCCAAAAATTAAACATATGATTTTGAACATGAACCATCATTGTAGGTAAACCTAGACAAATCTGCTTTAATAGACTTCTCCAGAGAATTAAATAAGGGCCTATGTCCCCAAAGAAAGTTTTTTGTTTTTTGTTTTTTTTTCTTTTCCTCAAGGGGAGCTTACTTTCTTTGAGGAGTTCTCATGAATTGAGACTTAAATTTTCTGGATTGTAAAACTGACATTTTGATTGTACTCTCACACCTTGAAATTGAGTCTCCTTATTCAAGCTGCAGGAACTCGCAGACTACTAGCTGAGCTGTTAGAAGTCACATAAAAATCACCAGTTGTAACTTCTAAAGGAGAAACAGCAAAGGAACTGTTGCTGGACTTATAAATCTTTTTCAAATATTTGAGGTCCAGTTGTTATTTGTAGGTTGCTGGAGAAAATGTTCCAGCATATTAATATCAGCAAATTTATATGTGTAAACCTGTGTACATTTCTTTATCAATCTGCATTTATTCAGCACTCTAAAATGATTTACACTCTCCCAGTCCCTGAAAACCCTGAGGACAGAGCGTTACACATACTCCCAATTATTTATGCATAAAAATATGAGGTTTGGCCATTGGACCGACTGACATAGCTAAACATTTTTGGCCTCCTCACAAGGTAAAGAGTGGAGATGTGGCGGTTTGTGGACTTACATTCCATAGTCTGCATTGGTCTGTGGGGGAAGTGAAGAGTGGGGAGAAAAAGGGCTCCTTCAATTTCTTAGGTTATTCTCTCAAAATTAGGGTTTCATCCATTGAGGTGCAACATCAAAATTGGGATATATTCAGGTTTTGTCAGCTTGGAGTTCTCATTTCTGGTCTTAAGTTATTCCTTTCCCCAATACTATTTCCTATGCATATGTTTCATTTGGCGACTGGATGGGAAGGGGGGTTTTTACACATGAAGTGCTAGTATTTCACACTAGGTACATTCTATTTTTCATCTAGCATCATGCAAGCAGAGGCCACCATTTATAAGCATAATGTTCAGCATATAATAGATACTCAGTATCTACTCAGTATCTACTGATTGATTTCAATTTTCATGTTGACTAGCAGTTTCTGAAACTTAGTGACTTAAAATAATATCTTTAACTGCTAGAGATAAGGTGATTGAATTTTTATTTAAAGGTATAGATCCAAAGAACAGCATAGGGCATGTGCTGTGATGAGTACTGGGTGTTATATGTACCAATGAATCACTGAAAACTACATCAAAAACTATGGCCTTTGCAGTGGCTAACTGAACATAATAAAAAATTAAAAAAAAATAAACAGAATTCATTAGGCAAATGTGGCTTTGAACACCAAAACTCAGTTATTCTGTTCTTAGTTTTGGTCAACTTGGTTTGGATCTAGTTAGACTGGACAAGACTATACGCTTCTAGGACTTAACTTTTATTCATACAAGCATGACAGATGATCTTTTAAATAAGTACATTAAATACATATACAACACACCCACAAGAATCCAGTTTCCAGAATTTTTCCACATGTTAAGGTTGGTGTTGTTTAGTTCGAGTCAGTTTGGTGGCATGCAAGGAAGTTTTTAGAAAGGCAAGTCAGATAAAGTATGTTTTCAACCAGGCCTTCTTTTCTAGTTTATTGGATAGCTATTAAAATGTAAGCTCGATAAGATTATGATATTTGTACTTCTTTTTTTCACTTCAGTAATAACTACATGAGCAGTACCTATATGCCTAACAAAATGGTAAGTCCTCTGAAAATACAAAGAAAAATTTTAATATGGAGTAATACTTATCTTCCATGAGTTCAGAATCTACTGAAGATGAAATGAATAGACACAAAAATATTGCATTCTAAGACACCCAGCCCAAGAACAGTAAATTTTGTTCTTTTCTGGCTCTGCTACTAATTTGCTGGGTTAGCTAGGACAAGTCACTTTACTTGGGGGAATTATTTCCTCATTTAAAAAACTGTGGGTTATGTAAAATTGGAGATTGAAATTATGATAGTGGTATATTTACAAAATCAGAGGAGATAAGAGACAAAGTGTAGGTTATAATAGCCATGGAAAGAGTTAGGAAAAGGTGGGTTGAACTCAGCCTTGGGAGGGGTGGGGAAATAACTCAGCCTTAAAGGGTCAGAACCATTTAACTTTTTGGAAGGAATGATTGGGAAAATGTCAGGAAGAAGTATACATACAGAGTCATGGAGTAGAATATAAATTTGAGGGACACCTGGGTGGCTCAGTGGGTTAAGCCTCTGCCTTCAGCTCGGGTCATGATCTCAGGGTTCTGGGATGGAGCTCCACATCGGGCTCTCTGCTCAGCAGGGATACTGCTAACTTTTCTCTCTCTGCCTGCCTCTCGGCCTACTTGTGATAGCTGTCTGTCAAATAAATAAATGAAATCTTAAAAAATACATTATTTAAAAAAGAATATAAATTTGATATAGCTAGGATGTCTTCAATAGTAGAGAATGTATTTTGGCAAAGAGAAAGAAATAAGATTACCAGAAAAGAGGAGTTCAGGTAGTAGGGAGGTGCAAAGGGTCAGAAAAGAGATTTGGACCCAATTCAGAAGAAGTAGTCATATATAAAGCATTTGTGTTTTTGCATGTGTGTAAATACATATAGTGTATGTAGAGTGATGGCACACCATGAACTTCATACAAGGCTCAGCAATTGTGTTTGTGTGTGTGTGTATGTGTTATGAAAAGAGAAAGGAAGAGAGAAGAGGAAGAGATGGGCAAGAGTAGGGGGGAGCAGCAAATAAAAATTGAATGGATTAGTCTGGCAATAGTGTAGGAGGTAGTAATGTTCATTGTGTATTCGAAGACAAATCAGCTAGATATGTATTTCAGCTATCTGAGCATATAGTCATAGGGCTACAGTCAGAGACTCAAGTTGGAAATAGTCTTAGATAACTATTTTAACCTCATACTTAAAGTAAAAATCCTTTCTGCATTCTCCCAGTCTTTAACACTTTGCAGTGACAGAGTTTACTGTTTTGCAAGAAAGCCCATTTTGTTTATGGGTATTTTGTATCCTTAGACAGGTCTTTGTGATCCTGAGCCTAAATTTGCTTCCTCATGAGTTCTACTCATTATCCTGGTTCTCCCCTTGGGGCTACACTGAATATGTCTAATTTTGTCTTCACGTCACACTTTGGCTAAATTTTCTTTTTTTCAGGAAATAAACTTCCAGTTGTTTCAATCCTCCCTCCACAGCGTGATTTCAGAAACTTTACCATCTGGACTATCTTCTTCTGAAATCTTTCTAGACCAGTAAACTTCCTATTAGAATGTAGGTGCCCAGAAATGAATGTAGCCTACCAAATCTTGTCTTACTAGTGCCAAATTCCTTGGCACTAGTGAACTGGGCATTCTATTTGTATAGTACTCTATTCTAACACTGGATTTGCTTTCTAATTAACTACACCACATTATTGACTCATTTCAACTTGTGACTGCTTAAAATCCACAGCTACACAATGGCTTGTTGACCCGGTGAAGTTCCTCTTTATTATTTTGGCCTTTCAAACCTGTTAAGAACTTTGTGAGTGGAGAATCCAAATGATTTGTCAGGTTGAAAAAAATTACTTCATTTCAAAAAAATGTATCTGCTATTATTTGGGGGGAGAAGGAGTGTTGAGATACAGTCACAAAGCACTAATCCAAGTGTAGCTGGGTGATCTATTTACTGCCTTAGTGAAAAGGCCGAATTGCTTTTTAATTTGAAAAATAATGTTATTTGAAAGAAAATAATAATTGGAATAAAGACTATGATGATAATTTCAAGGAAAAGACGTGCTCAGCTAGTTTTAATTAATAGACATGGCTAGTCATTTACAGCACCCTTCCTTACATACATTTGATGGTTAAAATCTTTTAAAACAGTCCCAGCAATGCTCAATGTTGGGCATTCATTTGCTGAGCCAATTTTTTTCCTTACAAAGCAGGGAAGAAAATACAAGTAGTAGCTAAAACTTTTATGATACCTACTATATGGAAGGTTCTCTTCTAAGCACTTTACATGCTCATTTAAACTTCACAACTATCCTAAAAAGTGAACATTATTGTTATCATCACCACCTCATCACTGTTTTACAGCTGAAGAAACTGGGGTGCTGAGAATTTAAATAACTTCTTCCAAGTGAAATAGCCAGTAAATTCAAATATGAAATTTGAATCCAGATGGTCTGGCTCCAGAGTTGATGCTCATCGTGCTTTCCATATCCAAACACTCATTTCAATAAGAATAGTTAAATCCAAATATCTTACTGTATCTAGAAAATGTCCTCAACTTGCTTGGGCTAAGAAGAACAAATTTAAAAGTTAGGCTTCCATAGTTGAGACTAATATATCTGCTGTCCTGCAAGTGTTGTTGGTGGTGGTTGTGGTGGAGGAAGTTTCACAATTCATTCTGTGTATGTAGTGTATTTGATTAAGCGTTTTAGGTTCTCAGGGACATGTGACATAAAGGTGTTTGAAAATATTTAAAGTTACATCAATTGACAATACATTGGCTGCCCCCCACCCAAAAAATTAGATGGATAGATAAATATCTTAAGAATCTAGTCTATGAATTGATTGCTGAGAGCATGATTAGGATAGTGGAGAGGATTCTTGGATTCTTGGATTCTAGTTTTGGCTATCACTAATTAGTTCTCTGGCTTTTGATAGTCACTTAACCTTTCCGAGTCTCAGTTTCCCCATCTTTAAAATAAGAGGTTTAGATGATCTTTCAGGATCCACCTAACGTGAGCATTCCTTGTTTTTAGAGATTAAAGGAAACCAATGGTAGAGAAGTAGAGAACGAGTTTAAATGCTGTGAAGAGGGAAAAAAGTCTAGCCTTGGCTTTGCCATTTTTAATCATTCTGGGTTGTAAATGAAATTGAAAAACAAGGAGGGAGATCAATGACATCATCATCTACAGTGTGGCTCAGAACTGGGTTTGCTCACATTAAAAGAAAGGAAAGGGAAGGGGAGAGGAGGGAAGGAAAGAAAGGGAAAAGAAAAAGAAAATGAAAAAAAGAAAAAGGAAAGGAAAGAGGGAAAAAAACCATAAGCCTTTCAACCTAATAAAGCTAATTTCATGTGAATTGGCATCAGTGCAAAATAAATTAGATGAGTAGTTTACAGTATATCTCCCATAGTAATCTGACTTGTCTTGAAACACTGAGCTTTTAAAACAAATTTTACTGCCTACTCTATGGCTTTGTGGTTCCATCATGCTTAAGGGAAAATGCTGACAACTTGTTTTCTGTTTCCACTGGCAGCATTTCTGTTTTTAAATTGAAATGATAAATGGTCGGGTATGGTGCAATGGTTGAACTCTGAATTCTATACTGATATTCTATATTTCAATTTAATTCACACATTATTATTTCCAGGTAGATTTGAAATGTGTTAGATAAAATGGTCATCATGTGAAAATTGTAATCAGTGAACAATTATATGGATTTTGATCTTAAGACTTAAAAACAGTATTTCTTGATTTAGGCTTTTCTTTATTATATGGACATACTCTCAAGAAGACAAGGGAACTCTGAGGAGAAAATTACTCTTAGATTTTTCTACTTGAGGAAACCCAGGCTTGCAGAATATTTTCCTAATTTTTTATCCTTTCAAAGCATTTGAGAACAGTTGATTTGTATTTTCTCTGTACGCCTTGCCAAAGACAGTGCTAGAGACCTGGACTCACTTTGATCTGAAGGTAGTTTTGCTTGCCATGTGCTTATGCAATTGAGCACTACCTGATAATCAAAACCAATTCCCCAAACCTGAGCTTAATCCTTTGACGCCTTATTTGAGTCTTTAGGGGAAAGCTTAAAACATTATATCTTCATCTGTCAAATAAACAGATCCAATTCTCCCCAAAAAATATTCTCAGTGCTTTTTAACCACTGTGGAAGATGGAGCAATCACAAAAGGCTGCCATTTTTGTCAAATAATGTAAATATTAACAAAATTATTCATAAGTGCAGTTTATTGATGTTGGGTTCTTTGCTTGGTGTTCACCTAACTCCCTCTCCTATCTTCAGCATATTTCCAGCATTCCCTCTGTACCCAGTGCCATCATGAATTGCAGAATCCTTCATCTTTTCTGTCTACTTGTACCTTTATCAAAACCTATCTATCAACTGCCTCACAATTGTATGCTTCTCTACTTCATATAACTAGAGCAGGTCACTTATCTTCTGGGCCTCAGTTTTCCCAGTAAAATAAAGGGACTTAAATAGATGATCTTGAAGGCCCCATTCAGTTCTAAAATTAGAATAACTGCATTAATGTGGTATTTAGTAAATATGCTTTGCTTCATGATAGAGGAGTTTGGTGAGATCATAAGGGCCAGATTGTGGCAACTCCCTGGGGACATCATGATTTCACTTAGTTAAAATTATTAGAGGCATTTCAGAGACTTCCTCGTTAATTTTGTTTTCCTTCCAATCACACTCCATAAATGGCTACCTATTTTGTTTATGC
Source organism: Mustela putorius furo (assembly GCF_011764305.1). NCBI lineage: Eukaryota > Metazoa > Chordata > Mammalia > Carnivora > Mustelidae > Mustela > Mustela putorius. The sequence goes on from NW_025422049.1 coordinate 20,067,508, forward strand.
CTATAGTCAACTCTCTTTGTTGCTTTCCAGGTAGCAAATATGATTCCATAAACAGAAGAAAGATTTATATGTATCCTTTTGGATTTAACTCCTTACTCCTTTAGTTGAACTCATTTTGTTGAGCTCAGATCTTAGGAAATAAACAATATGTCTGAGGAGTTTCTTTAGGAAATTCTCCTTTCTGTTGGTATCATCCTAGTAATAGTTTCTTGGATAATTCATTATGATCAAGTCTTCCAAAATATTGTCTCACTCTAAAAGCAATTTCTTCTCACAAATGTTACTCATGGATAAGATGTCTTCTTAAAGTAAAATTTTAAAATATCCTCTTAAAACACAATTAATCTAGTGATATTATCAATGAACATTTTAATCAGCTTTGGGGCATTTTAAATTTATATAACAGCAACAACAACAAAAAAAAAAAAACAGCTTGACTTTACACAGGTTAAAGAAAAAGACAAACCATGGTGGATTTTTTTTTCTTTTGGCTTCTCTTTCTTTTAAAACAAAGAACAAAATGACAAATACAAATTTGAGACATCTGGATGTTTCCCATCATGTGGCTTAAACATCTGCATTTTTTCACTTCTGATCCAGATGTTTTGGTCTTATGTAAACCTAGCTAAAATTAAGGAGAGTATCATCTGGGGACTTTGATTAACATGGACAGCAAATCTGAATAATCCATGTTCTGAGAGTCCTGTTTTTTGTCTAGTTCAGAACACATTACTAATGAGGTCAAAGTTACTGTAGGTTTGTTCCTTGTAAGGACCAGTTAGCTCTGATTTGTTCCATGGCCACAGAATGCACTTCTAGCCTCAGCCAGCTGTCTGGAAAATGAGTGTCCTTGGTCCTACAGGCAGTCACGTAAGAAATTGAACAGCCAATTTCTACCACTTGGAAAGTGAAATAAAAATGCATTTCCCATGGATGGTGGGTCAGCAGTGTCATTTTTGTTTAAAAATAATAGCTGCAACAGTAACTTTTATGTAGTGTTTATTTTGTGTCATTCTTCAAAGCACTTTACATACATTCAATCATATTTTTCACAGTAACCCTATATATGTTACTGTCATACACATTTTACAGGTAAGAAAATAGAAGCATGGAAGTTTAAGTAATTTGTCCAAGATGAAAATGAATGGCATTCTCAATTTTTCTGTTTCTTTCCCCATATCTCCTTTGTCAAGAAGGCTGGGAGTACTCACAATGTATTGGCTGTCTAGAAAATATGTCAGGGAGGACATAAACTTGAATATTTCTGCGTCATGAATTCATTGGTGGAATTGCTACTGTGGCACATCCTGTGCTCAGTAAAAGAGGTTAATCTAATCCCCATTATTCTGCCCAATATGATAATTATAGTCATAAAAGTAGGCTTCTCAGAAAAGAGAGACAATGTTTTTTGTCGGCAATAAGTCAGTATGTAAAGTACATATTTCAAAAAAAAAAACAAAACAAAACAACAAAGTCCTATGTGGTTAGGAGCAATAAACTCCACTGGGTGGTTTCATAGAACTAAATTGTTTGGATGCTCTGAGGAAGAATGATTTGTTTGACTGGCAAAATGCTTAAGAAATTCTGATCAACCACAGATTGACTAGAATTCTAAAATCCTAGACCTAGACAGGATGTAAAGAGATAATCTAATTCATTTTTAAATGAAAATAATAAATTAAACTGCTTGCTACAAGATGCAAATGAAAAAAAAATTCTTATATTTTTGAAGAATCCAGGAATTGAAAGTTCACAGATGTTCCCAAATTCATCCATCCTTTTAATCAAGACATGTGATGTGAGCACCTAGTCTGTGACTAGCTCTATCTTGAGTAATTGAACTGTTGCAAGGGATAATACATGACCACCAATCTTCTGAAGATCTTTATCTGTTCTGGTGTTTTCTGCTTCTGAGGGTAAAAGCTCTCTTTCCTAAAACTTTCTTTTTTTTGTTTTTATTTTTGTTTTTGTTTTGTTTTGTTTCATCTCCTCGCATCATGGAAAAGAATTGCTCAACATCTTACTAACTGAGACTCTGTTCATTTGTTCATTAAATTCTATTTCCTTTTTCTTCTGAGCAAGCATCTAGACTCTACGTCCTTACCCTTTAGTGTGAGTGGATTTTATTGGCCATTTTGTTCCAACCTCCTTGCCCTCTCCTTTTACCAATCTGCTGGCTGAATGGAGAGAACTCCTTGGACCTAGAGGAGATGAGAGAAACAAAATAAAAAGAGCCTATCTCTGAATGACTGTGGAGCACAGCCTCTCCCCATGAGCCCTTCCAATCCTCATTAGACTGTGATGTGAGCAGGCAGTGAATTTTACTGTGTTAAGCTGCAAAATTTGGGTGGTTGTTCTTTAACAATAGTTATCAAGTCTTACAAATACAATGTCCCATATAAAATTTCCTTCATAATTTTAAAGATTATAATCATTCCATATTCAATTTTGATAAAAATTTGGTTCTTTGGTCTCAAGCTTTACGTGATTGTTAATTTTTTATTGTTCTTCATAGGGCCACTCCATGAGCTTCCTCCCACCACTCCAACACACTTCAACATATCACTTTTTGCTCCTTGTAAACCTTTTCCAGTTTCTCTATTTTATTTTTTTTCTATTATGGTATTTTTTTATTATGTTCAATCTAGTGACAAATACCCTCAATCCTTACCTTTTGAAGTTCTAATTGAAAAATTTCAATGCCTTTATTTTCTGATTCACTTCACTCTGAAGTGAAGTGAGGAATTTAAATAGAATCAGTAGACAGATGAGACACAAAGGACCAAACTCCATCAATTCCTTCTTTGAGAATTTGAGATTATATTTAGTGGAATGAATGTAATTACTCATTTCTAAAGCAGCTCTGCAGAAGTACTTTGCCTTTCTTGACCATTATTCTCCTGCAAATGCTTCAAAAGTTGCTCCAGTAGCAAACACACCTATCATTATGTTTTCTCTATTGTCCTTACAGTGTCAGGATGCTCAATTAAGAAAGTAAGTTAAATACTATAAGAGAATTCCTTTTGTGCAACTCTTTCTTTATCCTTGAAGTCTTTATTGACCTTTAAAAAATTTTCCACTTTTCACTTCACCACATTATGCCTATTCCTCTTTCTCCTGATTTGCCTTTTCTGAGAGTATCCACGGCACAACTCTCCATCTCTTATCACCTCAGATGTAGACTACAACAATAGCATCCCAACTGGTTTCCCTGCCACCATTCTCTTCCTTTATTTAATTCTTCCTGCATCTGCTACAACATGAATGTTCCGGCACCTGTCCTATCCCTATTTCTTACTATGCCCTCACACAGATTTCTGCTCTTGCTAGCCCAAATATGCTTGTTATCAGCTAAATAGGACTTGCTTATTTCCTTCTGAATCTTCACATGTGTTGTTCTCTGCACTTGGGAAATTGTCTTTCTTCACCACTGTTCTTTCTATTCCAAACTCATCTCTTGCTCAATTTGGGACTGAATCATCCCACCTCTCTTATCTACTCTATCTACTCTTATCGACTGCATGTAAAATATTAATTTTCCTACAGTGGAATATGTTTGAAAATACCCCTTTCTTTGTGCATATAATGTATACACCATTTGAAAATAGGGACTTAAAGTTTTAAAAAATATTTCTATTATACTTTATGTAGTGGGCCATACACAGTGGGCACTTAATATTCATGATTGACTTTAGTACTATCTGGAGAAAACTTGGTTGATTGAACAGTAGTGAACATTTGAGAAGACAAGTTTAGGTGGGTGCAGGTGATTTTACAAGCTCTGATCTCATGGTAATTAGAATGCTGAATAACCTTCTTAAATTGTCTATGGCTGGTTTCAGTTGTAAAAAAAGGTAAGTTTTATATGAAAAGGTTAGAATCTAATGATTATTTTTTATTGGACAGCACCATACATTCATCAGAGAGTCTTAATATTCAACACTGTAACTTCCTATCAGACATCTTAGAACAAAAATGCAGGAGTAATAGAAAAATTTGAGCCAAACAATTTTCAACATGGAATTCTCTCCCAGAAAAGAGCAACAACAATTGCAAGTGTTCAGACTTAAGTGGCCACTATGGAATTATGTCCTGTCTTAACTTCATTCTGATTTTATCAGTTCACTACTTCACCTTGGGAAATTAATATAAGGAGCATAAAGATTTATATGTACAATTTCTAGGATATTTCCCATGGTTGTTATTTAATTTTTTTAGAAAACACTTGGTGAAAAACAACCAATTTATTTAAAAATAAAATGCCAAAGGGCAGTAAATGCTTGAAACCAGAGGTTTATATTACTTATAAGACCTTCAATCACCACATGGGTCAGAGAGTCTCCTCTTTTTTTCCAGAATTTGTTTCTTTCACACACCTGCCATTTTTCAATATGTTACAAAAATAATTCATAGGATATTAATCATTTCCATGTCCTCTGGAAACTCCTCTATAAAATTCCCTTTCATATCTGAACTGTTTCTCCTCTTATTGTAGTTTGTTTCTTACTTTTAAGCCCCAAAATATTAGCTACAATACTCAAAGTATTAATTTATCACATGATACTACCTTGGGTTCAAACCTTACTAGAAGCCCCCTCTCATTTTTTTTTTTTAAATGAGAGTGATTGAAATATGAACAGATTTGGATCTAATTTAATTAAGGTTTAGAGGGGGTGAGGAGAGATACCCTCTTACTTCTTTTTAGGAACCATCTAGTCATCTTTCAGAATCTCCACAGTTAGATTAGAGCTCAGAGATGAACAAATCTGCTGATCTTATATTTTGCCAAATTAAAACCACATACATTTTGAACATCTCCTGAGCACTGTTTATTCTTAATGCAGTTTTCACTTCATACACACACACACACACACACACACACACACATATGGTATATATGGTATGAATATATATATTGCTTTTGTACATTTCTCATTTGTTTCATAATTTCTGACATTCTCAGATTTTTTTAAATCTTTAATCGCATCAGTTTTTAAAAGTCCATGTACTGTTGATGAATGAACTAAATAAATTTGCTATGAACATATGGGAACTAATTGCATCATTATTTTTTCTAAATTTTTAAATCCATTTCAGTGAAAAATTGAGAAGAAAGTTTTTCCTACTGTGTAAGCAAGTGGAAGAATAAATTATGTTCTAGACTAAATGCTTATCTAAATGGGTTATATCTTTCAAAAATCTCAGATGAAAATCAAATTTGAATTGCCATCTAGAAATAAATTTTTATAGATAGTGTACACATTCGTTCCTGAAAATGGTAGAAAAGGTTTCTTGTCAAGTTCCCCAGCACAAGTGTGAATGCTCTGTTTTTGAGTACTTACTAGTAGTGAAAGGACACATTGTGGCCAGCCAACTCAAATTGCTACCCACGTTTAATCATTGTAAATAAAGGAAGCAGAGAGACCCATGTTATATTTTCAGAACTGGCATGCTCAATATAGAAGTATTAGTTTAAAAATACCACTGAAAATTCTATTTGAATTAATCTAGGTTTCTGTGAAAAACAAAATAATAAGAAGTACAATTGGTCACTTAAACATATATACTACTCATTTCATGCAGGTTATTAACTTAGTAATTACACATATCATTAAAGGACACTGAAGAGTAAATACAACTTTATAACACTTGGAAAACAGTTTGGAATTGACAAATTTCCATATTTGAAATACCTATATTTTTTACAGAAGCAAAATCACCTTTCTCAGTAGAAACAATACATCTATGAAATATCTATGTGTGTTGAACAGGACTTTTCAAAGAAGCAACTAATTGTCTCAGAATGAAATGAACATGTATCACTGCTAAGCTTTTACATATTGTTGAAGCATAATGCATTTTCTGAGCAGCTGGATATAGAAAAGCAATGGAGAAACAAGTGCTTTAAACAAAACGTTCATGGATCACAGGGAATTAATAATGTAAAAAGGTTGAAAGAAATAATCAAAACACATTATCTATTATTCTCTTACATGTTTGAGTCTCACATTTACAAGGGTTGGGCAAATTCTTAATTTTTACACATTGTGTACATCTTTTCTTATATATATTTGTCCAAAAACATGATTTATGAACCATCTGCAAGGTATCAGATTCAACCTTGATAAAAAATTGCCCCCCTCAGCCATCCTGGTAGAGAACACACCAAAACTGAGTAATTGGAAATAACACAATGTAGTAATTCACAATAAATACTAGAATAGGGGTACAATCCTTACAGTAAATTCATAATATTTTAGATCATTTACAGGGATTTTCTGGTGTGGTACAGTCACAGTCATAATGTGAAGGTGGAAAAGTTTAGTCTATAAAATATACTCTTTGAAGCACCAGGAATAGAGATACTTCTGCAGGAACCGTGCACACATGGCGAAGAAGATATTGTGTATGTGCAGAATAGTCTGTTTCACAACCACATTTCAGATGACAATCACTGCAATTGCTGCTCTACCACTAGTAAACGTGAATAATTTTGCACTTCATCTGTTGGTATTGTTGTTTTACTTCTTTTCTGCTGCTGACACTTGCAGTCAATATTGATTTAAATTGAAACTCCAGTGATGCTGTTAAAAAGTAGGTCAAGAGATCATTTGGAAAAAAAATCCAAATGTGAATTATTAGCAAACACAAAATACGCATCTTAAAAGGTGTTTTCAAATTTGTAAAACTTGACATAGGCTAGAAAGCCATACAAGTTCTTTAAAATCATCTTCAAAGAACTAGCCGCCTCTCGATTCATTTGCTTAAGAAATGCTTATTGTTTGCCTACCCACCAGTTTGCTTACAGAAGATGTGCTCCCTATACAACTATAAGCTGTCATTATGAGCTGTTGATTTAGTCTAGAGAAGTTGCCCAGTACATTGAAGAAGTTCTAAACATTTCAATCACATTTTTTCTTAACTGATCTTCTTCTACAAAGAATCTTCTTAATTGGGGTGCTTCAACACTTCTTTCTTGATAACTCCCGATTTTTTAGTTATTCTGTAGAAGTTCTCTTTTCTGCTTAAACTTAGTTCTGAATTTTCAAATTCAATTCAAGTCTTTAAGTTTTTCTTATTTCAAAAGCCATGTAAATACTGAAATACTTATAAATATGTGGAAGATACATCATCTAAGTTTTCAGTCCAAAAGTTGTTAAAAAAAACCTACTCTTAAAGAAAAGGATATTTAACTTTTTACTTTCAGGAAGAAATCAAAACCACTCATTGAAACAAGGTACTATACTACAAAAGCAGGTCCTTCCTCTCCCCACCCCCCACTATTCTGGAAATGTAAACAAAAATTTTAAGTACAAAAGGGATTCTGTGCCTTTTACTTTGAACACTTATTCAGCACCTCAATGTTATTAGGTGTACTTTATGCTTGGCAAAGCAGAAATTGTGTGCTCACATTAGCTGTTCAGAGGACTTCAGCGTTTTTACTACCAAATATCACTGGTAAAGCTAAGCTCTTTGGATGATAAAGGTAGCAGGGAACTGTTCCTATGAAATTCTTGGGTATCTTTCAGGGTATTCTTAAGGGGTAGCTGTCCATTGAGTAGTGCCAGAGGCAGGTTGCAATAAGTGTGGTGGTTGCCTAAGGAGGGTACTGGCAAGGTGGTGGTTGGCATCTCGTGTTTATAACCTCTGCAACAGTGTCTCATTTGCATTGAATCTGAATGGTGGAAATCAGGGAGATCAGCTTGAGATGACACCAGAGAAGCCGAGGTACTGGTCATGGCAATAGAGGGAATAGGCTGGAGTTCTCCAAAAAGTCCTTGCTCTGCAGAGTCCAGAACATGGCACCGAGAAAGCATTTCTTTTTTCTTGATGGGCATTTCATATACTAATTGCTTCCAAAACTTAGAATTTAATTTGCTGCTTTTGGGTCCCTTCCACTTGATCAAGGACAAAAGTTTAATGTTGCGCTTTAGTGATTCCACTTCCTGGCAATTCACCTTTTCTTTTAATTCTGTACACTCAATCAGAATCACTTTGATTTCTCCACTGACTAGCATGTTATGGAGTCTGCTTTCCAACTCAAAAATACTCCATCCTCGTCTGAGAATATAGTCTGGAGTTAGCAGGATAATAAGTCTTCTGCTTTGCTCAACACATCTTGTGAGATCTTCAATGTATGCTACAAATCACAGAAAGAGAGAAAGAGTAAAACAAACACATTTCCAGTCTTTAAAGCATCAAGTTTGCACTTTAATAGAGCAAAAAGCCAGTCTTTCACTAAGGAACATCACATTTTCTTTTCTTGTATTGCACATTCAGAAAGTACATTTCCTTAAAAAGAACAATAAAAAAAAACTCCGCTTATTAATACTTATTTTCTGTCTCCGCATCATTACTTATAGCATTCTGTTGACTAATACAAAACTCTAACTTCTTCAGAGTTTAGGTGTATTTCAGCTATATTTATTTATTTAATTATTTAATTCAAGGAAGGCTTCCAAATTTTATCCCAATGTATCAACAGCCCTAGGGGAACAAGTAATCATCAGATTGATGAAAAGAGAAATGGAGCTGTTTAACAAATGAAAGGTCACTGTATTTTTTTCATAGTTTTCAACTACTAAGCTACCAAACTACCAAACAATTAGCAGGTATGTATAGGAACTACTTCAAAGATAGCTGATAGAAATGGTGGAAAATCTCTTCTAGAATCACAGCTTGTTTCTCAGAATACCTTTTGTTATTGCAATCTTAGGTTCTCCATGTTGCCCTTCAAACTGAGAGATAGAAAAGTGGTTTGTGTGTGCCCTGGAGTTCAATTTAAACCAGCTGCTCTTTGTTCTGGGGAAGAATAAGGGGTGAAGTTACAGGTGGGGGATGGTGTGGAATGAATGGTAAAAGAGTAAAGGTGGAGTCTCTCAGTTGAGGAATCTTTACCCTACTTTGTGGAGCAATTCTGAGAGCGAGGTGAATATGTTATAGTCCTTTCATGGTAGAAAAACACTCAACTAACTCTATATTTATTTATTCCACAGAATAATCCTTTTGCAATCATGTTTCCCAAAATCTGACCTGCCAAAAAGGGAAACACACACATGTGTTAACAAATGGAGACTTGGACACAGGTGTGGCAACAGAAAGCTGTCTTTACTAAGTAGAGAACAAGGCCTTGCTAATGTACAGTGCCCTCTAGCAGAAGCAGTGCTTACAGAAGCATAGCAACATTTGTCACTGCAAATCTGCCCAAGGTTACAGATTGCTTTCAAGGAGTACATAGTGCAGGGCCACCAAACAACTCAGTACAAGCCATTTGAAAAGAGAAACTTATTTTTACAGATGCACATTTTACAGAATCTCTCTTTTCCAGGGTTTTATTTCCACCACTAGGCAGCAAGAACACTTTCACAAGTGAATATGAGTAAACTTTCTATACACCCTATAGATAAACAAAAAACTTTTTAAGAGATACACATAGAATTGCCCATTTAACAATTTGCTGTTATTATTGTTTTGGTTTTTACTTAATACATTTTAGGACTTTCTCATGCAGTAGTTACAATGACTGTTTGTAAGACAACTTCTAAGTGGAGAGGGGACGTCTTAAGAATTTAAAGAGATTATTTTAGAAAAAAATCAGCATTGAAAACTGTAAAAAACAAAAGTAAAATAAATAAAAACCATAAAAAGCAAAATAAAAACACCACATAAACAACAATGGGGGAAGTTTTCACTCTGTAATTATCACTTAGAGAACTGGTGAAACAGAATGGAAGGAAAGGTAGAAAGTTTCAATAGAGTGGAAAAATTCTATCCCAATGTATCAACAGCTCTGACTCTTCATTTTCTTCCTTTCTTTCTGCTCCCAAAAAGAAAGAAGTTATGTGGGAAGCTTCATCATTAGAGGTTGGATCTGTAAGATACAGTAAAATAAACTATCATGCATCTTTCCCATTATTCTTTTCACCTTTCCTCTACACAAAGCAAAGCAAAGCAAAGCAAAACAAAACCCAAACCCAGAATTATGGCATCAGTGCAGGAGTCCATGAAAATATAGTTTTGCCAGGTAAATTATGAGTTAATTGTTAATTTTTTAGAGGAATTGTTTACAAAATAATTTACCGAGGGGTTATTCCCAGTAGTATTCTTCTCTCATTAATTGTAGTTTTTCATTTAATTAGAAAAATGATCTGTACAAATCTTGTCAGGAACACATCTGCCACATAAACTGTGCCTCTATGAGCAACACTTTTTCTATGTGTTGGGATGTAGTCTAATTTATTTTTTAACTGTATTTTTAAAAACAAAAGGTTTGTCTCTATATACATACCTCTACTTAAAGAAAAAAAAATTTACAATCCAGGTATCCATAGTCTTAAGAGAAACTATACACATACATATTAATTAATTTTATTGGGATTTATGGGCTTTGGCTTTTGCTATTCTTCTTCCTGAATGGGGAAGGGAACAGGGTACAATTTTTTTTTCCCATTTGTATGGTTCTCCTCCTTCATCTGTCTTTTATATTTTGCTATTTGACAGCTAAGCCAAATGCAACATTTAGGGTTTTGGGGACCTCTTAAAGATTCATTAGACAGAATTTGCATTTTCCTCCAGAAGGAATGACTGTTAGGACAGATCCCACTATGCTCAGCTGCACAGGGTGTGGATGTTGAAGGGAACCTTGGGTAGAGGGAGTGGTCCCTGTCTCCTGCATATTACACTGGCTGTGCTTATCCTGGCAAAGCCTAGTGGAGAGTTGAGGCAACCATCCAGATAATTCCGGCTGAAAACCTGCTGTGGAAGAAAAAAGGTCGGAATTATCCTGGTTTGCCCTATATATACATTAATCATATGCACTGGAGTCAGTCAGTCAGTACATCAAAATTTTCCCTGGGTAGACACAGACCAAGTGTCCCAAAGAAAACATGAGCCATTTGTTTGGGCCCTGAATTTTGTGTTCCATTTCACTTGGTGAAAAACCAAGTGGAAGTTTTCAGATGTGGAGCCCACATTTCACTTCTTGGGATAGTGATCAGTGGCTGGGCAACAACCTCAATGTTTGAAAGCAGCTGGGGAGGTGCCTCTAAAAGCTGCCTGGCTCTAAGGAAAAGAAGGAAAGACTGTGCACTAGCTTCCATATTCTGGCTCTCTCTTTGTTTTTCTCTCTATGTTTTTTTCTCCACACCCCCCCCACCACCAGCTCCTCTCTACCTCTCTCTCTCTCTTTCTTTTTCTGTCCTGTCTCTTTCTTGTCCTTTTATCTCCCTTTTTGCTTTCTTGTTCATTCTTTCTGCCTTTCCCTCTCTTGTTTTCCCTTTCTCTTTTTGTCTATCTCTGTTTACCCCCTTCTTTCCTCCCTTCTTAAGTTTTTACTTTCTGTCTTCTTATCTTTAGGGAAAAAAAACAGGACATAGCCATCGTGAAAAATATACGTAAACTAACAAGAGACCAAACAGGTAGAGTTAATATTTTTTATTTCCTAATTTTTAGCCAGGGAGTTGTTGCTGTCTTCTATGCAACAAGTACCCCAAATAATTTCTCTCTTACCCCCAGGTTGCATGTCTACATCCAATGACTGCAAACTAGAGCATGATCCATTAAGAATATGTCTTGTTTTTGCATGGTCTATGAGCAAGGAATAATTTCTTTAAAGGTTGTAAAAAAAAAAAAAAAGAATATGATGCAACAGAGACCATATATGACTCACAAAGTCAAAAATATTTACTATCTGGGCTTTTACAGAGAAAGTTTGCTGCCCCTGAATTAGAGACCATCAGGGTATTTAGGTTTGGAAAAGTTCCAAGTAAACTAAGCAGAAACAGGTATCATGTTAAGACATTGCTGGTCCATAGTTAGTGCAGTCTCTGACAGGCAGTGGTGTTTGCCATGGTAGAGCTGTGGTTTTGTGAGGGACATTTTAGAAACCTTCAGAAACCATTTTAAAAAGCTTGTTACCAAGAAGAGATAATAAGGAAACTTTTTAAAAAAAGTCCCTAAATCCACAGCACACATGAATATTTATTAAATCTTGCCTTGACTTATTCTGGCAAATTTAGCAACTGAGTACTAGAAATCCCTCAAAGGCTCTTTTTTTTCCACATAAAGAAGTATAAAATATCCCTGAAATAGAAGGTCATTAAATTATTTCTTTATAGATTTTGGTTTGAAGTAACCTATGATGACAAAAAAAAAAAAAAAAATTAAAGAGGCCTGGGTCTGATAGTCTTTTGCTTCTCTAGACAAAGCTGTGAAACCATACCAAATTATCAGACACAAAATAAAGCTAATTACATTTAAATTATTTGTGATCTTCACAACTGGTAAAGAAAAAAAACCCTTGAACATAGTTTTGACAAGGGTGCTTGAGTTGGTATAAATTCATTTTTCATATTATAAGTGCAAGTGCAAAGAACCTTTTTTCATTTGTCTATCTTGAGAGTTGACAGAAATTAGGAAATATTCTAGAAAGGAAATGCATAGTCACTAGGCCCACTTTGGGGTGTGTACTTATTAGAGAATGAAGAAAGTTTAAGCCAATAGGAAACAAGGAAAGTGACAAACTAAAACTATTAAAAGGAAAGCAAATTCAATTTAAAAAATTCTTTCGGGGCAGTTGTATAAACCAAAATTACAGTGCATCTAGAAAAATAGAATTAGCTCTACAAAAGTGACTTGGAAACAGGACACTTATTTAAAAAAACCGTAACTGAAGAAAGAAATAAAGCAATAAAATAGAAGCAGGAAGAATGGCAGCCCTAAGAAATTGCTTCTACTGTGATGTGTATACTTTCCCAAAAGAACTCAGTACTCTTATAAATCTCAGGCGCTGAATCTGTTACAGATATAGGCAGAAGAACAAGTGAGAAAAAAAACCTTATATATTTAGGAATGTCCATGAGGTCTTGCTACTGCCTACTAACCTGATTTATCAGGTTATCAAACTAATCGATTAGCTTCTTGTAAATAATCTTATGTCCAAGTAGTTATGTTAGGGGTAGTTGGCATATTTTTAAAAAGTTAAAAGACAACTAACCTATAGACAAAGACACAATTTACTATTTTTCCAGGTTCAAATAATAATGTTTTTTATACCCACAGCTATGTACATCCATTAACAGACAAATCATTAAGATGAGAAAGGATGCATTAATATGGGTGCTAATTCATTAATCTTTGGCTAACATTAACTAACTCATAGATATCAACAGTGGTATTTTCTAAAACCTATGGGTTAATATTATAAGACTTAAAATCAAGATTTAATCTCTAAATTGACATCAGAAATGAATTCTTTCTAATTGATTGAGATGGGTCCTTTCCTTTAACTGGTATGGAGAAACCAGCAAAAATAATATAGGTTTCCTATATATCAAATCAATCCTATATATCAAATCAGTCCTATATATCAAAGAAAAATGTATTATTCAGCATTATATATTTGGGAAAAAAATATTTGCCCTCTGGTATAACTAAACAATTTATAATGTAGTCTCATTGAAAATACTATATGCATCTTAAATAATGAAGCTTAATACTAACCTGTTGAAAGAGTCATATAGGTTGACAACCTGACTTTGTCTGTTGATATTACTAAAGATCTGGGTCTTGATTCTGCCTCTGGCAGATGTAAGGCTCTGCCTGTGTTGTCTGCCACAAAGATTGAGGCAATAAAATTTTTATTTAACTAGGTGTATGTGTGGGAAGGAGGAGCTTTCTAAACAGTGTGTGGTATTACTTACCCTACAAAAACTTTTCCTTTCTCCTCCCTCTCCAAGTCCTTGGCTTGATATTTCATAGATAGTTCATTGGCTTAAATATTTTGGTAAGCATTTTATTCTCTACTGAGTAATGTTAAGGATACTAATTAATTATTTTTGAAAGGTTGGTTGATCAATGGCTAACATGAATTTGCTGTGACCTTGCAAGTATAGTGAACTATATTTATTCACAGTTTTGACTTCGAAGACTGTTATTTCTGGTAATGAATCCTTTACTTTTACTGTTACATTTTACCTGTGGTTGGGTGGGTAGGGAAGCATAACAGTACGTAGAATCTACTCTGGAATATTATCCTCATCTCTAAATTCTTTCTAATCTCTCTTCACCTCTTTCCTGAGAGTAAAGATAGGTAATGGAAAACATTCAGAGAATACTGAGGGAAATATCATATGGAGAGTAGCAAACAAAAACAAAAACAAAAACACCCAAAAAAAACAACCCCCCCCAAAAAAAAACCACCCTGTAAAATGTCCTTTCCCTCCTCTTTTTCTCCTTTACCCTCATGCCCTAGAAACTTGTAGATGGAATTAGTTTCATTCAGTGCAATCTTATGAATAGGAACAAGACTACCTGCTCCTTAAATTGTCTTTTCTGTGGCTCCTTTGTACTTAAAGACAGTTTTATCCAGGTCTTCTGATCCTTTTTTTTTTTTTTTTAAGGTGTCTGTTCTTTGCGCCCCTCGAGCAGTAGACTTCTTGATTGAAATTCTACACAGTTCTTTCTTAACCTCAAACTCTCGTGAGAAACTTTAGTCCATTGACATCAGCACATTTGGGGGCATATTGGGGTATAATTCCTTTTCTCTTGACTTTAACATGAAGGGGATAGTGGGCATATCTAATTTTATTCCATTTGAGTTAATTGCTCACAATGTGTTAAATTTCCACGGTTGTGCATGTCACCCCTGCCTCACAGTTTTTAGGTCACAGACATCAGAATGCCTAGAAAAGGATTTTATTACTCCCCAAGGAAAATTTACTTGAATAGTGTCCAATATGTCCAGCTATTAGAGGAACTATTGGCAATGGGTACTTACAGATCCATGTACAAAAATATTTTTTGCATGCCTCACTTAGAAGTGACTAGGGATCATCTGACACCAGATGTATTCTCCACTCATTTGTCACTCCACTGTCAGCACAATCACATGGCTAACACTAAGTATTAGAAAACTGAAGATTAGAATAGTGAGGAAATGTAAGAATGTAATCAGACATTATCATTTTCCCTTAAATTACTGAAGGAGTTATGGGAATCTTGAGTTTCACTCACTCAAATACTCCTTCAGTAATACTGATACTTGAGGCCAAATTCATAAATATGACTTCAGCAGACAGAGATGATCAAACATATATGTGACAGTATCTTTAGTATACTAATGTCTTTCTCTAGTGTAATAATGCATGAATAACTCACATAGAGATCCCCTCAGTCTTTCTATGAATAGAAGGGAACATTAAGATAAATCATTTAAAAGGAATTTTTTTCTCTTCAAAGTCTACTTAGATATTTATAGATTTTTCTGAAGTTTCAGACAGAACCGGCTCAATTTTTAATTGTTAATAAATATTACATAGGTATTTTTAAGTACCTTGATTGCTTTCTTTTAAAGGCAAGCAACAGCTACAGGATTGGGTTGTTTCTACTTTTAGTCTTAGAATGTTATTTTCTCCACCTGATCAGTGGCCTTGAGCCTAATTCAATAACCTTTATATTTTTATGTTTTTTAATCCTTGCAGAAACACTGAGATAAGATGGGATAGAGAACCTAAATGGTACTCATCCAAAAATGTCCCCGATCTCAGGATCTCAATTGCACAGCTGGGTTCTATTGGTCACATGTCAGCTTCAGAGCACATCTGTTCATTCCTCAAGGATCCACTAGGCCCCATGAACAAAATGTGCTCTGTGTACAGTACTTTACACCACAAAACCCAGCAGCTGCAGGGGTGAGAAAATATCTACTTCTCAAATTTGTGTCTCTAGGCAGTTTGAGTAGGGTGTTTTCTATCTGGCTTTCATTTGCTTGTCTGTCAGTTCTGACATTCAGATGCCTGTTGGCAACAAAGTTGCTTTTGCTATTCTCAGGACAGATGTTTCTAGCCTGGGAAGAGACAAACCAAATTTTTACTGGAAAGTAGGAATTCTTGCCACATTCAGGCACCAAACCTGAGAAAACACAAGGAAGATCTTGGCTACAGGCTCAAGAATGGAAAGGTAAGCCACTGCCAGGAAAATAATGTCCAGAGCTGAAGACTTTTAGTTTTAGCCTTTATGAAAAAAATGTTTGTGTCAAATCTCCCCATCTCTGCTGCCTCATGATGGCCAAAGGACACTTCCTTAGTAGGGCACGTGGAAACAGTGCAGATACAACCTTATCTTGGAAAGTAACATCTTTCTATTGAAGCATTTTGAGAACCGTTGGTCATATGAGGAAGAGAGAGACTGAGAGGGAGATAGAAGATGGGTGGAGTCCCCTTCATGTACTTTGAAACTGTATGCACTGGAAAGGTATGTGTGCTAATGAGATTGAGTTGGAATACCATGAGAGTGGTCCAAAAGAAACTGAAGATACATCAAAAGTGAAGATATTAAACATTAATGGGTTAATGACATAGACCTCATTAATTTGATTCATAGAAAATTATTGTTGTAGATCAAGGATGATATTATGAAGTCTGCTTTTACAATCCTCAAAGACCTCATTGCTAGTTTTTGGAGGAAGGAGTAGTCTTGGGTCAACATATTTTAAAAGAGATGTGAGGGACAAGCATAGCTTATAATATTGTAACTAGTTTCCCCCCCCCCCAGGAATGTGTCTATATTTATATAGCATAACCTGTTAAATCTGTACCAATGGCTGCAAATACAGACCACAGAAGCTTCTTTAATAACACACCAAGTCCAACACACCAATAATACACCAAGTCCAAAATTTTCTACTCTGTCATTCATGTGTAAATCAAGTATATTATTCATATACTTCATCAACTTCCTGAATGCATGCTAAAAATGCCAAGAAAAAACTCGTTAATCGTGACATGGTGACTGCTCAGCCAGCTCTAAAATGTTGATGGAAAAAGAAAAATTGTCAAAGGGCCTTTTTAAGAATTTCTGCAGGTTACACTCGCAAATCAGAATTCAGAGAACATGAATTTCCTCATTTAGGAAGGAAGGATTAAAATCAAACACCCTCCAGTGGTTGCATCTAAAAACTGCATAGTTGTCCCAAATGGCTTACTTATAAAAGGAGTCTTCCTGTGCACCACTGAGTACACAGAATCCAAATCCCTGCTCAGTCTGATGGTTGTATAATCTCAAAAAAATTAAAGTGATCTTCTATGGACTATAAAATTTCTGCCATCCTAATGACTTCTTGGGTGTTTTTATGTTAAGTTCTTTAAATGTCAGGGTATAGTAGGTGACAACTTCCTAACATCTCTTCTTATTCAGTGAGTTACAGTCCCCAACTCAAATCTTGTAGCTTAGAGCTAGGAAATATGGCTTATATAAGCCTCACACTCTATTGTCAAAGAGGATGTTCAGATGGGTCTTTGATACACTGAAACAACTAATTTCAATCAATTTAGCCAAACAACTAGCTAACTCAATGAGGTGTAAAATATTTTACCACCTGTTAACTACATTGACCCACTGTGTTGATTAATTGACCAGTCAGGTCCCCAAAATAGACTATAAGACGCAATTTGGGGATGCATCTCTTTCACCTTCATGCTGCCTGGGTCTGACTCTCACCTATGCACAATAGCTTCTTCTTTACATAATAAGCTATTGTCATCTACTGAGTTCTAGGTAAAGTGACTCTCTTGTGTTCTATATTACCCCCATTTCCCTTTCTGATGTATGCAATGGTAAAGCACTGTTTTCCATTTCAGAAGAACTGGTGGAGTTGATAAAGACTGCCTACTGTGGTACCAACAATTTTGGAATGCAAGAAGACAGAAAGCCCAGCACGACATTGAATCCTATTGAAGATGACTTAACAGAGAGTACAAATTCCATTTTGGTAATGACATTACTTTAATACAATTTAGGATATAATTCTAAAAATTGATGTTGCAAAATGTTTACATTTAAAAAGATACTCATGACAAAGTAGAAAAAATAGTAATCTAATAAATTAAACAAAATATTTAAGAAATGTTTTTAATTTTATATCAATGTTAAACCCCTTTTAATATTCTTTTGAATATAAAAAAATAAAAACAATATACTCTTTAGCCTAGTTTAAGGACTGAAGCTATTCATATGAATTACTCACAATTTTTTTTCTCCCAGTAGAAAGCTCCTTTTTAGCTTTCATGTTTGCCTTGTTAACAAAAAATGCCACTTAGACACTGTCATGCAAAAATTTAAACCCTGACTTACTTCATTCTCATTATTTCCTTCTATCTTAGACACTGCTCAAACAAAATCAATAAGCACCTATGAAGCATTCAATGAGTTCAACTTTTCTGCTAGATGATGACAGGAATATGGAATAAATGAAATATAGTCTCTGCCCTCATGGAGCTTATAATCTTCCTGAGTAGATAAAATATAAATAGATGGGAAACTATATAAAATAATAAAATAAAATGTCACAGGAGTAAAAAAGTTTATAGGCCAAAAAGTGACTTTATGTGTGAACTTTGGACTGGAGAAATTATTATGGGCCTTTTATACAGGCAGTGATATGGAGAAGAGTAAATAAGATTTGTAAAGGTATAAAAGGCTAGCATGAACAAAAGCATTACAAGGACATACAATGTATATCAAAGGCACAATATGGTTACAGTGAAAGGTGTAAGGAAATGATAAAAAACAAGTTTAGGAGATTGATCTGGGCTAACACCAGACTACAGGAGTGTTTAACTGATGATTATGGATTTTATCCTACAGGAGATGTTGAACAATTTAAGGTTGAATGGGGAAGTGATATGATCAAGAAATTATACATATTTGAGGAAATAGATGGATGAGAAGAATACTAAGGAAGGCAGAGAGTAATCAACATTGTAGTAATGAGGTGATTAAGGCCTACACTAGAAGGTAAAACTGAGAATGGAAAAGATGAAACGGACACTGGATTTAGGAGAGAGATACAGAAGAATCAAAAATGACTCAGAGGTATCAACAGGTTCCTTGGGGTTCAATCAATGTAGAACTTGTATCTCAAGTCATAAAGATGAAAAGAATCACAGAAAGAAAAGAGTGGAAGACTGTGAGAAGGAGCTTGGGGAATTATTACATTTGTGGTACAGGGAGTAATTGACCAGTAAATACTGTTTTCTTTGTTTCTTTCTATGTACATTTAAGTGTGCATATTCACGTGCATACAGAAACATACTTAGATACATATGCATTCTGAGAAAAGAGATAAACAACCAAAAATCAAGTGTTTCAAATTATCTCCTTTCAGTTTAGTGAACTTGGTGGACAGCTGATAATCTGAATAAATGTTTTGGAGTAATATCATGATCTAATAGACTGAGAACCAGAGTCAAATAGATCCACATTCTAATCCTAGCTCTACCATTTGCCAGCTATCTGATCTTGGAGTACTTGAACTTATTTTCTTATCTGTAAGTTAAGGATAATGGTATCAACTCTTTTTCTACATAGGGTTATTATAAACATGAAATGGAATTATATGAATATATTTTATATACTGTGAAGTATGGGAAATAAAAGCTTTTTAATTTTGTTATCACATGGGTACAAATTATCATATTCTGATTGGTAGACACATTTTAACCCTCCTCAAGGATATTAATATAGAATCATATGCAAACTAATTCTAGTAGTTATATTTACTTTCAATGGCATTTTAAACTCTTTGAAGACAGGGTCATATTTTAAGCTTTCCTGTATTCCCCTTACACTTTAGCCTGTACAGCACTCTGAACATGAACAGGAACTAAATATAAATTTTTTACTTGAACCTGAATTTATTCTAAAAGCTCAAATATAGCTTTCAATATGTAGCATATTTTAAAAGTAGCATTCAAGTCCAGAGCCTCTTTAAAATAACTTGAATACACAGTGAGTTCTATACCCCATAGTCTCACATACATTTTTTTAATGTGTTTTTTCCAATAAATCTGGAAATGAGTAACAAGGCATATTTTCAGTTATTAGTGACAACGAATGTAGGTATAAGGAGAAGGACAATGACAGAAGACCAGCTTTGAAACTGAAATGCATTGAAAAGGCTTTGACTTTTATATATATTTTTAAGGATCATCATTTTCTTAGAATGCTAAGGCAATGTAATTTTAAAAATACCATTAAGGCGCAATACCTAAAATGTAAAACCATAACTGAAATGCAAGTGAGAGTACCTTTTAAAAAATGTGCATGCCAGGACACAGACATAGTGGAGAAATTTGAATTTAATAAAATCTCCTATGAGAAACAACTATCTAAATACTTGGTTCTGACATCTGAAGCCTCCATGTAACTTCATAAAAGAAACAAAAATTTTAAATACAAAACTGAAAGTACTTACTTCCACTTGGAATCAGGTCCCTTTCTGGGATGAAGAGTTTATATCCATAGTGTTTTTCCAGGACATCTGGCAGTATTTCAAGAGCAAACTGCTCTTCTTCAGGATTGTCACACTCTAAAGTATCTTGGTCCACTTTTGTGTAAGACAGATAGGCATCATATTCCTTGTTGTCTTAAATACAAAGAACAACAAGTGGGTTTTATGTATTAGTAGGTTCTCTTTAACTACTAAATGTCTATAACCATTAACAGGCTGAACTAAACAGTATAATTAGTGACTGTCTTTTACAATTAGAAAAAAAAAATAAACCACATGCCATGTTATAAGAAATCTGGTACATTTCCACATAACGTAGTCATATGATATGAGCTTAAATAGTCATGGTAATGGGAAACCTATAGTCAGGACAGAATAAAAGAGAATTATTATTTGTGACTTTTGGTGACTATACATATTTGTGATGTTCAGTGATGTGTGAATGATTAGCTCAGTGTGATTGAATGCAGGACTAAATAGACCAAAGTCATGGATTTGAACTTTTTCTGTGCCAGTTGGCTTGGCTCTGTTACTTGGTCACAGGCTATATACCTCGTTTGCACAAATATGTGCAAGAGATCCAAGAGGGGCTGGGCCCTAGAGTCTGGAAGATCAAAATAATCCAGCCTCACTCCTGGAGACACTACTCACAACACATGCCATATTTCCAGTTGGTTAGTATTGTCATCTTCATATACAAAAAGTAGTTCATTATCAAATATTAGAGACAGCAGCTGGGTTTTATACAAGTGCATTGTCTGTTATTCTTGTTCAATCCATGGCCAACTAATTTGACACAAGCTTCCAAAAGAAGCCTTTGTTTCAAAATATACATCCTTCCATTATTGCTAAATTAGGTTTTCCCTTCACACACTTAGGGAATTAACTATGCTTTGAGAAAGTATTTTTTTCCTCCTTTGCTGTGTTGGCTCTCTCTCTTCAGCCTCTCCAAAGAGAAAATGTAATGTTTACATATTTTTTCCCCCAAAATTATTAATACAACCACTCAAAATATTAGTCTCCATTGGTTTTAGAAAAGCCACATTGGAAAAGTTATAGTGGTTTTCTAAATTCCCTTATTTATAGAAAATTATTTTTAAAAGTTAATGTAGTGAACATAGACTTAAGTGAAACTTAATATTTAGTAAACCTTGTTACTTGCAAATAATAGTTTTAAAAGATAGGCAAATATTTCAGGGTTTGTTTCTAAACCTCATCAATATTTTCCATTAAAGCAGACCTGATTACAATATAGCAAATCCTGACCAAAATGTAATTTACAGAATGAAGCAGCCACTCATCTATACCATTAATGATTTAGTTCTACCTACTAAAGGAGAAATAAATGATAGGTATATGGAGACATATAAATACCTTAGAGTAGAAGTACACGGCACACCTTGATTATCTAGTGATATCTGAGGCAGGATTATATTTTTCTAATTCTAGTAAGATTCCAGTCTTCACCACCCCCACATGAAAGGAACTCTGGTAATTTACGTTTTGATGGTGCCTGAAGACAAGAGGTTTTTCTTTAGCATGTCCTCTGGCTGGAAAAGGCTTCCATAAAACTTGGTTGGGTTACTTGATTGCCAAGAAACAGATGCACATGAAGGACTGCCCTGGATAGTTGAGATCATTTGGCTTACAAATGGGGCACATTCCACTCATATGCATAAAACACCACTTGGAAGTGAGAATGTTCATAAGCAATGCTAATGTAAGAACCTCCTGGTAATCTTAGCACCTCTGCCCTTGTTCCAATCAAGTTCAGGATGCACCTGCAAGTCCTTGACTTTCTCCAATTATAATTACTGACCTGGGACTTAGAGCTGCTGATGATACACAGCTGGAAGAATAAAATAGGCCAAAGGACAAACAGATCCATTCCTATGAACAGAATGTATTTCATTGTTCTTAATGGATGATGCTGCTGCCTCAAATTCCATAATGTCAGACTAGACCCTTGCTTCCTCTGATTTTGATGACATTTCTGCTTTGCAAACTCCTTAAATTCAACTACTTATTAATTTATTCAGCTGTGATTTGTTGAGCATCTACTATGAGCTAACCATCTGTAATGACTACCTCTTTCACTCATTGGGCCAGGCCTTTTATATTTTTGTCTATATTGTTTATCCTAAGACTATTTGCCCTCCAAACATGCCTAAACTCACATATTCCTCGTCCCTACTTGTTTCACCTATACCTTAATATAGGTGATGCTACAGACTTTCTTCTAGAAAAATATTGCCATATTTGCATATCCCAAATCAATTTGTGATAAAGAACGTGGATGTCTTTGATATCTGTTAACACCTAACATGTCTGGATAATAAATTTTACCTAACATTCTAGAAGCACACCATTCTTTTGGGAAAGTGTTGCTTCTGATTTTAGTCATGTCCCTTTAAAATGAATTAAATATTTAAAGAATTAAAGAGCTTATGGTGGCTGGACAGAACAGGAAGAGTGCTCTTAAAGCCACCATGTCAGATGTCCCAGAAGCTCTAAGATGCCAGTTAGTGAGCAAGCAGCGATGCAGATGCCACAGTTTAAAAAACGCACTTCAGCCTTATATAGGCAGCCAAGAAAATCTCATGAATATCCACAGCTGTTGCTCTTAGAGAGGAGCAAGATGGAAGAGCAAAATCAACAACATGATGTAAATAAGGTTAACAACAAGGCCTGAAAATTGTTTTAAAACCAAAAGGCAATTAAGTAACACCACTCTGCTAGGCAAGGCTAATGAGCCTTCTTCTGTGTTAAATCATGCTGACTAAGCTCATCTGAGGAACCAGAAAATAGAGCACAATGCAGATGGCAGAGACTTACAAGAAAGAGAGCTTGCACAGCAATCACCATGCGTATATTGTTCCCAGTGAAGAGAGAAGTTATGAGGAAGGGAACCAAACTGAAGAATTTTCCTGTTGTCACTCCTGTCCTTCCAGTTTTCAAAGCTCATTTTAATCCTGTTCACCACCAGGAAGCCATTCCTGTTTACAACCCAGTTCTAGGGCTATGCTAAACACAGTGCTAAATCCTTAGCTTCTAAAGTGCAAAGACTGTGTAACATTGTGGATTATTATATCCCTAGTGCCTACTATAGTATGTGTATATGTGTTGATCCAGATGAGGAATATAAGTAAATATATCATACATAAAGCCTGCCACATAGTGGACACTTAATTAATATTTAATGACTGAAAAACTCAAAGGTCAAATAAATGAAGCTATCATTGGTGGATTAAAATGAAATGACGGGGCGTCTGGGTGGCTCAGTGGATTAAGCCACTGCCTTCGGCTCAGGTCATGAACTCAGGGTCCTGAGATCGAGTCCCACATCGGACTCTCTGCTCAGCAGGGAGCCTGCTTCCCTCTCTCTCTCTCTCTCTCTCTCTGCCTGCCTCTCTGCCTACTTGTGATCTCTCTCTGTCAAATACAGAAATAAAATCTTTAAAAAAAAATAAAATGAAATGAGGTTTATAAAGAATGATTAAGAAGTAAAAGTCTGTTGGATTGATTTTATTTTATAAAAACAAGGCATTTTTATAAGAACTTTCAAAAATGCTACTATACCTATGAATTAAAGAGAAAGTATGAACAAAAAGTATAAGGGTAAAACTAAGATATGTCCATGAGATGCCAAAGTACTTAAATAAAGAAATGAAAAATTTGGAAGTTATCTAGCTGATATTTGGCATCATGAAACCAAGTATTTCTAATAGAGCTTTAATGTTCATTTATTTATTCATCCTCACCACATACCTGCTGACTTTTTAGTATTCCATTCAGCTAGTACAGGTGTTGTATATTTAAGGTCTAAGTTTCCATTTATTCTTAGGAATAAAAAAATATTTGAATTCTCCTTCCTAATGAAAACCATTGAAGTCCCTTCCTTCCACATTACATTTGCTCCCTAAAACAACAGGTTTGGAATCAGTACATACAATTTTCTAACCAAAATGCTCTATATTTTTGTCATTTTTCACTACATGAACCACACTGGAGATGTAGATGCAAAGTAGAAAATTTAATCCTGAAATGTCCTATGATGCTAGCATGGATTCAGCCTTACAAATATGTACTACAACTGATCAGTTAATCTGGATTCTTGGGTATGGGTGATGAATATAATTAATTATTGCAGATTAACTTAATAAATTGTATCATCACAGAGGGTATTGACAAATTGCTTATATTCATGACTCAAGACAAATTAATCACAGGAGCCTCCCTCTCATGTTCTTTCATTTAGACAATGTGTCTTCTATATTCCCAGTTGAATAATTTAGCCACTTGTTGGCACCTGTGAATCAGTAACTATTTCCTCAGTAGTACATTTCATCTAGTTATTTTACATGTGCAAGTAAGAAGTCAGATTTTTTCTTTTTTTTCAATTTATTAACATATAGTGTATTATTTGTTTCAGGGGTACAGGTCTGTAAATCATCAGTCTTACACAATTCACAGCACTCACCATGGCACATACTCTCCCCAATGTCCATACTCAGCCACCATATTCCTCCCCTCTCCCCTCCAGTAACCCTCAGTTTGTTTCCTGAGATCAAAAGTCTCTTAGGGTTTGTCTCCCTTCCCAGTCCCATCTTGTTTCATTTTCTCCTCCCCTTCCCCCATCCACACCCTGCCTTTCAAATTCCTCATATCAGAGAGATATGTCTGTCTCTGATTGAGAAGTCAGATTTATCTATATTAATTTCTGTATCTAGAAACTGACCATACTTTCATATATATTGTTGGAGCACATAATTATGGTTGGAACAGGCACTAATCTCTCATTTTGAAACTATGCCTGAATAAGGGTCTATAATACTTTTAAATGACTGCTATAATAATTAGGTAGAGGGGCACCTGGGTGGCTCAGTGGGTTAAGCCTCTGCTTTCGGCTCAGGTCATGATCTCAGGGTCCTGGGATCAAGCCCCGAATCGGGCTCTCTGCTCAGCAGGGAGCCTGCTTCCCCCTCTCTCTCTCTGCCTGCCTCTCTGCCTACCTGTGATCTTTCTCTCTATCAAATAAATAAAAATCTTTTAAAAAAATAAAAAAATAATTGGGTAGATATACTGCTTTGATAAAGAGCATGCATATGTACTCATCAAACAACATTCAACATTTCTCTAATTGACTATGAAAACATAAGTCAATTAAAATCCACTCATCATTATTTACATAATAGAAAACATAGGACCAATATTGAAGATTCCTCAAATTTTTTTTTACAGTCATCACCCTGCCCTTCTTCTACCACTATAAAAATAAACAAAATCATGAATCCTTCTTCTTTAAGACCATGATCTTACAAAAACAAACGAAAGCTCTAACCTTCATTATTTTAATATAATGAAACGTAGAATCAAAGTCTGACTTTTTAATGACTTAAAAATGGACTTATTTTTAATCTTGGTTTACCTAAGGGGTTCCACACATACATTTCCAAGACTTACAGTAGTTTGTGGCTGAGGACTTTATGCATATCGAGTTACATGTCATGATTTCTTATTGGTATTGATTTGATATATGGTAATTTATTCTCTTGAAAAATTAAATCATTTTTGAATGTTCAAAGAAACAAGGCTCAATGCAATGCTTTACTGATATTTCATTCAAAAGATTTCTAGGGCCCTAGATGGCAAATATAAGAAAATTACAAACTACATTCTGAATTTCTATCCTTTAGGTCATTTTTGAGACTGGTTCTAAAATCATCCAAAATATGTGGATCCAGATGCACTGTGAGATTTTAAAAAAGACTTTTCATAGCTTTTAATCTGTTTCTTAAATGATTTGCTTATTTTTTTAATGTTAGGAATGGCTAAAAATGATCTGTACCTAAATCTTAATTTTCTGGAGGAAAATAATGGAATTGATTCTTAATTTATTTCTTAGTAAGGGGAAGGGTTTTGACAGCAATTGTTTTAGTTCCAGATCAGTTCATGTCTCCTTGTTAAACTGTTTATTTGGAAATAGTGTCAAACATACAAAAATAAAATATTTTCAGAGAACGTCTGTATATCCTTTAACCAGATTGTCCTGTGGTTAATATTTTCTCCCCTTTGTTCTTTCTTGATAAATACATAAATTTTTTTCTGAACTGTTTGAGGGGTAACTTGCTTTAGTCTGAGCCCTGTAACTCTAAATATTTCATCATGTATCATTTAAGATTAGGGATATTCTCCTACCTAATCAAAAATTCATGCCTTTTAATTGAAGTTGAACAGGATACAGCTTACCATTGGTAGTTTCATCACCTCCAAAATGCTGTCGGTAGAAGAGCATCAGTTCAATATTGTAGCATTTGTAGATGATCACAAGAAGTACAAGGAGGAGGAAGATTGCTCCCAGACCTCCTGCAAGTTCAATTTTGTAGATTAAATCTGGAACAGATAGAATAAACAGGAAAGGGTAATTAAATCAGCAACACTTGGGATCTTTCCATATTTCTAGTCTGTAAGATGTACAAACCATTCTGCTTTTCTTTCCAAAAGATTCTTCCTTAATGCGGTAAGTAGCCTGTTCTCGATACATTTGTGTAAATCAAATTTTCATAAAATTAACTCTTTTCTGAAGATTTGAATAATTTTACTCTTGAAAATGATGTCTACTTGAAAAGGAATAGTCACTCCCAATTTGTTCTTAACACATCTAAATCTTACATATATACTTCTGTTTTAAGAGTATCTCAGGGAAATGTTAGAACTGCCTTTTTCTGGGTCTAGGGCCAGTATTTTGTTGTTTCTATTAAATTATCTTACTGACTTAGTAAGATTACCATCTAGTACTTCTCAGGCCACAGGCCCTATTCTACATGAGAGCAGCATAAAATTATTCTCAGAATCAAATCAAATTGAATGAGCTTGCAAGATGTAACTGTTCCATTTAACCCTAGGAAAATAATCCAATAGAAGGTGACCTGGGAAAATTAGCTTATCCATTCCCCCTACTTATTTGAATAAATGACTATTATATATATATAATATAATATGCCCAGTGTGACTAAAAGTGAATGAGAAACCCAGGTTAATAATTTGCACTATTCATCCAACACTAGGCTAACTGATAGTAGCCCTAGGCTTCTCCAGAGGAGCACCCCTAGAGCACTAATAGCTGCAAAAATTAAATCAACACATAATGGAAGGAGATCTAATGTATCCCAGGCTCAGGGTTTGATTTATGCATAGCTTAATTAGTGATATTAACAAATCTAAGGGGTATCATCAAAAAAGAGGATAGTACCATGAAATTCAGAGGAATGGGAAGTCAGAAGAGAATTTAGAATGTGAATTCAGCAAAGTCTAGAAGAGAAAGACTGAATCTGAAAGACACCAGACCAAAGACATATTTTCCTCTGTGTGATAGGGATATTCATTCATCTTAAACATAGATAAAATTGCATAAAATATTAGTTAACCTCCCCTTAATTTAATTCCATAATTACTAACTGACTTTTAAAAATTATCAGTTCTGCTTACTATGTAGCTAGAAACTAGAAAAGAGAGTGAATTTCTAGTTTGTGTATCAGTTGTTTATGAGTTTGGTTTATATCAATCAGCCTCCTTGGATGGGTAAATTCTGTGACACTGTCAAAATCAAATTTCTAACCATGACAGACTGCCACTCCTGAAGGTCTCTTAAAAACCAGACTGTCAACATTTCCCTGGCGATATCCCTTGTCCCTACATAGGGTTATTGCTTAAGAGAAACTAGGCAGGCTCAATATGACAATTAAGATTAAAGAAAAAGATAAACATATACAATATATACTACATACAATTTTTACTACACATATAATACATAGTATTTAAAATATACTGCTACATATATATAAAATAGATACTATAAGTAATATATATTATACATAAAATTTTCAACCAGTCTATTAATATATTCTCTAAGTAAACCTTGAGGGCAAGAATCCTATAGGGCAAATTTATAAATGAAGAATCTGAGACTCAGTAGTTTAATTCAGTTACTCAAGGTCATATACCTAAGAAGTGGCCAAGATGGGATGTGAGCCCAGATATTCTAGTTTCAAATTCAAGACCCTTTTTATTATACCACTGTTTTGTAAGCTTCAGCTGGAAATTGACAAAGGAAAGACTTCTCCCTTTTGCTTCATAGAACAATTGGTAATGCTTCATAAGAATATGTAACTTGCAGTGAATTTTGGCTCCTCCTGTCCTTCCTAGGAAAATAACCTAAACTACAATTCACCAGGCAGAATGAAAGGACTGAGTAGGTCTCGTGCACTTCATTAGAGGATACTGAAGAATTCTGTAACTGTACCAGAGAGAAAAGAAGGGCCTTCTGGAGTCCAGCATATGAAGAAAAGTTTTAGGTTTCATGGGGAGAGAGAATTTGATCTTGGAAAGGAGGTGGAGTGAGAGAGGAGATGGTAGAAGCCAGAGACAGCATGTTCAATCAGGAAAGTCACTGAGTGGAAATGTAAGAAGCATAAGTAAATGTCTCTTTTTTAGTAAGGAGAGAGAGGGAATGATGGAAAAAGGAAGGGAGTGGGGCTGCTGTGAAGGACAAAATATATTAATGAAGAATATCATGAGCAGACCCATAACAAGTAGGGATAGGAAACTGGATTCTATCTCTGTCCTGCCTGGTGTGAGAGGTAGTCATTTTGAAAACTGAGCCAAAATGTTTCAGGTAAAAAATGTCGTACCACACATTAGCTCTGCCTCCTGCCGTCTGTATAGAATGTAGCTCCCCAGGAGCCACTATACAGTGGCTGTATATGGGTGGAAAGACAGGCTTGTTTATGAGACCTGAGTAGGGCTACAATATCAAAATCTTTGCTTGTTTTCTCACCATCTTACATCAATTATGCATTCATAACAGCCAGTGTTAAATTGACAGAGCAATGACTTTTTTGTTACTCTAGAAACTGACTTCTCTTTGGTATTAGGACATTGATTGACTTGATTCAATATGTTTTTTTCTGCTGTAAATGTTCATTTACTGTTGTAAATATTTTTGGCTTTTACTCTTTCCTATATTTCTGCCTGTCTCTCTTTCTGGTCAGAATAGAATTCAACTGCTTTCAAAGTCACCAAATGGGAATTTTTTCAGCAATTTCTATGCTATTTACAGAGTAGAGTTGCTATTAGGTAGATAAGAAACTTCAGCAGTAGGAACAATTTGTGCTCCCAAGTAGCAGAAACCTTTTATCAGCAGTAAATTTATGGAAGAAAATCATGGTATGAAAAGTACCTTTGTGGTTTGGGGGTCTTTGAAAGATATTACCTAATGATGGCTGTTCACGTTGAAAACTGTGTACCTAGTCCTGAGACAACCAGTATTCTTTCATTCAGCCCAGGCAGAGACATTAAAAGGGAAACATGCATCCTATAATCAGAGGGCAGAATTGCCATCACCCACAGGATACCTGGCTTCTCTTTTGTCTTCTCTTTTCAACTGCCATTTCCTATCTCAGCAGGATCTATACTTCTAGGGACATTTCCTGAGAAGGTGAAAGTCATTTTATTTGGACTGTGTCTTATATACACATCACAAAGATAGCTATATCCAGAATAGCAATTTGTGGGATTGTAACTTTTTGTAGGCACTCAAAGTAAAAGTGTAATTCTTTTTAACCTTCTTAGCTTGAACCCAACTATCTCTTCACTTTGAAAGGGGATCGGAATGGGCAAAGTAGCAGCTGAAGCCAAGGGATTAGAGAGAGGGAAGACTGGAAATGTTTTGAGTTATCTCATAAGTTGGTAAGCAGGTTAGGAGATCCCACCTGGGGATTTCCTGTACAGATTGGGGGTTTAGCAGTGGGGCAGTAGCACTGGGAATGAACAGAGAGATTCAGTGATAAGATTTGTTTGTGGGAAAGGCAATATGTGCAGATAAGAAACAATTATCATAATTTCCTTAGCATAAATTCAGTCTCATTCACACACACACACACACAAATGGGATGGACTTCTTACTAAAATGTTAGTTGTAATTGTTGATAATAGTTCATCAGGGAGTGAGCAAGTGGTAGGTGCAGGTAAAAGATGCATTGGAAAGGGTCGTTTTGCTCTGAGAAAGCCTGACCGTGTTAATTGGATATATTAGACATGAGTTTTCATCTTATCAAAGGCTTTTTCATTATATGAAAGGATTCATCAAATGTTTCTTCTCGGGGGCGCCTGGGTGGCTCAGTGGGTTGGGCCTCTGCCTTCCGCTCAGGTTGAGATCTCAGGGTCCTGGGATCGAGCCCCACATGGCGCTCTCTGCTCAGCAGGGAGCCAGCGTCCCTCCCTCTCTCTGCCTGCCTCTCTGCCTGCTTGTGATCTCTCTCTCTCTGTGTCAGATAAATAAATAAAATCTTTAAAAAAATGTTTCTTCTCGATAATTATCACTTAGGGCATTTTCAACGTCTGACTTACAGCTCATCAGGAAGTTACTGTTCCATAAAAAAAGCCATACTGTTATTCCAGGTGGAAACAATGCAGCCACTGAGGCCAGGCTATGCTGTGATAAAGTTTGAAAGGTTCAACTCCAAAGGAAATATCTGAAGTTTTTCTAGACAAGCCAGAGTGTAGTCTGATTAAAAACATTGGAGCAGAGCCATAAGGCTTCTCACTCTTTTCTGGAACTCTACCATATTGTTGAGCGCTCCTAAAGAAAATGGAATAAGGGAAGATGAACTGCATCCTTTTGCAAAGCAAAAAATCTAACTGCTACTTAAAACAGAAAGTGCACCATGTTCCCCCCAAAGGTTTTATTGTTCTATATAATATTTCCAAAGCATGAATGCTAATATTTAAAAATCAAAAGATTGCATGCTTAGTGTTTCAACTTAACTTGAAAATTCCGAAGTTCTCATATTTCTGGGTTTACATTTCAACAAGCATGGCAATAATCTTGTCGAAAAGAGTAGTGATTGCCCCTTTAAGGTGAAGCATGTTTTCTCTAGCCCCTGTGCTTCTTTCCCCATAATATCCAGCCTCTTAAAAAAAAAAAAAAAAAAGTTCACTATCTGCCTGGCCCCTGAGGTATTTAAGTTTTCAATCCCCAATCTGGAAACTGAATTTCTTTAAAAACAGAAATGCATTTAGGTAGCCCAAGGCAGACACTAGACAAGAGAAAATCACAGGTACATCCTGTCTTTACCAATCCCTATTACCTATTTCCAGCCTATTGCTCTGGCCCTCTAAAAGAAGGATTTTCACCAAACAAATACTTTTGAGCACCTACTATATTCTATGCCCTAAGGATATAGCGTAAATAAGGTGGGAAAAGTCCCCGTTCTCATGGAGTTTATATTGTAGTGAGGCGGGAGAGATAAGCAAAAAAATACCACATCCCCCAACACATCTCCATGATGGGCATTAAGAAGGGCATATGATGTGATTAGCACTGGGTGTTATAAGCAAATGATGAATCACTGAACACTACACCAGAAACTGATGATATATTATATCTTGGCTAATTGGATTTAAATAAATAAAAAAAGAAGAAAACAAATACATAATAAATACAATAAACAGAAATAAAGCCAAGCAAGAGAAAAAAAGAAAGGGATGGATAGTTCATTAAATGATTAGATCAAGAAAATACAGTTATACACACACACACACATATATATATTTAATATTATTTCACCTTGAAAAAGAAGAAAATCTTTTCATTTATTAAAACATGGATGAAACTGGAGGGAATTCTGTTAAGTAACGTAAGCCAGAGAGAGAAAGGTAAATATTATACTGCATGCTATTACTTATATATTTATCTGTGTCTAAAAAAAAAAAACCCTGAAGTCATAGAAAAAGAGTAAAAAAATGATTGTCAGGGGCTTGGAATATGGGAGGAAATAGGGAGAAACTGGTAAAAGTGTACAAACTTTTAGTTGTAAAATGAATAAGATCTGAGGATCTAATGTATAAAATGGTGATTATAGTTGATAACATAGTATTGTATAATTGAAATTTGTTAAGAGGGTGAACTTACATGCTTCCATCCAATAAATAAATAAATAAATAAATAAAAAGGAGAAGAAGAACAAAGTATATAGGTGCAGTAATGGATGTGTTAATTAATTCAACAAGGGATACCCATTCACAGTGTATATGTATATCAAATCACCATGTTGTTACTTTAAATATCTTACAATTTTGTCAATTTCACCTCAGTAAAGTTAAAAATTTTTAAACAGAGAAAGTGCAGATATCTTGATATCTTGGTTATCACAAAGAGTAGGCTGAGAAAATGAAGCAGTCCCTGCCCCCAGATCTTGCAGTGAAGGAGATGAAATGGACCTGGCACACTGATTTAAACTGTATTACAGGGGTGACTGGGGGGCTCAGTCATTAAGTTTCTGCCTTCAGCTCAAGTCATGATCTCAAGGTCCTGGGGTCAAGCCCCACACTGGGCTCCCTGCTTGGCAGGGAGTCTGCCTCCCCCTCTCTGCCTGCCTCTCTGCCTACTTGTGATCTCCCTCTCTGTGTCAAATAAATAAATAAAATCTTAAAAAAACTGTATTACAATTTCAAAATTCTAAATAACAGAAAGCAAAACAAAAAGCAAAAACAAAGGGAGTGTTGTGTAGTATTACTTTATATAGTGTGGCCAGGGAAAGGTATTAAGTAGGTAATATTTAAGCCGAGACCTATATGAAAAGAGTAAGTGAATCATCAGAACAATGGGGAGAAGAGTGTTCCAGGCCCTGGAAATAGCAAAGGCAAAGACCATCAGCCAGGACTGTGCTTGGTGAGCGCAAGAAATAGAAAGGAAGCTAGTGTTTGTGCTACTTAAGACAGATAGGCAGATTGTAGTAGAAAATGAGATCAGATATCACAAAAGATTATGTTATGCATTGTAGGCCATGGCATAGATTTGGGATTTCATTCTGAGTGTAAGAGAGAGGGTCTATAATTGGAGGGCTCTGATTAAAGGAATATGATCTGACTTACATATTAAAAGGATCATTCTGGCTACTGTTATGAGAATAGACGATAAGGGGACAAGGAAGAAGAGGGAAGACCATTAGGAGGCCACTGCCTTGAGCCAAACAACTGATGTTGATGTTTCAGACTAGGGGGGTGGTAACAATTAAGGTGAGGAAAGTCATCAGAATCTGGACATATTTTGAAAACAAAGCCATGGGATTTGCTGGAGGACTAGTCTGACTCTCAGGATTTTGGCCTGAGCAACTGGAAGGATGATGATGGAGATAGAGAAGGCAACTGAAGGACCAGGTTTACAGGAAGGAAAAATCAGAATTCTTATTTGGGACAAGGGAATATTGATATGCCTACTAGATATGTCTACTAGTGGAGTTTTTGAACAGTTGTTGAATAAGCAGTTAAGAATATAACTCTGGGGGCGCCTGTGTGGCTCAGTTGGTTGAGCAACTGCCTTTGGCTCAGGTCATGATCCTGGACTTCCAGGATCGAGTCCCACATCAGGCTCCCAGCTCCTTGGGGAGTCTGCTTCTCCCTCTGACCTCCTCCTTTCTCATGTTCTCTCTCACTCATTCTCCCTCAAATAAATAAATAAAACCTTTAAAAAAAAAGAATATATCTCTAGAGTTTAGCAAGATTAGGCAGGCTACAGATATAAATTCGGGAGTTGTCAGCATATATGTAAGTAAGCTCATGAGATGGAGATGGAATGAAATCATCTAGGGAGTGAGAGGAGGGGACCTGAATCCTGCAGCACTCTGATATTTGGAGATGAGAAAGAGGGGAATTGATATTCTCAGTTATGCATGCTTTAGACACGTTTCCTTGCAGAAGGAAGTAGCAGTTATACATTGTGCTTTGGTTTTTACTGTCAGATTATTAGAAATTTTAAGGGTTGCTAGTGGTTGCTTTCCTTATTAAAGAGAAATGGATTTGTTTTTAAACTCAAGGCTATTCCTATCTCTGCTGACTGAGTGATAGGAAACTCACCACCACCATTATTTTTCCTCATAGCAGGAACACTATGTATTTGTTGGGCAATTTTTTGCTTAAAGTTTGTCTTTCTTTGCACTCTCACTACTCTGAAGATTATAAGCCCCATGCCCCACACAGCCTTGAGGATGTCTATCTTATTCATCACTCTATTACCTAGTACTTAGCACAATACTTGCTATACATAATCTTCAATAATAAAAGATAACATTCATTAACCAGATGGGTTCTAAGTGCCTATTAGTGGTCAGACATTGCCCAAGTTGTTGAAGATACAGAGGTACTACAGACCTTAGCTTGGATGATCTCTGAGCCTAAAATAAGACTGGAATGAGCAGGAACAAAGTGATCTTTGCTATAAGGTATCTGGACATGATGAACGTCTGCCCTTTATGTAGGTGGATTATGCGGTTGCCTAGTGCACAGGAGAAGTTATCCAAGTTCTGCATAATAGCAAACACTGAGTGTGGCATATTTCACACTACATCATTATCATTTGAGCCTCAAAATGTCTCTACAAGGTAGATATTATTATCCATGTTTTACAGATAAGAAAATTGAGGTTCAGGATGCTTTATCAGACAAGTTAGTACTGCTGAACCAAGTAGTTGAATCAGTGGTGGAAACAGGATCTCTTCAACCAGAGTCTCTTGATTTCACGTTCCATATTAGATTCCTTTATATTTAAAAAATCCATTATTTTAAGATGGAATCAAATCCATCTGAGTAAGAAATGGTACTAGAGAGATAAAAGCATTATTTTCAGAATAATGACATTTTCCTGCTTTCCCTAGAATGGCTGGTCAAGGTCAAGTATTAGGGTTAGCTGGAAAATAGAAACTCTATCTTGGTTAAGAGGTACAACTAGTGACCTTGTTGACTGAATCTATTCTATTGCTCTATAGCCTAGACAACAAGAACACTGATTGAGAACATTTGTTCTGTTACATTTAGAAAACCTTTGCCAGATACACAAATACAGAACTATTTAGCTTTTTGCAGTAATCAAGAGTTGTGGCAGGGTAAGAGCCAATCTCAGAAGCAGCTCCAGCTGCTGGGATTATTGTTCCTATACCTGCTTTTATCTCCTTTATCTGTAAATTTAGTTTCTTTTCCTTGTTCATTATATGCAATTTCCACCCTGTCTGGAACCAAATTTAGAGAGAGATTTCCATAAGTGTCAAAATATTTTAAAGGATATGCACCTCTCAGAGGCCTCTTAACACCACCAGATCATATCATGAAATATTGTTTATAATCTTTATTATAACAATTACAAGAATATTATGATATCTCTTCACTATTTTTATTTATATTTTAGCCAGGGAATAAAAAAGTGACTTTGTTTCTTATCCAATAATAAAATCCCCAATTTCTCATTTAAGAATATGAAATGGTGAAGCACAGAGAAAAATTTAAATGTTAATACCTATCAAATTTTATATAACACTTATAACCAAGGTACATTTTATCTCACTAAATTTAATACATAACTATTTAATTTTTTATCTACTTCTTAATGGATAGAAGATTATAGGTATTTTATGTGAATATCCATAGCAAAAAAGATATTTTTCCTTAAAAAGACAAAATGTTTAATAGAAGTTCATGCCTCATGATAAAATAAGGCCAGGAAGCATACTTAACTTCAATAGTTACTTGGTAGCTAAACAAACCATAGTAATACTTATAAAAATAAATACCCTTTTTACGCAGCAGAACACTGGCATGTTTCCGTCCATTTCGGTTTTCCACATGGCAGGTATAATTTGCCAGGTCAGCCTCCACCACTGAATCAAAGATGAGTGTCAATTCCACTTCTTTTTCTCCAAGATGCTCTTTGAGGAGCCTGAAATAAAGACAGTATTCTTGGTTGAACTGGTTTAACTTGGGGAGAGAGCAGCCATGCAAACATATAAATGATTATGTAGTTCACAAGGTCTCCAGTGGGCATGGAGAATCTTAACTGGGTGGAATGTATGGAGCCTTCAATAAGAAAACACAAAAAGTGACTCTTGATGTGAAGATCAGATGGAAAATGAAACAACTGAGGAATTCATTCAGCAAAAAGAAATATTACCATGCCAGTAGGCTTTGGCAAATGAAGCCAACATGATTTATGTGGCAAAAATGAGGAAACATTGGGCTCCATGTTCTAAGCTGAATGTACGAAAACAAATTAGATTTTTGCACCATGCCATAAAGGGAAAAAAATCGATAGGTGTAGTGTTTGTGTTAGAAGTTTGAGTTTTGATAACAGGGCATAAGAAGATAAAGAAATGAAACTTGAAAATGGTTATCTTGTAAAAAGTAAACTGAAAATGTTTAGTAGCCTTCTATCCCCAAATATCCATGAGAGAAGTCTGTTCATTTTCCTCTTGCATTTGTCTAATGCAGGCATGTGCTCTGTGCCCTAACCTACTAATGATGCTAGTGCCCTGCCATGCCTTGCCTTTTCCAGACACTGCTCCCTGTTTTTCTTTCTCCTTTCCTCATATGGAAAACCCTGCCCTATGTGACATTTTCTCATAGTCCTGCTTTTGTTTTCTCAAGTGAAGTTACAAAGGGCCTTAATGGCCAGGAATAGGTGTTCTTTACAGAGGAACTGAGTTGCCAGGAACCTTTCCTATGTGTGGTTCCCATTTCTTCAGAGAGATAGTGTCACCAATGACCAGCTACCTCTTGAATGAGGTGAAAGTGGGTACCTGCTGACTTTTCTGTTTCCTTCTTTAAAAAAAAATATATATATATATATATATATATATATATATATATATATATATAATTTATTTATTTGAGAAAAAAAGAGAGCAAGAGAAAGCATGAGTGGGGGGATTGGGGGAGGGGCAGAGAGAGGGGGAGGAGCAGACTATCCCTACCTGCTGAGCAGGGAACCCAATTCAGGACCGGTTCCCAGGACCCTGAGATCATATACTGGGCCCAAGGCAGACTCTTAACTGAATGAGCCACCCAGGCACCCCTTGCAATTCTACATGCTAGCAATCATGCCATTAAGTTCTGGGCTGTTTCTTTTTTGTTAAGATTTCTTTTATTTGAGAGAGAGAGAGCAGGGGGAGGGGCAAAGGGTGAGGGAGAGAGAGGATCTCCAAGCAGCTTCCCCCTGAGCATGGAACTTGAGTCAGGGCTCCACCCCAGGACCCGTGATCCAGTTGGATGCATAAGTGATTGAGCCACCCAGGGACCTCGGGAGTGAGGTTCTTAAATACATGTATTAGCAAGATAGAAAACTGGAGCTCTGGGGAAGTTAATTCTCATATCCTTTTTGACACCTGGTTATGAATGCAGGAAAGAATGCTCTGATTTAAGGGCATTTAGCAGAAGTTTGGAGAAGACAACTATGCTTAGAGAAAACTGGGTTCTAAATACAGGCCTCCAATTTACAAGTTTAAGCTGGATCCATCCTTACAAAGTAATTAAGTCAATGGTGCCTTAATTTAACTCACCTTTAAGTTGGGAAAAATGCCCTACTCAACTTTGTTGGGAGGGTAAAATGGGTTAAAGCAATTTAAAAAGTAAATAGCATTGTACATTTACAAAGGAATGTTATTAGACATTAATATTTCATTATCAAAAAATTGTTTACATTTGGCTCTTACAAAAATATTTACATTGATATTTATTGATATTTAAAATTTTGTTGGCTTAATCTCTTCTGGTTCCACTTTGAGAGAAAGAAGGCTTAAAGTTGGGTTGGTGGAGGAGAGTTCTTAGAATTTAAGTCTCCCACACTGAAATCTGAAGCCCAGATTATATTACAAATAGACATGCTTTTAAAATTAACCCTGTTTCTGTACCCTCCCAATGATACACATATCTGAGAGTAGATAATACTGGCATTTGTAACTTGAGTAAGTCTCCTGCCCTTTACACTTATGTACCATCACTGACTTAGACAAATGTAAGAATTTTCTTAACCCATTTTATTGGTAGTCTTTCTATTTTCTTCCTTGATAAAGTTGTAGTTTTCTTCTCTCAACATATATCTAACCAAGGGAAAAATGGGAATTTGCCATCTTTATGGTTTATATTAAATTTTACTTTCTCCATTTTCTCCCTGCTTTGGGTAAATCCCATTACACTCAATTCTTTTAGTTTCATGGAACCTGCTATGGAAGAACCCCCTTTAGTGCCAGGAGCTGCTTAAGCACCACAGATTAAGTTTGATTTAAAGCTTCATCTCTAGGGCAGTCACAGCCTCTGCCAGGCATGAGGCCGAAAGTTGATCCTGTCCTTCCAGACCAAGACTTTCCCTTTTCATTTCTAATGCAGTTTCCAAAAACAGCTCTTCACAGGCTGCAGAAAGAATCTGGAGGGAGGAATTGAAAAACGATCCGTCGTCCATCTATTAATATATATGAGGTATCTTATCAGCTCTTGAATATGTAGAAGTGACTTGCTTTTTGGGAGTTAGAGTCAGCTGATGTTTATATCTACAAATCACTCAGTAGAGCAATCATAATTTCTTAGCAAATATTGATATATAACAATCTACCAATGATTCTTTGTCAGTTCCTGATGAAGTGCTTTGCTCTGGCCTAGACATGTGGGGTAAGATAAATATAAACACTAAAAGACCAGGTCCCTGGGGTACCTGGGTGGCTCAGTCAGTTAAGTGCCTGGCTTTTTATTTCGGCTCAGGTCTTGATCTCAGGGTTATAAGATTGAGCCCTGCATTGGGCTCCATGATGGGTGCAGAGCTTGCTTAAGATCCACTCTCTCTCTCTCTCTCTCTCCTTCTGACCTTCCTCCTCAGCTCTCACTTGTGCATGCTCTCACTCCCTTAAAAACAAAAACAAAAACAAAAAACAGGTCCCTGTTCCCAGTAAGCATTAAAATTTAAACAAGAGACAAGATCTACAAAGTTGAAAAAATATAGACATAATGATGTAAAGAGTGGTACAGTCATGCTTACAACAGCTTTCAAAGATAGGAGAAACTATTTTGACTAAATTATCTGGAAAACACTTGAGAAGAGTCTGCCTAGACAAAAAGAATAAGGAAATGTTTTCTAGGATGGAAGATAGGAACAGGTTTTTGCAGAATATGTGAAAGAAAGACACTACAGAGGCTGGTTTTGAAATAGAGGATACAAATGAGAGGATCTTGGGATATACTACATGAGGTATATTTTGGGACATACTACTTGAAGTAGCTTCAGAAGCATTTTATTCCAAGGATTAGCACTGAAGGCAAGTTATATGCAATAGCAAACACCAGAAAAAAAAAGAAAATAATAAGTTCAGGTGATGGAAATCACCATCTTCAAAAGTTTTATTTAGTCAAGACCTAGTATTAAAAACTAATTTAGTCAAGACCTATTCTTAAAAACTAGTACTAAAAAAGCTTGCAAGTTGTCACTCTCATCCTTACAATAAGAAAAACAGTTGAAGAAAATTAAAAATAACAATTCTTAAATCCATCAAAGAGTGGACATCACAGGGCAAACTCCTGCCCGCAAAGTTTGAGACAGGCCAATACTGAGAATCACATTATATTGGGAGCAGAAACCAAGGAGCAGGAGCCAGTACAGATAGAAACAAACTATAACTAATAAGTCAGTGTAAGGCCAGTACACACTAACCTGAGAGTTTAAAAACTCCATTAGATACAATCTTTGGGGGTACTCCACATTTTCAGGAGGTTTGATTCTAGGAGCCCTACCAGGGTCTTAGGGTGAAGATCACAGAAAAGCTTCCCTATGCTCTGTCAGGGGAATTTTTAAAAGCAACTATCTTGAAATAATCCCAAAGCACTCCCTTCTTCTTTAGTAAAGACCTGCACTGAAAGGAAACTCTTTTATCAGAGCCTAAACTACTTGGATTTTACCAAACCCAACCTTCCTGAGGGAAAGGAAATACAATACCCAACTCCAGCCCCCTCAAACTTTCCTGTATCACTTAAAAAGAGAAAGAAGGCTGAGAAGCAGTTGTGAAGGTCATAGTTCAGAGGCACAGGCTCACTAAAAGACTGAGACTTTATCATAGGATTACAGAATGCTTACCACCACATCAATCAGGCTCCTGTATGATAACAAGGGCTTTCAGTTGAAAGAACTGCAAAGCTCAGACCCTATTTAAGAAGCAGTCTTGGGCGCCTGGGTGGTTCAGTTGGTTGAGCAACTGCCTTTGGCTCAGGTCATGATCCTGGAGTCCCAGGATCTAGTCCCACATCGAGCTCCCTGCTCGGCAGGGAGTCTGCTTCTCCTCCTTACCTCCCTACTCTCATGCTCTCTCTCTCTCAAATAAATAAATAAAATCTTTAAAAAAAAAAGAAGCAGTCTCTAGGAAAACACAAAGAAAACAGTGGAGACATAAATGAGTACATTATAGGATGTTTTAGCCTCTTACACCTACAACTATAGCAAACACTAAACCCAGCCTAATAACATAAACATAAAATCTCACACTAAAAACATTTACCTCAGTTCCTCTTACCTGATACATAATATGTGGTTTTCAAAAACAACAAAAAGCTACCAAAAAAAAAGTTGAAAAGTGAAAAAAAGAAAAAAGCCTAACACTGCCCCCCCACCAAAAAAACCCAAAGAAACAAAAACCCAAAGAACACAGTCTGAAGGGACAGAGCACACATCAGAACCATATTCATATATGGCAGATATTTTGGAATGATCAAACTGGGAATGCAAAATAACTATGTTTAATAAGTTAAGGAATCCAATGGGAAAAATGAACAATATATATCAGCAGATGGGTAATATAAACAGAGAGATGGAAACTCTAAGAAAGAATCAAAAGAAAATGCTAGAAATAAAAACACAGTAACAGTAATAGAAATAGAGATGCTTTTCATGGGCTCATCAGTAGACTGGACAGAGGTATAAAAAAGTTGGTGATCTTGAAGATATATTGATAGAAATCTCTTAAACTAAAATGTAAAGAGGAAAAGTTCTGAAAAATGGAATAAAATATGAAATTCCCAAAGAATAATTACAAAAAGAGCAAGATACATGTAATTCAAATACCAAAATGAGAAGAAAGGAATAATTAGAAATATATAAAGTATTAGAGTTGAGAATTTTCCAAAGTTAATGAAAGACTCCAAACCACAGATTATAGGAAGCTCAGAGAATACTAAGAATGAATACTAAAAATGGACACCTTGATATATCATATTCTTACTGCAAGGAATCAAAACAAAGAGAAAATTTTGAAATGATCCAGAGGAAATAAAAGTACCTATACAAGAACAAGAATAAGAAAGATATCAGATTTATCTTTAGAAACCATGCAAGCAAGTAGAGTAAAATATTAAAAGTGTTGAAAAAAAAAAACACCGACCTAAAATTCTGTATCTATCTAAATTACTCATCAAATGTGAAGAAGAAATAGAGTTTCTCAGACAAATAAAAACTGAGAGAACTTTTGCCAGTAAACCTGTCTTGCAAGCAGTGTTAAAAGTTCTTCAGAAAGGGGCGCCTGGGTGGCTCAGTGGGCTAAAGCCTCTACCTTTGGCTCAGGTCATGATCTCAGGGTCCTGGGATCAAGCCCTGAATCAGGCTCTCTGCTCAGCAGGGAGCCTGCTTCCTCCTCTCTCTGCCTACTTGTGATCTCTCTCTGTGTCAAATAAAAGTTCTTCAGAAAAACTGAAAATGATATAGGTCAGAAATTTGGATCTATATAATGAAAGAAGTATTAAAGAAGAAATTAATGAAGATAAAGTATTTTATTTCTTCTATTCATGATTTATCTAACATGTCACAGTTTGCTTAGAACAATAATAACTGTTATAGGAAAAACAAGTTCTAAGGATCTATTATATAGCATGGTGGGGACTATACTTAATAATATGGTATTGCATATGTGGAAGTAGCTGAGAGTAGATCTTAGACTTTCTTACCACATTAAAAAAAAAAAGAATTAATTATGTTATTTTCTTGATCTGGTAATCATTCTACAAGATATATGTATATCATATCATCACTTGTACACTTTAAACAACACAATTATATTTGTGAATAATTTTTAACAAAGTTAAAATGTGAAAAACAATACAATTGATATATTTGGTGATCATAGTTTATGGATAAGTGAAATTAATGACAGTTACAAGGTACTTGCACTACATGTGAATAAGTATAGTATTATTTATAAGTGAATTTAGATTAGTTGTATATTGCAAACTGTAGGCCTACCACTAAAATTTTTTAAGAGTACAGCTGATATGCTAAGAGAGAAGAGAAAATAAAAGCCCATAAAATGCTCAATTAAAACCAGAGCAGCCACAAAAAGAAAATTAAGAAAATAATGCCATCCATTGGCAACAAAAATAATAAAGTACTTAGGAATAAACTTAACCAAAGAGGTGAATGAATGTGTATAGTGAAAATTATAAAATGTTGATGAAAGAAATTAAAGAAAGCACAGATAAATGGAAAGACATCCTGTGTTCATATACTGGAAGAATTAATATTGCTAAAATGTATAAACAATCCAGAGTGATCTATAGATTCAGTTGTAACCCTTATCAAAATCCTAATGGCATTCTTTTATAGAAATAGTAAAAGTACCTTAAGATATACAGAACCATGAAAGACCCCAAATAGCTAAAACAATCTTGAACAGTAAGAACAAAGCTGGAGGGATCACACTTCCTTATTTCAAATTATATCATAAAGCTACAGTTACCAAAACAGTATGATTTAGTATAAAAATAGATATACAGACAAAACCGTATAGAGCACCGAGAAATAAATCCACAACCTATAGTCTCAACAGATCTTCAGAAATCCTGTACGCAGTGGGGAAAGGATGGTCTCTTCAGTAAGTAGTATTGGAAAAACTTCATATCTACATATAGAAGAATAAAACTGGACCCTTATCTCATATTGTATACAAAAATCAATCCAAAAAGGATTAAATACAAACATAAAATCTGAAACCATAAAACTACTAGAAGAAAACATAGGGAAAATTTTCTGACATTGATTTAGGCAATGATTTTTTAAATATATGATACCAAAAGCATGGGCAAGAAAAGCAAAAGAAACAAAAAAGAATCATAAATGCACCAAACTAAAAAGCTAAAATACCATATGGTCTCACTTACATGTGGAATCTAAAAAAAGAGGAAAAACCCACAAGCTCGTAGATACAAACACCAAATTGGTGGAGAGGCACGGGATTGAAGTGTGGGCAAAATGAGTGAAGGGAATTAAAAGATACAAATTTCCAATTACAAAATACATAAGTGATGGGGATGAATTGTACAGCACTACAACCATAGTTATCAGTACTGCATTATACATTTGAAAGTTGTTAGTAGCATAAATCTTAAAATTGCTCATTATAAGAAAAAATCTGTAACTATGTGTGGCGACAAATGTATCTAGACTTCTTGTGGTGATCATTTTGCAATATATACAAATATAAAGTCATTATGTTGTACATCTGAAACTAATTTAATGTATGTCAATCATATTTCTATCAAAAAAGAGAGTGGAAGGGGCGCCTGAGTGGCTCAGTTAGTTAAGCATCTAACTCTTGATTTCAGCTTAGGTCATGATCTTATGGTTGTGAGATCGAGCCCCATGTTGGGCTATGCACTGCGCGTGGAGCCTGCTTAAAAATCTCTATCCCTCCCTTCTTTCCCCTTCTGGCCTCCCCCCATCTGCCACTCTTTCTCTGGAAGAAAAAAGAAAAATAAAGAAAAAAAAAGAGAGGAAAGGTAACTTAAG
This sequence comes from Mustela putorius furo, assembly GCF_011764305.1. Classification (NCBI taxonomy): domain Eukaryota; kingdom Metazoa; phylum Chordata; class Mammalia; order Carnivora; family Mustelidae; genus Mustela; species Mustela putorius. Next base: position 20,111,427 of record NW_025422049.1, read on the forward strand.
GAATAGGAGAAAATATTTGCAAACTATGTATCTGATAAGGGATTAAAATCCAAAACATATAAGGAACTCTTAGAACTCAATATAAAAACAAAACAAAACAAATAACCTTATTAAAAGTGGGCAAAGGACCTGAATAAATATTTCTCCAAAGAAGACCTATAAATGGCCAATGGGTATATAGAAAGTTGCTCAAATTCACTATCATCAGGGAAATGCAAATCAAAATCACAATGAGATATCATCTTCCACCTATTAGAATGGCTATTATCAGAAAGACAAAATGTAAAAATTGTTAACCAGGATATGGATAAAAGGGAAACCTGTATACTGTCTGTTGCTGTGGACAACAATCCAGATATTCCTCAAAAAATAAAAATAGAATTACCATATGACCCAGCAATTCCACTTCTGGGTATATATGCAAAGGAAAATCTCAGATATTTTCACTCTCATGTTCATTGAAGCATTATATAATAGCCAAGATATGGAAATAACCTGTGTCCATCAATGGAATAATGGTTTAAAAAATGTTGTTTACATATACAATAAAATATTATTCTGTCTTAAAAAATAAGGAAACCTTGCCATTTGCAACAACATAAGGGAGCCTGAAGAATATTTTGCAAAGTGAAATAAGTCAGAAAATGAAATATATTATAAGATATGATATCACTTATATGTGGAATCTAAAAATGCCAAACTCATAGCAACAGAATAAATGATGGTTTTCAGGAGCTGGAGGAAGAAATAGGTAAATGCTGGTAATTCAGTTATATAAGGAATAAATTCTAGAGACCTAATGTACAGCATGATGACTATAGTTAGTAATAAATGTACTGTATACTTGAGATGTGCTGGGAGAGTAAATCTCAAGTGCTTTCACCATAAACACACAAAAAATTGTAACTATTCATGGTGGTAGATAAGTTAATTAGCTTGATTATGGTTTGGCTTGATTCACAATGTATACATATACCAAAACATTATGTTGTATAAATTAAATACACACAATTTTTATATTTATACCTCAACAAAGCCAGAGATTTTTTTAAAATCTAGCATGAAATAAAGTGAAGAGATTTGATTCTTCCAAAATAAAATAAAATACATAAAATAAAATAAAGTATCTAATCCTGATTACTTTTCATCCTAAATCACCCCTTAAACCAAATTGAACCCTCTTGTGATGTCTGGGTATCTTGCACTGTCTCTGGGTTGTTATTATTATGAGTATGAGTAATCATTGCCAAGGAATGATGATTGAGAATATCAAGAATAGGAGTATGTTTTTAAAACAAATTCTTTCGTTAATGTCATTTTTAAAGTACCTGTTAAAGCCTTATTAGCGACCAGGATCAAACCCATAGTCTGACAAAATCAGATTTATTGAATGAATGCATTAAGGATGGGACACTTCAAAGTAACTGTGGGTCATTCCTCAAATGAAGGCAGGAAGAAAGCATCTTTTGTAATGTTTGGATTTCCACTGAAAGATTCCGAGTAGAGTCTAGGGAAGCCCTGATAAATTCTGGATGGGTTGGGATCTTTAAGGCTGGATTGAGAGAAGATAGGATTGACTAGGTGGTGAAAACTGTCTTGAGGCAAGGATTGCTTAGCAATAGGGTATTCGCCGTAATATATGAAAATAGCAAAGTAGGTCTGAGACATCACCAGTAAGAAAGCAGTAGTCACTCAAAGGAGGTGGGAGTTGTTATGGCATTTACAGTTTCTGCATGACCTTGGGAGAAACAGTGTTTCTGTTAACTTTGCAGCTGGCTTTATCAGTCTGCTCTTGATTGATAGCAGGGCTGCTTATTCTCAGTCCAGACTGATTTTCACTCTTTGAGTCCCAGGCAAGTTTTGACTCTACATCCTAAATGTGGAGTACAACAAGCCATTCTGGGCAACTGAGGATTACTAATAGTTATGTTTTGATGAATTTAGTCTAGTTTCACTGGAACTGTGAGCAAAATGACCCAGGACAGCTCTTGCCAGTCTCTAAACCCATTTTTTTAATTCTATAAAATAAACTGATACTATTTATCTCAGATGGCTATCATGAAAATCCCAATGTAATTAAGGATGCCAAAATGCTTTTGTACTTTAGTGTGGAGTTAAAAAGCATGAAGAGGATTTATTATTATTAACATTATTATTTGATAATTATAGATACTTGTCCAAAGTAGTTTATTTTATATTTGATATTGGACGTCTGGAGTCTGTGCAGTAAAAAAAAGAGACACAAGTATGTGTTAGGTAGGCTTTAAATATAAGCATAGGTCAAGGCTAAGATTCACTATGGAACTAGAATGTGAAGAGTAGAGTCATCACTCCTCCAAAATTCATCCTTCAGATAACTGGCAATTAAGACTTAGGTAAAACTATGCTGCTTATAAAGCTTACTTTTCCACTGAAGCCCACTCATGACTTACAAAATGTACATTCACATATAGGTCATAAGATATGAAACTTATTTAAATCAAAGGCAAATTGATGGATCAGTGTTCCTTCTTCCAATGAGATGAGCTGAGAATGGAGGAAAGAAGAGATGATGTGTGTGTTTGTGTGTGTGTGTGTGTGTGTGTGTGTGTCTGTGTGTGTCTGTGTGTATTAGCTCAATCTGAGGATGGCCAGAGTAGATGGGGTGTTTCAAGGCACTGAAAAATTATGGTGGAAAGTTGCCAAAACAGAGCATATCATTTGCCGTGGGCTGCCTAGGACTTCAGTAGTTTATACTTGGGGGACAAACTACATACTCACAGCTCTGTATTTTTTAATTGATTAGTTATTGAAAGGTTACTTGGAGTCTTTAATATAGGCTCACTTTATTTCAAGAATAAAATCTTTTCATACCTGTACCACATTCCCTTCTTTGTTAAGAGCATTTTACTTATTCAAGGAAAGCATGTTAAGGTAAAGAGATGGAAACAGAAGGCTAGAAAGTGGTGGAAGTAAGACTGAAACCAAAGTACATACACAACTTGTATGGACAATCCCTTCAGGAATTGAAAGTAAATAAAATGATTTGCATTTTATGAAGCTTATTTGCAAAACCTCAAGATAAATTGAATATGTTATTCAGCTCAAGAATTATCAACATTTGGTAAACATTTTGTGGTATTGCCTAAGGGGGGAAAAACATCAGATGTTAATAGAAAGATTTTAAAGTGACATTCATAATAAAAAATTACTCTCCAGTCAGGCAAAGCAATTGCGTTGAAATTCATGCAGTCTCCTTTTACGATCAGATGCAATTAATAATCTTTCAGGCAAGCTTAGAAACTGTTTTTATTGTTGCTGTTTAATGGGATGAGTTCAATTTCTCTGACATTTTTTATTAGCAATGTGGAATACATACCTCACTAGCAAATTATTATTAGTTTTTTAATTCTCAAGACTCTGCTAATATTAATTAAAAGGAAGTTCTGTAAAGACATGGAACTGGATTGCCCTTTTGAGAATCCTCACACCCAATGACTACTACTCCATTTCATGAACTCTCTTATGCCACTTTGCAAACTTTTCCCATTAACCTTTAACAGAGGGATAGAAATTAGGATGTCCTTCCCGAATGATGATTTCCAGTGGGTCTCTTCCCAATGATTATTTGACTTCTCTGAATAGACATGGTAGAGCCTATAGAGAGCAGCTTGTTGTATTGACTTTTAACTGGTAGGGAAAAGAAAAAAAAAACTAAACTTGCACAATTGCAGCTTATGCAACTACACATACCAATTTCCTTTAATATGCCTACACATGACATCTTCTGGGGTCATTGGAAAATCTGGGATGCAGTTGTATGGGATAGGGTGGCAGTTGTGAATGAATACTACATTTGGATTCAGATTTCCTTCAGGTTCAGTCTCTTGGTAACATCAGAGAACTGGGCGGGGGTGGGGGGGAGGGGCTATGCTGATATCTGCTAAAGGGCGATAAAGGAGAATTGGTATGCTCAGAGTGGAGTCTGAGTGCTTTGACAATAGGTTGCAAGTCAGGAGATGGAAGAAGCCACTGTGGTCAAAGTACTGGGGGTGGGGGGGAGTAACCCAGAGAGCAAACAAATGATAATTCCAAAACCCTCCTCAGGATTTGATCAAATATGCTACTCAAGCAAGCTGCAGGGGGACTGCTTTGTACAGAAATTGCATTTACTGTAGTCTGAGTGGCATAATTTCATTAAGCCTTTGGTAAATCTCCAAGCTTTTTCCCTGAGTAGGTTCTCCCCTCCCCCGAAGTTCTCTATTCTTCAGGGGCAATAGTAAGAGGAAAAAAAGTTGCAACATGTATTTCTAAGATCAAGCCACTGCCCAGGAAACTGAGAACATAAGCAGTGTGGCCCATCCTCCTGCCAGATACAGTGCATCTGTGGCAGGTTCTCCACAAGTCACCTGCTTGGGAGCAATTTATTTACATCTCCACTTCTTAGATCTATGCGGTGGTGCACTTCCTGACATGCATGCACAACATAAGATCCACTATTCAATTAAAATATGAAGCAAATGCAATACCCTGAGGGAGAGCCATGCATCCAGAAGGAAATTTTCTTTCCAGAAATGCTTTCCAGAGGAATCCTCAACTTAACATCTTCAGCATTCTACCATAAGAACTGTTCTCTTTAGGGAAAATGTGTGGGCTATGAAAGAATGCAGATCTTCTCTTGGTTGAACTAGTGATATGATTAGCATTTTTTAAAATTAAACTACCAGATTTGTTCCAATCTACCATGCTGTGTAAAAATCCTATATATTTTCTTTTGAAGACATTGGCTTTGAAGGTTAGAAGACAGAATCTAGTAAGTAACTACTATGTTAGCATAAATGGCTATATCCTGAAGGAATTCCTGCACCCACACAATCTCTCAAATAGATCAAGATCATATAATTAATATTACAAAATGGCTGACTATGTGTTTATCTTGGCTAGGAATCCCTGCCTCTTTGTTTACACTTCTTTGAGGATATCTCTAGTTAACTAGAAGGGATTTTATAAAATTTTCTAAACAAGTTCCATGTTACTTTCCTCCACTGCAAATATAGGTATGTATCTTTTTCTGTGGGGAGGGTTGGGGAGAGTGGAGAAAGAGGATGTAACAAAATCAAATCAACAATGACATTTTGCAAGTCCTGAAATGTTGACTTTCTATGGTACTAAATGTTGGTTCATTTGTACCTAATAAAGTAGTTTAGACTACTGAACAGTTTCATATATGTATGGTTTGTCTCTCACCATTCTAACCATTTGCTGCTAGAGACTGGCTGTAGTGCCTGGCTTTTCTTTTACAAAATGGTATAACCACTTTGGAATATAGTTTGGCAGATTCTTAAAAAGTTAAATAATCCTAGAGGGAAAAAAAAAACAGTAGGAAAAAGTTAATGAAATTTGAATAAAATATGGACTTCAGTTAATGATAACATATCAATTTTGGTTCACTAATTGTAATAAATGTACCATAGTAACTTAAGGTATTAATAAGAGTGAAATAGGTCAAACAGAGAAAGTCACTTATCATATGGTTTCACTTACTTTTGGAGCATAAGGAATAACACAGAGGACATTAGTAGAAGGAAAGCAAAAGTGAATGGGGGAAATCAGAGGGGGAGACCAACCATGAGAGACTGTGGACTCTGAGAAACAAACTGGGGGTTTTAGAGGGGAGGGGCATGGGGGGATAGGTGAGCCTGGTGGTGGGTATGAAGGAGGGCACTTATTGCATGGAACACTGAGTGTGGTGCATAAACAATGAATCTGGGAAAACTGAAGAAAAATAACAGGGAAAACTAAGTATGGGGTATGTAGGAACTCTCTATACTATCTGCTGTGGATTCAATAATTGTAGCTCTTCCCCAAACAAATATTCATATATTGAAATTTTAACTTTCAGTGTGATGGCATTGAAAGGTGGGGCTTTTGGGGAGGTGATTAGTTCATGAGAGAGGAGCCCTAATGAATGGGATTAGTGCCCTTACAAAAGAAACTCTGGAGAGCTTTCTCACCTTTTCCATCATGTGAGGACATGTGAAGGTATAGCAAGAAGATGACCATCTATGAATGAGGAAGTAGGCCCACATCAAGCACTAAATCGGCTGGCACCTTGGTCTTGGAATTTCCAGTCTCAAGGACCATAAGAAATAAATATTTGTTGTTTAAGCCACTTAGTCTGTGGAATTTTTGTTATAACAGCCCAAGCAAACCAAGACCTTATCTTCACAATTTTTCTGTAAATCTAAAGTTATTCTAAAAATTATTTTTAAAAAAGAGCTAAACAATGAACTAATAAAGTTAAATCTACACTTACTATAATTCAGTCACTCCAAGTCTTGGTATTTATTCAAGAAGGAAATATATGGGCATGCAAAGATGCATAATTGAATGTTCATAGCAGCTTTATCTGGAATAGCGCCTAAACTGCAAACAACCCAAATAGCCTTCGACAAGTGACCAGACTGTTTATATCCATATAATGGAATACTACTCAGCAATAAAAAGAATGAGCTATTGTTACATTTAACAAGATGGATGAATCTCAAAATAATTGTGTTAACTGAAATAATCCAGACTATAAAAAGCACATACTGCATTATTATATTTATATACAATTCTAGGGAATGCAAACATTTATAGAGACAGATCAGTGTTGTGGAAGTAGGGCAGGAGGGAGGGATTACAAAAGAGAAACTTGTGGGCAACTTCTATGTTCATTATTTTGATTATAGTGATAGTTTCATAGGTGTATACACATATCAACCCTTACAGATTGTATGCTTTAAATTTTGTGCTGTTTACTGTATGTCAATTATATCCCCATTAAATCTGTTTATTTAGAATAGTCCATTCATACACAAAAGAGATAATTATCTTAGGTTCATGTGACTACTACCCTTTATCATTAAACATAGTTCTGAGCTTTTTGGTAGTAGAAATTTTGCTGTGTACCTACCACTTGTCCTTTGGGGATCAGTTTCTTTTTTGAAAAAATGAAGAGTAATCCATAAAGTCTTTTATAGGAAAATACATTGAGAATAATCCTAAATATGTATCTTCTAAAATAATTTAAAAGAAACTCAGTTGCATAATTTCATAAATCTTAAAACTTGAAATATATTTGCTAATAAACTGTTAGAAATTAGGACACATAAACTTTAAATGTGACTACATCAAAAACTAATGATGTACCATATGGTGACCAATGTAACATAATAAAAACATTTAAAAATTTAAAAAAAACTTTAAATGGGAATTAAGAGCCAAGAATTATTTATAAATAGTATATTGTTTATTTTTCTGAACATCTGTTGTGAGCCAGGCAATTGACTGGAAGTTTTTTTGAATGGTTTAAGATATAATTTACATACCATGTAATTCATCCACTTAAAATGTCCAATTCACTTTACAATTTTTAGTGTATTCTCAGATATGTGCAACAATGGCCTCAGTCAGTTTTGTAACATTTTTATCACTTCAAAAATGAAGATTCAGACTATTTAATGGATACAGGATTTTGGGGTGATGAAAATTTTCTGGAATTACAGAGGTTGTGGTTGCACAACATTGTGAATGAACTAAATGTCACTAAATTTTACACTTAAAAACAGTGCATTTATGTTATATTATTTCCACCTCACCCCCCACAAAAATCACCCGTAAACTCTAAGTATTTACCCATATTTCTCCATCCCTACAGCCCTAAGCAACCACTAATCTACGTTCTGGCTTTATAGATTTGCCTATTCTAGACATTTCATATAAATGAAAGCCTATAATATGTAGGGTATTTTTCCCCTACCGGCTTCATTCACTGAGTATGTTTTCAAGGTTCATCCATGTTGTAGTGTATATCAGTACTTTATTCACTCTTTTTTATGACTGAATATTTCATTGTATGAATATACCACATTTTATTTATCCATTCATCAGTTGATAGACATTTAGGTTATTTCTACATTTTGTCTATTATGAATAATGCTGCAATGAACACTTGTGTACAAGTTTTTGTGTGCATGTATGTTTTGATTTTTCTTGGTTATATACCTAGGAGAATTGCTGATAACTATACACTTAATGATTTGAGGAACTGTCAGACTCTTATCCAAAGTGGCTCCACCATTTTACGCTCCTACCAGCAGCGTTTGAGTATTTCAATTTCTCCACATTCAAGCCTACACTAGTTATAATCTTTCTGATTATAACCAGCCTAGTGAGTATAAAGAGTTATCATAGAGTTATGATTTGCATTTCCCCAATGACAAATGACTAATTCAAGTACCTTTCATGTACTTTTTCCTAGAAATGAGCTCATATAGTCAATATTTTGCATAGGCTCTCAGACAGTTCATGGATCCTCAAAATTATGATCTTCTGAGTTGGAGTTACTGGGTGGACACGTGAAGAGAAACTGTCACAGTAGTTAGAATAAATTATATTTAATCATAGAAAATAATATAAAGTAAACTTGTTTCTTTTGCACTGCTATGTATTTAATAAAAAAGTGAAAGAGTACATTATAGCATTAGTTGCACTGAAATATTGGATTGGATTTCACTACAAGATTCTTAATGGGGGGTGGAGGTAGAAGGGTCCTAACTCTTACTGGAATGAAAAATGTACACTATATATCACCACATCTGAAATCAAAGGGCAACCCCATAGTCTGAGTGAGGAAAATAATAGTAGGAATTTCGTACTCACAGTCTAAGGTAGGAAAAATGACCTATTCTTTATTTGTAAAATTACATTGTATTAAGTAGGATGAGAAAACCAATAGAATAGATGTCTATGTACCAGGGAGGTATCTGTAACAAGAGAGTGAAAAGATGTTGGGTGATGCTAATTTGAAAGTCACTTTCAGGATGAACACTGGGGAAAATAAACACTATTCAGCAAGAGTCAGCAGTTATTTTGGCAAGTAGTAGCTTACTACTGTCACTATAGCTTTACACCTATGACATATGGAAGCTGTCTGTTCTAGGGAGTAAATAAGCATTGCACAGTGGTCTGAGGAGTCCCCTAAAAAGTACAGATATTTGTTCTGGCTGGATGGAGTAACAGTGGCCTAAGCTTTGGAAACTCAAAGGAATTTGCTTAAGCAGGTTTGAGGGGGTCATTACAATCCATGGTATAGTTTTAGAACTTCAGAATACTTCCTTATAAGGAGCTTACACATTTGCATTTCTTAGGGAAGTCAGCCTCACTATTTCCACCAGATCAGCTTTTAGAAAATGGGATGATTTGGAGTTGCAATTAAAATCCCAGGCAGAAGCTCTTCTAGGATGTTGTGTTTCTTAACTCCAAAGAGAGCAAAGAAAAATAACCAATTCAAGTTCTGTACCTTATTTCACCTTCTCTAATGTGACCTGCTAGTTCTTCAATAAACTTCTCCCCTTTCATCCAGTAGATCATTGGTCCGGACTCTCCACTGAATCCAAAGAATGCTTTGCAAGGGATGTTCAGAGGTTTACCTGAGGATGACAGAGAAAAGGAACTGAATAAATGGCTCCTGGTTATCACTGGGAGACAGAAAAAGACTATTTAACATCCAAATGAAAGCTCAGAAGTGACTAATTTTCAACTCTTCTTCCAATCGTCTTATCACTGAATATAAGAAAAAAAAATTAGTCACAAGAGCTTCTGGGAAATTTAAGAATTAAGATGTTATTAAAATGAAAAATTAAAGAAAAATAATCAGTTTTAAGAACTGCTTATTTTTACTACCTCCCTTCTAGGAACTAACAGGAAGAAATCAAATGGAAAGAATTCTCCTTTCTTTTTCTTTTCTTTTTTTAAGATTTTACTTATTTATTTGACCTAGAGGGGCACAGCAAGAGAGGGAACACAAGCAGGGGGAGTGAGAGAGGGAGAAGCAGGCTTCCCATTGAGCAAGGAGCCCAATGTGGGACTCGATTCCAGGACCCTGGGATCATGACCTGAGCCGAAGGGAGCTGCTTAACGACTGAGCCACCAAAGCGCCCCTTTATTTTTCTTTTTTGAGACTATTAATTACTGATTACTTGGACTTTCCTTTGAAGTTAACATTAATCAAAGCAATGTTAATTTTTCTTGGTGAGAAAATAATAGACTATCCACTATTATTAAGATTGGATTGGGAAAATTTGTTTATTCTGATTGTCGTTCTAAGAAAAATTGAATAATGCAAATCAAAGAAATACTTTTTAACTAAAAATATTTATAGGGTGTCGGGGTGGCTCAGTCAGTTGAGCGTCTGCCTTCAGGTCAATTCATGATACCAGAATCCTGGAATGGAGTCCCGTGTGGGGCTCCTTGCTCAGCAGGGAGCCTGCTTCTCCCTCTGCCTTTGGGGCCCTCTGCTTGTGCTCTGTCTCTCTTTCTCTGACAAATAAATAAAATTTTTAAAAAATATTTATAAAAAGTTACATGCAGGGAAAACAGTCTAAACATGCCTTTTATATTCTTGGAGTTATTTATAGTATTTAAACAATTCTAGGCAATACTGCAGCATTTTTTATTATTCATCTTTGTGATTATAGCTAAAAACTTTGTTTTAATTAAAAATTTTATCATCAAATATATAAGACATTATTTTTGCAGACATTGATTTTATTTTCTTCTTGCAAAGTAGATTAATAAGAAAAGAATAGTGTAAAGAACACAGTCTAGACAATTCTGACAAAGGAATTCTCAATTCATAAGTCATAATGTAGCCTATCTTTTTCTCTATAATGTGCATTTTTTGCCCTCATTGAAGCACCAGATAAAGAAATTTAAATCATATTTTTCCTTGTAAAGTACATGATTTGTTCCCATAATCACTCTGAGCTGTAGAAAAATTTTCCGTTCTATTCTTAAGTTGATCTAAAACTTCTATTGCCTAAGAACAATTACTTTCTGGGACCACTTTCTATTTAATTACCATAACTAGCTAATGGCTTTCTTTGAGGACCATTTCATGAAGAAGCAATTTTAATGGGAGTTAGGTTCTACATTAAGACAAAGTAGAAATTCAAAGAACCTCACAACAAGCTGGATGATAGGCTGGGCTTAACCATAATAAGTGAATTATATATTGATCTTTCTATAGTGAAAATTTATATCTCAGCAAAATGAAATGCTGTGGACCTTTAGGGTCATTCAATTATGTCAAAACCTTTGGTGTCAGTAGTCTGTCATATATATCTAACACAAATCTGAAACAAGGTTATTCATTGTTGCTATGAACATATGCTCTGTGATATAAGCTTATTTAAATGAAATGCAATAAAATGAAAGGTAGTCTACTGGGAATGTGCACAGGAGATTTGGATCCTGGTTTTGGTTCTATCATGAAAAGCAGATTATCTGGCACCAGGCAGATTACCTAATGTTTTATAAACTAAATTTTATACATGTAATTAGGATGGTAATATTTGGAAAGCTCAGATAAAACAGTGTTTACAAAAGTATTTGGTGAATTCAAAAGTCCTATCCAAAACACACACACACACACACTCACACCCCCACACACACACACCGCCACCACCAACAACCACCACAAAAAAAGCAACAACAACAAAACAAACCCACAAAAATCCCATCCAAATTTAGCACGGTGGTGTTTTCCTTATGAAGCTTGGTCTTCAAGAAGCTAAATGTGAAGCATAGTCTGATGTGGATGATGGGATAGATAAGTATTAATTTTGGCTCTGCCAATTTCATGTCCTTTTTACCTTTATGCACTTCTATGTGGTAACAGCCTTCTCTTATCCATGCTATAGAAATATCTCCTGGATTCTAAAGTAGGTGTGATTTATCCAAGCAGATGCTTTGTTCTCTAAACTTGAAAATAGGGTATTTTCTGTGTCTTACTGCTCATTTCCATGAAATTGAAGGTATTACTGGACATCAAATCATATGGCAGAAAATCCAGAGACTGTGACAAAAAACTATAAATAATCCCATTTGCTAAAACTACCAGTATATACATTTAAACACATAAATTCTGGTTGTTATTCTTTTAGGCTATGTTGAAAAATATATCAAATAAAAAACCTTGTAGCAATTCCTAGCATGTGGGTGCTAAGGTCTGGTTTGATTTTAATGAAGAAAGACAATGATAGTAATGTTCAAAAAGGGACTTCCTTAAGGTGGTCTATCAAAAATGACAGACTCTGGGGGAGGAGTCAAGATGGCAGAGAAGTAGCAGGCTGAGATGACATCATGCAGCAGGAGATCAGCTAGATAGTTTATCAAACCATTCTGAACACCTACAAATCCAACAGGAGATGGAAGAGAAGAAGAGCAGCAATTCTAGAAACAGAAAATCTACCACTTTCTGAAAGGTAGGACCAGCAGAGGAGTGACTCCAAAGAGACAGGAAGATAGACCACGGGGGGTGGGGCTGGTTTCCAGCAAGTGGTGGAGCAGCAGAGCACAAAATCAGAACTTTTAAAAGTCTGCTCCACTGAGGGACATCTCTCCAGAGGCTAAGCTGGGGTGACACCCACGTGGGGACAGTGTGGTCTCAGGTCCTGTGGGGTCACAGAAGGATTGGGGGTGTCTAAGTGTCGCAGGGCTTGCAGGTATTAGAGGGGGAAGCCAGCTACAGAGATGGAGCCGAGGAGTGAGCTCTCAATGGGATCCCTTAAATTATGATTCGTGGCACAGACAACTGCACTTTGAGAAGGGACCCCACAAGATCAGGGGAGATGCCCCTGGAAGAGTGCAGGGATCTGCTGTGTTTGGAGACTCCAGGTGGGGCTGTGTGCCAAAGACAGAGATGTTTGGTCACAGGCTGGGTGAGCTCAGAGTGTAGCTGGGGACCAGGGAGACGGGAGTGATTGAGCGCTTTTCTCTGAGGCTGCACTGAGGAGTGGGGCCCCGAGTTCTTGGCTCCTCCTGGCCAGAGATTTGGAGGCCGCCATTTTCATTCCCGTCCTCTGGAACTCTACAGAGAACATTCGGGGAACAAAAGCTCCTGAAAATGAACCTGAGCGGATTCTTAGCCCACCCCTGGTAAGGGTGGTGCAATTCCACCTTGGGCAAAGACACTTGAGAGTCACTACAACAGGCCCTTTCCCCAGAAGATCAGCAAGAAATCCAGCCAAGACCAAGTTCACGTACCAAGGAGAACAGCAGAATTCCAGTGGAGGAGAAAGCAAAGCATGGAATTCATGGCTTTCTCCCCATGATTCTTTAGACTTGCAAAGTTAGTTTTTTTTATTTTATTTTTTTCTTATGCTATTTTTTTAACTTTTACTCTTCCCTCTTCTAACATTTTTAATGTAGAAGACCAACTGACAGAGAATAAAGAAGCTGAGAAAAAGAGAGACAAACAACTACTGGTCCATGAGGGAAGAATACAAGAGGTAAGTGATACCATGAGATGAAACAACATTAGAATAATTGGGATTCCAGAAGAAGAAGAAAGAGAGAGGGGAGCAGAAGGTATATTGGAGAGAATTATTGTAGAGAATTTCTCTAATATGGCAAAGGGAACAAGCATCAAAATATAGGATGCACAGAGAACCCCCCTCAAAATCAATAAGAATAGTCCACAACCCATCATCTAATAGTAAAACCTACAAGTCTTAGTGACAAAGAGAAAACCCTGAAAGCAGCCTGGGACAAAGAGTCTGTACATACAATGGTAAAAATATTAGATTGGCAGCAGACTTATACACAGAGACCTGGAAGGCCTGAAAGAACTGGCATTATGTATTCAGAGCACTAAATGGGAAAAACATGCAGCCAAGAATACTATATCCAGCTAGGCTATCATTGAAAATAGAAGGAGAGATAAAAACTTCCAGGACAAACAAAAACTGGAGGAATTTGTAAATACCAAACAAGCTCTATAGGAAATATTGAAAGTGGTTCTCTAAGCAAAGAGAGAGCCTAAAAGTAGTAGATCAGAAAGGAACAGAGACAATATACAGTGATAATCAACTTAGAGGCAATGCAATGGCACTAAATTCATATCTCTCAATAGTTACCCTGAATGTAATGGGCTCACTGCCCCAATCAAAAGACACAGGGTATCAGAATGGATAAACAAACAAACAAACAAACAAAAAAACCCATCAATATGCTGTCTACAAGAAACTCGTTTTAGACCCAAAGACACCTCCATATTTAAAGTGAAGGGGTGGAAAACAATGTACCATGTTAATGGACATCAGAAGAAAGCTGGGGTGGGAATTCTAATATCAGATAAGTAAGATTTTAGGCCAAAGACTAATAAGAGATGAGGAAGGATACTATATCATACTCAAAGCGTCTATCTAACAAAAAGATCTAACAATTTTAAATATCTATACCCCTAACATGGGAGCAGCCAACTATATAAATCAATTAATAACAAAATCGAAGGAACACATCAACAATAATACAATAATAGTAGGGGACTTTAACACTCCTCTCACTGAAATGGACAGATCATCCAAGCAAAAGATCAACAAGGAAATAAAGGCCTTAAATGACACACAGGACCATCGCAGATATATTCAGAGCATTCCATCCCAAAGCAACAGAATACACATTCTTCTCTTGTGCACATGGAAAATTCTCCAGAATAGATCACATCCTGGGTCATAAATCAGGTATCAAATATTGGGATTATTCCCTGAATATTTTCAGACCACAATGCTCTGAAGCTAGAACTCAATCACAAGACAAAATTTGGAAAGAACCAAATACATGGAGACTAAATAGCATCCTTCTAAAGAATGAATGGGTCAACCAGGAAATTAAAGAAGAATTTAAAAAATTCATGGAAACAATGATAATAAAAACAAAACAATTCAAATTCTGTGGAACACAGCAAAGGCAGGCCTGATAGGAAAATATATAGCAATACAAGCATTTCTCAAGAAACAAGAAAGGTCTCAAATACATAACCCAACCCTACGCCTAAAGCAGCTGGAGAAAGAACAACAAAGAAAGCCTAAACCCAGTGGGTGGAGAAAGATCAGAGCAGAAATCAATGAAATAGAAACCAAAAAGCAATAGAACAAATCAACAAAACTAGGAGATGGTTCTTTGAAAGAATTAATAAGATTGATGAACCCCTGGCCAGACTTATCAAAAAGAAAAGAGAAAGGACCCAAATAAATAAAATCATGAATGAAAGAGGAGAGATCACAACCAACACCCAAGAAATACAAACAATTATAAGAACATATTATGTGCAACTATACGCCAGCAAATTTGACAATCTGGAAGAAATGGATACATTCCTAGAGACATATAAACTACCAAAACTGAACCAGGAAGAAATAGAAAACCTGAACAGACCCATCACCAGTAAGGAGATTGAAGCAGTCATCAAAAATCTCCCAACAAAAAAGAGCCCAGGGCCAGATGGCTTCCCAGGAGAATTCTACCAAACATTTCAAGAAGAATTAATTTCTATTTTACTGAAACTGTTCCAAAAAAATAGAAAGGGAAGGGAAACTTCCAAACTCATTTTATAAGGCCTGCATTACCTTGATCCCCAAACAGTCAAGGATCCCATCAAAAAAGAGAATGACAGACCAATATCCTTGATGAACACAGATGCGAAAATTTACACCAAAATATTAGCCAATATGTTCTGACAATACATTAAAAGGATTATTGACCACGACCAAGTGGGATTTATTCTAGGGCTGCAAGGTTTGTTCAACATCTGCAAATCAATCAATGAGATACAATACATTAATAAAAGAAAGAACAAGAACCATATGATACTCTCAATAGATGCTGAAAAAGCATTTGATAAAGTACAGCATCCCTTTATTATCAAAACTTTTTGAAGTGTAGAGTCAGAGGGTACATACCTCAATATCATCAAGGCTATCTATGGAAAACCCAAAGTAAATATCATTCTCAATGGAGAAAAACTGGCAGCTTTTCTGCTAAGATCAGGAACGTGGCAGGGATGTCCATCATCACATTTGCTATTCAACATAGTACTAGAAGTCCTAGCCTCAACAATCAGACAACAAAAAGAAATTAAAGGCATCCAAATCCGTAAAGAAGAAGTCAAACTGTCACTCTTTGCAGATGATATGATACTATATGAGGAAAACCCAGGAATTCAGTAAAGTGTCAGAAATCAGTTGCATTTCTTTACACCAACAATAGGACAGAAGAAAGAGAAATTAAGGAGTCAATCCCATTTACAATTGCACCCAAAACCATAAGATACCTAGGAATAAACCTATCCAAAGAGGTAAAGAATCTGTACTCAGAAAACTATAAAGTACTCATGAAACAAATTGAGGAAGACACAAAGAAATGGAAAAATGTTCCATGCTCATAGATTGGAAGAACAAATATTGTGAAAATGTCTATGTTACCTAAAGCAATCTACACATTTAATGCAATCCCTATCAAAAGACCATCTGTTTTTTTTTTTCAGAGAAATGGAAGAAATAATCCTAAAATTTATATGGAACCAGAAAATACCTCAAACAGCCAGATGAATATTGAAAAAGAAAGCCAAAGTTGGTGGCATCACAATTCCAGACTTCAAACTCTATTACAAAGCTGTCATCATCAAGACAATATGATACTGGCACAAAAACAGACACATAGATCAGTAGAACAGAATAGAAAGCCCAGAAATAGACCTTCAACTCTATGGTCAACTAATCTTTGACAAAGCAGGAAAGAATGTCCAATGGAATAACGACAGTTTCTTCAACAAATGGTGCTGGGAAAATTGGACAGCCACATGCAGAAAAATGGAACTGGACCATTTCCTTACACCACACATGAAAATAGACTAAAAATGGATGAAGGACCTCAATGTGAAAAAGGAATCCATCAAAATCCTTGAGGAGAACACAGGCAGCAACCTCTTCAACCTCAGCCGCAGCAACATCTTCCTAGGAACATTGCCAAAGGCAAGGGAAGCAAGGGCAAAAATGAACTATTGGGATTTCATCAAGATCAAAAGCTTTTGCACAGCAAAGGAAACAGTTAACAAAATCAAAAGACAACTGACAGAATGGGAGAAGATATTTGCAAACGACATATCAGATAAAGGACTAGTGTCCAGAATCTATAAAGAACTTAGCAAACTCAACACCCAAAGAACAAATAATCCAATCAAGAAATGGGCAGAGGACATGAACAGACATTTCTGCAAAGAAGACATCCAGATGGCCAACAGACACATGCAAAAGTGCTCCATATCACTCGGCATCAGGGAAATACAAATCAAAACCACAATGAGATATCACCTCACACCAGTCAGAATGGCTAAAATCAACAAGTCAGGAAATGACAGATGCTGGCGAGGATGCAGAAAAAGGGAAACCCTCCTACACTGTTGATGGGAATGCAAGCTGGTGCAGCCACTCTGGAAAACAGCATGGAGGTTCCTCAAAATGTTGAAAATAGAACTGCCCTATGACCCAGCAATTGCACTATTGGGTATTTACCCTAAAGATACAAACGTAGTGATCCGAAGGGGCACGTGCACCCGAATGATTATAGCAGCAATGTCCACAATAGCCAAACTATGGAAAGAACCTAGATGTCCATCAACAGATGAATGGATCAAGAAGATGTGGTATATATACACAATGGAATACTATGCAGCCATCAAAAGAAATGAAATCTTGCCATTTGTGACAACATGGATGGAACTAGAGCGTATCATGCTTAGCGAAATAAGTCAATCAGAGAAAGACAACTATCATATGATCTCCCTGATATGAGGAAGTGGTGATGCAACATGGTGGCTTAAGTGGGTAGAAGAAGAATAAATGAAACAAGATGGAATTGGGAGGGAGATAAACCATAAGTGACTCTTAATCTCACAAAACAAACTGAGGGTTGCTGGGGGGAGGGGGTTTGGGAGAAGGGGGTGGGATTATGGGCATTGGGGCGGGTATGTGCTTTGGTGAGTGCTGTGAAGTGTGTAAATCTGGTGATTCACATACCTGTAACCCTGGGGCTCATAACACATTATATGTTAATTAAAAAAAAGAAAAGACAGATTCTGCCCTTTCCTTGGCACTATACCATGCATAGCAGCAATTTGTTCTGAGAATGTTTTCACTCTCCCGTCGAACATAGTCTTGTTAAATAAATGCAAGAGACAGATATTTCAAAGGTCTAGTTTTTTATGCAAATGCTGAATGAACATCCTGAGTATTCTTTCATTAATGGCTAAAACAGGACAACCATTGCACCATCATGTGCAATACTGTGAAGAGAATACTCTGAGGAGAGAGTATGCAATACTCTGATTAGCTTTATTATCAAATAATAAGAGTGTGTGCAAGAGTGTGGTCACCTCCTCTTCCAAAACATATTTGAGGGATCTCTGTATTGATTAAGCAAATGACCTGAAATGAAATCTATCCAGGCTTTTCTAAATTATGGCTCATGTGCATGTGCAAACTCCTATCTAACATTTGCTTCTGCTTGCTACATATACATTGTCATTCCCATGGTACTGTATACCGTACTAGTAGAGATGACCAGCTCACATTTGCATCTAAAGGGCATAGTACAGTAGATTGAAGACTATCAAAATATAAAGAACTTAATGAGTTTCTCAGTGTTTTGTGCCTTTGCAAGAGAATGGTTTTATTTTTTTAAAGATTTTTGACAGAAAGAAAAAGAGAGAGAAAGAGCACAGGCAGGGGGAGCAGCAGGCAGAAGGAGAGGGAGAAGCAGGCTTCCTGCTGATCAAGGAGTTGAACTTGGGGCTCGATCTCAGGACCCTGGGATCATGACCTTTGCTGAAGGCAGATGCTTAACTGACTGAGACACCCAGGTGCCCCAAGAGAATGGGTTTAGATAATCCCTTTAGGATTATGGTGTATTACTAACAATCTCTTTATCATTTTCTTAAGTCTAGACAGGCAACAAAACATGTTTGTACAATGAAATGTACAAGAATGTCCCTAGAAGCTTTATTTGTAATAGTCAAAAACTGGAAATAGCCCTAACAGGTAAAGGGATAAACTCTGGTACATTCATATCACAAAATATTAATCAAGTGTGAAAATTAGTGTATTGATACACACTACTCGTTCATTAATGGACACTTGGTTGTTTCCATATTTTGACTATTTTATTTTTTTATTTTTTAAAAGATTTTATTTATTTATTTGACAGATCACAAGCAGGCAGAGAGGCAGGCAGAAGGAGGGGTGGGGGAAAGCAGGCTCTCCCCACTGAGCAGAGAGCTCCATGTGGGGCTCCATCCCAGAACTCTGAGATCATGACCTGAGCCGAAGGCAGAGGCTTAACCCACTGAGCCACCCATAATGGACACTTAAGTTGTTTCCATGTTTTGACTATTTTAAACAATGCTTCAATGAACATGAGAGTGCAGATATCTTTTCGAGGTCATTTTTCTTTTGTTTTTAATACCCAGAAGTGAAATAACTTACATTTTTGAGGAATCTTCATATTATTCTCCATAGTGGCTGCACCAATTTACATTCCCACCAACAGTGTACAATTTCCCCCTTTTCCACACCACTGCCAACATTTATTTCTTATCTTTTTTATTTTAGCCATTCTAACAGGTGTAAGGTGATATCTCATTGTGGTTTTGATTTGCATCTCCCTGATGATTGCTGATATTGAGCATCTTTTCATGTGTATTTTGGCCATCTGGATATCTTTTTTTGGAAAAAATATGTCTATTCAGGTCCTCTGCACACTTTTTGATCAGACGATGATGATAATTATGATGATTATTTGGCATTGTTATATAAGTTCTTTATACATTTTGGATATTCACCTCTTATTCAATCTATCATTTACAAATATCTTCTCTCATTCAGTAGGTTTTTGTCTTGTTGATTTCTTTGCTTTTTATTTTGATGATACTTAGGATACATTATCTAGAAAAAATGTTGTTATTGCCAATGTGAAACAAGTTACTGCCTGTATTATTTTCTAGAATTTTTATGGCTTCAAGTCTCACATTTAGGTACTTAATCCATTTTGAGTTTATTTTTATGTATGTTCTTTTACATGCAGCTGACCAGCTTTCCTAGCCCCATTTATTGAAGAGATTGCCTTTTTCCCATTGTATATTTTTGTCTCCTCTGTCATAGATTTATTGACCATGTAATTATGGTTCTATTTCTCGGCTCTCTATTCTGTTCTTTTGATCTATTTTTGTGCCAATAACACACTTTTTTTTATTATTGCAGCTTTATAGTATATCTTGAAATCTGGAATTGTAATACCTCCAGGTTTGTTTTTCTTTCTCAATTGTTTAGGCTCTTCAGAGTCTTTGTGCTTCCATACAAATTTTAGTATTATTTGTTTCAGTTTTGTGAAAAATTATATTGGTATTTTGAGAATGATTGTATTGAATCTGTAGATTTCTTTGGGTAATATTGACATTTTTAACAATATTTATTTTTTTAAATAGATTTTATTTATTTATTTGACAGACCGAAATCACAAGTTGACAGAGAGGCCAGCAGAGAGAGAGGGGGAGGCAGGCTCCCCACCCAAGCAGAGAACCCGATGCGGTGCTCGATCCCAGGACCCTGAGATCATCACCTGAGCAGAAGGCAGAGGCTTTAACCCACTGAGCCACCCCGGCGCCCCAATATTTATTCTTCTAATCCATGAGGATTGAATATCTTTCCATTTATTTGCATCATCTTCAATTTTTTTCCTCAGTGTTTTATAGGTTTTAGAATACAAGTCTTTTGCCTCTTTAAGTTTATTCCTAGGTATTTTATTCTTTCGGTTACAATTGTAACTAGTGTTGTTTTCTTAATTTCTCTTTCTGCTACTTTGCTGTTAGTGTATAGAAATCCTACCAATTTATGAGCATTTATTTTGTATCCTGCAGCTTTACTGAATTTATATATTATTTCTCATAATTTTTTGGTTGTGTTTTTGGTGGATTTTCTGTGTGTAACATCCTATTGTCTACAAATAGTGGCAGTTTAACTTTTTCTTAGCAAATATAGATGCCTATTTTTTTTTTTTGGCTTGTCTGATTTCTGTGGTTAGGACTTTCAGTACTATGTTGAATAAAAGTGGTGAGAAGGGACATCCTTGTCTTGTTCCTTGCCGGAGAGGAAAAGCTTTTAGTTTTTCATCGAGTATGATGTTAGCTATGGGTTTTTCAAACATAGCCTTTATTATGTTGAGGTATGTTCCTTATATCTCCACATTCTTGAGAGTTTTTAATCATGAATGAATGTTGTACTTTGTCAAGTGCTTGTTCTACATTTACTGAGATGATTTTATAACTTTTATCCTTCACTTTGTTGATGTGGTATATTGTATTGACTTGCAAATGTTGGACGATACTGGTATCCCCAGAATAAATCATATTTGATTCTGTTGAATGATCCTTTTGAAATGCCAATTGAATATTACCCCCACCTTAAAAGACCACCAGAGACGTGAGTCAAAGCCAATCAGCAAGGGTTGTTTATTGCAGGTTCGAACCTGGACCTCTGCGCTGCTCGTTGTGGTTTAGAAGAAATTTAACTTCATTTACTTTTCCTTCTACCTCCGCCTCCTTCGGTTTTCATGGAGGGGAGGGTGACATTAGGGCTATTGATCAGGTAACTTCTTTGTTGTAAATCTCAAGGACATTTGCAAACCAAGGGAGACTCCTACCTTGCAGAACTGTGATCTCTGCAAGTTAACTATTTATCATTTTATGGCAGTCAGGGGTGCCTGAGAAATGCTACACAAATGGAGGGGAGCAGGTGAAGGGGGGGTGCAAGGCGCCAGCTTTTGCTTTGTCCTCAGCCAGCCTCCTGCTCCTTCAGGGCTCAATCCCAGGACCTTGAGATCATGACCTGAGTCGAAGGCAGAGGCTTAACCCACTGAGCCACCCAGGCATCCCCACACACTTTTTTTAAAACTTATTTTTAAAATTTAAATTCAATTAGTCAACATCTAGTGTATCATTAGTTTCATATAGAGTTCAGTTATTTATCTTTTGCATATAACACTCAGTGCTCATTACATCATGTGCCCTACTTAGTGCCCAATCACCCAGTTATCCCATTCCCTCACCAACCTCCCCTCCAGCAACCCTCAGTTTGTATTCTATAGTTGAGTTGGCCACACATCATAATCTCCCCATGTACTTGGATTTTCTAAGAATTTACCAAGGTAAAAATTAATTTCTACTTTCTTTAGTTCTGCCACCCCAATCTCTTAATGGGCTACTGATTTTATAAAGGCCTTAGATTAACCATCAATAACATATTCTTGCCACATAGTTGTTCTTAACTATTGTCTTTTCTTAGACAATTTTCAATGAACCCATTTTCTCTCCTTTAAAATGTCCCATTATCTCTACTTCTTGGGATACAATTTTTTTCCCCATTTGTGTCAATGGAAGAATACTCATGGTGGTTAATTTTCTCGTGAGGTTTCTAATTTCATTACTGTGTTTTTAGCTGCAACAGGAATTTTTTTTTTTTGAGAGTCCTGGGTGCTGAGGGCTGCAAAGGCATTCCCTCAGAGTAGTTCCAAGTTTGCCTCTGCCAAGGCCTTAAAAAGTTTCACTGGTTTGGAACAAGGTTTCTTGTTAATTTCTTAGCCTGGGGGGTTGTACCACATGTGGGTTGTGTGAATTTAGAATCCACATCCATGACTGGTACAAGTTTAGAGTTCTGATTTCTCTTGAGTATCTCTTTTAATTCATGATATGGCCCTCAACAGAGTGTGAATTTCCTGGCTGCTTTCCTGGACCAATGAGTACAGTTTTCTCATTCCCTTTTCATCGATATTTAGGCTTCACAGACTATTGAAGTTTCTATATTTTTGCTTGTATCTCAGTTCCAGCTGTACACTTTATATAGATCTGTGGCTCTATGTTCTGACCCTAATCCCAAACCCTTATACCCCTAATGTCCATATCTGTTTCTGATATTTCCTGGAGGTTTTAGCTTCAGTTAATTCTCCCTTCTCTGGGTTTGACTTCTCTTTTCATTTCTAAAGTCTGGGAATTTCCCTTACTTACCTTCAAGCTGGGCTAAGCATGCACAATCTTTGTTTTATTTTGTCCAGCCTCTGTCTGTGTTTAGAACAAGAACTGAGTCTTTACCATAGTCATTCCATCTATCATATTAACTAGTTGTCTAAAGATACATGACAGAAACATGTAAGTTGTACATCTTAGACCTGAAAGATCATGTTAATTTTATTTTCATCCAAGGAGTTAGAATTTTTATTCCTGTTACTGCTAACATAAAGTTTCTCTTTTCTTCCATGGACTTATACTTACATTTGACTTTTACAAGATGGATGAAAAGCAGAGTGGATAACCCTTCCAGACAGTTCTGCCTCAGTCTTGGCACTGCAGGGCCTCTCCTGAAGAATGAGGGCACACAAAGCTGGCTAGCACCACTGTCCCACCTCACTATGCTGTACTTACAAGGATCCTCTCCTCTGCATAGGCCCACCTCAGCCCTGGCACTGAAGGGCCCCTTCCACAGAGGACCAGATGTATGCAAAGCTTGTTAGCATCATAGCTCCAATGCCCCAGCTCTGCGCTGTTCTTTGGCTGATCCACACTCTCCAATATGCTCTTGGCCAGAACCCATACAGGATGGTACTACAAGCCTGAGAGTTTGCAAGCAGCCCCTACAATATCTAGCACCATTCCAAAGTGATTCTTTCCCTAGAGAAAGATAACCATACACAACAGTGTGTGGCACTAAAGTGTCTCTTCTTCATAAGACCATTATTTTCAAGTGCAAGAGACATAGTTGCCTTTCCTAACACAGAAAAACAGAGGCAGAGAGTTAGAAAAAATGAGGAAACAGAGGAATATGTACCAAATAAAAGACCAGGACACAATCACAGCAAGAGACCTAAAGGCAATGGAGATAATTAATATGTTTGATAGAGAATTTAAAGCAATGGTCATAAAGATACTTACCAGAATTGAGAAAAGACTAGAGGACATTAACAAGACCCTTAATAATGATATTTTTTAAAAAAAAGCAGAGATGATGAACACAATAATTAAAATTAAAAATATACCACATGGAATAAATAGTAGACTAGACAAAGCAGAAGAATGAATCAGTGACCTAGAGGACAGAGTAATGGAATGTAATTAAGCTGAGTAGGTGAGAGAAAAAAATTATGCAAAATGAGAATAGACTTAGGGAATTCAGCAATGCCATCAAGCAAAATAAAATTCACATTATAGGGATCACAGAAGTAGAGTATGAAGAAAATAGGGCAGAACATTTATTTGAAGAAATAATAGCTGAAAATTTCCTGAATCTGGAGAAGGAAAGAGAAATCTAGATCGAGGAGGTACAGAGATACCCTAACAAAATCAAACCAAGGAGGTCCACACTGACACATAGTAATGAGTATAGTAAAGTAGTGATGAATAAAGAATGTTAAAAGCAGTAATAGAAAAGACAGTTACATACAAGGGAAGCCCTATAAAGCTATCAGCTGATTTTTCAGCAGAAAATTTGCAGGCCAGAAAAGTGACTCTATATATTCAAAGTGCTAAAAGGAAATGAATTTGCAACCAGGAATACTCTATATAGCAAGGCTATCATTCACAACAGAAGGAAAGATAAAGAGTTTCTCAGACAAACAAAAACTAAAGGAGTTCATGACTATCAAACCAGCTCTAGAAGAAATATTAAATGGTACTCTTTGAGTGGAAAGGATATATGATAAGCAAGAGTAAGGAAAGTAGGAAATACAAAAGTAGTAAGAATAACTATATCTGTAAAAATTAAAGGACTCAAATAAAAGGATATTAAGGATGACACCATATACCTAAAATGTGGGAAGGAGAGGAGTAAAGAATAGGTTCAGACTTAAATGACCATCAATTTAATATAGACTGTTATGTACATACAATGTTATATACAAACAAAATGGTAACCACAAATCAAAAATCAGTAATAGACATGCAAAAAAGGAGAAAGGAATCCAAGTATATCATTAAAGAAAACAAAGTAACCTAAGAAAAGAGAGCAAGAGAATAAAGGAATGGAGAAGAATTACAGAAACAACCATAAACCAAGCAACAAATTTGAAATAAATACATACTTATTAATATTACTCTAAATGTAAATGTACTAAATGCTCCAATCAAAAGACTTAGGGTGATGGAATGGATAAAAAAAATATGACCCATCTATATGGTGTACATGAGACTCATTTTAGACCTAAATACACATACGGTTTGGAAGTGGAGGGATGAAGATGCATTTATCATGCAAAAGGATGTAAAAAGAAACCTAGGGTAGCAATACTTATATCAGACAAATAGACTTTAATAAAAGACTATGAAAAGAGACAAAGAAGGATACTATGTAATAATAAAGAAGACAATCCAACAAGAAGATATAACAGTTGTAACTATTTATGCACCCAACATAGGACCACCCAAATATTTTAAAAAGTTAATAATACATGAGTTAAACAATTGGTAGTAAAACACTGATATTAGGGGACTTTAACACCCACATAATGAAAAGATCATCCAAAGAGAAAATAAACAAGGAAACAGTGGCTTTTGAATGACATATTTGGACAAAAGGATTGAACAAATAATTCAGAACTTTCCTTCCTAAAACAGCAGAATACATATTATCTTCAACTGCACATGGAACATTGTCCAGACTAGATTACATATGAGGCCAAAAGAAAAGTCTCAACAAATTGACAAAGATCTGAGTCAATCAATGCATCTTTCCTGATCACAGTGCTATGCAACTAGAAATCAACCACAAGAAAAAAATCTGGATGGACCACAGATACATGCAGTTAAATAGCATGCCACTGAACAATGGATAGCTCAAATAAGAAATCAAGAGAAAATTTAAAAAATACATTGAGACAAATGAAAGTGAAAATACAACAGTCCAAAATCTTTGGGATGCAGCAAAAGCAGTTCTAAGAGGAAATTTATTAAAATACAGATCTACTTCAAAAAGCAAGAAAAACTTCATGTAAGCAACATAACCTTACACCTAAAAAAGGCAGAAAAAAACAACAAACAATACAACAAAACGAGTAGAAAGAAGGAAATAAAAAGATTTCAGCCAAAATAAATAGAAACTAAAAAACAATAGAAGAAATAAACAAAGCCAGGAGTTGGTTCTTTGAAAAGATCAACAAATTGATAAATATTTAGACAGACTCATCAAAAAAGAGAGAGGACTCAAATAAACAAAATCGAAGATGGAGGATAAATAACAACCAACACCAAAAAGTACAAAAGATTAAGAGAGTATTATGAAAAATCATATGCTAGCAAACTGGACAACCTAGAAGAAATGCATTCATTTCTAGAAACTTATAACTTCCCAAAATTGAATCAAAAAGAAATAGAAAATTTGAATATGCTGATAACCAGCAATGAAGTTGAAACAGTATTAAAAAACTAACAAACAAAAATCCAGGACCAAATGGCTTCACGACAAATTCAACCAAACATTTAAAGAGGAGTTAAAACCTATTCTCAAACTATTTTAAAGAATAAAAGAGAAAGGAAAACTTCCAAATTCATTTTATGAGTCTTGAATTACCCTGAAACAAAAAAGCAGATAATGACAACACACAAAAAAGGTGATCTATAGTAGGCCAATATATCTTATGAACACAGATGCAAAAATGCTCAACAAAATATTAGCATACCAAATCCAACAATACATTACAAAAATCATTTACCATGATCAAGTTGGATTTATTTCCAGGATGCAAGGGCAGTTCAGCATTCCCAAATCAATCAATGTTATATATCACATTGGCAAGAAAAGGATAAAAACCATATGATTATTTCAGTAGATGCAGAAAAAGCATTTAACAAAGTAAAACATCCATTTATGATAAAAACTCTCAACAAGTATGTTTAGAAGGAACATACCCCAACCTTATAAAGGCTGTATATGAAAAACCTACAGTTAACATCATACTCAATGGTGAAAAATTGAGAAATTTTCTGCTAATGTCAGGAACAAAACAGGGATCTACACTCTCACCACTTTTATTTGATATAGTTCTAGAAGTCCTAGCCACAACATTCAGACAAGAAAAAGGAGCAAAAGTCATCCAATTGGTAAGCAAGAAGTAAAATTTTCACTATGTAAGATGACATGACACTTTATATAGCAAATCCTAAAGACTCCATGAAATAACTACCAGAACTGATAAATAAATTTGGTAAGGATGCAGGATACAGAAATCTGTTGCATTTCTATACACTAATACAGAAGTAACAAAAACAGAAATTAAAAACAATCCTACTAGCAATTGCACCAAAAATAATAAAATACATAGGAATAAACTTAACCCAGGAGGTGAAAGACCCATACTCTGAAAATTGTAAGACATTGATGAAGAAGTTGAAGATGACACAAAGAAATGAAAAGATATTCCAAAGTTGTGGATTGGAAGAACAAATGTTAAAATGTCTATATTACCCAAAGCAATCTACAGATTTAATGCAATCCCTATAAAAATATTAATAGCATTTTTACAGAATTAAAACAAAGGATCCTAAAATTTGTATGTAAGCATAAAGACCCTGAATGGCCAAAGCAATCTTGAAAAAGAAAAAGCTGGAATTATCATAATTTTATATTTTAATTATACTACAAATCTGTGGCAATCAATACAGAATGGGACTGGCACAAAAAAGGACATATAGATCAAGGAACAGAATAGAAAAATCCAGAAATAGACCTATGATTATATGATAATCTTCAGCAAAGGAGGCAATAATATGCCATGGGAAAAACTTTCTTGAAAAAATGGTCTTGGGAAAAATGGACAGCAATATGCAAAAGAATGAAACTGGATCACTTTCTTACACCACACACAATAATAAACTCAAACTGAAAATGGATTAAAGACCTAAATGTGAGACCTGAAACCATAAAAATCCTAGAAGAGAACACAGGCAGTAATGTCTCTGACATCGGCCATAACAATATTTTTCTAGATATATTTCCTGAGGCAAGGGAAACAGAAGCAAAAATATACTATTAGGACTACATACAAAACAAAAGCTTCCACATAGCAATGGAAACATCCACAAACTAAAAGACAGCCTATTGATTGGGAGAAGATATTTGCAAATGTCATAGCCAATAAAGGATTAGTATTCAAAATATATTTAAAAACATAGAAATCAACACAAACTCCCCTAAATAATTAGGGGAGTCTCCTCCCTAATTTTACATTTTACTATGTCTCCTCCTTTTTTTCTAATTAAAAATGGACAAAATACATGAATACACATTTTTCTCTGAAGACATACATATGGCCAACAGACACATGAAAAGATGCTCAACATCCCTCATCATCAGGGAAATGCAAATCAAAACTATAATGAGATAACACCTAACACCTGTCAGAATGGCTAAAATAAAAAGTACAAGAAACAAGTGTGGGCTAGTATGTTGAGAAAGGGGAACCTTCTTATACTGTTAGTGGGAATGCAAACAGGTGAAGCCACTGTGGAAAACAGTTTGGAGGTTCCTCAGAAAGTTAAAAATAGAACTACCCAATGATCCAGTAATTGCACTACTGGGTATTTATGCAAAATAAAAAAAAACTAATTCAAAAGGATATATGCATTCCTATGAATATTGCAACATTATTTACAATAGCCAAATTATGGAAGCAGCCCAAGTGTCCATTGACAAATAAATGAATAAAGAAGAGGTGCGATATATAACTATTTTCTTATATATGTATTTTATGTATAGTGGACCTCAACTTTCTGCTCCTTAACACACTGGATAGAGATGACATTCATTGTCACGCTTTTAATGGGCATTTCCCATATGCAAAGACTCTATCCTTGATCTCTCACTCAAGAAAAAGTATACCAGAATTGATATGACTAAGAGGGATATATATATATACACACACATATATGTATATAAATAATATATAAAGGGATATATATACATATATACATACACATATATATACGTATATACATGCACACATATACATATATACACACATGCATGCGCATATATATATATACACACACACACACACATATATATATATGTATATATATATATACATATATATATATATATCTCCACAGTACTGCTGTAAATTTTTGAGGAACTTACAAACTTCAGCACATTATTAGAAAAAAATATAAAAGATAGAGTCTTTGCACATGGGAAATGCCCATTAAAAGCGTGACAATGAATGTCATCTCTATCCAGTGTGTTAAGGGGAAGAAAGTTGAGGACCACTATTCCAGAGATGCGGTTTGCCTGAGTTTAAGAGGAACACATATACTCTCATTTTGAAAAAAAATACATATATAACAAAATAGTTCAGTTATGGTTTAATCACAGGATAGCTCTTCACTGCTCATACTAGCTTTTCCTATCAGTCATCCAATATGTTAACCAATCATTTGCAGCCAGCTACACACCAGTGTCCTTAATTTCTCTGAGATTACAGTGTCAAATTGAATGGATCATTGAGATTTAGAAACCAGCTCAGTTAGAAATCATCTAGCTTTCCTGAGGTTAAAAAAAAATTAAAAATAAAATAAAATAAAAATCATCCAGTTTCGATGTCAAAAAAAAAAAGAATTAATGTTTTCTAATATATTAGTACAGTGTTCAATCTACTAGAGACAATGTTGCCTTGCCCTTTCTATGTATCTAGAAAAGAAAGCAGCCTTGATATTCCAGAGTGATTTTATGCTGCTTTCTCCTCCTTTTTTTTCTAAGGAAGAAATTCCTCCAATTTCTAAATTCCTCCATTTTCTAAATTAAATGATAACAGCCATTGAAATGAATTATAAATTGTAATTGAGAAGTAACTATTATGAAGCTAAAGGCTGGAAGAGCATGTATTTCTTTTGGTAAGAGCCAAAGGGAGATGAAAAGTTGATAAGGCAGAAACATAGGTTAGCTGTCCAGATGGTAGAAACTGCAGCATAGTAGGTTTTTCTACATGCCCCTGAAAGAGTAAGATTTCATGAGAAAAAGAAGTAGGTACCAAAGCTAATTTATCAGGAAAGAAAGGAGAAAGGGAAACAGTTCATGGGTACTCTTATTTGGAAATGGTTAAAAATGTGTGTGTGCGTGCATATGCGCACATGCGCATGTGTATAAGAGAGAAAGAGAGAGAAAGAGAGGGAAAGAGGGAGACAAAGGCAGGGGGACTCAAACTTTCTACTGTTTCTTGTTTTACAATGTATGTAAAGCAAGGAAATCTTTTTAGGGGTGGTATGGAACATGCCAATAGTTGTTTGTCTATGCTTTATACAGGTAGTACATAAGCAGGCCTCAAAGATGAGGCAGAGGACTGTGACCATGGTTAAATGTATGCACGGTGGGGCTGCATTAGTCTATGATTGTTTTGTAAGATAAATGGAGCAAAGTCCACTGGAGGATGAATTACTTAGAGTTATAGGTTTTACCAAACCTCTTCAAGTAGCCCTAATCCCAATAGAAGTTTCTGTTACTGAATTTCATTAAGGGTGAGTAAGTGGAACTTCTGTTGTGATTGTTTATTATCCCCATAAACCTCACTTATTTTCTCCTCCTCTATCTTCTTAGAAGGGGGACTGGTTGGCTCAGTGTCTAACAATACTAGTTTTCTCAGTCATTTTTTCCTTTCAAAGGCACCAGTTGTAGGCAAGGCTGAGACATGTTATGGAAAGAGTACTGGGGTCAGGTCACTGGAATTATAGCCTCAGCCACTACACTAAGTTGCTGTGATTTTTTTTTATTATTATTTTGGACAAATTCATTCTCCAAAATAGCCTCAGTTTCCTCTTCTAAAAATAGAGTCTGCTATGATTTTCTAAAGGACTTTTTCTGGATTGGCACTCTCATATTTTAAGTAGCTGGCCTAGAATAGTGAAAGTGAGTGTTAGGATTTTCCAGGTGGAGAATTGCTTCACTTGGAGACCTAGACCTAGAGTACCAGTCATTGATTCTTTAAGAGGAAGAGGATGTGGGTGCCTCTGCCTTGGATAGGTTTTGGCTTTAGCTCCAAAGTCCCTTGGTTCTGGTGTTTTGTATCTGAGTCTGCCTGACCACTATGCCTGGCGTTCTAGTTCCTGTGTATTCCCTGTTCTCTATTTATTGCAGAGTGGTTTTCCTCCCTGCAAACCCTACCTTGCCTTGAGCCCTAGTTCCTCTCTGCCCCCCAACCCCTGGCTGCTTATGTTGGCTCCACTGATCTTGGCTTATGGTCCTGCTTCCCATGATCCAGTGCTTTCCATATCTCAGCTTGACAAAGGGATTTTAAAAAGCTCCCTATGGTAAAAGACAAAGACTTTTCTTTGTAAAGAATATAAACTTTGTAAAGTGGAATTAACTCGCTACACTAGCAAGTCTAATTCATACTCAGCAAATTAAGAAGACAGAAGAATTGAAGTAAGCAAATACTCTGTATGTCTATGTATTCAAGTATACATACAGTTGTGAAATAACCCATTTGGATTTAATTAATTCTTGAAAATTAAATGCACATGATTGCCTGCATAACACTTGGTATGTAGAAGAAAAAAACAGATAAATTCTATAAAAGTTTTAAGATTTGATGACTTCATTTTTTTTAATTAATTTTTTATTTTTTATAAACATATATTTTTATCCCCAGGGGTACAGGTGTGTGAATCACCAGGTTTAAACACTTCACAGCACTCACCAAAGCACATACCCTCCCCAATGTCCATAATCCCACCCCCTTCTCCCAAACCCCCTCCCCCCAGCAACCCTCAGTTTGTTTTGTGAGATTAAGAGTCACTTATGGTTTGTCTCCCTCCCAATCCCATCTTGTTTCATTGATTCTTCTCCTACCCACTTAAGCCTCCATGTTGCATCACCACTTCCTCATATCAGGGAGATCATATGATAGTTGTCTTTCTCTGATTGACTTATTTCGCTAAGCATGATACGCTCTAGTTCCATCCATGTTGTCGCAAATGGCAAGATTTCATTTCTTTTGATGGCTGCATAGTATTCCATTGTGTATATATACCACATCTTCTTGATCCATTCATCTGTTGATGGACATCTAGGTTCTTTCCATAGTTTGGCTATTGTGGACATTGCTGCTATAAACATTCAGGTGCACGTGCCCCTTTGGATCACTACGTTTGTATCTTCAGGGTAAATACCCAGTAGTGCAATTGCTGGGTCATAGGGCAGTTCTATTTTCAACATTTTGAGGAACCTCCATGCTGTTTTCCAGAGTGGCTGCACCAGCTTGCATTCCCACCAACAGTGTAGGAGGGTTCCCCTTTCTCTGCATCCTCGCCAGCATCTGTCATTTCCTGACTTGTTGATTTTAGCCATTCTGACTGGTGTGAGGTGATATCTCATTGTGGTTTTGATTTGTATTTCCCTGATGCCGAGTGATATGGAGCACTTTTTCATGTGTCTGTTGGCCATCTGGATGTCTTCTTTGCAGAAATGTCTGTTCATGTCCTCTGCCCATTTCTTGATTGGATTATTTGTTCTTTGGGTGTTGAGTTTGCTAAATGACATATCAGATAAAGGACTAGTGTCCAGAATCTGATGACTTCATTTTTTAAAAAAATTCCCTTATTGACCTAGAAATCTACCTATGTAAAGTAGTCAACCTTGTAATCATACCAATTGGAAAAATGATTCAAATCCATATGAGATTCATCCTTAAAAGTTTTTAATTTCATTTCTTTCAAAAGTTATTTACTTGATTTCAAACTATACAAAATAAGGTGTTAAGGTTTATAAAGTTAGGTCTATTTTAGCAGCCAGGCAAGAGAGTAGTAAAAATAGAACAAGGATAACCATTACTTCCTCTGAACAAGGTCATCTTTTTCATTTCAGAACATCTGGAAACAGAAATCTTTTTCACATTCTCTCCGTCTGCATCATCAAAAGTACTTGTGAATCCCTTATGAGAAGATCCCAACTTCTGGTACAAAGAATGAGTTACTAGTCAAATCCTACTATACCAGTTTGGAAGAAGAAATGCATCGATACAAACATGACAATTCTTACAGTGTATCTGAAGATTGATCCAGGTATTATATAGTGACTGACAAAAATACTAGGGTGTTTTCTGAGCACAATAGTGTGGTTCAAAATGTGGCTGTGGAAAGCTTTAAAAATATTTTGAAAATAAAATAAAAATAAAATGTGGCTATGGTTTTAACGTAGGTACCATTCACTTTGATAAGTCTTGTTGGCTGTTTGTAGGCTGTGACTCCAGAATTGATGTTTAAAATAGTCCCACAAGGATCCTTTAATCTTTCAGAAAATGGAAACATCAAGTTTAATGCCTCATAGAGAAAAGGCAATCCAAGGCTATCTACAGATTACTGATCAGATTCGTGTCACATTATTGATTGTTTGAAGTCCCATAAGGGCTCTTTAGTATGATTATTATTATTTATTTATTTATTTTTTTACTGCAAAGCACCCTGGTCTTGCCATTCATTTACTATATTTGGCTGCTTACTTGATTGACATGTTTTTAACCGCCTCCTTTGCCCACTTAAATCCTCACATTTCAAAGTCTAACTCAGATGTCACCTACACCACAAAGCTGACCCTGATTACACTATGTGTAAACTGACTTCTTTCTTTTCTCTAAAACCTATTTGCATGTGTTCATAGAGAGTTAAACATTTAGTCATGCTGTACTTCATATAATAATTATAACAAAAACAAGCTAAGTTTTTAGTATGTTCTAAGTTAGTCCTCACTCACAGAAACCCAATGAATAAGGTATTATTATTCTCACTTTTATTAATTATTCTCACTATTATTCTCACTTTATAAATGAGCTAATGGAGGTAAGCAGTTAAACATCTTGCCCAAAGTCACAAACATCCTAAGTGGCAGAAATGTAAAACCAGTTTGACTCCACAGCCAAAGATCCTAACCACTCTTCTATACTGCCTTTTCACAGATATTTGTCTCATCTTCCCAATTAAATGTATAGTCTTTAAAGGTGGAAACCATCCTATATTTTGCTTTCATTTCCTTAGAGAAACTAGCAAGGTACATAGTGTGCTCAATAGTACTTTCTTAATTCTCAAAAGCTTAGATCAAATCTTCTAATTTTTCTTGTTTTTATTTTACTTTTAAAAAGATCTTATTTGTTTATTTATTTATTTATTTATCAGCATATTGATTATGTGAGCAGGGGGAAGTGCGAAGGGAGAAGGAAAGAGACAATCTCTAACAGACTCGATGTTGAGTGAAGAGCCCAATGTGGGACTTGATCCCATGACACCGAGATCATGACCTGAGATGAAATTAAGAGTCAGATGCTTAACCGACTGAGACACCCAGGCATCCCCAAGTTTTCTTCTTTTTAAACTATCTTTCTTTTGTGGCATTAAATATACTTTTGTAAGCCATCACAAATTCATTCTGAAATAAAATAGGGCACAAATAATAAATGAATGCCTTGGAGTTCACATTTTTCCTTTCTTTTCCCGACCCTCTTAAAAAATAAGGGAGTAAAGAAAACAAAAGAGGAACAGACACTGGGGTACCTGGGTGGTTCAGTTGGTTAAGTGTCTAACTTTTCATTTTGGCTCAAGTCATGATCTCAGTGTTGTGAGACTGAGCCCCGTGTTGGGCTCTGCACTGGATGTGGAGCTTCCTTAAGATTTTCTCTCACCTTTTCTCCTGCCTCTCCCCCCAACTCTTGTACACTCTCTGTCTTAAAAAAAAAAAAAAAAGAGGAACAGACATGATCCATGTTGCTTTTGAACAGCTCCATCAAGGCAGTGTCAGCAATGGTTATATGCCTGTGCAAATTAACCAGAGTGCTGTATTCATGCAATAGCAATCAAAGATGGTCACCATCACTTCTTGTTTTTTTTTTTTCTATTGTATCTTGAATTCTTCTTTCCCCATGTCCATAAATTCCAGAAGAAGAAAGAGAGTGAGTTCAATGGATCAAAAGAAGAAGAGCGGAACAGTTATATTCTGTTTACTTAATAAGTTCAAATACATTTTCTATACTTTAAAAACAGAAGGATGCATGAACAACAGAAAAA
The DNA here is from genome assembly GCF_011764305.1 of Mustela putorius furo. NCBI lineage: Eukaryota > Metazoa > Chordata > Mammalia > Carnivora > Mustelidae > Mustela > Mustela putorius. The sequence goes on from NW_025422049.1 coordinate 20,146,366, forward strand.
GGATTTTGAAGCAAATTTTTATAGTTAGCAATATAATAACACAGGAAAAATACCTTCTCTATATGCCTTTGTTGAAAGGCATGATGATTAAAAGATACGGAGACCTATCATTGCTCACAGAGAAAGTCAGAAGCCAAGTTCTGAGTCTTATACCAGAAATAGCCTGAATCAAATTCTGAAACTTGAAGAAGTGAGATTTGGGGATCTTGTACATCCTCCACTGTTTATCCCCATTCCTTGGACTATATATAATTTACAGATCTGGTTATTACTTTATTCCTCCTTCAACACTAAGCCAACCACCCTGCTAGGGAGAAATTCTCTGTCCATCGTTGCTCTCCCCTTCCTTGTTGGTCTTCTGCACTGCTCCTAATCAGTCAGCCTTGCTAACTTACACACCTCAAAGAGCAGGCTAACATAATAATTGCTTAATACAGCAGAGCTTTTAAAAATTATTCTCTATTCACATGTTCATGTGAAGTTTTCAAAGCAGATGCTCACAGTCTTTTCTCTATCTCCTGTAAAATTCTTTCCCCATTCTCCAGGGAACTCTCCTGTCTCCTCAATCATCCCCACTCCTCCTGCCCTTTGGATGTAGCTCTTATCTTGCATGACTTTTTCCCTGTCCTTTTCTTTATAAAGACTCTAGAAAGCTGTGATTTTTTTCAGTATAAAAATAATAAATGCTTATAAAATTCAGTAGTGCACAAAAAAAAATTAATGTCCCTTATTCTCCTAATACTGTCACACACTGTAGCCTCCAAGTTATTCTGTAAGTAGGCTTATGGAAATAATGACATACATGTATTTTAATTTTTTATATATTTTAAGTTTTTATGGTCTCTTCCACAAGTATGCACCTTCATCTCTACAAGCATTTAACAAGTGTTTATTATGGGCAAGTTCTTTTCTTAGGTACTGAGGAGATATAAAGTTAAATAATACATGATCAGTCTCTGTATTCAAAGATTTCACAGTGTCACTAAGAACTATTTATCAAAGATAATTTTATGGTGTTTCTTAGATTTGTAGTTTCATATCACTTTTTCCTGCTCTATCTTCTGAACTATTCACAAGCTTCTGGGGCCAGCACTGTATCTTATGCTTCCCCATATTTCTCACAGTGTGAGTATTGTGCAAACAGTAGGCTGGGAGTGATCTTGTTGGAAAAGGATCTCAAAGCCAGTTTTTGTTTTTCTGTTACCCCCTCCTCTGTATTTGACTAGAGCTAACTGGGTGGGACCTCTCAATATCCTTCTACCTTGGCCCATTCCCTATACCCTTTTTCACCTACTCCCTGTAGTCAAGGCCTGATTGTACACAACCTCTTTCCCTTGCAGCTCTCAAGTTAAGAAAACACTTAAAAATGATTTTCATTAACTATTCAATTCAGAAAATAAAGGAATGCATCTTTCCCAATACATTTGGGTAGGAAACTGTCCATTGTGAGGTATATCTTATGTATGCGCACTGGCCTTCTGCCATACTAACGTTCATGACTGTACAATGGAAGAGGCAGCCTATTTGCACAGAGGCAAGTAAGTTTTGATGAGGAAAGATGTTCAATTTACTAGCTAGAAATGGGCTAGGAAGGCAGTTTGTAAACAGAAGAAACAGGGATACACATTTTGGAAGAAATACTCAAATTTATAATATCAAAAAGCCTCTGCAACTAGGAGTACAGTTGGTAATGAAAAGACCCAATACTCCTGTTATCTCTGTATTTTGTTTTTTATCAGAACCACACAATAAAAAAAAAAATCTGTTTTCTGCATGTGATTTTCTTGAGAAGATCATACATTGAGCTCCCTGAGGATAAAGAACTGGATCATTTTTGCCTATCCTCTTTAGTAGCTAGAATGCATTAGGCACCCAAAAGGTTTGAATTTATTTTTTTTAACTAGAATACCCCTAATTTAAGGATAGATGGGTACAGGAAATGAAGGTTTGCTTGTTTTAATTAAATCTGTTTCATTTATGGGTTTTTTTTTCTGTTTTAAGTGATAGTGCTCTAGAGCACAGTTTAGTTTTCACTGCTATCACTTTTTAATTATCTGAACCAACCACAATGTCTAGGCCTTCCTTTAGTAGTCTATTTCCAATTATACTTCTTCTTATTTCCTTGTTCCTAATATTTGCCTTACACCTTCCGTTTTAAACTAAAAAATGGTTAGTCTTAGCTCTCCAAAGTTCTGTGAATAATTTCTTTTTTGTGTTTTCCTTTGTAATGTTACCTTGAACATACTTATAGACAGGAGGTAGATCCATGCTAGAATAGCATTTTATATTTAGCAGCTTCTTTGTCTCCATGACTTTTTCCTTAGAACATTCTTGTTTTCTCTTTTTCTACTTTACATTTCAAATTTTCTTCTGTTTATCTCCTCTTTTCCTACCTTTTACAAGATATGTATGTATCATTCCAGATGTCTTTGCAAGGTCAAAATTATCTGAACATAATTACCCATGGCTATTTACAAAGAGGGGACAAGGATAACAGAGTTTATTGAAATCCATAAATAGTATAAGACCACATATTGTGTATTAGTTTGAACTTCTCTTCACAGTATTTTTCTCCAGAAGATTGCTAAAGGAGTGACTGACTTGGCTGTTAATTCCATGCATAAGGAAAGAAAAAGCAATACAGTAACTTGGTAGGTAAAAGGAAGAAAAATAAGCCATTCAAATGACAAAACTAATTCCAGAATAGTTGCCAGTTATCTGTGTTTTTTATCTTTGGCCTAGACATACATATACACACTTAATCTCACCCACATATACACTTGTGTAGATATTATTATTTACTGTGCTTAATATCTATCTATCTATGAATGACATGGCATTTTCCCCTGAATTATTTACATCTGTCTCTGCTATATTCCTTTTACACTGTATAGGTATGCACATGAGTGTATATGTACCTCAAAAATTATCTCAAGTAGGACCTATTAACAGAAGTAATATATCTGCTATATACATAGGTCTGCTGATGGCCTGAAGGGAGGGCAAGAAAGAAAATAATAGAAAACAGCTCAATAGGAAATGTGTTCTTCAAAATTTGCACTTAATTATATAGCATATAATAAACTTTAACATTAAAAATGCTGATAATTTAGAACAAAGACTGTTAAAGCCAGGAAAAAAATAGCATAGATAAGAGTTAAGAATGGTATTTATTATGCCAAAAGCTTTAAAAAGGAAAAAGATGTTAATTTATTTAAAACAATTATTTACACATAAACAAGTTGTTCTTTGCCAGCCATTCTTGTCTACTTGTTAAGGTTCTACTGGCAACTGAGGTCAGCCTAGGTGTGGAAAAATTACTATTAAAGGAAGATAAGAGGAAGGAAAATAAGGCATTTGAAACAATATAATAACATATATATTATTCAGACATCTTGAGTTGATGAAAAATTTTTTGCTATATATTTTTTCTTACTCAACCATTTTTAACAACTCAATGAAAAAGATATGTATTTTCAAAACTTGATTTGATTTTTTAAACCTGAAATTAACCTGTATTCTACACTAAACAACCTGAAAATTAGCCTATTGAAGTGTATGAGACTTACACAAATGATTTCTCTGGCGTGTACTACATTCTGTTCTATTACAGTTGTATATACTGTTGATCTCTCTTACTATGCTATAGGCTTTGTGGTAGGCTCCATAACTAACTTCTTTGTAACCCCTGTGAAGCTTTGCACAGTGTCTTGCACTTAGTATACGTTCAGTAAATGCTAAATTAATTAGCTAAACTAGCTTCCAAAAATACCTCACTTAGGCAATGCTTCAACATTTACGTTTTAAGTACTTCATGTACTTGTAAGTAATGCATCTACATGTTTTTAAAATGTATCTTATAATTCAAATTCTTCACTATTTTTGAATTGCTTTTTCACCCAACTTAGTCTGAGAAGTAAGACTATGCTGTTTATTTTTACACAGAAAAGCAGACACACCTCTGATACTCACCAAGAGTCTTCTGAAGGACGTACAGAAAAGAGTAGATGCAGTTATTTAGCAAAAACATTTGCATATCTGTCTTTAACAGATTCACAATATACAGAATTAAAAGAGAACTTTGAGATCATTAATGCCTCACCCTCTCACACTGTAGAAATGGAGCGCACAAAGTTTTAAATTACTGGTCTAAGAACACATACTAACTGTTGGTAGAACTTGCAATGCAATCCAAGTACCCTGCCTCTAAGTTTAACGTTTTTCCAATATAGTAGCTACCTCTGGTCCTTACATTGAGACCATTGTCATACCCTCCAAACAGGTTTTGTTTGTTTGTTTGTTTGTTTGTCTGTTTTTGCCTTCAATGCTTTACTCCTTACAATATGTCTTATAGATTTTTACCATGTTCATATCCCCTAAGCATAGATTCATTCACAACACTATTCTTTAAAATCTGAAATAGCTTTCATAATCTACCAATTTAGATGATTCTCAATAAGGGGTAATTTTGCCTTACAAAAGGATATTTGGCAATATCTGGAGATATTTTTGGTTGTCACAACTGGTGGAGGGAGACTTATTGGTATCTAGTGGATAGAGACTAGTCATGTTGCTAAACATCTTGCAAAGCACTGAACAGCGCCCCCCCCCCCCAGCACACCACCACCGCAACAACAGAGAACTATGTGGTCCTGAATGTCAATAGGACTGAGGTTGAGAAACGCTTTTCTGGAATTAGGGAACTTTCATCTCCTCATCTCAATTTTCTTTTCTAATCTTATTTTCCACTGCCTCTGATACTTAAAAAAAAAAATTAGACTACTTTTTATTTCTTGTACATGTTCCATACTTTTCTATTGCCTTGATTTTGCCTAATTTGGAATGGCTTTACTCATCTTTCCATATTCTCCTTATTTGTTAAAAACCAAATTATATGCGACTTTCTCCATAAAAATTTTCCCCAGTCCTTACAACCAGATCATCCTTTTCTCTTCTCAAGCCTCATAGAAATTAATATGTAGGCTACTTAAAAATATATACATTATTTTGGGAAAGTCTGACTGTTAGACTATGAAGCAGCTATGAGAAAAATTACATTAAGCTTGGAGTCCAAAGACTTAAAACTCCATCAAGGTGTTTAACCTTAAACATGCAATTTAAGCTTACCAGTCCTCATATTTTTCATCATTGAAATAGGATAAATAATGTCTAATTCCTAAAGAAAGCGAAGGGAGGAAGTAAAATTATACGCATGAAAATGTTTTGTAAGTTTTAAAGCATTATGCCAGTGTGAAGGATTGTTATTTTTACTGCAAGGGGAGCTAGCCCTTGAAAGGCAGGTAAAGCTTCCATGTAACCTTGTGTAGGGAAAAAGAAATGCCATTGACCGTACTACAAATTTTCTGGCTGACCTTGTGTGAAGGCAGGGCATATGCTTAAGTCTACTTTAATTTTTCCTGTGAAGAGTACAGTGTGTTCTTTATGCCTTGTATCTACCTAGTGTGGTGGTAAGGAAAACACTTCCTCTGGAGAAGAAAGAGAACAGGTGAGTGCACCAGCCAATTATTCACAATGGGATTGCCAGGGGCAACAAAAGACCTGCAAAACAATTTTCTGCAGTCAAATCCATCCAGCTCATAAAGAATGTCATAATTTACTTCCAGTTCCTTGCAAGGGCATTTTGGAAGTGTTGTCCTTGCCATTTTATAATCCCCAGGGTGCAAGTATCTTTTGGTAGCCAAACTTTGGGAATAAAATACATGACAACTAGTAAGAAAAAACCTGACAAAACCGGGCTTTCATTCTTGGATAATAACCTACCATATTTGTGGGGTCTGGCTGGCTATATTTTGTATAAAACAAATACCTATGGAAGTTAGGGCTGGCTAAGAGGCTCTGGAGCTTGAGATTATAACTATACAGATGTTTCACACTAGAGGTCACTCTTGCAATCTAAGAACAAAATTCTGAAACTAAGAAAACACAGCAAAACAAAACAAAAAGCACATACCTATCAATAACAAACACCACAATACAAACACAGTATCATGCAAAAATTAAGGATATAGTTTTTCATTTGAAATCTACGAGGATGCTCTTAAAATGTTCAAATGGATAGATAATGGAATGAACAGTCATTATTGAGTATAAGGGAGAGTTAAAAAATAACAGTTGCTCTACCTGGCAGGCAGGCAGGTAAAGAGCCTTCCATGACTTGGAACATAAACCCACAGCTGCACTGAAGTGATCAGCTTGATACAGATCTAACTAGACTAGAATGACATAGACCTTTTTAACTAAGGTGTTGGCTAGAGGAATTGCAGAAATTCAGTATATATACTATACTACATTTATAGTAAAGAAGAAATACTCTCTGTGCCCAACTGTTTTAAGAACAGCAGTTTTTATTGCGAAAATTAATTTCTTAAACAGATGTCAAATGTCTAAATGAGTAGATTAGAATCCTGTAAGTTGTTTCAAGGTCTAGGCACATACTTGTACATAACAGACCACTATATGTTTTATAATTTAAGGGTTCCCACTCTTCTCCTGCTTCTCCATACCCTTCATCCCTCCTGCAAACTTAATTGGCCTACATAGTGCCTGCAATTCCATCTATCATTCCTTCCTCAGGTTAATGCATTTTACTTTCAGGTGTCCCTTATCAAAATCCAAAAACTCCTGGGAGAAAAACAGGGGTAAGAGATAAAGTTATTCTCATCATCCAATTTTAATTCACGTTTAAGGTAGATCCTCACTGGGGCACCTGAGAGTAAATCCCAAAGGCAGACAGGATATGTGGTCCAAGAGGAAATATTAATGTGGTTCAGAGGAGGGGGAAGGCAGATGTGGATGATGAACATGGTGCATCACTGAGGAGCACTTGAGGACAGGCTGTACTGAAAAAGACAATGGAATAGTAAAGATTTCAATTTTTTTCAGGCTATTAGTATTAAAAAAATTCAAAAACCTTTCAATCTTCAAATTGGATCAACATGATCACAAGGATATCTTTTTCATTTTTCTCTATAACAAAGGATGAAATGCTTAATACTATTAAATAGATTCTGATAAACAAGTTCTAGACTGGTAATAAAGCAAATGAATACTGAAGTAGTAAGTCTGATCTTTCTGACATATTTTCTTTCTTATCAGTGTGTTTAAAATAAAAAACAAAACCATAGAAATGGGCTTTGATTTCCAAACCTAAAACGTTTTGTTACCAAAGAACACCAGCAAAATGTCACCATAAAGTCCCACTGAGATTTAAGCAATTTTCAAGAACTTCAATCTCTAGTACTTAGGAGAATGGTAGGCAGTTATATTTTATATTGTAATGAGGGAAATCAAATTATAGGATTTGAGTCCAGGAGAGTAGGTAAGTCACTTAGGGAAATTCTTTTCACAATGTACATGTCTGAAGAAAATCAAATGATGTGTAAAGTTCTGTCTAAACATGGAGAATAATGTGGTTATGACTCAATTACCTCAGTAATTCAATGTAAAAATAGCCCACTTTTGCCTCATATTTGGCTCCCTGCCAGATTTGTCCAGGAAACTGACTCTCAGAAATCACTTTTCCCTGAATACACTGATGGAGCCAAAAGCAGTGTAGAAAAGGTAACCCTTACCGAACAATTTAGCTCACTTCAATTTATATTGCTGTTTTTACTGTACTCTATAGCCTTAGGAAAATTTATCTTCTCTTATTAACACCAACCATTTCCATAATGAGTGAAAAGTAGGAGAAATAGCCAGAGAGAGAAAAACTCTTTTGGCAAACCAAAACCAAAAGAAACAACACAGATTATATGGAGATAAAGATACTACTGAGAGAAATTCAGTAGATGCTGGAAGATAATTAGAGGATTAATCTCCTATTTTCTCTTACCTAGAAATTAAAGGTTGATGGCCAATAATTTGTTCTCTTTGCAACAACATGAGCTGCTTATGATCGTGTAACTCAAAAAAAAAAATCAATCTTAATCAGTGACCTAGAGAAAAGGATAAAAAACCCCAAGAGTTTATGTGCAGGGTGTGTTTTATCCAAAAGAGAAAAAATAAAGCCATGTTAAAAATAACTAAGCCTCTCTAAGAAATGTATCTCACTTTATATTATGACCCTTGAGAAAGAGTAGAGGTTTGTCCAAGACTAGAAGAGAATTGATTTTAAACCTCATCCCACAGAGGATGTGGAAGATGAAGCAAGAGCCATGGCATCGTAGGTTAAACTATTCAAAGAAAGGGAAATGTACCAAAGGGAAAACATTTGTGGTCAGGCGTAATATTATTTATTCATTTTTAAATCTATGACACAGGATAAGCAACAATTTGTCTACATAATGTATTTTTACTTCACTAGAATGCATGATCTCTGAAGGCAAGAATTTTTGTAAGCAAGGTTCACTGATGTTTTCAGAGCCTAGAATAATAACTGATGTACAGTAGGTCCTATATAAGTATTTGCTGAAAGTCTGAATGACTAAAGTGTATCTCTTTGATGTGTAAAAAAATACATATCTAGGAGTATTCTGAAGATTAATTAACAATGCATATACAGGGGACCAATCTAGGTTTTGTGGGCCTAATGTTTCCACAGTTCAAGTGGGTGTCTTTAGAAAAACAATACAAAATTACAAATATAGAATTAGGTATTGAGATGCCTAAATTATAACCATAACCACTATTTCTGCTTCTGTACCTTCGCTTGCTAACCCATGAGGAGATGGAAAATTACCAGCAAACTTTCTATAGGCACTCTGTAACCACACAACCCCCGCCCAGAATCGAACCTAGCAAAGTGGCTGCTCCCGGACCCCCACCCGGCTCTGAGCAGAGAGATAACAGCCATCTGGCACCAGAGAAACCCCCACCCAGAATTGGACGTGACAAAGTGACTGCTCCTGGACCCCACACCCAGCTTTGGGTACGGGAGATAATAACCATCTGGCACCCCGCAGCTTGACGAGGAGACCCCGGCCAATCCTGAGGTGACACATACCCTAGTGGTGCCAACCAAGCAGTTTGAAGAATGACAGCCCTTTGACCTAACCAATAATCTGTTCCCAGCCTTTTCCTGCTCTGTAGTGTGCCAGTCATATTATAGCGTTGATTTATGATTTTCCCGCGGTATGTAGTGATTTGTCACGAGATACTATGATGTATGCGAAGTCCCTGCCTCCCCAAAAATAGTGTATAAAAAGTGCTGTGATCCTGAGCTCAGGACCTCTTAGCGTCACTGGCAACGAGTGCATGGAGGTCCGGGATAGAACTCGTAATAAACGACCCTTGCTGTTTGGCTTTGACTCTGGACTCTGGTGGTCGTCTTTGGGGGGTCTCGGAATTTGGGCACAACAGTATAAAAGTGAATATAGTTTTAGAATAAGAAAATAAACCACTTTGCATCACCAAAAATGTACCCTAGTGACATTTGTAGAAAGTAACAATTTACTGGAAAAACCATACTTGGCTGTTTAAGAGTCATTCATGCTGTATGTACTCTTCTCCCTTGAACATCCCTTGTAGGAATTACATCCTAATGCTCTGATCTCAGTCTCAGGAAGAAGAAGGGAAAAACTGTTGGCTTGTATAACTATGTTGTTCATGCAGTGATTTTGTAAAAAGGGCCTCCAGAACCTAGTGCAACAATGTCAAAAATTCCCTGAGTTATAACTTTCATTTTTTAGCATGAATTTTTAGAAAAATATTTAATGACAAAACATCTACTAATTCACTAATGCTTTGAAATAAACTGACATTTTAGTCCTCACATTTGTACACAACTCAAAACATCATATACACACATGCTCATAAAATGTAATATTGAGGGCGCCTGGGTGGCTCAGTGGGTTAAGCCTCTGCCTTCGGCTCGGGTCATGATCTCAGGGTCCTGGGATCGAGGCCCGCATCGGGCTCTCTGCTCAGCAGGGAGCCTGCTTCCCTCTCTCTCTCTCTCTGCCTGCCTCTCCATCTACTTGTGATTTCTCTCTGTCAAATAAATAAATAAAATCTTTAAAAAAAATGTAATATTGATCCAGTCTTCAAGTGTCATGTGTGTATATGTCTAGAGAGAATGAGCTCCATGGAGAGTGTCAGAAAGAGAGAGAAAATCCTAACTAGACTCTATGTTGAGCGTAGAGCCCAACACAGAGCTCTGAGATCATGACCTGAGCCAAAATCAAGAGTCGGCTGTTCAGCCAACTGAGCCACCTAGGTGTGGTCAAAACCCAATTTTGACCCGGGAGGTGAGCAGCTTAGGACTGTCCATTCATCCCATACATGGGTAGGTTTTGGAATTCATGTTTTTATACAAAGATAATACATATCAAGGAGATACCTACATTTCTCTTTTTAGATTTTTTGGTATTAACTTCTAATATAGTAACTAATAATGTCATCTAACATTTATTGAAAAATTATTTTGTTTAGATTTCTCCCCAGGTTAATGCCATTTAGCTGTAAGCCTCATGGAAGGAATATGGATATATACTATTTGACATTCTGTATTTGGTAGCACAGAGATTTTCAATGTGAAAACTTACTTTGTGTCTGAATGTTTTTCCTGAAAATATGATAAATTTGTTTCTTCACTACCTCACTTATCTATTGATTCAGAACATAATATTAGAGTAACTGTCTACTGGGATTGAAACCAAAAGCTAAAATGTAGCTGTTTACATGGAAATTCAAAGTTAGAGTACTCAGAAGCATTTTTGTTGTTGTTAATTTTAAGAACACCATTTACTGTATTTGTCTTTGCAGTTTTCATGATACTATGTAGGGAGATATGTATATAGTTGCTAAGGAAACAAGTTACATGATGTAATAGCTCTTAAGAAATGAGATTCACCTTCTTCAATTTTGGATGCTTGTTGCTTCCTTCATTCACTAATGATTCCTAAGGAGAAAGAGAAAGAGAAGGAAAACAATCTCTTTTCTAGAGAAAGAAGCCATTAAAGGACCCTTCTGCCTTTGTAAAGCTCAACTCCTCAGATTAACCTTAGTCAGCTCAGCATTTTATACCTACTGTCCTTTTGGTATGATCACTAAAAGATGGCTTTATTTGGATCTGCATTTTTGTTACAAACTTCTTTATTGAGTTTCCCATTATGTAGCTTGGAATATGTTTCATAGAACTGCTATAACAGTTATATGAAATCTCAAGTTATATGAAATCTCAAATGGGTGCCTAAACATGGGCACCCATTCCAGATAAAAAAGAAGTGAGGAAATACTTGCATTAATTTGGGACCTCAGGAAGGGGTGAGGTAAAGGCAGGATATGACAGTACGTAAACAACATAGTCCAGCCAGGAGAAAATATCAGAGGTTCAGGAGTCTTGTGTTCTAGTTTAAGCTAAGGTACATCAGACAAATCATTTAATCCCTCTGGGTTTAAGGTAGGTACAAATGTTTCTTCCTGTGCTAAAGGTAAATGATAATGTTTACTTAACTTCATGTGAGAATTAAATACATTTATCTCCCTCACTACACATTCAATTAAGATTGTTTTATCTACTAAATATATTTTGAACCTCCCCCTTTCTTTTCATTCAATTTATAGCACCTTAAATCTTCTTACATGGATTACTCTAACTGCCTCCTATACTTGTGTTGATTTTTTTTTTAAAGATTTTATTTATTTATTTGACAGAAATCACAAGTAGATGGAGAGGCAGGCAGAGAGAGAGGGAAGCAGGCTCCCTGCTGAGCAGAGAGCCCGATATGGGACTCGATCCCAGGACCCTGAGATCATGACCCGAGCCGAAGGCAGCGGCTTAACCCACTGAGCCACCCAGGCGCCCCCTTGTGTTGATTTTTAAAAGGCAACAAATTCTTTATCGTTCATCCCATCAAGAGAGAAATTCTATTTCCTCACCCCTGAATTTGGGCTGTCTTTGTGGCTTGCTTTGACCAACAGAATGTGGCAAAAATGACAAAGAGATTATGCTGAGTGAAATAAGTCAAGCACAGAGAGTCAATTATCATATGGTTTCACTTATTTGTGGAGCATAACAAATAGCATGGAGGACATGGGGAGATAGAGAGGAGAAGGGAGTTGGGGGAAATTGGAAAGAGAGGTGAACCATGAGAGACAGACTATGGACTCTGAAAAACAATCTGAGGGGTTTGAAGGGGCGGGGGTGGGAGGTCGGGGTACCAGGTGGTGGGTATTATAGAGGGCATGGATTGCATGGGGCACTGGGTGTGGTGCAAAAATAATGAATACTGTTATGCTGAAAATAAAAAATAAATTTAAAAAATGACATTGTGCAACTTCTGAGCAAGGACTCAGGAAGCTTCATAGCTTTTGCTTTTATTTAACCTCTTGCTGCTCTAATGTTGCCATGTATACCAGTTTCCTATTGCTGTGGTAACAAATTCCTGCAAATTCAGTGGCTTAAAATAACACAAGATTTATCACATAGTTTTGGAAGTCAGAAGTTCAAAATCAGATTCACTGAATTAAAATCAAGTTGTCAGCCCATCTGACTGGTTCTTTTAGAGGCTTGGAGGAAGAATCTGTTTCCTTATGTTTTCCAGCTCCTATAGACCACCTGCATTCCTTGGCATATGATGCCTTTATCCATCTTCAAATCTAGCAGTGTAGGGTATTCAATTTTTTCCCCAACTGTCTCATCTCTGCTCTGTCATTACATCTCATTCTCTGACTCTGATCTTCTTGACTCACTCTTATAAAAACCCTTGTGATTAGATTGGGCACACATGGGTAATTCAGGATACTATCTCAAAAATGATTTTCCATCTTGAGATCCTTAACTTAATCATATTTGCAATGTCTCTTTTGCCACATAAGGTAATATATTCACATGTTATGGGGATTAGGAAATGGATGCCCTCAAGGAGGCATTATTCTACCCACCATTCTATGAAAAAAAGTATGGGCTATCCTTCTTGAAGATTAAAAAACACAGGGATAGAAAGGCCCAGGAAACAGCTAGCACAAATGATCAGACATGCATATGAGGCCCCAGGAGGGACCTGCAGAACAGCTGAGCTCAGTGCAGCCTGAATTGCTGATACACAGTATCTTGAGCAAATGGTCCACTAAGTTTTGAGAGTTCTTTTTTTCAGACAGTGGATACATCATTCTGTCTGGATGCAGACTTATTACCTAATTGCTTCCCAAACTACTGTTGGAGTGATCTTTCTAAAATGCAATTTGTACTTCAAACTTTGTATTTTTTTTTTAACCATCAGGGTAGCCAAAGTCACTTTGCATGGTATTCAAAGCTCTCCCCAATTTTAACTTTGCCAGTATCTTCAATCTTTTCTTTCCTTCAACATTTATATACATTTTTTTTGAAATGTGTGTTCCTGCATCAGCAAACGTCAAGCTCTTGCTAGTGCATATTGATTTATAATTGTCTAAATACATATCTGCTTCCCTCCCTAGACTAGCAACTTGAAGCTACGGATGTTCCTTCACTTATATATGGTAGGGGATGAAAAAGTTTTTCCTTGACCATTTTAGAGTTCCTGGCTGGATCTGAAAATTAAACTGACAGAGAACAGAAGAAACACACACAGATTTATTTAAGTGACATTGTATATTTCATAAGAAAGTGAAAACCCAGAAAATCAGTCAGAGCTGAGTATTTTATGCTAGATTTGATGAAGAATGGGCAGTTGTTTAGAAAAATAATAGGTTAATGAGTATGAAGTAAGTGTACTAAAGTAGGAAAGATTTAGTAAGGCCTGTTTGGATTCTTCTAGGAGTCCTTTTGTTTCCAGAAATAAGGTTGCTCCTTCAAAGAAAAGGGAGGGCACCTCCCACATGAAGGTTTTGTGACCCGTTTCAGTAGTGAAGGGTATGTAGGAAGAGGTCAGAGTGATTTTCCTGCTTCTGCTATTTTCTCAAAACTCTTCAATTTAAAATATTCAATATGCCAAGATGCCGTATTTGGGGCTAGCATGTCCTGAACACCATCATTTTGCACTTGTGTAGCACTTAGCACAGCACCTAGGATATAGCAGTACTTAATAATTATTCAATGAGCCAATGGAAGAATGAAATATCTTTTGGTTTTCAGTAATGTCCAGTTTGATTGTTTTTTTTAAATTTTTGCATTTTTTAGATCATATGAGACAACTTAGTAAGATTTAGATGAGATTCTCCAAATAATAAGCTCATACCACATTGGCCTAACTACTAGAACTTGCTAGTTGTGCATAGACATTATTTCAATTCTGTGTGTTTTAGTTTCTTCACCTATAAAATGGGGACAATATTAATGTGCCTATTTTATGAACTTGTGGAGAATAAATCAATGCATGTAAAGTGCTTAGAAGATGTATGGAACAGAGTTAGTGCTATGTAAGTACTAATAATAATTATGATGATAGTGGTGGTAGTAGTGGTGGTGGTGATGTTTCCTCCAAAGTCTGTGCGAGTGTATGAACTCAGTTGAAGATTACCTGGAACAATACTAAATCAAGAATGTAATTTGCAGTATTTCCAAAAAAACTAGTTATAAGATGTATTCTAAAACAAAACTGTTCTCAGTTACTTCTATATGTGAAAAGAGTATTGTTTTTCAGTGGAAATCTACATTTCAGTGGAAAAGTTGTGGCCTGTCTTATTCTAGCCTGTTTCCTTTCTTTCCTTCCTCCTTTCTTTTCTTTTCTTTCTTTCTTCCTTCCTTCCTTCCTTCCTTCCTTCCTTCCTTCCTTCCTTCCTTTCTTCCTTCCTTTCTTTCTTTCTCTTTCTTTCTTCCTTTCTTCTTTTCTTCCTTTCTTCCTTTTTTTCTTTTGTTGTTGAGATGGAAAGCAAGCCAGCATAAAGGAGGCGTAGAGGAAGAGGGAGAGAGAGAATCTTAAACAGGTTCCATACCCAGCGCAGAGCCTGAGGTGGAGGTCCACCTGAGCCAAAATCAAGAGTCAGGCACTTAACCTAAAGAGTCATCCAGGTGCCCCCCTGTTCATTTTTTTTGAGTTATTTGTAACTGTTTGCAAATTATAAATCCTATCTTCCTGGGAGAGGTATAATTGATTTCCTTCCCTTCACCCTCATAGGAAAAACAATTTTGTCTCCATTCATAATTCATATAAATACTATTTTATTTATTTAATTTTTTGCTTGTTTGTTTTAAACATTTAATTTATTTAGTTTTTATTTACATTTCAGTTAACACATGGCAAAATTTTGTTTTTTTTTAGATTTTTACTTAAAATTCATGAGTTAATATACAATATAATGCTTGTTTCAGATATGCAATACAATGATTCAACAGTGCTCCTTACAACAATTACATTACTTAACCCCAATCACCTAGTTAACACATTCTCCAACCCACCTCCTCTCTGGTAATCATCAGGTTGTTCTCTATAGTTGAGTATGTTTCTTGGTTTGCCTCTCTCTCTTTCTTCCTGTTGATCATCTGTTTTGTTTCTTAAATTCGACATAGGAGTGAAATCACATGGTGTTTGTCTTTCTCTTACTTATTTCACTTAGTATAATACTCTATATCTGTTCATGTCATTGCACATGGCAAGATTTCATTCTTTTTTGTCTGAATAATATTCCATTCTGTATGATTACCACCTCTTCTGTATCCTTTCATCAGTCGATGGACACTTGCACTGTTTCCATAATTGGGCTATTGTGGATAATGCTGCTATAAACATCAGGGTGCATGTGTCTCTTTGAATTAGTATTTTTGTATTACTTGGGTAAATACACAGTAGTGCTATTGCTGGATTCTAGCATAGTTCTACTTTTAACTTTTTGAAGAACCTCCATATTGTTTCCCAAAGTGGCTGCACCAGTTTCCATTTCCACCAACAGTGCACAGATATTCCTTTTTCTCCATAGCCTTGCCTACACCTGTGTTTCTTGTGTTATTGATTTTGGCCATTCTGGAATGTGTGAAGAGAGTGCATTGTGGTTTTGATTTGCATTTCTTTGATGATGAGTGATGTTGAGTATCTTTTCACATGTCTACTGGCCATCTGAATGTCTTCTTTGGAAAAAAAAATGTCTCTTTGTGTCTTCTGCCCCTTTTAAAATTGGATTATTAGTTTTTTGGGTGTTGAGTTTTTTAAGTGCTTTATATATTTTCGATACTAACACTTTATTATGTCATTTGCAAATATCTTCTTCCATTCTGTACATTGTCTTTTAATTTTCTTGATTGTTTCCTTCACTGTGCAGACGGTTTTCTTGTTTGTTTGTTTTTAATGAAGACCCAATAGTTGGTTTTGGCTTTTGTTTCCCTTGTCTCAGGAGACATATCTAGAAAGATGGGGCTATGGCATGCCACAGAAGTCACTGATTGTGCTCTTTCTGGAATTTTTATGGTTTCAGGTTTCACATTTAGGTCTTTAATCCATTTTCCATTTATTTTTGTGTATAGTGTAATAAAGTGGTCCAGTTTCATTCCTTTGCATGTAGCTGATCAGTTTTCCCAACAACATTTGTTGAAGACACTGTTTTTTTTCCCCCCATTGGGTATTCTTTCCTGCTTTGTCAAAGATTAATTGACCATATAGTTGTGGGTTCATTGTTGTGTTTGCTATTCTAGTGTACTGATCATTGTGTCTATTTTTGTGCCAGTACCATACTGTTTTGATTACTATGGCTTTGTAATATCACTTGAAGCCCAGAATTGTAATATACTTTATCCTATATATATTTAGGCACTTTTGTCTTTTCCTTTAAACAGATTATAACATCTGCTTGGCTCCCTCATTTTGTAAGAGTAAAAATCTTTAGCACATGTTCATTTTATAGCAATATAAGAGTCATAATTTTTACCTTTTTCTTAAAAGTATCTTTTAAGTTTTACTCCTGGCATGTCTTCTCTTGGTTCCCATAGGTGAATCCAAAGTGGCAGTAAAACTATGTTGACTGTGTTTTTCTAATTTTATTTTCCCTCTCTACTAAACTTGTTTTAGGTTTGTTTACAGCCAATAAATTATTCTTCACTGAGAATATGGTTTTATGATTTGACCATTTGGTGATCTTTGTAAATAAACTGTTCATAGAAATATATTCTTTGTTAGGGCAAAAGACAACAGAGAGTATAATTTCTTTGCCTTTTTGATTGGGGATTTGGTTTTATGGTTTGATCATTTGGTGATCCTTGTAAATTGATTAATAGTTGAATCAATTGGCCCAGTAGGAACCAAGAGAGCTTGTGCCTGTTAGACGAGAGACAAGAGGAATTCTGGGTTATTAATATTTTCTGATTGTGTGCCTGTCAATTTTAAACTCATGTCTGTTAAGTATTTCTACCTACTGAGAGGAGAATAGCTTTTTTTTAAATTTATTTATTTTTTAATTTTTTATTTTTTATAAACATATATTTTTATCCCCAGGGGTACAGGTCTGTGAATTACCAGGTTTACACACTTCACAGCACTCACCAAAGCACATACCCTCCCCAATGTCCATAATCCCACCCCCTTCTCCCAAACCCCCTCCCCCCAGCAACCCTCAGTTTGTTTTGTGAGATTAAGAGTCACTTATGTTGAAAATAGAACTGCCCTATGACCCAGCAATTGCACTATTGGGTATTTACCCTAAAGATACAAATGTAGTGATCCAAAGGGGCACATGCACCCGAATGTTTATAGCAGCAATGACCACAATAGCCAAACTATGGAAAGAACCTAGATGTCCATCAACAGATGAATGGATCAAGAAGATGTGGTATATATACACAATGGAATACTATGCAGCCATCAAAAGAAATGAAATCTTGCCATTTGCGACAACATGGATGGAACTAGAGCGTATCATGCTTAGCGAAATAAGTCAAGCAGAGAAAGACAACTATCATATGATCTCCCTGATATGAGGAAGTGGTGATGCAACATGGGGGCTTAAGTGGGTAGGAGGAGAATAGCTTTTTAATAAAAGATTTTATTTATTTATTTGACAGAGAGAAAAATCACAAGTAGGCAGAGAGGCAGGCAGAGGAAGAGGGGAAAGCAGGCTTCCTGCTGAGCTGAGAGCCTGATGCAGGGCTTGATTCCAGGACACTGATATCATGATCTGAGCCGAAGGCAGAGGCTTAACGCACTGAGCCACCCAGGCACCCAGGAGAATAGCTTTTTGATGTAAACAGGTAAGTTACATGCTTCTGTGTTAACTTGACCCATGGCTGAAATTTTAGAATTGAAATTATAAGGGTTTTCTCTGTCTGGATGTGCTATGGGCTGAACTGTATAGTCTCTAAATTCATATGTTGATGCCCTGACCCCCAATGAGCCTAGAGATGGGGCCTTTAGGAGACAAGGTTAAGTAAGGGTGGGGCCCTAATCTAATAGAACCATGGCCTTATAAGAAGAAGGATCTCTTTCTCCACTGATTTTGCCTTCGTAAAATCAATTCCTAGATGTAAAATACAATATAGAAAAATATAACCTCTGAGTTATGTTTAAGGCTTCCTGAAAAAGAACACAGATATGATTTTCATAAAAAGAGAGGTTATAGAAGTAATTAGGTTTATTTGATATGTTACTATTGATGAGTTGTATGGGGAAAGTTTTCAAATCAGAAAAGATGCTCAACCTTCTCTAACTTAAATTTGTGTGGGTAAAATGTGATTAGTATAAATACTTCAGAAATTGTATACAGTGTGGGTTGTTCAAGAGATTTGTCAAAGCCCTTGCTGTGCATAGTATGTCATGGCTTTGATTTTTTAATTAGAATCTAGGATCTTCTAGGCCATTGGTTTTCAAATGGAGATTCATACCACTTACCTGTGGAAATTTATTAATATAGAGATGTTTAGAATGTACCCCACACCAAATCACTTTACTTGATATGAATATGTTCTTTATATATTCTTACTGTATGCTTGGAATATTCATTGTATATTATGTCAGGATTATTATATGTTTTACGATTCCTTTCTATGTAAAAATTATGTTAATCTATTTCAAAATATTACATATAATGTTCACTGTCTTTTTTGAGAATAAGGTTAACTTAACTACTATGTTTATAACTATTTTGTCTAAAATATTTTTGGACAGACTTTACTATTTTCTTTTGCCTATCAAAAAAATAACACAATTTTCTTGTTAGTTGCATTATTCTTCTAATGAAATCAGTTCAGATCTTTCCCTTTTGAAAGTTATCTGCAATAAATACCCCCAACCATTTTAAGTATTTTGTCATGTATAGATTTTTTTTTTTAGATTGAAGTATAGTTGATATATTACATTAGTTTCAGGTATAGCATATGGTGATTTGATAATTACATACAATAAAAAATGTTAACCACAATAAGTGTAGTTACAGTTTGTCACTATAAAAAACTATTACAATATTATTGAGTATATTTCCTATGCTAAACTTTGTATCCTTGTGACTTATTTTGTAACTGGAAGTTTGTACCACCTCTTAATCCCCTTCACCTATTTCACCTGTCCCTCCCCCTCTCCCCTCTGACAACCACTGGTTTGTTCTCTATATGTATGACTCTGTTGGTTGTTCATATTTGTTTTGTTTTGTTTTATAGATTTGACTTTTTTGTTTGTTTTACTCTGATGCTTCTCTGGAGGTATTTGCAATCAACTACAGGCCTGTCTGCTTCATCAAGAAAAGGATTATGCCAAGTACTTTTGGGTACAGGCTTCTGTTAGCACAAGATCCTATAGAATAAGAATTCATTATATAAGACAATGAAATAGTGTGATTTGTTTTTAAAGAATATTCTTGATATTTTAATGTTTTATTTTCTGGTTTCATAAAAAGTCTTACATTTCTTTTTAAACTATATCTATAACTCGTAACAATTTAGTAGACTCTACTTTTGTAAACTGAATGAAACGTTTGTAAATGATTTTATTCTCCTTATCTGATCCCTTCACAATTCAGAAGCTCTACTGAATATTCTTATTATCATATCAATGTAGTTATTGGCATAGGTTCAATAAGAATCGGTTCCCCCTTTATTAGGGCATAATTGAAATTATTGGTTATACAACTACAGACTCACTGAGGATGTTATATTTGAGAATTATTCTCATTTATCAGATGTAATCAGATATTTTTAAAAGACTGTAGTTGACTTTGTAAAGCCAAAGCTTAAAAAACCCTCTTGGGAAAACTGGCCTGCAACCTGGCTTCCAGCATTCTTAGACTTAGAGATATGTAAGAATGATAACATTCTAGCAGACTAGAAACCTAGGATATTTTAAAGACCTTAAGAAAAGAAGAATTCACTTAAATGTATTGGTATTACAGGTAGAATCTGGCTTGCTCCCTGCCTCAGGACTGCAAATAATAATAGTCTTGTAAAAGTCCATTCTGATATTCCTCATGAAAATTTCGATCAAAGCAAACTTCAGAAGACTACCCGGCAAATTAACACACTTGCTGCATCTATGTAAATAATCAGGTCAAATCTGAGACAAATCAATTTTGTGATGAAGGTAATCTTCCTTTGAGATAGTTTTTGATCAAAGGAGGGTAGAATTGTAATAAAAAAAATCAGGCCTATCTGATAGAAATTTAATTGATTCCCCCACACCACTAGAGAGAAGATAGTTTTGTTTCCATTTGCAATTCATTTCAACATTTTTTGACTCTATAAAAATGTTTGTTCTTTTGACTTTTCTGCTGGTCCAGTTATAATACCTGCTTGGTTTCTTCATATCACATTAATAAAATAAAACTTTAACCCATGTTTATTTTTATATCTGTGTGAAAGTCATAATTATACTTCGTTATATTTTAATAGATATTATTTTGACTACCTTCCTGAGTTTATATGTTCTATGAGGGAACTTTATGATTTAACAAAAATGATTCATAAAAAGAAGTGCTTGACCTGCTATCACATGTAATCTGGGTGACAACTTAAATAAAGCTTTAGTGTCATTTCAGTTTCATAGTCTGTTCTTCACCCATTTTCCACAATGATTCCAAACAGCAAACAAATCTAGAGAATCAGAAGCTGTAGAGACTAAGAAATTACTTTTGCTATTACATGCTACTAAAACAAGACAGAGTTTTCTGGAAGCCATCTTTGATGTATTTGTAGGATGTAATTTATCCCCTAACCAAATCATATTTCATCTTCTTCATTTATGCCCCATTTCCTCTTTTCCTGGTTGTGTATGCATATTTTAAAACTAATGTGTCTGCTTGTTAACTTATTTTCTATTTTAGTTATAAACAACATAAATAAGCTTTCATTATCTTCTAGTTTTCAAAAGAAGACTTAAAATAGCTGTTGGAATTTGATGAGACTGGGTATCTATCTCCTCAAGGCCCTCTGCATGGAGTGTGTGTGTATGTGTGTATGTGTGTATTTGTAAAGTGTTGGAGACTCTTGATCTTAATCTTGTCACTGTGGCTATTATCCTGTTGACTCCTACTATGAGCTATTAAGAAGACAGGAAAAATCAAGAAATCAAAGGTAGTTGATTCTATAACCTGAAGGGCAGTTACCAACTCTAGGTCTTCCTATAAAATGTGGGCTACTATATCCAAATCCATTAAGTCTATTGTTCATCTATTACCCATGTATCATGACAATACTAAATCTTACTAAAGTGCCTATGTACTATCTGGTTTTTTGAATTTAAAATTTTTTTGTTTCAAGTTTTTATTTAAATTCTAGTTCATTAACATACAAGGTAATAGTAGTACAGGTATAGAAGTTAGTGATTCATCACTTTCATGAAACACCCAGTGCTCCTCACAAGAGCCTTCCTTAATACCCATCACCTGTTTAGCCCATTCCCCCACCCACTTGCCCTCCAGCAACACTCAGTTTGTTCTCTATAGTTAAGTCTCTTTTATGGTTTGCCTCTCTCTTTTTTCCCCTATGTTCATCTGTTTTGATTAATTCCACATATGAGTGAAATCTTACAGTATTTATCCTTCTCTGACTTATTTTACTTAGCATAATGCACTCTAGTTCCAACCACATCATTGCAAGCTGCAAAATTTCCTTCCTTTTTTATGGCTGAGTAATATATATATACATATATATAACACAACTTCTTTAGTATTTGTATCTATCCTTTTTCCTTCTACGCTTTCCTTCTGTTGTCCATCTCTACTCCCTATGTGTTTATGGACATATTTTGATTTGGGTCACAAATCAGAAGATAATGGATCCATAATTTTGATATCTGTAAGGAATTACAGCTCCAATAGATGACAACACTCCTAATTTTTACTTCACTAGTAAAGGGCAGAGGGTACAGCTTTCCTCTCAGGAGATCTTCCTTTTGGAATAGCTTCACTTTTCTAATAGGCTATGACATGTTAGTAAATTTGACTATACTGTAATCTCCATAAGAACATTTTTTTGCTTTAAGTTTTATTTTAAGATTTTATTTATCTATTTGACAGAGAGAGAGATTACAAATAGGCAGAGAGACAGGCAGAGGAGGGGGGGGGAGCAGGCTCCCTGCCAGGCAGAGAGCCCAATGCAGGGCTTAATCCCAGGACCCTGAAATCATGACCTGAGCCAAAGGCAGAGGCTTAACCCACTGAGCCACCCAGGCACCCCTTGCCTTGAGTTTTAATTTAAATTTATTTAGTTAATATATAGTATAATATTGGTTTCAGGAATAGAATTTAGTGATTCATCACTTACATACAATACCCAGTACCCGTCGCAAGTGCCCTCCTTGATACCCATTATCCATTTAGCCCTTCCCTCTGCCTACTTCCCCTCCAGCAACCCTTAGTTTGTTCTTTACACTTAAGAGTTTCTTTTATGGTTTGCCTCTCTCTTTTTTCCTCTTGCATTCATCTGTTTGTTTCTTAAATTCCACATATGAGTGAAATCATATGGCATTAATCTTTCTTTGACTGGCTTATTTCACTTAGCATAACATTCTCTATTCCATCCCCATCATTGCAAATAGCAAGATTTCATTCTTTTGATGGTTTAATAATATTCCATCATATGTACGTATGTGTGTGTGTGTGTGTGTGTTTATGCCATCGGATAATTTTCTGGTTCTAAATGACCACAGTAACTGAGTTTGAGAAACCTTGGCCTAGCGTGCCAACAGTGTTATCTATCTGATATTAAACCACTTGTATTTCAAATAAGGACTGCCCATAAAAAACAAACAAACATTTTTTTTTTACTTTCTTAGAATCAGACTCTTAATATTGTCTGCAATTTAACCAAGGTATTTCTATTTCCTTGATTTAGAGCCAAGTGATAAGGAATGGGGAAATTGTAGAAGCTTAAATAATACAGAATGGGAAAGTAGTGTGAATTTGGAAGTGTGCAATACATATAGATGCTAAGTGAATAAAATCGTTCTATGAAGTTAAGCAGGCTTTACTTATCTTATGAGATCCAATATTTACATTTACTACAAACAGGAGCAATGTTTTAGGAGGAGATAGAACTTATGACATTTTGTTTGATCTGGCAGTGCTCAGTGACAATTTTCCCTTGTAATCTAAATAATGAACTTTAAAAATCTTCAATGCACAGAACTGGAAACTGGAAGATAGAAACTATACTAAATTATTTACATTATTCAATTACAGAGTAAAGTGCCTCTTTATGAAACACAAGTGTTAAAAGTTGTAATAACTAAAACAACAAGAGTACTAATAACTCCAAGAGACATTTGAAATGTTAAAAAATGTGAGGTTTACTTTACATAGGAAACAGTAGAAAATTACTGTGTGCCTTGTCAAATATTATTTAACAATTAAGTTCTATGTCCCACCTGATTATTTTTGTAAATAAATATGCAGTCACTAAAGCATTATGACTTAGTATCTTGTTGTTTTTCTGATATAATAGCACTAGTTGAGGGAAATGAAAAATACATGTAAGTATTATCTAGTTTTGACAAACTGCTATGTAGTTGCCCATTCAATTGTTGCTATGTAATTACTTAAGAGGCCATTCATGTAACAATTCTTTTGCCTTGGGTGGCAGCCCCTCCAGTATGGTACCAAACAGAATCTAAGGTGTAAAAGATCTCCCAAGATTTGTATCAGTAATCTTTTAAAGATCCCTTCAGTCATGTAGATATTCATGTGATAGAAATTCCTTTTGGCCAAAGTGGTAGTATTTGGGTACAAGGGAATGTTTTTATCCTACATTGTTTTAGTTGGCCCCAATGTTGCTAGCTTTTGAGAAGTTCTTAACTGAATTCTAGTGAGCCTAATGCCATCAAAGAAAAGACAGGGTTTTTTTTTCCCGTGGTCTCTTTGTAATCATCTCTGACCTCCTATGGAGACACTGAACAGTTCTCCTGCCTTCCAACTGACCAATAAAAGAGCAATTGTGTTTGAGAAAATGTTTATCACCACCGACAGCCTATATCAAACTACCATGAGATGATGGAAGTTACTGAAAAGTATAAGTCTATTCTGGCCTATGATGTTTCCATGATCTTGAAAGAGGTCATTACCTTTTACCAATGGGGAATGGTACACATTTGGACACAATTTTTTCTTTTAAAAAATTTATTAGACTTCTGGTTCTGAGAAGATGAAGCAGATGTACTTTTCCCTTTTCCTCTGCTAAGTACAACTTAAGTTCTGGATATTATATATGAAATAAACATAAGAAGACAAAAGGCAGAGAGAAAAATACAGACTAGGGATCTCAGGATGCAAGGAATGACATGATGGTGAGTTTTCTGGGTTTTCTTTGTGTCTCACATGTTCCAGATTTGTTGCTCAACAATCAGCAACCTAGAAATGTCAACAAGCACAAACAAAAGTCCAACAAAGACTTGTCCTCTCTAGCTAAATGAGCAGGAAAAGGGCAGCCTAGGAAAATAGAAAACCTTTAGACAATAATCACCCTACTCTAGGTAAACATCATACACACGAGTGGCCCCACTCTTATCCATGCCAGGAAAGACTTACGGGGGGTGGGTCTAGATATCTAGTGTCAGGATGCTGTAACAAGGTACCTTAACATCCCTATCATGGTAGTATCAGAGAAGGTCAAATAGGAAGTCAAGACTTTCATCCCCACCAGCTGTAACAAGGTCCACCATTCTCCTCTCCCTTTGTGGTGTAAGTGGAGACAATATGGGGAGTCTGGACTTCTGCCCTCACTCAGTTGAAATCAGACATCTCTCCACCTTTCCACTGAGTTGCTGTCAGAGGAGGCATTTCACCACTGCTGAGTGATAATGAAGTCATTCACACTATGGTGTCAATGGAGAACATGGGGGAGACTGGAACTCCCACCCATTCAGCAGTAGTGAGGAAAGCCTCACTTTGAGTGTCAGTAGAGGCTGAATAGTGAACCTAAACTTCTACCTTCACCAGGCAATAATTAGATGATGATCCCTCCCATTTTCCTCAGATAGAACATTGTCAAAAGATAGTCAGTTAAGGGGTATCTGGGTAGCCCAGTTGGTTAAGCATCTGACTCTTGGTTTCGGCACAGGTCATGATCTCAGGGTCCTGGGAATGAGCCCTATGTCAGGCTCCTCATTCAGGGCAGAATTCTACTAAAGTTTCTCTTTCCCTCTCTTTCTGCCCCTCCTTCTCACTCTCTCTAACTCTCAAATAAATAAATAAATCTTTGAAAAAGAAAATAAAAGAAAGCCAGATAAAAGGAAAGGTTTAAATAAAAGCATAATAGAAAAAAATCCATATTTAAATTGGAAACTACTAGGCAAAATCTAGGCAAAATTTTCCTAGCAAAAACTAGGCAATTATCAACTAAATGAAAAAAGACAATAGATATAAATTCTGAGATGATAGAGTTGTTAGAATTATTAGACAATTGTTTAAAGAGCCATGATTAAAAAAGTTTCAACAAACAATTATGAAAACATTTGAATCAAATGAAAAAATTGGAAGCTTTAGTAAAGAATAGTATTAGCAAATAATTAGAAGATATAAAGAAAAACCAAATGGAAATTTTATTTTATTTATTTTTTTTCAAATGGAAATTTTGGAACTGAAAAAATACAATAATCAAAGTAAGAAACCCAGTGGTTGGCCTCAACAGCAGAGTGGTAGGAATAGAGGAAAGAATCACTGAAATGGAAATAAAACAATAAAAATAACCAATTATGAAGAAACAGAGAAAATAAACTAGAGAAATTAAACAGAACTTGTGGGACCTGTAAGAGGGACTAAAACAAATGATGTAATATTTATTCATTGGATTTCTAAGAAGAGAGGAAAATGAGGATAGGACAGGAAAAGTACTCAAAGAAACAATGGCTGAAAATGTCTCACAAATGGCATATGACATAAACCTACAGATTCAAGAAAGTGAATAAACTCTAAGCAGGATAAACATAAAAAAGAAATCCATACCAAGGCACATTATATTTAAATTTCTGAAAATAAGCACAAAGACAAAATTTTGAAAGTAGGCAGACCAAAATGATACATTACTTATTAGGTGAAAATTATAACTTTTATGCAATCTATTCTTGAAAATTACAGCTGGTGCTAAGGTAGAAAAGGAAATAAATGGCATGCATATTGGACACAAAAAAAGTAAAACTGCCTTTATTTGCAAGATGACATGATGTCTATGTCAAAAATTCCAAATAACCTATAAAAAGAAATGCCCCCCTAAAGCTTATAAATTCAGCAAGTTTTCAAGATATATTATAAAGATTCAAGAATCAATTGTATTTCTATAAGCTATCATGAAATCATGGATAGCAAAACCAGAAATACAAAAACAAAAAATATAAATAAATAAATAAATAAATAAATAAAAATAGGATGACATTTGTCATCATTAAAAAACTTAAATGCTTAGGTATAACTCTAACAAATCTAAAAGGAGGATCTGAATAAATGGAGAAACACGCTGTATTAATAGATTGTTACATTCAACCTAGT
Source organism: Mustela putorius furo (assembly GCF_011764305.1). Classification (NCBI taxonomy): domain Eukaryota; kingdom Metazoa; phylum Chordata; class Mammalia; order Carnivora; family Mustelidae; genus Mustela; species Mustela putorius. Next base: position 20,173,129 of record NW_025422049.1, read on the forward strand.
AAAGATGTCAGTTCTTCACAAATTGAAATAAAGTTTTAATTCATTCTTATAAAGTTCCAGCAAGACTTCTTATATGTATAAACAAGATTATTTCAAATTTATATGTAAAGGCAAAAGACCTAGAATAGCTAAAGCAATATTGAAAACAAGCAACAAAGTGGGATAAATTTGTCTATGTAAGTTAAAGATTTATTGTATAGCTACAGTCATCAAGGCTGTGCAGTATTAATGGAGAAATAGACACACAGATCAACAGAACAGGAAACCTAGAAATAGACTGACACAAATATGCCCCGCTGATATTTTACAAAAATGTAAAAGCAAGCCAATGGAGAAAAGTTAGACTTTTCATCAATTGGTGCTGGAATAATGGGATGTCCTTAAGCAAAAATAATGAACTTTGAAATAAGTCTCACAATTTATCAAATAAAATTAAGTCAACACTCCAATAAACAGATAATTCAGCAAAGAAAGGGGAAGAAGACCTGAACAGACATCTCTCTAAAGGCATACAAATGGCCGAGAGACAGATGAAAAAGTGTTCTACATCACTCAGCATCAGGGAAATACAAATCAAAACCACAATGAGATACCACCACACACCAGTCAGAATGGCAAAAATTAATAAGTCAGGGAAAAACAGATGTTGGCAAGGATGCAGAGAAAGGGGAATCCTCCTTCACTGTTGGTGGGAATGCAAGTTGGTGCAGCCACTCTGGAAAACAGTATGGAGGCTCCTCAAAAAGTTGGATAGAGTTACCCTATGACCCGACAATTGCACTATTGGGTATTTACAATATACAATATACAATTTACAATATAGAAATATAGTGAACTGAAGGGGTGCTCACACCCCAATGTTTATAGGAACATTGTCCACAATAGCCAGATTATGGAAAGAGTCCAGATGTCCATTGACAGATGAACGGATAGAAAAAATTTGGTGTATACAATGGAATATTACACAGCCATAAAAATGAAATCTTGACGTTTGCAACAATGGGGATGGAATTAGAGGATATTATATTAAGCAAATACGTCAATCAGAGAAATACAATTATCATGGGACCTCACTGATATGTGAAATTTAAGAAATAAGGCAGAGGATCATAAGGGAAGGGAGGGAAAAAAATGAAGATGAAACCAGAGAGGGAGACAAACCATAAGAGGCTCTCAGTCATAGGAAACAAACTGACAGTTGCTAGAGGGGAGGAGGGTGGAGGGATGGGGTAACTGGGTGAAGGACATTGGGAAAGGTATGTTTTGTAATGAGCACTGAGTATTATATAAGACTCATGAATCACAGAGCTGTACCCTAGAAACAAATAATACATTGCATTTTAATTAATTGAATTTATTTTTTTAAAGATTTTGTTTATTACTTATTTGATAGAGATCACAAGCAGGCAGAGAGGCAGGCAGAGAGAGAGGAAGGGAAGCAGGCTAGCAGCCGAGCAGAGAGCCTGATGCGGGGCTCAAACCCAGGACCCTGGGATCATGACCTGAGCTGAAGGCAGAGGCTTTAACCCAGTGAGCCACCCAGGCCCCACTTAGTTAATTGAATTTAAGTTTAAAAAAAAATCTGAAATATTTGCATATGGGAGCCAAAGTTAGTTTTTGAATGGGGCAAGCCAGGCTTTCCTCTATGTAGGTGATATACAATGTTTTTATCTTTCCTATCCTTCAGTGATAAGTACATTTGCAGAACACTGAGAAAAGTGGAGCAATGGAACCCAGAAGGAGGACTGAATGAGACTTTACTGATGCAGGGAATCTTTTTTGTTTTGCTTGTTTGTAGAAGGTAAAGGATCCCATTTTTTATCGTAAGGTATTTTAAAATCTATATAATTCACAAAAATACATAACTTTATTTTTATTTAGACACTAATGTTGAAAACATTGTTAAATCACAAAGAAATAAACTAATTGTGAGGTGTAATAAACATAAAATTGTTAGATAATTTTAAAGCTATTTGAATTAGATCTTAAAACTAAGTGGTTTTTATTGTTTTAGCTTTTAAGTTGGGAAAATTCATAACCTATTCTGTTTTTTGCAATCCATCTTTGCTCAAAGAAGCAAAAACCCAGTTTGAAAAAATGTACAAGAAAAGAGACAAAAAATAAATTCAATAAACATATACTCAGCTAGTGAATTAATGTTTTATTTCAGTAACTCAGTAAATAACTAACAGTGAAATTGATTTCTTCTAATCTGTCAAAATGAAAGAAAAAATATCTTGCTGTTTGTCCTTTTTATAAAAACAAATAATGTTAAATAGTATTACAGTGGATGTAATTTTAAAAAATCAAGTATTCCAGAGGTCCATCCATAAAAATACAACAATTTGCTCTTGTAGTTTGGTTTTATTCACTCTAATGATAGGAGAAAAATAATAAATTATACTACTGTGTTAAGGTGGCTAAACTTATACCCATGTGTGCACACACCACCATACACAATAAGGGCTCATCAAGTTTCTTTTGATCTAAGGCTTAACTCTTTGGGTATAACCATTTAGGACAAGGGTTCAATTATGAAAATCTATTCTGCTTTTAATGAAAGAAAGGATTAAAATCATATAATTAATTCTATAGATGCAGAAAAGACATTTGATAAAGTACAACATACATTCATAATAAAACCCTCAACAAAGTAGATTTAGAGTGAACATACCTCAACATAATAAAAGCCACATATGAAAGCCCCACAGCAAACATCATACTCAATGGAGGAAAACTGAGAGCTTTCTCCCTAAGTTCAGGAACAAAACAAGGATGTCTAGTCTCACTACTTCTATTCAACATACTACTAAAAGTCCTAGCCACAGTAATAAGACAACAAAAACAACAAGAAATAAAAGTCATCTAAGTCAGTAAGGAAGAAGTAAAACTTTCATATTTGCAGATGACATGATACCCTATATAGAAAACCCAAAAGACTTCACCAAAAAACTACTAGAACTGATAAATGAATTCAGTAGAGTCACAGGACACAAAATCAATGTGCAGATCTTTTGTATTTTTATACATTAATAATGTAGCAGCAGAAAGAGAAATTAAGAAAACAATTCCATTTAAATTTGCACGAAAAATAATAAGATACCTAGGACTAAAACTAACCAAAAAGGTGAATGACCTATACTCTGAAAACCATAAAACACTGATGAAAGAAATTGAAGATGACAGGAAAAAAATGGAAAAACATTCTATATTCATGGACTGGAAGAACAAATACTGCCAAAATGTCTATACTACCCAAAGCATTCTACATATCTAATGCAATTCCCATCAAAATAACAACAGCATTTTCCACAGAACTAGAACAATCAATCCTAAAATTTGTATGAACCACAAAATACCCCAAATTGCCAAAGCAATATTGGAAAAGAAAAGTAAAGCTAGAGGCATCACAATCCTGGACATCATGTTATATTACAAAGCTGTAGTTATCAAAACAATATGGTATTGGCACAGAAATAGATACATAGATCAATAGAACAGAACAGAAAACCCATAAATAAATGTACAGTTATATAGTCAACATTTGACAAAGCATGAAAGAATATTCAATGAGAAAATGTATCTTCAACAAATAGTTTTGAGAAAACTGGTCAGCTATGTGCAAAATTATGAAAATGGACCATTCTCTTATGTCATACAAGAAAATAAATTCAAAATGGGTTAAAGACCTAAATTTGAGACCTGAAACCATAAGAATCCTAAAAGAGAATATAATAATTTGTCTGACATCAGCCTTAGCAACATTTTTCTAGATATGTCTACTGAGGCAAGGGAAATAAAAGCAAAAATAAAGTATTGGATTTCATCAAAATAAAAAGCTTATATCCAGTGAAAGGAACAATCAAGAAAACTAAAAGGCAACCTATAGAATGGGAGAAGATATTTGCAAATGGCATATCCAGTAAAGGGTTAATATCCAAAATATATAAAGAACTAATAAAACTCAGCACCCAAAAAAATGAATAGTGCAGTTACAAAATGGGCAGAAGACATGAAAAGACATTTTTTCCAAAGAAGATATTCAAATGGCCAACAGACACATGAAAAAATGCTCAACATCAATTATCATCAGAGAAATACAAATCAAAACTACAATGAGACATCACCTCACATCTCAGAATGGCTAACACACACACACACGAAAAAAGCATTGGCATGGATGTGGAGAAAAAAGAACTCTTTTGCACTGTTGGTGGGAATGCAGACTGGGATAGCCACTCTGGAAAACAGTCTGGAGGTTCCCCAAAAAGTTAAAAATAAAACTACCCTCTGAACTAGTAATTGCCCTAATGTGTATTTACCCAAAAATACCAAAACACTAATTCATAAGTATACATGCGTGCCTATATTTATAGTAGCATTATTTGCAATAGCCAAATTATAGAAGCAGACCAAGTGTCCATCGATAGATAAATGGATAAAGATGTGGCATATATACACTACGGAATATTATTTAGCCATAAGAAGAATTAAATCTTGATATTTGCAACAACATGGATGATACTAGATAGTATTATGCTAAGCGAAGTAAGTCAGTGAGAGAAAGACAAATACCGTATGATTTCACACATATGTGGAATTTAAGAAACAAAACAAATGAGCATAGGAAAAAAAATAAAGAGGCAAACTACAAAATAGACTCTCAACCAGAGAGATCAAACTGATGTTTACCAGAGGGGAGGTGGGTGGGAGATAGATAAAATAGGTGATGAGGATTAAAGAGTATACTTCTCATGAAGAACATTGGATGTTATATGGAATTGTTGAATATGGTACTCCTGAAAATAATATAGCACTGCATGATAACTCTACTAGCATAAAAATTTTAAAAATACATTATTAGATTCAAGGAGAATTTGGAATAAATTCCTAGGTGATAGACTGATAACAAATTAAGGACAGATAGGAATATATAGGGATGTTCTTAATTTTTGAGGTTGATGTCATGGATAGCATCATCCTACCACAACCATACATATCTTGATGGTCTTGTCAAAAATAGCATGATTGAGGGACGCCTGGGTGGCTCAGTGGGTTAAAGCCTCTGCCTTTGGCTCAGGTCGTGATCCCAAGGTCCTGGGATCGAGCCCCGCATTGAGCTCTCTGCTCAGCGGGGTGCTGCCTCCCCCCTCTCTCTCTCTCCACCTACTTGCGATCTCTGTCTGTCAAATAAATAAATAAAATATTTTAAAAAAAGAATAGCGTGATTGAGACAGAAAGAGAATGACAGAATAAGACTGAGAACAAGAGAGCACAAATAGTTGCAGTGGCAAGGTTAAAAGTAAATTTTGTAGGGCCTATAAATATGACAAGTATATTGTCTCTCTTCAAAAAACTTAAATTGTTTTAATGGTTAAAAATATTAGTAGAAAGGGGCGCCTGGGTGGCTCAGTCATTAAACATCTGCCTTTGGCTCAGGTCTTGATCCCAGGGTCAACCCCACATCAGGCTCCCTGCTCAGCGGGAAGCCTGCTTCTCCCTCTCTCACTACCCCTGCTTGTATTCCCTCTCTCGCTGTCTCTCTCTCTCTGTCAAATAAATAAACAAAATCTTTAAAAAAAATTAATGGAAAGTTATGTGTAATATATGTGTGATCCATGAGTCTGGGGCAAGTCAGAAGTAGAACAAACAACATTCTGAACAGTGAGTTGTTGCTTTCTTTACAAACAGTGTATGTGCTGCTAGTACAGCTAAAACCAAAACTTTTGGTCTGAGAGACTGAAAAATCCACAATATCCTTTGCAAAATTTGTCAACTATACACTCTGTGAAAGGAAAGGGAAAACCCAAAAAAACCACATGGCCAAAAGGGATTGACATGATGACCAGTAAAATCTAAGGTAAAATCCAAGGTACCACTTATTAAGAGGGACCCAAAGGAGTGATGTCTCCACCTTGCATGAAAACAAAGCAAAGATAAGGCATGTATTCAATATTCAAAGGAAAAAAATGAAATAACCACTGAGCAATATACTCTTTGCAGACTAACTATATCTTGCCATTTTTGGTGTCCTGGGACACCTGATAAACTGTTTTGCACAAAACACATGCTCAAGAAATATGTTTTGTCTTTTCTCTTCTGATGAATAATAGAAAAATAGGCTGTCATATGAAGACTTGTTATTAAGGTATTGTGATTCTTTTTCTTTTACCTGTCTCCACTCCTAAACAAAGAAACAAATAATAGAATCATGTATATGTAGAGCTCATTTTTTCCTTTCTTCTCTTACTACCTGCTTTCCTCCACAATGCCCAAATGATTAAAAAAAAAAATGAGAACAAAAAATTAAAGACAAAGGTCAACCTCCCAGTGTTTCAACTCAAAAACCTGATTGCAATGATCAAAGTTTCTGTCAGATGTATTATGTTGATACTAATGATCTAATTCTTTACTCAAGAAAATATCATTGTTAGAGGAATTAAAATCAGAAAAGAATACTGATCTCATTGCTACACATTCTACTCTCCAATTAATGGTTTTTTAAGGAACCAAGTTTATAGGTGATATGGCAAATATATTATCTCCATCAAAAATGCATTCTATTTTGTACCCTAACATTGAAGTAATAGATAGATGCAAAATAAGATGAGTTATTCATAACATTTTTGCAGCCAGATATGTTCACTGGAATGTAAGAAGAACAACATTGTCTCGACAATATTATAAAGCCTGACAAGCCAAAAGTTACAAAGTAATTGGCAATAAAGAAGACAATTTCAGAATTAGAAGATAAATGCTTATTTTCTAATTAAACAAATTATATATATATACACAAACGCACATACATATATATGTATGTGTGTATATACAGACTAAATATTGGTGCTTGGTGTTTGAGTTCTGGCTTTTAGCCCAAGATATATTTTTGTCTTCAGGACAGAAAAGTAATACTTGGAGGCACCTGGGTGGCTCAGTGGGTTAAGCCTCTGCCTTCGGCTCAAGTCATGATTTCAAGGTCCTGGGATTGAGCTCAGTGGGGAGCCTGCTTACCCCTCTCTATCTCTCTGCCTGCCTCTCTGCCTACTTGTGATCTCTGTCAAATAAATAAACAAAATCTTAAAAAAAAAAAGAAAAGTAATACTTGGACACTTGGTAGGAAGCAAATTCCTGGCTCAACAAATCAGGAATATGACATAATTTTATTTTCCTTAAAGCAAAGTACTACTGACATACAGCAGTAGGAAACATGGAAATACAATTCTTAGTGAAAAGAAGTCATGTTGTATGGTCCTACTGAAGAAGCTTTACTCCCAGAAGGAGTGAAGAATTTTCTTCTGAAAATGAGAAATGAGGATTTTCCACCATTTCAGTTATTTCCTTTTTTAAAAGAGAGAAAGAGAGAGAGAGAGAGGCAGGGGGAGAGGAGAGAGAGAGAGAGAGAAGGCAGAAACAGGGGAAGATGCAGAAGGAGAGGGAGAAGCAGACTCCCCGCTGGGAGCCCAAAGTCAGGCTGGATACCAGGACCTGGAGATCATTACCTGAGCCAAAGGCAGATGCTTAACCATCTGAACCACCCAGGTGCCCCCATTTTGGTTATTTCTAGTTTCTTGAAGAGGACCAGATTTGAGACCACTTCCAAGGCAAGCCACTTATGAGCTTCTCTTGAGTTAATATAGATGTACTCCATATTAATATTAAATATTAAATAAGACTTTCATTCAAAATGTCAAAGAAAACCTCTTCATTTTCAGTTTAAACCTTCATGTCTCACAGGCTAAGTAAAGTGATTAAAGCAGGTTAAAAAAAAAGTGGAATTTTGGCCTATGAAGTATTGACCTAGAGAGGAAATAAATGGCCTAAAAGAAAAGCTAACTTCTGCTTTTCCGTTTTCTTAGGGGAGAAAGAGACCTAATTTCTGTCTTCCACTGGTCTCTAGAAATATTGATGAGAGTTTATAATACTTCACAAGATTTTTCTGGATTGAAGATTTTTAAAGAGTTAAGCATTCAGTTTCAACCGTCACCTCAAAGTTCAAAGGATGACTAACTCACAGCCAAGTCACTGGACTCTCCAGGGCTTGCTTTCAGCATTTCCATGGTCTCTTCCTTATCCGTGGATTAAATCAAGCACCTTTGAAGGGTATAACTTGTAGCACTCAAATTCTCTAACATAAAGAGTGTGCACACAATATTTGTGTGTGTAAATACACACACATTGTGAAAGTTACAAAATAAGACCTTAAAATCAGTTTATAAAGGAGATTGATATTCAGCCTCCTGATTTATTCCCCCAAATAATATGTACAGGCAAACACACATACACATGCAATACATTAGATGGTCCTGTTCCCTTTGTTTTTATTTTGTTTTTTTTTTTCATTATGTTGTGTTAGTCACCATACAGTACATCATTAGTTTTTAATATAGTATTCCAAGATTCACTCTTTGCATATAACACCCAATGCCCAATGCAATATGTGCCCTCCTTAATACCCATCACCAGGCTAAACTGCACAACCCTCCCTTCTAAAAAACCCTCGTTTTTTTCCCCCAGAGTCCACAGTCTCTCGTGGTCCTGTTCTCTTAAAGCATTTAATCCCAGAGAGGAAGCAGTATATATTTAGAGAAATTTTGAAGACATTTCTTTAAGAAAAATTTCATGTGGATAATATATTTTCAAAGGTGAGAAAGAGAACGCATTTTTTTTCTCTTTCTTTCTAGGATTTTTAATTACTCCACTTCCAGGAGAAAAAATATCATAACTGTCTACCGCATTTAAAGAAAGAAAATTCTCAGTAAATGGAAGGACAGAAGGAAGTAAGGAAGGGAAAGAAAATGGCCGATACATAAAATGTCATTGTTATGTCAGATATGGTGTGAATCCCTTTGCCTGGATTCATTAACTCACTAAGTTTCAAAAGTGTTCTGTTTTATACTACATCTGCAGTGTGCTATTACTTTGCCAGGAAATTGGGTAAAGGCTCTGCTTTTAAGCATCACAAATTATTTCTATTATTCTGTTCTGTTACATTCTCAAGTATTTTGATGCCAGGCATAAGGAAGAAGGGGAAATCCAAGTGGCCACCAAAACAAAACCAAACCTGAAATCCAGATGGTATTTTCTAGGGACACCAAAGGTATTTTTTCCCCATTCCAGTATTACACAGTACTACTCAGTTCAGCACCATGTTGGTATTGTGTCTTTTGGTTTGTTTGGCTCTTGTTTTTCTTACTGACCCTTATTGCATTTTCCTCTGTAAGTGTGAATTTACTCTTATCTTCCCATCTAGACTGTGAGCAGAGGCAATATTTTACCCTTCTCTTTTATTCCTCGGAGATCACAGCATGGTATTGGGTACACATTAGATGTCCAGTAAAAATCTAGTAATGAAGTGATAATATACCATTGATGTCACAGTTTACTTCACCAGAAACTGATCACCCTTCTTATGCTTCCTTCCCTTCCTTTCTTTTCCCTTCCCTTTCCTTTCCTTCTCTTCCTTTTCCTTCCTTCCTTAGAGTATTACATTTATTGTGGGCCTACTACATACCTTGCATTTTAATGGCATGAAAATTAGTATGAGTCACAGATCTTACATGAAGAAATATTAATATTGGGGTGCCTGGGTGTGCTGTATGTTAAGCATCCAACTCTTGGTTTTGCCTTAGGTCATGATCTTAGGGTTGTGAGATCAAGCCCCAAGTCAGGCTCCGCAATCAGCATGGAGTCTGCTTGGGGTTCTCTCTCCATCTCCCTCTGTCCCTCCTGCCTTTGCGTGCTCTCTCTCTCTCTAAATAATAATAAAAATAATAAAACTTTTAAAACAAAACTATTGAGATTTTCCATCTCAATAAATGGTAAAGACAATGCATATTATAAATTCAGAAAAGGAGACATTATTAGGCTTCACTTAGTTAAAGGAGGTCTCTAAGAGACACTGTTAGAAATGAGCTCTAGGGTGCCTAGGTGGCTCAGTCAGTTAAGCGTCTTCCTTTGGCTCAGGTCATGATTCTAAGGTCCTGGGATTGAGCCCCACATCTGGCTCTCTGCTCAGACAGGAGTCTGCTTCTCCCTCTCCTTGTGCTCCTCCCCCTGCTTGTGCTCTCTCCCTCTCTCTAATAAAAAAATAAAATCTTAAAAAAATAAATGAGCTCTGGAACAATAATATATGCCTCACAGTGTTCTTGCAAATACTAAGTAGGCAAATGAATTTGAAGGCTTAACACAGTGTCTTAAACATGGTAAATAATTGACAAGTATACATATAATGATGAGAATTATCATGATGAAAAAGATGAAAAAGAGGATTAGATAAAAAGAGAGGCTTGTAATTTTTAGGTAGTAGAACGCATCTAAGCAAAGGGTAGATTTTAATAGTAAGCATGACATGGTGGGAACAATAATAGGTGGCTCATTCTGAGGAATAAAAACAAGAGAGGAAGGTCCATGTCAAGATTGAGGAGGACTTTGAGTGTCAGGTTGATGCATTAAAACTTACTTTTCCATAGGCAATGAGGACCCCTTGGCATTTGATGGATTCTTATTGTGGTCTAATGGTTCTTTAGATACTTTGACTAAGAGGCATACCATGTACCTATATTTCCCCAATGCAACTCAGTGCAAAGAAAGATTCAGGCAACCAAATGAAAGTTTTTATCTAAAAGTGTATATTGGGGAGCCTGGGTGGTTCAGTCAGTTAAGCAACTGCCTTCAGTTCAGGTCCTGGTCCCAGGGTCCTGGAATCAAGTCCCACACTGGACTCCCTGCTCCACAGGGAGGCTTCTCCTCCCTCTGCCTCTACCTCCTTATTTCTCTCTGTTATGAATAAATAAAATCTTTTAAAAAAAGTTATCTATTAAGTGGATTGACAGTTTCTCTTTTTTTTAAAATATAATTTATTATTTTTTATAAACATATATTTTTATCCCCAGGGGTACAGGTCTGTGAATCACCAGGTTTACACACTTCACAGCACTCACCAAAACACATACACTCCCCAATGTCCATAATACCACCCCCTTCTCCCAAACCCCCTCCCCCCAACAACCCTCAGTTTGTTTTGTGAGATTAAGAGTCACTTATGGTTTGTCTCCCTCCCAATCCCATCTTCTTTCATTTATTCTTCTCGTACCCACTTAAGCCCCCATGTTGCATCACCACTTCCTCATATTAGGGAGATCATATGATAGTTGTCTTTCTCCGCTTGACTTATTTCGCTAAGCATGATACGCTCTAGTTCCATCCATGTTGTCACAAATGTCAAGATTTCATTTCTTTTGATGGCTGCATAGTATTCCATTGTGTATATATACCACATCTTCTTGATCCATTCATCTGTTGATGGACATCTAGGTTCTTTCCATAGTTTGGCTATTGTGGACATTGCTGTTATAAACATTCGAGTACACGTGCCCCTTTGGATCATTACGTTTGTATCTTTAGGGTAAATGCCCAATAGTGCAATTGCTGGGTCATAGGGCAGTTCTATTTTCAACATTTTGAGGAACCTCCATGCTGTTTTCCAGAGAGGTTGCACCAGCTTGCATTCCCACCACAGTGTAGGAGGGTTCCCCTTTCTCCGCATCCTCGCCAGCATCTGTCATTTCCTGACTTGTTGATTTTAGCCATTCTGACTGGTGTGAGGTGATATCTCATTGTGGTTTTGATTTGTATTTCCCTGATGCCGAGTGATATGGAGCACTTTTTCATGTGTCTGTTGGCCATCTGGATGTCTTCTTTGCAAAAATGTCTGCTCATGTCCTCTGCCCATTTCTTGATTGGATTATTTGTTCTTTGGGTGTTGAGTTTGCTAAGCTCTTTATAGATTCTGGACACTAGTCCTTTATCTGATATGTCGTTTGCAAATATCTTCTCCCATTTTGTCAGTTGTCTTTTGATTTTGTGAACTGTTTCCTTTGCTGTGCAAAAGCTTTTGATCTTGATGAAATCCCAATAGTTCATTTTTTCCCTTGCTTCCCTTGCCTTTGGCGTTGTTCCTAGGAAGATGTTGCTGCGGCTGAGGTCAAAGAGGTTGCTGCCTGTGTTCTCCTCAAGGATTTTGATGGATTCCTTTCGCACATTGAGGTCCTTCATCCATTTTGAGTCTATTTTTGTATGTGGTGTAAGGAAATGGTCCAATTTCATTTTTCTGCATGTGGCTGTCCAATTTTCCCAGCACCATTTATTGAAGAGGCTGTCTTTTTTCCATTGGACATTCTTTCCTGCTTTGTCGAAGATTAGTTGACCATAGAGTTGAGAGTCTATTTCTGGGCTCTCTATTCTGTTCCATAGATCTATGGGTCTGTTTTTGTGCCAGTACCATGTTGTCTTGATGATGACAGCTTTGTAATAGAGCTTGAAGTCCGGGATTGTGATGCCACCAACGTTGGCTTTCTTTTTCAATATCCCTTTAGCTATTCGAGGTCTTTTCTGGTTCCATATAAATTTTAGAATTATTTGTTCCATTTCTTTGAAAAAGATGGATGGTACTTTGATAGGAATTGCATTAAATGTGTAGATTGCTTTAGGTAGCATAGACATTTTCACAATATTTATTCTTCCAATCCAGGAGCATGGAACATTTTTCCATTTCTTTGTGTCTTCCTCAATTTCTTTCATGAGTACTTTATAGTTTTCTGAGTATAGATTCTGTGTCTCTTTGGTTAGGTTTATTCCTAGGTATCTTATGGTTTTGGGTGCAATTGTAAATGGGATTGACTCCTTAATTTCCCTTTCTTCTGTTTTGCTGTTGGTGTAGAGAAATGCAACTGATTTCTGTGCATTGATTTTATATCCTGACACTTTACTGAATTCCTGTATAAGTTCTAGCAGTTTTGGAGTGCAGTCTTTTGGGTTTTCCACATATAGTATCATATCATCTGCGAAGAGTGATAATTTGACTTCTTCTTTGCCGATTTGGATGCCTTTAATTTCCTTTTGTTGTCTGATTGCTGAGGCTAGGACCTCTAGTACGATGTTGAATAGCAGTGGTGATAATGGACATCCCTGCCGTGTTCCTGACCTTAGTGGAAAAGCTTTCAGTTTTTCTCCATTGAGAATGATATTTGCAGTGGGTTTTTCATAGATGGCTTTGATGATATTGAGGTATGTGCCCTCTATCCCTACAGTTTGAAGAGTTTTGATCATGAAGGGATGCTGTACTTTGTCAAATGCTTTTTCAGCATCTATTGAGAGTATCATATGGTTCTTGTTCTTACTTTTATTGATGTGTTGTATCACATTGACTGATTTGTGGATGTTGAACCAACCTTGCAGCCCTGGAATAAATCCCACTTGGTCGTGGTGAATAATCTTTTTAATGTACTGTTGAATCCTATTGGCTAGTATTTTGTTGAGTATTTTCGCATCTGTGTTCATCAAGGATATTGGTCTATAGCTCTCTTTTTTGGTGGGATCCTTGTCTGGTTTGGGGATCAAGGTGATGCTTGCCTCATAAAATGAGTTTGGAAGTTTTCCTTCCATTTCTATTTTTTGGAACAGTTTTAAGAGAATAGGAATTAGTTCTTCTTTAAATGTTTGGTAGAATTCCCCCGGGAAGCCGTCTGGCCCTGGGCTTTTGTTTGGAGATTTTTAATGACTGTTTCAATCTCCTTACTGGTTATGGGTCTGTTCAGGCTTTCTATTTCTTCCTGGTTCAGTTGTGGTAGTTTATATGTTTCTAGGAATGCATCCATTTCTTCCAGATTGTCAAATTTATTGCCGTAGAGTTGCTCATAGTATGTTCTTATAATAGTTTGTATTTCTTTGGTGTTAGTTGTGATCTCTCCTCTTTCATTCATGATTTTATTTATTTGGGTCCTTTCTCTTTTCTTTTTGATAAGTCTGGCCAGGGGTTTATCAATTTTATTAATTCTTTCAAAGAACCAGCTCCTACTTTCGTTGATTTGTTCTATTGTTTTTTTGGTTTCTATTTCATTGATTTCTGCTCTGATCTTTATGATTTCTCTTCTCCTGCTAGGCTTAGGGTTTCTTTCTTGTTCTTTCTCCAGCTCCTTTAGGTGTAGGGTTAGATTGTGTACCTGAGACCTTTCTTGTTTCTTGAGAAAGGCTTGTACCGCTATATATTTTCCTCTCAGGACTGCTTTTGTTGTGTCCCACAGATTTTGAACCGTTGTATTTTCATTATCATTTGTTTCCATGATTTTTTTCAATTCTTCTTTAATTTAATATCATTCTTTAGAAGGATACTGTTTAGTCTCCATGTATTTTGGTTCTTTTCAAACTTCCTTTTGTGGTTGAGTTCTAGCTTTAGAGCATTGTGGTCTGAAAATATGCAGGGAATGATCCCAATCTTTTGATACCGGTTGAGTCCTGATTTAGGACCCAGGATGTGATCTATTCTGGAGAACGTTCCATGTGCACTAGAGAAGAATGTGTATTCTGTTGCTTTGGGATGAAATGTTCTGAATATATCTGTAATGTCCATCTGGTCCAGTGTGTCGTTTAAGGCCTTTATTTCCTTGCTGATCTTTTGCTTGGATGATCTGTCCATTTCAGTGAGGGGAGTGTTAAAGTCCCCTACTATTATTGTATTATTGTTGATGTGTTTCTTTGATTTTGTTATTAATTGGTTTATATAGTTGGCTGCTCCCACGTTGGGGGCATAGATATTTAAAATTGTTAGATCTTCTTGTCGGACAGACCCTTTGAGTATGATATAGTGTCCTTCCTCATCTCTTATTATAGTCTTTGGCTTAAAATCTAATTGATCTGATATAAAGATTGCCACCCCTGCTTTCTTCTGATGTCCATTAGCATGGTAAATTCTTTTCCACCCCCTCACTTTAAATCTGGAGGTGTCTTCGGGCTGAAAATGAGTTTCTTGGAGGCAACATATAGATGGGTTTTGTTTTTTTATCCATTCTGATACCCTGTGTCTTTTGACAGGGGCATTTAGCCCATTAACATTCAGGGTAACTATTGAGAGATATGAATTTAGGGCCATTGTATTGCCTGTAAGGTGACTGTTACTGCATATGGTCTCTGTTCCTTTCTGATCTACCACTTGTAGGCTCTCTCTTTGCTTAGAGGACCCCTTTCAAGATTTCCTGTAGAGCTGGTTTGGTGTTTGCAAATTCTTTCAGTTGTTGTTTGTCCTGAAAGCTTTTAATCTCTCCTTCTATTTTCAATGATAGCCTAGCTGGATATAGTATTCTTGGCTGCATGTTTTTCTCATTTAGTGCTCTGAAAATATCATGCCAGCTCTTTCTGGCCTGCCAGGTCTCTGTGGATAAGTCAGCTGCCAATCTAATATTTTTACCATTGTATGTTACAGACTTCTTTTCCCGGGCTGCTTTCAGGATTTTCTCTTTGTCACTGAGACTTGTAAATTTTACTATTAGGTGACGGGGTGTGGGCCTATTCTTATTGATTTTGAGGGGTGTTCTCTGAACCTCCTGAATTTTGATGCTCGTTCCCTTTGCCATATTGGGGAAATTCTCCCCAATAATTCTCTCTAGTATACCTTCTGCTCCCCTCTCTCTTTCTTCTTCTTCTGGAATCCCAATTATTCTAATGTTGTTTTGTCTTATGGTGTCACTTATCTCTCGAATTCTCCCCTCGTGGTCCAGTATCTGTTTGTCCCTCTTTTGCTCAGCTTCTTTATTCTCTGTCATTTGGTCTTCTATATCACTAATTCTTTCTTCTGCCTCATTTATCCTAGCAGTGAGAGCCTCCATTTTTGATTGCACCTCATTAATAGCTTTTTTGATTTCAACTTGGTTAGATTTTAGTTCTTTTATTTCTCCAGAAAGGGCTTTTATATCTCTCGAGAGGGTTTCTCTAATATCTTCCATGCCTTTTTCGAGCCCGGCTAGAACCTTGAGAATTGTCCTTCTGAAGTCTAGATCTGACATATTACCAATGTCTGTATTGATTAGGTCCCTAGCCTTCGGTACTGCCTCTTGTTCTTTTTTTTGTGTTGAATGTTTCCGTCTTGTCATTTTGTCCAGAGAAGAGTATATGAGGGGGCAAGTAAAATACTAAAAGGGTGGCAACAACACCAGGAAAATATGCTTTAACCAAATTAGAAGAGATCCCAAATCGTGAGGGGGGTGTAAGGGGATAAAAAGAGGTTCAAAAAGGAAGAAAGAAAAAAAAGAAAAAAAAAAGAATAAAGAAAGAAAAAAAAAGAAAAGAATTTAAAAAAAAAGAAAACACCTAAGAAAAATATAAAAAAGAAAAAATATATGTATTAGATAAACTAGTAAAAAATCGTTAAAAAAGATAAAGGTAACAGTTAAAAAAAAATTTTACCCGAAGGCAAGAAAAAAAAAACAAAAAATGAAAAAGAAAAAAATTAAATTAACCGCAAGACTAAAAAAAATCACAGGGCAAAAGCCATGAGTTCCGTGCTTTGCTTTCTCCTCCTCTAGAACTCTGCTGCTCTCCTTGGTATTGAAACTGCACTCCTTGGTAGGTGAACTTGGTCTCGGCTGGATTTCTTGTTGATCTTCTGGGGGAGGGGCCTGTTGTAGTGATTCTCAAGTGTCTTTGCCCCAGGCGGAATGGCACCGCCCTTACCCGGGGCCGGGGTGAGTAATCCGCTTGGGTTTGCTTTCAGGAGCTTTTGTTCCCTAAGCGCTTTCTGTAGAGTTCCGGAGGACGGGAATACAAATGGCGGCCTCCTGGTCTCCGGCCCGGAGGAGCCGAGAGCTCAGGGCCGCACTCCTCAGTGTGCGCTCAGAGACCCGCGCCCAGTTACTCCCGTCTGCCTGACCTCCGGCCGTGCTCTGAGCTCACCGAGCCTGCGACCGGTTCAAGGTCACCCCGAGCTGCAAGCTTACTGTCGGCTCTGTCTCTGTAGCCGGCTTTCCCGTTCCAATACCCGCAAGCGCTGCGACACTCAGACACCCCCGATCCTTCTGTGACCCTGCGGGACCTGAGGCCACGCTGACCCCGTGTGGGCTTTGCCCCGGGTAGCCTCTGGAGCGATGTCTCTCAGCGGAACAGACTTTTAAAAGTCCTGATTTTGTGCGCAGTTGCTCCGCCGCTTGCCGGGAGCCGACCCCTCCCCCGGGGTCTATCTTCCCGTCGCTTTGGATTCACTTCTCCGCTGGTCCTACCTTTCAGAAAGTGGTTGTTTTCTGTTTCCAGAATTGCTGTTCTTCTTCTCTTCGATCTGCCGATGGATTTTCAGGTGTTTGCAATCTTTAGATAAGCTATCTAGCTGATCTCCGGCTAGCTGAAGTAGTCTCGGCCTGCTACTTCTCCGTCATCTTCACTCCTCCCCGACAGTTTCTCTTTTTGATTCCAGCCTCTTACCCCTTGCCTAAGAATGAGCCAAATGATTATTTTGATGTAGACACAGCAAACATGGCTTCAAAGACATACACTCAATGAAGGCCAAGTGAGAAGATTATGAATTACACTGAAATTATTATTGTATGGAATCACATTCTCCCATATTGCATCACACACTGAAATTATAAAACAATAATTAGCAATTAAATTGGCCTCAAACAATGTGCCAAATGTTGTGCAAAGTCTCTGCATGTTCTCAAATGATCTGTCCAGGAGAGTGAACACAAAGCTGAAAAGTGGGAGAATTAGCAAAAGGAGAAAATAAATAGCTGAAAAAGAAAGGAAGAACAGTGGTGCAAAGTCACAGCTTTCACTAATTTAAGAGAGTAAAGAAGTCATACAATAAATTTCCATAATGGGTAATAACCCAGAAATTGAAACTTCATTAAGTGGAAATATAATGCAAAAAAACACACTGTAAAAAATAGCACCCTAAGGGACATGGTGCAAATAAAAATACAGGCTTTAAAGAATCATAGAATTTAAGAAAGATCTTGATCTATTCTTTTGCCCATATCCCTGATCTAACCTCACCTCAATCATCTCAGACAAGAGAGAATCTATCCTGTTAGAAACCAAACTGTAGAACAGCCCAGAGGTAATTTCTTAACCTACATAGTGATGTATTGCGATGTGTGACAGCCTTCACTGCCAGTAATTTCTTTCTTGAACTTCCTAATTCTATAAGTGTCATTTCCTGTGGCTCCACCCTCACTGCAGATGGAGAACATCTGGTCCTAATGATTGCCCTTCAGGTCCTAGAAGATCATTACTAAATCACCTCTTATCCTGCTTTTCTACAGGCTGAACAATCTCAATTCCCTTTGGTTTTCTCTTCTTCAGTTTATTTTCCTGGTGTTTATCATTTCTTTGCTGGGATAGATTTATAATAAGAAAAACAATCTTGCTGTTTTCATGCCAAATAATCATGCAATTAAATCTCTAACTTAAAAAAACAGCATATATCCACCCAGGTTTCTAAGGCCAAGAATATTTTAAAAATTAGGCTTTTTTTTTTCCTTTTCTCAATGACAAATGCCAGTGGAAAATCTTACTTAACCTAAAAAACAGTATTTCTCTAAGGAATTGAACTGTGCAGAAGAATTATTTTTTGCTGTGGACAGAAATCAACCTTTTTTTTTTCCTGTCTTCATGGGTAAATTGTGTAGCTACATAAAAGGAAAAATTACTCAAAATGCCACAGACATAGGAAGTTTTACCAACTTACATAGCCTCAGGCAAGGGTTATATTCCTGAACTCTGAACTCACCTTTCCTAGTTCTCCTCAGTAACCTAAATAAAGCTAATGGTGGAGGAAAATCTCCAGGCTTTCATATAATAAAGTAACACTTTTCCCAAAACCTAGGGGAAAAATACTGTCAAAGAGTTGAGAAATTCATAATCAATTTTAAAATATACTAAGCCAACTCTGACTCACCCCTGCAATTCAGATGAAAGCTTTATGAATTGTTTCCAAGGCAGTATAATTTACCAACCTAACTGTACATTTATAAAGTTTTGATGATTTGTTTGGCTCTTCACTTGGAAGCTGAGCCCCTAGGTTCCTGGTAGAATCAGGCCTAAGTCCCATACTAAAGACGTAAAATTGATTACCATGTGAGCTTTTTTAGTTTAATTCTGTTACATAGGCACTAAGAAACTTGTGAATCTGTAATAGAGGTCTGGCGTTGTGCAAATGTGCTGTTTTTAATTTTTAATTTTAATTTTTAAAAAGATTTTATTTATTTATTTGAGAGAGAAAGAGAATGAGAGAGAGAACACGAGAGGGGAGAGGTCAGAGAGAGAAGCAGGGAGCCTAATGTGGGACTTGATCCTGGGACTCCAGGATCATAACCTGAGCCAAAGACAGGTGCTTAACCAACTGAGCCACCCAGGCACCCAAATGTGCTGGGGTTTTTTTTAGTTTTTTTGTTTGTTTATTTGTTTGTTTGTTTGTTTTTTTAAGAGAAGAGTCGACAAGGAATTCCATTCAGGGTAAAATGCTATCTTTTTTTATGTGCAGTACAATATTATTATTTCTATAAAAAGAAGATTTGAGGAAAATGTCATATTTTTAAATGAATAGCAGGCATTTCCACCATGGCCTATCTGTTTGATTTAGTAAAAATTTGAAGACTATGAATCCCAATAACATTGGTCACAAACAAACAAAAACACATAGGGAACCTTGGCATTAACTTACAATAATAGTTGGAACTCAGCTACTCTGTGAGAGCTCCATTTCTCTCCATCATCATGAAGTGCTCCTCTAAATGTCCCTGTAAACCAGTGACTCTCAACTAGGAGCAATTTTGCCCCCCAGAGACCTTGGCAATGTCTGGAGAAAGTTTTTGTTGGTCATAACTATGATAGGGCTACTGGCATCCAGTGGATTGAGGCCAAGGATGTTGCTGAATGTCCTACAGTGCACAAAATGGGCCCCCACACAAATAATTATCCAGCCCAAAATGTTAGGAATGCTAAGGTTAAGAAATCTTGGCTTAGCTTAAAGAAGGCCCTCTGATCGACACCACTGATTGACACCACGATCTAGGGAAAGACAGCTTTTGTAGTCTGAAGTTTGTGTCACATTCTGGTTTTCTCAGCATGTTGTTCTTCTACTCATGTGCTGCATATTTGGCCCGCTACCTTGGTCCTCCTTATTTTCTGAAGGACGGGAAGACCTCAGATGATTCAAGATACTTTTCCTTACCTCCTTATGAAGACTATGCCAATTTCTATCTCTAAAGGTTGTGTACTTCCTGCTGCCTGTTCTTCGATCTCTAGTCTTGTCAGAAGTTCCTGAGTAAGCATATATACTTTCTCTTATGAGATGACAGGATTGCTCCTCTCGAGTTCAGAGATAGCCAAGCCGTCCTGCCCCATTTCTTGAACACTTCCATTTCTACCCCCATGCAGATTTCCCACACACCATTTCCTCCGGTTTTTTTGCTTCTACCCTATTGTAGGTTCTGGCTGCACTTGTGTACACTCAACTCAAATATTTGTTGGGAAATTTTCTACATTGTGATTTAAGTCTGGCTAATATTTTTTCAAGTTCATAATGACTATAATTTAGTAATGGAAGCAATATGAGTCATTCTGGTTAATCAAACACTCTGGTTAACTGAAAGCCATTAGAGATGCCATGTGAAAATCACTGACTGTTTTATCAAGGAATTGGAAAGAAACCAAATAAACTAAATATAAACTATAGCGAATATCATTTAATCTCTACTTGACAATTTAAATGGCCCATTATGACCTTTTATTGCCTTAGGGTCATTATTAGAATCCTCTGTCTCTGTCTCATTTTGCTTGACTGATGCTGGGTAGGGGAATCAGTTCAATTAAGGAGTTGTGGGGAAAAGAATTAGGCCCTTAGTTAAGTACTATTGGGTGACTAAGGAAAGGGAATAGAGTTTACTCCATTGTGGAAATCTGTTGCCTACATCTTGATGATTCTAGAAATCTAGTAACAGAAAACACGGGAAGTAGAGAGCTAAAAATGCTGTGTTGCCTTAAGTTGCATAATGGATCTCCCAGTTATAATTTCCTATTATCAGCTACCAGTAATGCAGAAAGTGGTACTTTTGCAATTTAAAAGGCTTTAATCCTAGCTTTAAATAGCCTGCTGAATTTCCTCACCCATTGCTCACTAGGTGTGTTATTAGTCTGCTTTGCCTTCACCCCAAGGCTCTGAGACCACACTGATGCTTGAGGATTGACTGTACTAGGAACCTGGCTGTGTTGTGCTTTCCCTACCCTTTCAGTGGCTTCACAGGAATTCTCAACACTCAGACAAGTACACTAACTTCGTGGTCAACTTGCTTGTGCCTTTTGCCAAAGGAGGGTCACAGTTTTGTTTTGTTGCCCTAGAAAACAGAATATAATGCTCTGTGCTAAGTATGTTAAACACCTAAAAGCTTCTCTTTCACAGCAAATGCTACGTCATGAAGATGCAGTCCCGAGGGGATCAGAATTTGCCCTCCTCCCATTTCTTTCTTCTTGCAGCGCACTTCACTGTTCTACATATTCCCTGCAGTATCACAGACCTGGTGAAAGTGTTGAAGATAATAAAGATAGCCATATCTGCAAATGTGATTATTAATTTGCATCTTAGGGGCGTCTGGGTGGCTCAGTGGGTTAGGCCACTGCCTTCGGCTCGGGTCATGATCTCAGGGTCCTGGGATCAAGTCCCACATCGGGCTCTCTGCTCAGTGGGGAGCCTGCTTCCTCTCTCTCTCTCTCTCTGCCTGCCTCTCTGCCTACTTGTGATCTCTCTTTCAAATAAATAAATAAAATCTTTAAAACAAATTTGCATCTTAGAACTTGAAATTCACTTTCTTGCTTCATTACTCCCTTCACTGTCTGTTATTTTCTTGTCCCCTACCAGCCTGAGATAACCTGCAAAAGGCAAGCTAGACAAATTCCCAGCATTTTAGGCCACAGGCAGAATTTCCAGGAAGCCAGGCCCCCATATTGAACATTTCCTACCTCTCATCATTTCTACTAGAAAAGAAAAAAAAAAGTACAATTCTGAGTACCAGAAACATTTCTGAGTCCCCTCTGTGGATTATTTGTTTCCTAACGAGAAAGTGCTATCATTCATTTACAAAGCTGCCATAAGTAGGAAATAAGATCTGCCATTAGTAGGAAAGTTCTTTACTCATGAATCTGAATAAATGTATCAAGTACTTACCATGTGATGGGGATTTTACATCTATATCTATTTATATTTATTTCTATATCTATTTTATGATTCTTCCCAGCAACAAAGCAGATTCATATTATGTACCTCATTTTACGCATTTGGCAACAGGGTCAGAGAACTTAAGTGAAAAGTTTATGTTCTTTTTCTCATACTATGCTATAGTTACTGAAGCATTAGACTGCTCACCAGGTCTAGCTTGTGAACAAGTCACTTGTCAAGTCACCTGATAGAGTTCCTGGATATATTGGTTCAGATCCTTTGAGGAGCAGATGCCATCACGGGATTAGACATGAAAGAGCTTTATTGTGGGGGTGGGGCAACCTGAGAAGGAAATGGGGCGGAAGTGAAAGGAGGCCAATAAAGCCAACAGATTGTGATGCAGTTCTCAATCTTGTGGAGAAAAGAGGGAAGGAATAAGGGTTAGTTAATATGAGTTTTAAATTGCAGAGCAATTCTTTAAAAAGTTTCAGCAAAGCCAGTCCGGAATCCTTGCTAAAGTCATCCATCAAAGGAGTCTTGTATCTCCCTGGAATGGACCTGCCATTGTGTTCTTTCCATGTTAAGTCATAGGCTGGTGGCGGTCTATGAGGAGTTGGCCCCTAAAGCAGTGGTATATGCAGAGCACAGCACCTAAGGCTATTAGTTACACTCTCCCATAGTGGTAAAACTGAGAGACAGATTTTCATTTCTACAATGGTTATATATGTGGGGTTAGATTCACGGGTCTACTCAAGGCCTTTGATCTAATTAGGAAAGTTTGTTTTCCCACATTTTACTAACCAAATTCTTTTGAAGGTGGAGGTTCTGTTTAT
Organism: Mustela putorius furo; assembly: GCF_011764305.1. Classification (NCBI taxonomy): domain Eukaryota; kingdom Metazoa; phylum Chordata; class Mammalia; order Carnivora; family Mustelidae; genus Mustela; species Mustela putorius. Next base: position 20,195,938 of record NW_025422049.1, read on the forward strand.
TCATTTTTGTATCTTTCACAGCACCTGATAGGCACAAAATAGGTGGTTGGTGATTGATATGGACTGAATATCACTTAGCTAGCAGTAGTCTTCCTTCTTGCAAAGTAATAAAAATGATTTTATGACACTTTGCAAAAATGGGATGATAACTTCCTTAAATGGCTCCTAAAATGACTAGCCCTAAAAAAAAAAAAAAAAAAAAAAAAAAAAAAAAAAAAAAAGCTAACAAACACTCGTAATTACAATTACAACCATTAAGAATAATAGGAGCAATTATAACATTTTGCCCTTCTTAATCTAGACCCTCCTCACAGAATGAAAAGCTTCAGGATTTGAACTATTCTACAAAGCCTCCCCAAATCACTTCTAAATCAACACACACAGATCCAGACAGACACGCACATATGCACACACACTCACCCTTCCACACGTTGCTGTGATGTAATTTCAACTTCATAAAATACAATCATGTCTTCATTCTGGAGAGCAAAACAGCTCTAAACACACAGAAGAACTGCCTTAACCCACAGGGTCATATTTAAGGCAAGTAAGAGGACTTAGGAAAGCTCCTGGTTACCCAATGTGGAGTCAAGTTCATATCATGGGCAGGCTAGGAAGAGAAAATAGGAGCGAGAAATAAGGCATCTGGGAGAGCTGAAGTAAGAAAAGGCATGAGAGAGAACAAAAGAGGAGAAAGGATAATAAAGCTGAACTTATGCTAGAAATAGTAGCACAGCTGTAATAATGATCCTGGGGGTTGACCATGGTGGCCAAGGTTGCAGATTACACCTGTCAGTGCTGCAGACACAAGAGCTCAGTTCTTTAGGCAATCAACCTGAATAAACACCAATCATAATATTAGCTGCCATGTGTTGCACACCCATGTGCCAGGTTCTGTGCTAACCACTTTATCTGTATCTCAAATAATTATTTAAATATAAGCTTGCAAATTAGATATTAGTATACTCCCATTTTCAGATGAAACAACAAAGTTTTCTAAGATAACTCCCTTATGGACAGTCACACAGCTAATAGATGGCAGAACTGAATTAGGAACCCAGTTCTTCTAGATGAATTTACCTTCTATATACTACTTTGCTTCCTCACCTATCAAGACCACGTAGACTATCAAGATTATTTATAATATGTTGTATTTAATATTTGGGGTCTATAAGATTACACATGGTCTCTGCTATCAAAGACCACAGCTTTTTACTATCTGATTAAAGAAGGTAAACTCAACCTCTTAAAACAAACATACGAAAGCAACCCAGGAATCCAAAAATTACAAAAATGTATTGGGAAAAGGGAATCATTATAGCAGCTTCAAAACTGGGCTGCATCCATCAGGCAAAGCTTCCTGAAGACTTGGCAACTTTGAGCTACACAATCAAAGAGAGAAGAAAATATATCATGGTCAGGTGTTTATGACAGAAATTTGCCATCATTTTATAAGAATAGAGAATGCAGGACTTTCTACAGAGCCACCTGGAAAACAGTGCTGAAAACTAAGACATCAGGTCAGAGACCTTGTTTCTGAAACAAGAAGTATGATGGAAAAACTTGCTTGAATATATTATTGTACCATAAAACAACATTGTCACTATAAATAATATGGGTCATCATCACACAGTGTTGCCACTGGGTGAGATCAAATCACCAGCACAAATGGCACCATCTTGAACAATTTCAGCCAAGATGCCAAAGGCTGACTGGGCATGAAAGGTGACAGATGGACAGTGCCGAAAAGGAGATTGCCCAGCTACTGACACTATATAAAACTTTGTCTGGGGGCGCCTGGGTGGCTCAGCGGGTTAGAGCCTCTGCCTTCGACCCAGGTATGATCCCAGAATCCTGGGATCGAGCCCCACATTGGGATCTCTGCTCACCAGGGAGCCTGCTTCCCCCTCTCTCTCTACCTGCCTCTCTGCCTCCTTGTGATCTCTGTCTGTCAAATAAATAAATAAAATCTTTAAAAAAAAAAAAACTTTGTCTGGCTGTGAAACTTCTGAAACAGAGCAAGTAAAATTCTGGGACCATCAACTTGAATCTAATTTTCTTGTAAAGAAGCAAAGAAACGAGAAACATGACCCATGGAGAATACATATATTAACTGTTTTCTGCCAACCTGTGGCATTGTTTCTGTCCCCATCCCAGACCTTTATGTGGTTTTGGCCCATCTCTATACATACCAAAGGATACATACAAAAGTCCAAGTGTAAGCAAAAGCACTCTTCCTTAGGTCTTTATCCTTTTACTCACTCATTTCAACCTGGTCTCCTTTTTCTGACTCTCAGACCCTAAAGGCCCCACACTCTGGCTGCTAAATCTTACCATAGGCCCTCCTTGCTTTGACAATGCATTTAGCCTTCTCTGGTTTATTTACCTTAGCTATCTGTATACAATTTTTAGCCTTCAACTTTGTACATACCATCAGCTTTACAAACACCTGCAGCTGTGGGTGAAGATAGTCCCACCATCCACTTCAGCCCTGTAAGGCCTACACTAGTTATGCCAGCTTGTCTGGAATTATTGCCAAGATGGGAGATGGGACGCCCAGCATAGAATATTTCTCCACTCAAAAGACACTTTTAAAAACCCAAAATTTGTATTGGTTGCATGTTCAGGCTTCTAACAGCCCAAAGGGATATTATGGGGGACAGAGCCTTGTCAACCAGGATAATTAATTTTAAGGTGTGAAAGGGGATTGTGTTTTGAGCAGAGCAAGTGATAGCAGCATGCCCATAGAGGCAGTTGTGATAGAGTGGAAAGAAAACTAGCCTAGTGTTAGGAGAACTGGGTGTTAGCCAAAATCAACTACAAATTATTGTGTGAGCTTGGGTCAGTCCTGTCCCTTCTCCAGGCCTTGTGTTTTGTTTTATTTAATAAAGAAACTATCCAATTAATTGACCCCCTGGGTCAATTCCACGACTCATAATCTAGGACTAATTTATTGCCCAACAGGTAAGGGAAGAGGGAACAAATGACTCTATGAACACCCAGAAGCCTGATTTCCAATGAGGCAGCTTTATCTGGAAATAAAAGCAATAAATTTCACAGCTAAATAAAATAGATCAGAAATTGGACGTTAGTTGTACATTCTCGATCCAGGGAAGAGGGGTTTAGTTAGTGAGTAGTAATTAATTTGGAGCAAAGACTTCTAGTGGACTTAAGAGTTCAGTAACAGGGTTTTTAATGAAAGTAGAATATAAGTGAGTAATGATGTTTAAATGATGGTGCTTAAAGAACACTGAAGGTGCTCAACTGACGTCCAATGTCTTCTCTGTTATTCTACCACTACACCGTAATCCCCACATTCTTTTTTTAAGATTTTATTTATTTGAGAGGGAGAGAGCACACACAAGCAGAGGGAGCGCAGGAAGAAGGAAAGGGAGAGGCATGTTCCCTGCTAAGCAGGGAGCCCTAAGTAGGCCTCAATCCCAGGACCCTGAGCTGAAGGCAGATGCTTAACCAACTGAGCCACTCAGGCATCCCTGTAATTCCACATTCTTTGTATCTATTAGAAAGAATATATATTAATATACTAGGGAAGTATACCACATAGCTAGAATTCATCATTTACACCTGAGTACAAATTACTTTCTTTACACTATCCAGGTACCTAGAAGGGCACTGAGGCTATGGGATGCAAGATAGCTAAATGTTGATGGGAGCAGGGTACCAAGGGGGAGTGAGTTCAGGAGTCATTGTATGAAGGGGAAAATGTCCCAGAATGTGTGGGGGGGGGTTATTTAGGAGTAGAGATCAAGTAACTTATTATGCCTTTCTTCCCTAGTAGGGATCTCTAGGCAGTCAGTGAACATTGTAAGGATATACAGAATTTGAAAAAACCTTGTGGCATTAGCGGGAAAATAATACACAGAAGGGTCAGAAAGTGAAAGTGGAACCAAAAAGCTTTGTAAATATCAGTTGTAGACATACAAAAAAAACATAAAGGTTCAAGCCTTTCTCCTGAGCTCCATACCCATGTGTTCAATTGCATACTGGATATCCACATCTTCATGTCCCACCAAACACCTCAAAAACAAAACATGATCACCATAGAAGATGTCAATGGCATCCATAAATATTCTGTACTCTCCATCTTGGTTGATGGGATCACCTTTTAAGTACTTTGTCATCCAAGTCAGAAATATAGAATTCCTTCCAGAATCTTTCCTTTTCTTCATCATGCCATCTCTCTTTCAACTACCACCATGCCTATAGATCCAAGGCTATGTTTTTAAGAAATTCAAATATTTGTTATGCCTTCTCCATTCTCTCTGCTGTTGCCTTCATTTAAGTTCACCTTGCTTACTGTCTGGATTATTGTAACTGTCTCCTAAATAAATATGCCTGTATCCAGCTTTCTCCCATGATAATGCTGTCAGGTCCTCCATAATGCTGAGAGTAATCTAAGATTTCTAGTGATGTGACACCTTTGCACACCATTGGCTTCCAGTTACCTACCAAATAAACCCCAAATTCCATTACATGGCTAATAAGACATGGTTTGTAATCTACCTTTCTATTCTCATCATCCATCACTTTTTATATGTTCCTTTTATTCTAACTTATATAAAATTATTTCTCTTTCACCAACTTGCAATGCTAATTCATATCCATTTGCCTCTAAATATTTGAACTCCTCCATCCATCACTCATATTGAACTAGCTAACTTCTCACCCTTTAGGACTTAGCTCAGACATCACCTCCTCAGGAAAGCCTGTATTTTTGGCCCCTTTGCCTATCTCTCCAAAAGGTGAGGTATGCTTCCCCTGAGTTCTCACAGAAGTTTATGCTTAGCCTTGCCATAGTTTTTGTCATGGTGTCAAGGTTTTCTAGCTATTTTTTTTTTTTTGCCTCTCTACTAGCTTGTGAGCTTCTCAGACAAAGGTTGTATCTTAATCGTTTCTGTATTCCTTAATAGAATTCTTGGCATAGATTATGTGCTTAGTAAATGTTTGATGAATGAGTAAATGAGCTCAAGAAATTTGTTTTAAAATAAATTGTTGGATATCATACTCAAACCTCCAAACACACTTTCAAGTGCAAATTAAGGATTTTTGTGGGTAGACATATCTACTAAAGAAATCCATTTTCCAAGGGGCTCACATCCTTATAGGCTGACTAAATTGCAGAACTTGAGTTGCTAGCCTAGACTTCTCTGATATTAAGTATTTTGAACCTAAATCTAGCTATTTTGTGCTTAATTTTCATGAGTATTCCTTCTATTTTCAATGTTGTATTTACTCAGCCATTAATTCCCTTTATAAAGAACTACCCAATTAGGACTCCTACAGTGCCTACACTGGCATTGTTGCACCTGTCAATCAGTTCCAGCCATTAACAGATTAGTTGGGAAGCCCAAGAGCCTGGGTTTAAGGGAGGGGGAAAAACATAAATGGCCAAACCTGTTTGGCTGTCTTAATATCTTTTACTCAAAAGGCTTTGTGTACCTTAATGACCAATCCTTACATTACTTTTTCAAAACTTTTGAAATGGTTTAGGGCATTTAGGCAAATAGCTTGTTAGACTGCCCCAGACATCTGTGCACAATGAAAGCAAACACTATCAGCAATTTAATCTCCAAACACAAAAATCTGCCCTATATGATCCTCTTGTAACAGGGGCTCAAGGATGTGGGTATTTTGAATCTACTGCAGCATTATTTGTAGTTACTGCACAAGAGAAAATAACTAAAATAGCAAGAAGATTCCTGTCATGGCTAATATGGTGGGGGAAGGGAGAAGGGATACTGAGTAGAGGTGTTTTATTATAAATCTGTGACTGGTCCATGTTGCTACTAGCCATTCCTGATAAGCTAGGTCACTAAAATTTTCTGCAAATTCTTTTCTTTACTTTTTTTATTTCAACATTCTGTTTAATTTAAGGATAGCTGACACATAATGTTACATTAGTTTTAGGTACACAACATAGTGATTCGATAACTCTTTACATTATGTGATACTCACCATAAATGTAGCTACCATAGTGACAGATGATAGCAAATTTATTTTAAAGTGAGCTCTTGAACTTAATTAGAATCCCCACATAAACCCAAATTAATTTAGATATGAATTATATCAACAGTAACAACTACTTAAAGCTCCTCCTATATATTTCATAAAACATAAGTAATTCATATAGTCTTTAGTTAGATATAAAACATAGATATGGATAGAGAGATACAGTTGTGGCTTTTCAAAGATTCTCTTTAAAGTTTTAGCAGACATAAGTGTGGTAAAGAGTAGGCTTGAAGTTTGACATGACTTGAGTGGCTATAATAAGAAACCAGTGACTCCACAATAGACCATGAAAAATAGTATGCCTGTCACTTCTGCCAATAGGCTTCAAATCTTGGTTCCTTTAAGCTCATGGCTTTTCTGAGTGAGTTTGTGGGGGCAGTTTTTCCTCTTCTATTGTTGTTTTTCTTCTTTTTGGGGACGGAGAAGTGAGGGAATTAGATGAATGCTTATAAAATCTATTTAAGTATATTTTAGAAAAATAGAACTGGAACTGGATGGCTATTCTGCAATAAAGATGAGCAATGGTGATTATTGGTATGAAGATAAAGTAAATTTTAGAAGTAAAACACTTGTATGGGGAAATTAATTCTAGTTTTCTACAAGGGTTCACCCTTTTTTAAGGCTCTTCACTTCTTTCTATTATTATTATGTTCATCTATAGCTCATCTATCTACATCTATACTAGATGTATAGTACATCACTAGTTTCTGATGTAGTATTCAATGATTCATTAGTTATGTATAACACCCAGTGCTCATCACAAGGCTCTTCATTTCTGTAAGTTGTCATCTTTCATTCTAAGCACAGAACTCCTCTGCTTCCAGGTATGTTATAGATTTTCTGTTACCCTTTTAAAGTTTCTATTTTCAATATCTTCCTGATGGTGGCATTCTGAGTGCTGCACAAATGCTAGATTCACAAGAGTGAGGAATTAACATGGCTGTGTATGGAAAATGCCCAGTGAAGACTTATGGTAAGTTGTGTTCCATGCAATGCAGCAAGATCCTGTTGGTTCTTATGGGAGAATAAAAAGGTTATAATCATAACACAAGTTTGAAAATCTGATTTGAAATCATAAACTTATATAACATGGAAATATCCAGAATAGATTTAAAATTTGAAATAATTACTGACTTCTCTCCTAGGCACAAATCTGACAAAATCCATACTGGATACTTGTATGGAATACTAAACTGGATAGGACTTAATACTAACTGTGAAACTTAGAAGAAAAGAAAAATAAAACTCCTGAAACAGAACTTATATTTCTACTTAGATTCACTCCATGGCTAAGTTGTTAAACATTCTATGTGTTAATTCATATTTAGAAATGAAATACTTATTCGATCAATTGTGTAATTTTCTTCTTTACTATTTCATGAGGCATCACTCCTTGATGATTCTGGACAAGAATAAGAGAAAAATAAAAGCCATGCCAACATAAAAGCCTGAACCAGATCAGGGGAATCCCAGTATATGAATAAAAAGGTCTGCTTTTTTCAGAAGAAAGTCTACCCAGTACCATACATAGTGCCCATGGTATATAAAATCCCTGCTACCAAAACTGAAATATTTTATTTTTAGTAAGATTTAACTCAATTGCAATTCAATTTCTTCCTACAGTTTTCATTATTTAAAATTATATTCCTCTCCTTTTCTTTTCCCTTGAAGAGTCTTATTTGAAATAGTGATTCATTTCAAATGCTTTTGTATTCATTAGAATTACACTTCTTCCATACCAATAAAGGAGCTTCTGGAAAGCAGGAAACCTTCCCAGGTATAAAAGAAAGCTATCAGTATTACAGGGCTAATGAATCTGTAGGTAACCTGAGGATCATAGAGTAGAATTTTCAGGGTAAAATGTTGCTCTTTTCCCTCTTCAGAATGACAAGCCAGAAGGTAAAGCTATCTATTTTCTCCTTCAATTTGTCCTTAGTAAGCATGTCTTCTTTTATTAAAAACTTCTTTGTCCAAAGAGCAAGGGAAACAACACCAAATAAATAACAAAACAAAACAAAGACTCTTTCAAAAATCTTCAGGAGTAACAAGTCTGTAATGTCTTCCAAGCAATGCCAAACCCTGATGTTTACCTGATGTTCTTCCTTATGTCTAACCATAGTCTTTCCTGCTTCAATTTCTGGTTATTTCTAATTACAAGAAAAAAAAATGAGAGGCAAACTTAAAAGGCAGACTATTCGACCTGAGTCTTTCCTATAGTATGTCTGAGTATGCAAATGAAAGGATATGGGGCGATGCCAAATAATTTAATACTAAGAACATACAATTAGCATTCAGTTTCTTCAGACACTTGTATCATGCAAGGACAGAGGGATGCAAAGAAGTATGTCTAATCAGATTGAGGGCGTCATTTTAGAATTTCCTCTTTATAAAATTTAAATTTAGCTTTCAATTTCCTAGAGTGACTGTTCCAGATGGGCCAAGTGGTTCAGATAAAATAGAAACTGACCTACAATCAGTCTCTCCCTTCAAGGGAAAGAGAAATAGATCTTTGTTGTGGTTGTTTTTTTACTTCTAAGTGTCTCGGCATTGCTGTGAGGTATATGCACTTTCCGTTTCAGATGGAAAAAGTGCAAGAACGAAGTCGGAAACAAGACAAGTGATATATATGCAGAGATAAGACTTTCTTCCTAGTAGACAGGAAGACCTAATAACAAGGTAGCTCTTCCTTCTTTCCTTCTTCTTCTAGCCCCTCCCCACTTCCCCTTCCTGTTTTCTCATGATCCCGACACTGGTAAAAGGAAAGCTACCTGTTTATATTATAATTTGGAACATACAGCCTTTATCTCCTACTACCCAATAGCCCAGAGTTAGGTTCAGAGCCATTTTATTTACCGTCCCCCTTAAACTTTCAGCTCAGTGACCTTGATGTCAGACACTCAGGATGAAGCCAGGGTGGTGAGTTGCAGCTGTTGCCTGTAATGTGATCTCTTAGGGGAATGCCTGGCCCCTTGTGCAGGTTCCTATAAAAGCAACAGTACAAGGTCAAAACTCATCTCAAATATCATCTCTTTGGGAAGCCTTCCCTGTAACTCACCCTTGTCTCCTTATCCAGGGCTCCAGTGTTTCATGGTTTTTACCTCTATCATAGCATTCATCATGCTACACTATGCTATGGTGATTTTTCTGCCTCCTCCCTAGGCTGTGAGATATTTGGAGATGCTAACTCTTGTCTTTTATCTGTATCTTCTATGCCTACCATAAAGTCTGGCACATAACAGACTTTCAATTAATGTTTGCTGAATAAATGCCAGGTTCACTTTAACAAGGTCTGTATCTGAGGGTCACCTGGAACGGTGTAAATGTACTCTGTTTCCAACATTTCTACAAAAACTTAACTATCACAGAGTTAACATACTACATTATTATCTAATACCTTGACACCTCCAATTAATTCATTTCTTATAATTCCTACTAAATTTCATATTTTATTATACTTATATGAATAAATGTTTATATAGGATATACGTTATAATTAATTTTACTTAGCCAAGTAAGGTGTTAAAAGAATCAGACACAAGAAAGTCACATTTTGATAGGACCAAGCTAATAAATGACTCTTTTTGTAAATTGACACTTTCTCCTCTTAACCTTACCCTTCCTTTCTTTGCCACACTGCTTTTCTATAAATCGTGCCCCTTCTCTCCCTCTCTATTGGTTATTACTCTTCAATAAACAATAGGTTCTGTCCTACCCTAATCTAAAAGAAACTTCCCTTAACTCTTCTGTCATCTCAAGCTACACTTCCCTACTGTTTACCTTTCTTTTCTGATCCTTCTAAACTGTCGACAGAGTAAGTTGATACATATAACCTCCACTATCTTACCAGCCACTTATTCCATAATCATTCTCACATCCGTCCTCTCCTTCCCAATCAATCTTTGTTATTTGACTCCTATTCTTATTACTCTGCTGAAACCTCTTTCTCAAAGAGAAATTTAATGGCAGATATTAGAGATTAAGAACATAGGCTTCAGAATTAAACAGATTTGGGTTTAAGTCCAGGCTGTGACTCTATGAGGCCTTGATCAAGTTTCTTAACCTTTCCAAATTTTAGTTTTCTTGTTTTTAAAATGGGGGCAAATAACAGCCCCTACCTTACAGTGGTTTTGAGGATCAAGTGGGACAATTCCTATAACGTGACTGAATATAGTATCTGGAGCACAGAAAGTGATCAAGAAGTAATAACAATTTAACCTACTATAAGTCCTGATTCTCTTCAATTCTGATAGCACTTGACACTAGGGACTAAAAGCCTTCTTTTGGCATCCTGATCTTCCATGGCATCTACCACACTGAAAACTTCTGGCTTTCCTCTTACCCATCTAACTGCTTTTGTTTTCATCCATATTGCTGATAGCTGTTCATCTTCATATGCCATTAGTATGGCTGTGTCCTAAATTTCTGTTTTTGACCTATTCTTTTCTCTTTATCAATCTTTCCCTCTATGAAGATGAAAATATGAGTCTTGAATCAGGGATGAGGTTATTGCAAATCCACAGCCACACTCATCACTCTCCCCTCTAAACTGGTTTGCCTCCTGATTTGGCTCCTTCTGCCACTAGCACCACAGATTTGGCTTTGCTACAGCTAAACTGTACCATTTGCAACCCTCTAAACATGCCACATATGCTTTATGGTCTCTGCAGTTTTGCTTGTATTGCTTATTTATTAAAATTCAACCCATTCCTCAAAAACTTTCTTAAGTATTATCTGTTCTGTGAAATGTTTCCTATCAATATAGGTTCTGAAATGATAATTCTAGTTCTACTACATTTTAGCAATGTAACCATGGGAAAGTTACGAAATAAATATCTTAGTTTCAGTTTATTCATTCAGAACATGATAATAATTATGGTCTCTAACTGATTGAGTTGGTATGAAGATTAAATTAAATGAGAAAAAATAAATTAAATGAGAAAAATTTCTTACAAAAGTGCTCTGCACAATATTTTATATATAATGACCTCAGTAGACACTAGTAGTTATTTATTGTTGTTGTTGCTATTGTTACTACTACTACCACTGCTGCTGCTGCTGGTACTACTTCTGCTACTACTAGTAGTAGTATATCTTCATTTGGAAGTCGAGAGCATTTGAGTTCTACCACTTTTACTGAACTTTTCTAATTCTGACTTTTATTTGAACTATTTATCTACATAGCTGACACTTGTCATTAACCTCTTCCAATATTAGAATATGAGAACAAGAACCATGTCCTCCTTTCCTTACTATGTAAGGTCTCAATATGTTTTTGTTGAATTTAAGTAAATTGAATTCTATTTTCTGCTGATCTCTTTTGGCATTATTCTTTGTCCTCTCCTGTTTAGTTCAGTTCCAAAGGAAGCAGTAGTGATTAGTGTAAGAATCTAAGACATTTTTTGGTAATATTTTCCTTCTATCATTGAATAGATTCTGGCTTTCCTTTGCCTCATCTCTCATGGGAAATTGTTTGCTTAGGGATTGTGTTGACTGGGACTAAGTGGGTACAGGGATTAGCCTTGGAGTTAATGGAAGAAATTGTAGGTCTGATTATAAGAAATGGAAATTCTATCTTTTTTGTACTCCTTTCAAACACTATCATTTATACCTTCTTTTAGAGAAAGTTGACAATATTATTTATTTATTTATTTATTTTGGTGTATATACCCTTGGGCACTAAAAAGCATACAAGAAAAGTGGAAGATGCATTCTCAATCCTAAGAAGAGCTCAGTTAGCTCTGTAATCTCTTTCCTGGGCGCCTGGGTGGCTCAGTGGTTAGGCCGCTGCCTTCGGCTCAGGTCATGATCTCAGGGTCCTGGGATCGAGTCCCACATCGGGCTCTCTGCTCAGCAGGGAGCCTGCTTCCCTCTCTCTCTCTCTCTGCTGCCTCTCCATCTGCTTGTGATTTCTCTCTGTCAAATAAATAAATAAAATCTTAAAAAAAAAAAAAAAAAAAAAAAAATCTCTTTCCTGAGCTATCACACAGAACCCTAAAAAACAAAGGAAAACAGAATAAAAACTATCCCTATTAGGAGCATTATTAGCATCAAATTTTAACAAAATCGAAACAAATGCATTTGTCATTTGTCCATGTACTTTCCCCCTGGTTTTTGTAGGTAACCTCAGGACCAAATGTTTTCTCCCTAAATTTAAATGCAAAATTCACACTCAGATATAAATCACCAAAAACAACTTAGGGAGTTTCAGTGGGTGTGTGTATGTATCTGTATATTACATTTTAAACAGAAATCAAAACGTTAAGTCTAAAAGATGTCAATTTGATGGTCAGATTTTAAGCATTAGCCAAGGGATGCCTGGGTGGCTCAGTCAGTTAAGCATCCAACTCTTGATTTCAGTTCAGTTCCTAATCTCAGGGTCATGAAAGTGAGCCCAATGCCGGTTTCTCAGTGGGCATGGAGCCTGCTTAAGATTTTCTTTCTGGAACCCTCCTACACTGTGGGAATGCAAGCTGGTGCAGTCACGAAAGAAAACAATATGGAGGTTCCTTAAAAAGTTGAAAATAGAGTTACCTTACAACACAGCAATTGCACTACTAGTTATTTACCCTAAAGATACAAATGTAGTGATCTGAAGGGGCACATGTACCTGAGTATTTATAGCAGCAATGTCCATAATAGCCAAACTATGGAAAAACCTAGAAGTCCATCAACAGATGAATGGATATGTGGTATATATATACAATGGAATACTGTGCAGCCCTCAAAAAACCTGAAATCTTGCCATTTGCAATGACATGGTTGGAACTAGAGGGTATTATGCTAAGTGAAATAAGTCAACCAGAAAATGACAATTATCATATGATCTCTCTGATATGAGGAATTTGAGAGGAAGGACGGGGTGAAGGGAAAATGAAACAAGATGGCACCAGGGAGGAATAAAAACCAAAAGAGACTCTTAATCTCAGGAAACAAACTGGGGGTTGCTCCGGGGTAGGGGAGAGGGATAGAGTGGCTGGGTTATGAACACTGGAAAGGGTATATGCTATGGTGAGTGCTGTGAATTGTATAAGACTGATGATTCACAGACCTATACCCCTGAAGCAAATAATAGATTATATGTTAATAAAAATTATAATAAAATAAAAATAAAATAAAGTAAAAAAAAGATTCTCCCTCTCCTCCTCCCTCTGCCACCTTATCCTGCTTGTGTTTCACTTAGTAAATAAGTGAAAGTGGTGGCAGAAATTCTGAGAAATAGAGGCTTTCCTAGCACTTTTGAGTTCACAGCATATAGGTCCCTGCTCTGCCTGCCTACATATAATGTCCCATCTTAACAAACTTGCTGTCAAATTGATATACAGCTCAATAATGAAATCATTAATTTTCCCTTGTTGTTTGTGAATTTCAATACTTAAGGTCAGCAGCTATTCCTGTGTGCATAGTCTTTGAAGATCAATAAACAAAGGGGAACCTAGTATAAGCTCAAGAGAGTTGATAACTAGGGGGTCACTCTGGATTTAACATACCTTCCTATGGGAAAACTAAAGCAAAAGATAATTATCAACAAACATCCTAAGTAAGGGCTTATAAATTTATGAAGGTGTTCATTCTCTCTTAGTTCCATAAAATGCTGCAAAAAGACCTAGCTTACTTGGTTCTTGGTTGCCCCCTTTATCTACAAGGTCTCTTGGACAGAATGCCTGACAGTAAAACAATATTAATTAAATAATCAAAATAATTAATTAATTAATTAAACAGCAAAGAATTAAATAGCAAAAATTACAGTAGAGAAGCAGCACTGTAAGTTTCAATCCATTTGATATATCTTCTTTTTTTTAAGTCTATCTTCATATTTGGTCTGTAACCCATATTTCTCTTTCTCTCTGAGAGGTGAGAGAAGATTCCCTGACTGGGAAGAGAATGAAATGAATGAATGTGTTGATGGTACACCATCACACTTGAGCACCAAGATAAAGTTTCTGTGCCAAATTCCTTTCCTCAAGACAGCAAGGAAGAGAAACTTGGTTTTATATAAAATTTGCACAACTGGGTGTGGCTGAAACTCCTCTCAGTGAGAACTGGCATGTCTGATTACATCTGTCTGGGACCATGGCTTTCCCAATTTAGAAAGTTAACAATTTGGATTTGTTATATTTGGAATCAGGTCTTCAATAATGACAAATTTTACGCAAGTTATATTACATGACCTTGGAAGGCACATTATAATGGAAGGATGGAAGAGCTCACAACCTATTAGAACTCAAGTATTAAAACGTTTTTCTATTCGGCAAAAACAAACCTGAGCTAACATCTTGCTTAAAATTTGGAATTATTTCCTAAAAGTGAGATGTCTGGGAGTTAAACACAAGAATGATTGTTGCCAAGAATTATTTTGAAAAAGTTATTCCAATTCCCTACTCTACTACTTTCAATAAAAAATGACAACTTTGAATTTTGAGGCTATTACTAAGTCTTATTCAATACTGACAGAATAGGAATATTAAAAATCTATAGTCTCTCAAGCAGGTCAAATTCTGAGTTCTCGTGTCAATGTCAAATTCTATCAGATGTTGAAAGCCAAAATGTCTTATTCCCAGCAACATATGGAAACCTAGAGGAATAATTCATTCATTACTTTTAACAAAAAAGGATTTATTGACCATTTTCTCAGCATTTAGCCCTAGATGTGGTAAAGAATGCAAAAGTATATGACAGGCCTTTAATATCAGGGCATTTATGAAGACCACATCTGAACATTTTGAAGGTCAGGGGCCAGGGACTTCTTTAATTTAGTATGGCTGTCAGCAAAGTTAAGCCATAGTAAGTTCAGACAGGCTTAAGGCACAAGCAAGAAAAAAAAAAAAAAAAAGCTTGAGGAATAATAGAGGACCTGGGAGAGTATAAGGCAGAGGAAAGGTTGTGTGAGACTGAAAAAAAAAACAAGCTGTACCCCTGGGGATAAAAATATATGTTTATAAAAAATAAAAAATTAAAAAAAAAATAAGGTACAAAACATGGGGAGATGAGGAAGGATTAGTTAGGAAGAGGGAAGGCCACATTGGGGACCCAAACATTAGGCTGCCTCCCCCTCTTTAATTAATATCCACACAAACTTTAAAAGTGTTGTATTCCTTAACTCAAAAGCCAATCCTGGATTAGCTGTGATTTTGTGCTAAGACAGCTGAAAGAAAGACAAAGGACAGGGATTTCTAGTATGCTTGAATCATTTCATCTGCCTGTTACAATGTCAAGGCCTTAGACATTCCTAAATTTGCATTGAGAATGAATCTTGCCTTCTCATTGCATAAGACACTGAAGCTTGAATAGTGCTGGGCCAATTTGCTTTTTATTAAGGAGGCTAAATTTCTAGTCAATAAGGGAAATAGACAATTATATTGCCGCTGGAGAAGCAGGTCAGGGTTGGTTTGTTTATTCATTCCTGAAATTGGATTCTGGATGCCAGAGAAAAGAGGGACCCATTTCTGAGACTGTGTCAGGGCAGAATGTCCTCATCAACCCTCTCCATTTGCTGTGAAGAAGGATCAGATGGGATGATGGATAGTCATGGTGTTCATGGTTATTGAATATGCCTTATCTGAATTCTCAGCAATTAGGGCTATTCAGTTTTAACCTTTTGGCTGGACTATACATTTCACCAGATGTACCAGAAGCAGTGACTAAATTTGTCTTTACTTCTCTGGCACTTCCTATTTGCCTGAATAACTCAGATACAAATGTGTTCTATTTTAAAAATTCTGTAGACATGTTTGCAAAGTACAGTTATGAAATACGCCCCCCCCACCTTATCACAATTAGATTTCGTACAAAAAGGGCATGCAAGTTCTCTGGGCTGCTTTTCTGGAGATACACATTTCCTTTGAAGAATTCTTACCAAGTAACTGGATCAGATCCCTGATAAATCCTCCTCAGTCTCCATTCTGCCATTCTGGATGACATAGGCAAGAGTTCCATATTAGCATATAATCACAGAATCTCAGAGGTAGAGAACTAGAGACCATTCAGATATCCTCACCACTTAAGAAGGGGGGGCACACCTGGGTGGCTCAGTCAGTTAAACATCTGATTGTTGATTTTTGGCTCAGTTCATGATCTCAGGGTCCTGAAATCAAGCGCCATGTCAGGTTCCATGCTTGGTGCGGAGCCTGCTTGTGATTCTCTCTTCTCCCTCTGCCCCTCCCCCAACTGTTCCCTCACTTGCACTCTCTCTCTCTCTCTCTCTCTGAAAGAAGGAAAGAAAAGAAAAGAAGGAAGGGAGAGAGGTGTGGAGGGGGGGAGGAAAGAAGGAAGGAAAGAAGGAAAGAAAGGGAGAAAGAAATTGAGGTTATCAATACCCAGAGAGTAAATAGGATTTGCTCATGTTGCACAGCAATTTATGGTAGAGCTGGGATCTTTGACGGGCAACAGTGAAAAACAGCTGCATAAGAAATGTAGTATTAGGCATTTCTGTTTTCCTTTCTTAGGCAATTTATTCTTTTAGTTTTTCGCTTTTCAGTTTATTGACACTTAACATCACTTAATGCTTATATCTTACAGACAGCTTTCTTTCCCCCCCGCCTAAAACATAAATGAATACTAAATTTTCCATTTAGGTTAAAACTTTTAAGGGCAATTGTTGAGTCTTGTATAATGTTGCTCTCCATAGTGCCTTTCACAGTTCTTCATATAATTTGTTTGATAAGTAGATGGAGGACCAACAGAGTTAAGTAAAAAAGAGCTCTGACTTTGAAGCCAGACTTAGTTTTCATCTCAGCACTGATGTATACTGGCTATGGGGCCTTGCGTAAGTTGTTTACTATATTGGAGTCTTAATTCTACATCTATAAAACAGAACTAATAATGCTATTTACCTCATTGTGGTGTTGTGACAATTGAGGTAATTCATATAGAGTTTTTGGCGGTTATACTAGTAAATACTCAATAAATGATGGCCATGCGTATCTCTTGGTGAAGGCAAGAGTGAAGACTTGAAAAGTGAGATGGCCACTCTCAACAGGATGCTTTTGGAGAAGAGTTTAAACAAAGGGTCAAGAGAAGAAATTGGATAGTTCCCAGCATTCCCTTGGGTTAGGGTTTAGATTACTGGTTTTGTTTTTGTTTTAATGTTGGCTCAAATCCAATCCCTAGAATATCTTGAAACTGTCAAAACTAAAAGGGGCTTTAGAGATCACTTTGTTCAAACTCACTTTATAGAGTTGGAAACTGAGGCTGAGAGAGAAACTGAATTCACCTTGGCCACAAATCTTGAGGTGAAACCATGCTTTGAGTTTTTAAGGATTTCTTTCCATACATTTTCTTTATTTTTTAAAAAAAGATTTTATTTATTTATTTGACAGACAGAGATCATAATTAGACAGAGAGACAGGCAGAGAGAGAGGAAAGGAAGCAGGATCCCCACTGAGCAGAGAGTCAGATGTGGGGCTCGATCCCAGAACACTGGGATCATGACCTGAGCTGAAGGCAGAGGCTTTAACCCACTGAGCCAACCAGGCACTCCTCCATACATTTTCTATATAATGCCTCCTTCTATACATTTTCTATATAATGCCTCCTTCCGTAAGGCATATCAGATTTCAAACATCAGTGAGAAAACACACTCCAAAGCCATATCACATGATTTGAGCATTACCTAGCATTTTGGATTAGCCATGCCTCTGTTCCTCTTCTTCATCATGAATAGTCAAATAAATGATAGCATAATCTGGGAGTAAACTTGGACATTTAATTCCTAAAGGGTATGCATATGTGGTGTGTGTGGGTGTGTGTATCAGACCATCCTGCATGTAGTCGTAGTGACTGAAATATACAGAAAAGAAAAAGAGAAGGTCTGTCAAATAGAAGACTGAAACTAAGTTTACCAAGTCAAAAGCAAACTGCTATGGCAATCTGGGCTTCATGGTGTAGGAGAGAGTAGCACCTTGGAGTATTCTCTTTCTTTAGGGAAAGGAAATCTGGAGTGGAAACTGGATGGGAAAATGTGGCTTTTTAGCTTCTGGCTTTTTCCATGAAGCAGCCAATCTCATCTTCTATTTCCTAGCTGTGTTGGTATAACTGTCATATGAACAAATTGTACCATTCCAAAGGAAGAGATTAAAACAAACAAACAATGACAACAATAACAACAAAAAAGAACCAAACAAACACAAAAAAAACAGTAATCAAGCAGCAGGCTGAAACATCTTAAAACAAAGTTCAAGAAATGTTTTTCTAAGTTGGCCAATTCGGAATCAAGGAGACCTGGAAACAGGGAGACTATGGCTTTTAGCTCATTGGTTAGTCTTGCCAAGGCATGGGTCATTTCCCCCAAGACAATGCAGGGAAAAAAATTATCTTTGAATGGAAGAACTATGCATCATCTAGATCATACCCTTCCACTATATCTGATACTAGTCTTTAACTGTTTTTGAGCAATTGTATAACTCTGTGAACTATAGATAACTGATAGCAATGTGAAATAATTCTTATCCCCAGATATTTAAATTCTATTCACTGAATGTTCAATGGTGCCCCTCCACACTATTTGGAAAAAAAATAAAAATTTCTTCTATTTGTACATCCATTTCAATATTCCTGATCTATAAATATGGCTCTCTCTCTTTTTTTTCTTGAATCTATTGTGTAACTTCTCAACCGTTTCTTCATTAAAAAATGAGTTAAATTCTTTAATATTTGTTCATTTTATCTGGATAATTCATGATTTTACATATTTTGGTAAATCATTTTTTAACAGTAATCACACCATGGATATAAAAATACCTTACCCCTTGGTTATCTAGACAACACATGCAAAAGATAACAGATTTTAAAAGTTAGGAAGGCTTTAGTGAATAACTCAGACCCTTCAGATATAGCTATTGGCAAGTTGTTATTTCCTCCTGCTTGGTGGTCTAATCTCTTCGTTGAACTACAGTAAGCAAGTTGGGTCTTTTCATTTTTGAAATGGGCAGTGAGACCAATGCACCATAGCATCAAAGTAGCTCCCTGAGGACAGCCTGCAAGGCTATTTGCAAAAGATGTAAAAGGCACAGTCAGCACCAAGAACATGCTCCTCCTCCTCCCACCCCACCCCTTCCATCCACAGATACACAATCTCCAGCAAAATACTCTGCTGACACAGTCTTACCTGAACAGAGCAAGTAAACTTTCACAGAGATAGTGTAGGCAAGGATTTCAGCCACTTAGGTGCCATTCTTGAACCTGCCATATGCAGAATGGCTGAGGAGAGCTGACTTTGTGAAGCAAACCACCTTTCTTAATTATTGAATGGGATTCTGGGACACATGCTCAGCAATACATTTTTGGGCCTATTCACACCCAAGCCAAAAAATGATGTGATAAAACTGTTTTCACTGGAGCTCAGGGATAGATTTGATTTCAAATGGTGATCAGCACAACTTATTGTCATCAAGAGAAAAACTTTCTGACTGTCTAAGGGTTTTAAGTACCAAAATTATTTCTTAAAGAATAGAAAGAGAACTTCAGGTTGAAGGTAGATAGGATGTCGGGGGTGGGAGGTGGATAAGGGATAATGGAGGTAAGTGTTGGCCAGGTAGGGGGGAGAAACATTTTAATATTTGTGGCTCAAATGTCAATTCCTAGACTTCATTTACATATTCATTTTCTAGCTTAAAGCAGCATTTCCTGACAGAATACTGTATTTGGTTTCAGGAAATAAACATCCTGCCCTTCTTTCTGCCAGTAGTTACTGTGTGATATTAGGGTAGTCACTTAGCTTCTATGGAATTTACTTGTAAACTAGAGTTATAAGCGTAAAATGGATGATGCTTGTTCTGAATTGGAAAACAAAATTATAATCTTTAAAGGAGTATGCTAAAAATAAAATAAAGGATTATGCTAGAATATTATGTTTAAATATGTTATTATGGATGATATTATATGTTTTTAAAATGTATTTAAATAAAGCAATAAATTTTGGTCTAACCCAAAGTGCAGTCTTAATCTAGAAAATTAAGATTTTCTAAAGGGCTATATGAGGGCTTACTAAAGAAAGAAATCATTTTAAAGTACAGAACAGGCTTGTTCTTTAATTTAATTCCATTAAAAACAATAATAGATAAAAAGAAAGACAGTTTCTGAGATGAGTTGAAAATCTGTTTCCCTCTTATTATTATTTTGTATTCTTGTCACTAGTACTGCAGATTCCTGGGCCAAACCTCAGACTTACTTAGTGAGAATCTTCAGTGAAAGGGAAGCAAGAGTCTGCATTCTATATGATTTCTCCAAGTGTTTCTGATGCACACTGAAATTTGAGAACTGCTAGGCTTAGAAAACAGGAGTGATTTTAAGGACGGGTAGAGAATAATACCTCGATATAATTTAAATGACTAGTGTGAAGAATTTTTCAATTTTTTGTATATTTATTTAAACACCCAATAAAAATTTTCACCTCTCAAACACAGCTGTCACTGACCATGTTTATATTTTAAATCTTCCCCCAAAACCAAGGAGTCTGAAATTTCTATTCCTCATACTTAGAAGTAAAGGACAGCATGAAAACCACCAACACATTTACTTTTTTTTTCCATTGCTCTGGGTTGTTCAGGGAGTTCTGGGTATATCAGCACAAGTTCCACCTGGAACCACTCTGAACTCAGATAATAGATTCAATGAGCTCGAAATGGGTTGTTGACCTTCTTCCAACTCATTAATGCCTTTTGGCAGCTCTCCTCATTTCTCACTCCTTGTCAGCTTCATTCTAAACACACTTTCTTGTGGCATTTCACTGACAAAAGGATGTGTGTGCACCTCAAAAATTCAAAGCACCCTTTAGAAAGTCTCATCTGACACAAAAAAGCAAGGTTTGAAAGCATTTCATTGCATCCCTGCTTTTTTCTTATGTCAGGTTTCTCCTATTCTGAAATGAATAATAGCTTGGAGAGCCTGTAAGTCTGTCTAATATATTTGCTAATACATGCTTAACCTGTCTTCAGACCAGCAAAGAATATTCCAGCTAAGGTTTTTGTTTTGGTTTGGTTTGTTTTTCCCCCATTTTATTTTATTTTATTTTATTTTATTTTATTTTATTATTTTTAGTGTTCCAAAATTCATTGTTTATGCACCACACCCAGTGCTCCATGCAATATATGTCCTCCATAATACCCACCACCAGGCTCACCCAATTCTCTACACCTCCAAAACCCTCAGTTTGTTTCTCAGAGTCCACAGTCTCTCATGGTTTGTCTCCTTTCTGATTTCCCCCATCTCACTTCTCTCCACCTCCAAACATCCTCTGTGTTATTCCTTATGCTCCGCAAGTAAGTGAAACCATATGATAATTGACTTTCTTTGCTCAACTTATTTCTCTCAGCATAATCTCTTCCAGTCTTGTCCATGTTGATATAAAAGTTGGGTACTCATCCTTTCTGACAGAGTCATAATATTCTATTGTATATATGGGCAATGTCTTCTTTATCCATTCGTCCATTGAAGGTCATCTTGGTTCTTTCCACAGTTTGGCAACTGTGGCCATTGCTGCTATGAACATTGGGGTAAAGATGGCCATTCTTTTCACTATATTTGTATCTTTGGGGTAAATACCCAGTACTGCAATTGCAGGGTCATAGGGTAGCTCTCTATTTAATTTCTTAAGGAATATCCACACTGTTCTCCAAAGTGGCTGCACCAACTTGCATTCCCACCAACAGTGTAAGAGGGTTCCCCTTTCTCCACATCCTCTCCAACACTTGTTGTTTACTGTCTTGATAATTTTGGCCATTCTAATAATGATGGTGAACATTTTTTCATATGTCTGTTAGCCATTTGTATGTCTTCATTGGAGAAGTGTCTGTTCATGTCTTCTGCCCATTTTTTGACGTGCTTATCTGTTTTGTGGGTGTTGAGTTTGAGGAGTTCTTTATAGATCTTCGATATCAGCCCTCTGTCTGTAGCATCATTTGCAAATATCTTCTCTCATTCCGTGGGTTGCCTCTTTGTTTTGTTGACTGTTTCCTTTGCTGTGCAGAAGCTTTTGATCTTGATGAAGTCCCAAAAGTTCATTTTCGCTTTTGTTTCCTTTGCCTTTGGAGACATATCTTGAAAGAAGTTGCTGTGGCCAATGTTGAAGAGGTTCCTGTCTATGTTCTCCTCTAGGATTCCTGACTCATGTTGAGGTCTTTTATCCATTTTGAGTTTATCTTTGTGTATGGTGTAAGAGAATGGTCGAGTTTCATTCTTCTACACATAGCCGTCCAATTTTCCCAGCACCATTTATTGAAGAGACTGTCTTTTTTCCTGCTTTGTCAAAGATTATTTGACCATAGACTTGCAGATCCATATCTGGGCTCTCTACTCTGTTCCACTGGTCTATGTGTCTGTTTTTGTGCCAGTACCATGCTGTCTTGGTGATCACAGTTTTGTAGTAAAGCTTGAAATCAGGCAACATGATGCCCCCAGTTTTGTTTTTCTTTTTCAACATTTCCTTAGCAATTTGGGGTCTCTTCTGGTTCCATACAAATTTTAGGATTGTTGTTCCAGCTCTTTGAAAAATGCCAGTGGAATTTTGATTGGGATGGAATTGAAAGTATAGATTGCTCTAGGCAGTATAGACATTTGAACAATGTTTATTCTTCCAATCTACCTAAGGTTTTAAACAGAATTTAAATAAAGCACTCCTAAAGCAATGTGCTATAAATTCAGATTAACAAGCTTTGGGAGAGATCCTGAAACACACAACTTATTTTTCTCTTTTGAGTTATGATGCAATGGAGAATATCTGAATGGCTCTCTAAACATCTGTAGGTAGTTTTAGAAGTCTGAAGTGATGTTTGAATCTGAAAGGACAAAGATTTCTGATTTTTTCTAACTATTTCAATTCACCTTGAGCTCTCTTTTCTGGATGTACTCAGAGGCAGCACCATAGTGAATAGTAGTTTATTGCTCTCCATTGTTATATTGGGGGATTTTAAACTCTCAACTGTCTAGCTTGCAGGCACTTGAAGGCAATAATCTGCTCCCAAATAATCTGTTTCTCCTCCACCCCTCAAAAACCCCTAGCACACAGTGGACACTTAGAAAAGGTTTGTCAATTGATTTGAGGAAAATATCCTCCAAACCATAATGTGTTCAGTAGTTAAAGATGAGATGCAATTTTTAAGTTGTTAAGCAAGTGAGTCTTGAGATGTCAACATGCCTATCAAAATTAAATATGCATAATAAGAGGCCTAGTCATTGTGGCCATTTCCACAGGCATAATTCATTACTCCTTCCCCCGTGCTCCCACAGAATATATTTAGCACTTTTTTGATCAAGCCTTTAATAGAGTTCCATACGGATCTGTCATACTCATTTGACTATGAACTACTTTTTTAAAAGATGCATTTGAGATAGAGAGAGAACACAAGCAGGAAGAGAAGGAGAAGGAGAGGACAGGAGAGACTCTCAAGACAACTCCCCGCTGAGCATGGAGCCCGACTTGGGGCTCTGTTTGTCTCACAATCCTGAGATTATGACCTGAGCAAAATCAAGAATTGAACACTTAAATGACTGAGCCACCCAAGTGCCCCTTGACTATGAATATCTTGAAGATACAGATCATGCTTACAAATCTTTAATATCTCCAAGACCTAGCACAGAGCTTGGCACAAAGGGAACTATAAATTAGTGTTTTATGATATATATGTACACATGTGTTATGTATGATTCAGGGTTAGGACTCTTCATCATTATTTTTACAGGGTAAGAATGCAAATGGTTTCCCAGGCTCCCTTTAGATTCTAGTACTATGGTTCCATAAAAATAGTATAGAAATTAAAGTTAGTAACATTCAAATAAGACAACTATGTCTAAATACGATAAAATATAAACAAGTTTTTATGATTTGGATGTGAAGGTTCACTCAATGGTGACTATGTAGAAGAGACTTATTCTTTTTCATAGCATTAATAAAGTTACCATTTATTATCTACTGCATGTTTGACACTGACAGGTGCTTTTGCATATATTAAGTATTTTATTCAGTTTAATTCTCGCAGCCACCCTTCTAGGTAACTATTATTACTATGTTTCAAATGAGAAAACTGAAGCTTAAGGAGGTTAACTTATTTGTTCAAAGTCACACAAAAAATTAGTAGCAGAGCTATCCATGGAAATTATCCTTGGTTATGAATGCATGCCATGTCAGTATGACTCCAGAGCCTAACTATGGTATTTGATGGTATCACTACTGGCAAAATGAGCTGGTAAATGGCTAGCCAGTATATAGATTCAGCCACCTCAGAATATAGGTTCCAGCCCCATATCTAGAAGTAGACTATACTTGTGCAAATTGCCTTAAATACCATTTCCTTCCACTCTTGTGTATAGGTGATCTCTGATTAGAAAGGATTATCTGGGGAAGATTGGAGGACAAAAACTAGGCATAGGAAGGCAACTTGAAGTGAGAGTTGTAGATGCAGGTAATGGGTAAGTGGAAGTATTAATGAGAAAGATTAACCACTTTTTATGGATTGATTGTACATTTGTATATAAGCTTCAGGTGAGTTATAAGAACAACCGGTGGGGTTTCCTTGCTGCATCCTTTTGAGCTTCCTCCTTTCAAATTACCTCTCCAAACACTGGCTGTGACTGTGCACATTGTACCACATAGTCCCATTGGCAAGATCAGTTTAGAACAATCACCTGGCATGATACAGCCCCAGATTACCTTTCCAACTTTATTTAGAAGTTGGTTCCTCTGGTTCCTCTTCACTATTCTCCAACTACACTTTCCTCCTTTTAGGTCTTTGACCAGGTCAAGCTCTTTCCTTCTTCAGGGCCTTCAACCAATTTTTAAGTCCTTCCTTATTATTATTGTTATTATTATTATTCCTTTCCCAATATTGGCTAACTCCAATTCACCCTTTGAGTTTCAGCCTGAATTTCTTTCCAAGAAAAAACCTTTCCTTTGGTACACATTGACCCAATTTAGAATATACTCTTACTATTATGTCTTAATGCACCCCATTCTTTTCATTGATTACTTCTTACTATTAGTAATTACATGTTTATCTTTGTGTTAGTTTAATGTCAGTCTTTAAAACTGAACTCTAAGCTCCACAAAGGCAGGGGGCATATCTGTTTTTTTTTTTTATCACCAATTATATTCTCAACAGATGATACCATGATTTATTTATGACAGGTGTTCAATAAATGTTTGCTGAATAAATGAGTAAGTCACCATAACTTATGGAAGGATCTTCATGTAGTGATCAGAGACAGTAGAATTTACTTAGATTCATCTAATCTACAGAGTGTCCTAATGATACTTGGTCCTAGAACTGGAATAAACTTCCCCTCTGTTGTTGCTTACTAGATTACGTGTGGGGTATCAGGCCCATGTTTAGAATTTTGAGAAACTGAAGAGTACTCCAAAGAGAGGTAATAGAATGGTGAGTGGGAAAGAAAACAAATCTTATCAAGCTACTACTATATCAAACGCTATACTAGTGGTGTGTGTGTGTGTGTGTGTTTGTGTGTGCGTGTGTGTGTTATCATTTGTAACACAAGTAGAATAATGCTTAACCAATAATATTAAATGCAAATTACCTGTTAATTCTCACAAAATCTCTTGATAGTAATAGTTCCCCCATTTTAGAGTTCACATAGTAGGGAGTCAGTGTTTGAACTCAGGTCTATATAATTCCAAAGAAAAGGGGACAGTTTTTTAAGCCAATCTCACGTGAGAAACAGATGTGGAACCTAGAAGAACCTAGGGGTGGGGGCTGTCACAGGTAGCTGAACAGTGTTAGCCGTATTTAAAAATACAAACAACTGTCATATAGAAAAGGATTAATCTTATTCAATATTACTCAAGGGAGTAAAAGTAGTAGTGATGGTTAGGGTTATAACCAACACAGAAAGTTACTTTTCTAAAACTCAGCACACTTCAACCATGGAAAAGGCTGATTTATAGGATGCAAGTTCCTTGTCATTGGACACATTCAAAGAAAGTCTAAGTGGCCATCTATCCATCCTAGAAAGGATTATTTCAATGGAAGGGAAGCTGGAAGAGATTACCTCAATGAATCCTATAAACTCTCAGATTATATAATTGAAAGGTAACAGAACTGTAACAACACATCCCATTTACAATACCCAGAATGAAAATTTTGGAAAACAGAAAAATTCCTACTGAGAAACACACTCCTGCTGTTCTAGTGTCAGACAGCTGTTATGTATTTAGCTATGCATTTTTTTTCACAGGATGTGATGCTTAGCTGAACTAGTATTTTGAAATCCTAGGCAGCCTCTATACTTGTATTATTATTATTATAATCAGTATTAATTACTTTTAATTCAGCTCACAAAAATAGGTATTATTTATTGTGTTACTACTAAATATATGTTTAAAATGTATGCAATGTTCTAAATGAATATTTTAAAACATTTGATTGTTAGGCCATTATTAAATTTGGTATAATTGTGATTTAATTAAAAAGGAAAAGGATCTGAAATAAACCAAGTGGAATTTTCCAATTTGGAGAACTCTTAAAGAACACTTACTAGGAGTATTTAAAATTGCTTGGTACTAATGACAGAGGAGTGTCATTGCTCCCACCTCTCCCACATACACACATATTTAAGCCAGAGGGAATATCTGGATGCTTCTTTGGAGCACTGGCTTCAGTAAACATAGTAAGCTACACAGATGGTCAACTTAATGTCCCCATCAGTAGTGCTTCAGGATGTGTACGAGGTAGTAGCTTTAGAAAATCGGAGAATAAAGACTTTATCCACTCTGAGGACATAATTGTAGAGCAATATTTACACATACAATTATTTTAAGCCAAACACCCTCAATCAGTAATTGTTGTGAAAGACAGGCAACAGCTTAGAAAGAAAAAGTAGATATAGATTCTACACATGTCTCTTCCCTGTAGACTAGCATGTCTCTGTCATGTGTAAAGTTTCAGACTTTACCATTTGTTCATCATTTACCGATCCTTTACTGAGTCCTTCAGACTTTTTTTTTTTTTTGAAAGGATCACAAGGAAAAAGGCATCAATTTTACCTTAGACTTGAACCTTATTCCAAAGGAAGGCCTCATTACTAAGAGGAGACAAACTTGGTTAGAAACCAATGGGCTTTCATGATACTTCAAATTCACACTATTGAACATTACTTTGCTTAGATATTTGAAGGCTTATTTATTAATTAAACAAATATTTGTCTTAGTAAGAAACCTTCTGAGACAAGTTTGTCCATTAATAGGTCTTTAGACAAGCCTCATCCAAAATGTTCAAAAACTATTTGGAGTCCTCAAAGCAATTATTAATGTGTTGTGGATAATGCATATATTAATTAAACATCTGTTGAGATTGGATATATTTATGACATGTTTAGAAACGCTTTCCTTGGGAGCTAAAAAACAGTGGCAGGAGAAGAGAAACCATAGGTAGACCTTTATGTTGAAGGATATTGGACCATAAGTTTCTTTGCTATTAGGACATCTCTTGGTCCTTCCAGAATGGATAATAAAAGAAACTTCAAGTCCACTATGTCTTTGAAAACACTGAATAGAAGAACCTTCAAGTCCACGAAGTGTTTGAAAACACCTGAAAACCCAATGCCATGGTTTCAATTCCATGTTAGTTAATGATACTCATTCTGTTTCATGGCCATTAACAATTTAGATTCAGGAACAAAATCACATTTACATTTTTACCATTATTTAAAAATGATAGCTTTAGAAAATGCTTGAACAGATACTTTCTATATATCTTGTTGATTTTTAATAATCACCTTCAGCTTATTTCTAATGAAATTTGTTTTTGAAATACCCATTGTTTTTAATGTTATACTTTCCATTGCCTTGGCATTTGGGGATAGTTATATTTCCTTCTAGAAGAAATGTTTTCCCTTCTACTTAACAAAGATCGTAAGAGATGAAAGGCAATATAACATAATGGTTAAAAGCATTAACTCTGGAATCAAACAACATGTTTGAAACCCTAGTCTGCCATCCACAAGCGGTAAAGTTTGGGTCAAATTACTTAAGCATCCCTAAGCTTAGTATTCATCATTTTAAGAATGAGAATAATAATAGAGTTTTTTATGAAAATGAAATGAGATACATTACATAGAGAGCTTTAACATTGGATCTGGACATACTATGTACTCCATTAATGACTGCTATTACTGTTTCTTTTTTTTTAATTGATTTTTTAAAGATTTTATTTATTTATTTGTCATAGAGAGAGAAGCGAGAGCAAGCACAGGCAGACAGAGTGGCAGGCAGAGGCAGAGGGAGAAGCAGGCTCTCCACCAAGCAAGGAGCCCGATGTGGGACTCGATCCCAGGACGCTGGGATCATTACCTGAGCCGAAGGCAGCCGCTTAACCAACTGAGCCACCCAGGTGTCCCGCTATTACTGTTTCTATTATGATGCAATGTATATGGAGGCTAAAGTACCATGAGATCTCCTGCATTATTTATTAATTCTGTAATTTGGTCCAAATTGCTTTACTTTTCTGAATCTGTTTTCTCATCTGTAACCTCAGGATGATAGCAGTAAGATGATAGCAAATCTTACCTAGATTTGTTGTAAGGATCAAATACTGATGAATATAAATTACTTAGCACATAGTAGGAGTCTGTAATTATTAGCTTAAAGAAAACTGTCGAGGGCGGATGCTCCAGGGGTCTGGAGATCCGTCAACCGCAGAGCTTTGCAAAATGGCGCCTGGCGATTTGCCAGAAAGTGTGTCTAGAGTGACTGATCATAAACAGGAAGTACTACCTATTGGCTGTTGAACTATTGCTATGCTGTGGGTACTTGGTAACAAGCTTAAGATTGGTGGATGCATATCGCTGTCTATGCTGATTGGCTTAGCTCCCCTATATAAGCGATGGCCATATGAAATAAAGAGGCCCCCTTTTTTGAAACCCAACCAGACGGAGGGTTGTTATTATCACTGCTGGACGGCGATAAATGGTGGCCCGTACGGGGAACCCCCTTTCTCCTTTTCTAACAGTGCACTGAGGTAAGTGACGAATTTATTTAGAAGAAAATTCTGGCCAGAGAAGTTTTAGGAAAGTTCACTGATTATAGTGACGACTGCAACGTAAGCTCACTGGTGTTAGTGATGATCTTGAGAAAGCTCACTGTTTTAGTGACGATAACAGACTAGTCTTTTCTTTGCTTTTTGACTATTTATTTCTGATATACTATGGGTTCAGAGGTCTCAAGAATACGTATGGAAGGGCCTCTGCGGGAGTTGCTAAAAGCAAATGGAACTCCTTTGAAAATGAAAACTGCTCAGGCATTCTTGAGCACCATAGAAGGAGTCAGCCCTTGGTTCCTAGATGAAGGATTACTAAACATTCCACAATGGGAACATTTAGGGGAGGATCTTAGGAAGGTTGATAAAGAGAAACCCCTTCCATCTGGCACACTCACTATATGGGCTCTCATACGATCCTGTTTGCTTAGCCCCAAACCCCCTGAGATTATAAAAGAAAGCCTACAAACAGGGGAACAGGTCTTGGAGGAAGTAAAAGAAGAACAATCCAAGGCCTCAACTATAGGGGCCTCTTAAGAAGAGGAAGAAGAGCTTTCAGGGGATGAATTAGCAAAAAAATTAAGCAACTTATCTTGTGAGCCGTTGCAGCCTTCAGCTCCCCCACCTTATAATTCTGAAATAAATTGTAGCTGCCCAGGAGCCTGCTCGCACGATAGACATGACGTCACTGATTGGAATTCAATAGGACAACAGTTAGGCTTAGCCCTACCAGTCTTTCAAGATCAGCAAGGGAATCGCATGCATCAGCCATTAGATATTAAACAAGTAAAACAGCTAAAAGAGGCAGTCATGTCTTATGGCCCCCAGGCTGCTTATACTATTACCTTACTCGAGACTCTCGCAGAACAAAACCTAACACCTTTAGACTGGAGTAATCTAGCGCGAGCTTGCTTGTCTGGAGGGCAATATCTTATGTGGAAAATAGCAAATCAGAATAACTGTACGGAAACTGCTTGCCGTAATGCGGGAGCTGGGAATGGAGCTTGGAATTTAGAAATGCTGACTGGTACAGGACAGTTTTCGGGAAATCAAAATCAGATCAATTTTCCACCTGCAGTGTATTTGCAAATTGCTACTGCTGCCGCTAGGGCGTGGAAAACCATACAAGGCACAGGTGATTTACAGGGTCAATTGTCAAAAGTTATCCAGGGAAATAATGAACCATATGCAGATTTTGTAGATAGACTTATCCAAACGGCATCTAGAATTTTGGGGGATGTTGATCAGGCTATGCCTCTGGTCAAGCAATTAGCCTATGAGCAAGCCAATAAATGGTGCAAAGAAGCAATACGACCCTGGAAAAACAAAGACCTAGCCTCCTATTTAAAGGCCTGTAGAGATATAAATGAATCAGTTATCCAAGCTAATGTCATGGCAGAGGCTTACGCTAATTTTACTGGTACAAAGGTCACCAAATCCCCTGGTCTCTGCTTCCAATGTAATAAACCAGGTCATAAAAAACGGGACTGTCCTCAGGTCAATAAAAAACCTGGCCTATGTCCTCGATGCAAAAAGGGAAATCACTGGGCTAGCGACTGTAGATCCACCCAAGATATCCAAGGGAATCCCCTGCCAAAAAACCGGAAAACAGGGCCCACAGTCCCGGGGCCCACAAATATACGGGGCCATACAGACAATCCTTCAGAGCTATTATCCCCTTTCCAGCTCCATAGAGCAACAAAAGGAAGCACAGGACTGGATCTCTGTGCCTCCGCCAGAGCAATATTAACTCCCGATATGGGAGTTCAGCCAATCCCTACTACTGTGCTAATCTGGAGCCGAGGCTCTGTTTGTGTCTTTCCAGAGAATGCTCCATCCCCTATTTGGGTCCCTGAACGGCTATTCAAGCCAGTCTTAACTCGGCACCAAAAGAGGCAGAAGCCCAAAAGGACGACAGCCATGGTGACGACAATCCGGATGATGATGATCTACGCACTCCTGACCTTGACATCAGGACAGACCCTTTGGGCCATTGTTAAAGCCTGGCCCTATCCACTCCCTTCAACGTCTTCCTCTGCTACTTACCCCGCACTCTTAACTACTAATTTATTATGTAACTCCTCTTAAAAGCACAACTTTTCCCAAACGTTTGAAACGAGTGTTGAAGTGCAAACTTGTTCTAAAAATATCACGTTTTTGCCTACTCCTGTTTGTATTCGCCCCCCTTTTATGTTTCTTGTCAGTAACAGTACAACCATTTCTAATAAGTTGAACTGTACATTGAATACTTGCTTCCTTACACAATGTTGGAATGCTACAGGCTTTTCATTTGCTATGATAATGCGTATTCCAGTGTTTTTGCCTACGCCCATCTCTGTCCCAGAGGGAGACCTTCCAGTTTTGCTGAGACATAAAAGAGACTTTGGTATCATCACTGCCGTGGTGACAGCTATTGCCGCCTCCGCTGCTGCCGCCGCTGCCACTGCTACTGCACTTGCCGTTGCTATTCCTGCAGCCAAGGAGATTAATCAACTGTCTATGAATACCGCAGAAGCTCTACAAACCCAGAGTGAAATTAATGATCATCTCGCTGTGGGTATTCTTTTTGCTAATCAGCGGATTGACTTGCTACAAGAACAAATGAACATTGTAATACAACTACTGACTGTAAGATGCCTTCGCTCAGATACTGGACTCTGCATTACTCCAGTTGCATATGATAACCTCACTCAAGCAGCTAATTATTCCAGGGAACTATCCAAGATGCTTACAGGCAACTGGAGTGCCAGATTCGAGAATCTGACAATACAGCTTCGTGCTAATATTGTTAACATTAATGCCAGTAAGGTAGAAGTAGCTTCAGTATTTCAATTTGTTGCCTTTATGAAAAATGTTGTAGGATGGGGGAAGCAATGGTTTGGGTTCATATCCATGGGTGGATTGCTGATATTCGCTGTGGTGTGTTGCTTATTAATTCTATCTCATTTGCCCCATGATGAGGATTCGTAAAAGAGACACCATTGCCATCAAATAAGCTCTGTTATCCATTGAGTCTGGACAGTTGCCCGAGGTATGGCTCAGTATGCTGGATCAGTAGTCAATGACGGGTAAGATCATAGGCGGAATATACCAACCTAAGACAGGACATGATCCTATAAGCATCATGATCCAGTGACGGGTAAGGATATCCTTGGCCTTGCGACAACCTAAGACCGGCAAGACCCCTGCTGAGTCTTTCCTTTTACCATAAAACAAAAAGGGGGAACTGTCGAGGGCGGATGCTCCAGGGGCCCGGAGATCCGTCAACGGCAGAGCTTTGCAAAATGGCGCCTAGCGATTTGCCAGAAGGTGTGTCTAGAGTGACTGATCATAAACAGGAAGTACTACCTATTGGCTGTTGAACTATTGCTATGCTGTGGGTACTTGGTAACAAGCTTAAGATTGGTGGATGCATATCACTGTCTATGCTGATTGGCTTAGCTCCCCTATATAAGCGGTGGCCATATGAAATAAAGGGCTTTTTTGAAACCCAACTAGATGGAGGGTCGTTATTATCGCTGCTGGATGGCGATAAAAAACAACAGCAAAATCAAAATCTCTTTATTTTAATGAAGCCCCTTTCTAAATGGTCTTGTTACTGAATTTAAGTCATCTGGTTGATTGTTGTATTTCTACAACAGTATAATTGTAAGATTGACAACAACTTTTCTCCTTCTCTGAGTGGTACAGAGACCTAGCTTCTCATATCATAGTGAGTTAATATCATTTAGTCCCATGCCATTATGTCGATGACACCTAAATCTTTATTTCCTGCCCTGATTTCACCTCTTGAGTTCCAAACTCTCTATATTTACCTATCTCCTTTACATCTTCTGGAGGTCTACTGGGCATTTTAAAATTAATATGGTTTTAAAATAAACATCATATAAGTAGCCAAAAATTTATGGCATATCCTTTACTCCATTGTTCTTCTTACCCAACATTAAAACTATAAAGCATATCTTTAATATACATATTTCTATCTCAACTGCCATGACTCTTGGCCAAACCTCCTTCATCTCTCACCTGGACAACTACTAAAAGCATCTTAATTGATCTGCCTGCATCTCTGCTTGGCCTTCAAATCTGGGAAGAGCATGAGCCTGCTCTGTGCAGGTGAGTCCCCAAATGGGTTAAAAGCAAGAGACGTCAACTGATACACTTCTAGTAATTGGAGCAACAAGTCCCTTGGTGAAGGGAAATCTGAACAGTGCAATTCTATGTTCATCACAACAGATATCTTAATTGAAAGCCCTTTCCTGGTTGGTTCCAAGAGATAAATGGGTAACTCGCTTACATTTTCTCGTCATTATACAACATTAATATTTTATGAAATTTTATGCCTTAATTTGAATTGTCTCAATGGCTCTGTAACATACACATTTCTGTCTCAATTTTTCATATAAGGAAACTGTGGATCACAGAGATTATGATTCAAGGTCACACAGGTAATAACTGGTGAAAAGGGGACTTAAAAACTTACTTTGACTCTAAACACTGACGTTTTTTCTACTATTATTACTAGAAATGTGGGTAAAATTGACACATATATTAAGAAAAGGCAACCTCGAAAGTATTGAGGTTAATACCTTCTTGGGGAAATTTGTCTGGTTAATGTTAATTTTCAAAGATATCTGGTTTTTTTTTTTTTAAGATTTTATTTATTTGACAGAGAGAGAGGGGGAAACAGGCTCTGCAGAGCCTGATGGGGGGCTCTATCCCAGGACCCTGAGACCATGACCCAAGCTAAAGGCAGAGGCCTAACCTACTGAGCCACCCAGGTGTCCCCAAAGATAACTGTTTAAAAATCAGTTGTCCTTTATGAAAATTATCTAATGCTAATGTTCTAAGTAGGTGTTTATCCATGGGGATATGGTTGAGACAGCTTCTAATCCCTATCAGATAATCCATTAAAGAGAGCTTTAGAATGGCTTTATATGCTAAGCACATGATGAAGACAAGCTTCCATATTCACCAACCCTTTATTTGTTATTCACACACAGTAGATAAAATTGGTAAGTAAGCTTCGAAGAATTTTCTCAGTGTCAAAGGCCAAAGCCTTGCCACTTGATTTGAGAGGGTGGTCAAACCTTGTTAATTAGTCAGGCTGTCAGCCTGTCAGAAGAATTATGTGGAGTTGTAGGTAATAGCTCATTAGGAAGAAATAGCTATTGTTAATTATGACAAGGTCAGGAAAGTAGTATCTTTCCGAATTTGAGAGGATATTAAAAATAAGAAAATTTCTTAGAGTAGGATGAGACTCAAGATCAAATACAGGAAAGCATGCCTGAAAAAGGGAGCTTGATGATCTCCTATGAGTTAATATGATGCTCTGGACCCAAAGAAGCTCCTCAGAATGGGGCAGCTGCTTCTTGAGGTGGTCAATGGCCACTCAGGGTCTTGTTCATTGGCCCCTATCATCCTCTTATTTTCAGAGGAGTATCATCTTGACTGCTTCATTAAGAACCAAAGTATGCCAGAGTCATTTGTAGTTACAATCCTTTTGTAGAGTTAGCCATTCAATGTGTGTAAAAAAATTTCTTGGCTGCCTGCCTAAGATGGGGGAGGAAAAAAGAGAGGAATTTTAAAAAGATGAGAAAGTCTTAAAGACACACATTTGAAAATAATAAAAGCAAACTTTTAATAAGTGTTTGCTATTCCAGGAACTATACAATTACTTTACATATATTATCTATTTTAATCCTCACAAACAGTCTTAGAAAGTATATAATAAAATCATCCCAATTTTATGTATGAGAAAACAGAAACAGAGTTTAGGTCATTTTCCCACAGTCACATAGAAAGTGGCAGTACCCCTGAGACCCAGGTATAAGTAACTCCCATGTCTATGTCCTTAATAATCCTTAACACAATAACAATAGTAATTACTTAATAAGTATCCAATTGTTATTTTTGTATTAGTAATGATAGTATTTGTCAACATATCAATTTATTGGGTAGGACTAAAAATATGAACTAAAAAAGTAAGTTGATAAATTAGGCTTGGTCAAAAGTAAAAATTTTTACTATTCAAAAGCTACTATTAAAAAATGAAAAGGCAAACCATAGTCCAGGATAAAATATTTGCAACACCTATACTTGACGGCGGACTGATATCCATTATATATAAAAAACTCCTTCAAATTAATAACAAAGAGGAAAACCACCTAGTAAAAATGGGCAAAAGATTTGTATAGATATTTCACTCAAAAAATACAGGAATAACTAGTAAGTACATAAAAGAAGCTCAACATTAATCATCAGATAAATGGAAATTAAAACCAAAATGAGATACAACTTTGCATCTATTATAATCTCTATAATTTAGGAGACTGTTAATATCAAACATTGGTAAGGAAGAAGAACAATTGAAATTCTCCATGACTGTTGGTGGAACTGTAAAATGGTACCTCATTTTAAAAACAATTTTATTGTTTTTCATAAGGATAAATATACATCTATCACATGACCTAGAAATTAGCAATCAGCAAAACTCTTAGGTATTTACCCAAATGAAATAAAATAAATCAACAGAAAGACTTACATGTGAAGGTTCATAGCAGCATAATTTATAATACCCCCCAAACCCACAAATAACTCAAATGCCCATAAGCTGTTGAACCCATAAATCTGTATTATATTCACACAATAATAACAACAAAGAAAAGATGTTGACACACACAAAAACATGGATAGAGGTCATGAGGAAAAAAGAGAGGAATTTTAAAAAGATGAGAAAGTCTTAAAGACCTTATGATAAGCAAAAAAAGCCAAAAACCAATGAATATATTCTACATGATTCCATTTACAGGGAGTCCTAGAATATGTGAAATGAATCTCTATTTTAAAAATAAGAAGAAGTGGCACCTGGGTGGCTCAGTCAGTTAACTGTCTGCTTTTAGCTCAGGTCATGATTTCAGGGTTCTGTGATGGAGCCCTGCATAGGACTCTCTACTCAGCAGGTGGTCTGCTTTTCCCTCCCACTCTCCCTTTGTAATCTCTCTCTCTCTCTCAAATAAATAAATAAAATCTTTAAGAAAAAGAAGAAAATCAGTTGTTGCCTGGGGCACACATGGGGACGATGTTGGAGATTGACTACAAAAGGACACAAAGGAACTTTTGACAGAGGCAGTAATATTTTCTACCTCAACTGGAATGATGGTTACATGGGAGGTTATATTTGTCAAATATCATCAATCTGTATACTTACAATGTGAATTTTCTTATATATAAATTATACTTTGACAAAGAAAAAATTAAAAAGTATTATAAAGAAAAAATTGTCTTTAAAACACCCCGATGTCTCCCATCAAAGTACTAACAACCAGGCCCGACCCTGCTTAGCTTCCGAGATCAGATGAGATCGGGCACGTTCAGGGTGGTTGGGAGGGAGACAAACCATAAGTGACTCTTAATCTCACAAAACAAACTGAGGGTTGCTGGGGGGAGGGGGGTTGGGAGAAGGGGGTGGGATTATGGACATTGGGGAGGGTGTGTGCTTTGGTGAGTGCTGTAAAGTGTGTAAACCTCGTGATTTACAGACCTGTACCCCTGGGGATAAAGATATATGTTTATAAAAAATAAAAAAATTTTTAAAAATTAAAAAAAAAACACCCCGATGGTCTTCTTTGGAAAAACGTCTAGTCATGTCTTCTGCCCATTTTTCAATTGGATTGTTAGTTTTTTGGGGTGTAAAGCTTTCTAACTGCTTTGTGTATTTTGAATACTAAACCTTTTTCAGATATGTCATTTGCAAATATCTTCTCCCATTCTGGAGGTTGCTCTTAAGTTTTGTTGATTGTTTCCTTTGCTGTGCAGAAGCTATTTATTTTGATTAAGTCCCACTAGTTTATTTTTGCTTTTATCTCCCTTGCCTCAGGAGATGTATCTAGTAAGAAGTGTTCATGGCTGATGGCAAAAACTTTACTGCTTGTGTTCTTCTCTAGGATTTTAATGGTTTCAGGTCTCACATTTAGGTCTATAATCCATTTTGAATTTATTCTTGTGTGTGGTTTAAGAAAGTTGTCCAGTTTCATTTTTTAGCATGTAGCTGTCTGGTTTTCCAAACACTATTTGTTGGAGAGATTGTCTTTTCCCCATTGTATATTCTTTCCTACTTTATCAAAGATGGATTGACCATATAGTTGTGGGTTCATTTCTGGGTTTTCTATTCTGTTCTTTGATCTATGTGTCTGTTTTTTTTGTTTTGTTTTGTTTGTTTTTTGGTGGTACCATGCTGGTTTTTTTTTAAGATTTTATTTATTTATTTGACAGACAGAGATCACAAGTAGGCAGAGAGGCAGGCAGAGAGATAGAGGAGAAAGTAGGCTCTCTGTGGAGCAGACAGCCCGATGCGGGGCTCGATCCCAGGACACTGGGATCATGACCTGAGCCGAAGGCAGAGACTTTAACCCACTGAGCCACCCAGGCACCCCTGGTACCATGCTGTTTTGATCACTGCAGCTTTGTAGTATAACTTGAAGCCCAGAATTATGATTTCTCTGGGTTTGCTTTTCTTTTTCAAGGTTGCTTTGGCAATTCGGTCTTTTGTGGCTCCATACAAAATTTAGGACTGTTTGCTCTGCAAAAAATGCTATTGGTATTCTGATAGGGATTGCACTAAATGTGAAGACTGCTTTGGGTAGTATAGACATTTTAACAATATTCGTTTTTCTGACTCATGAGTATGGGATGTTTTTCCATTTTTTTTGTGTCCTCTTCAGTTTCTTTCTCAGTGTTCTACAGTTTTTCAGAATACAGGTCTCTTACCTCTTTGGTTAGGTTTATTCCTAGGTATCTTATGGTTTGGGTGCACTTGTAAATCAGATTGATTCCTTAATTTCTCTCTCTTTTTTTTTTTTTTTTTGCTTCTTCATTATTGGTGTATAGAAATGCAACAGTTCCCTACATTGATTTTGTACCCTGTAGCTTTACTGAATTCTTGTATCATTTCTAGCAATTTTTTGGTGGAGTCTTTCAGTTTTTCCATATAGAGTATCACGTCATCTGAAAACAGTGAATGTTTTACTTCTGTGCTGACTTGGATGGGTTAGTATCCAAAATATGTAAATAACTTATAAAACTCAACTGGCAAAATATGAATAATCCAATTGAAAAAATGGGAAGAAGACATTAATAGACATTTTTCCAAAGAAGACATTTAGATGGACAACAGACATACCAAAAGATATTCAACATCACTCATCATTTGGGAAACACAAATCAAAACTACAATGAAGTATCACCAACAGAATAGCTAAAATCAACAACACAAGGATGCAGAGAAAGGGAAACCCCCTTGCAGTGTTGTTCAGAATGCACACTGGTGCAGCCACTGTAGAAAACAGTATGGAGGTTTCTCAAAAAGTTAAAAATAGAACTACCCTATGATCCAGCAATTGCACTACTAGGTATTTACTCAAAGAATACAAAAATAATAATTTAAGGGGACACATTAATCCCAATGTTCATAGCAACATTATCTACAATAGTCAAATTTTTGAAACAGCCTACATGTTCACTGACTGATGAATGGATAAAGAAGAGTTGGTACACACACACACACACACACACACACAATAGCAACTTAAAAATAATATGCCCAGAGGAGAACATTGGGCTTCTGACTATCTTGGCTCATGATGAACCCTCAAACTCTCTGAGAGGGTGTTCTTAGGAATTTAAACTTGGAGTTTATCAATCTCTCCTGGCAATATTTGAACCCAGGCCCCAGAGTCCTTTTGTTTATTCCATTGAGTATCAAAGCACAATCACAAATATCCTGTCATTTTCAAAATTTGAGATACAAACTAAACTTCGATTATGGTCCTATTTCAAGCTCACAGTCTTTAAAGTATAAAACATAAAGGTATAATCAGAACTCAGTGGGGTTGACCAATAGAATGGCATTGCTCTTTCTCCTTTTGACTTACAAAGGCAACTAGAAGAGAAGTCCCATTATTCCTTGGAGTATGATGTGTAAGAGCAGGGAAAATACTGTCTGAAAAGTAAAGAGACATAGGAAAAATATTTGATTTCTTTATGGTACTTCTTCAAATTAGTTACTATTCCCTTGGCATACTTACTGGCACTTTGCCAGTAAAAATACAGGGTTTTAAAAATAAAAATACCTATGTTTCTAGAATTTTCAAACATTCCATATTTAGTCATGCCCTTAGAGCTGGGTTATTCTATTTTAGTTGAATACATCTGCAATTCAGGTAGTCACCATCACATGGTGGTATAGATATGGGTTATCAAACTAATTCTTTCCCCTTACTTCCCTCCAGACATGAATCAATGAGATAAGCCGTGGGTAACCATATATCATTATTATTTTCTGTCTACATATATTATCTAATAAAAATAATTATGAATATGATGGTTAGATGACATGAATGTATCAAAAGAAAAATTTTAAGCAAAATGAATAAAAAGAATACCACAAAAAATAGACTATTATCAATCCTAATTAGCTTAATCAGATTATACTAACCCCCCAATCTAATTAGAACCCATTTGGAACAATTTTAGGTTAGAAAAGTTGCCCTAGGTCTTGGCCTGAGCACAAAAGCTGTTTGCCTCGTGCCTGATCTGCTGGCTTTGATTGAGGCTGTGGCATCAAGGCTTGGCATGAAGCTGGTCACTTTAAGCACCAAAATCTCTTAATCACGTGCTAACTATAATTACTTTCTGCTAAGACCTTATCTATTCCTGACTCACAGGCTATTCTCACTTTAGTTTAACTTGGTATTCTTCCTGGACAGAGGATGAAGAGAGAACATCTTTACCCTAGTCAGGTATCATGTGCTTAAAGAAGGAAAACCTAAAACTTTACAAAAGACCATAATATATACAATGACTCTTACCATATCAGGAAAAATGTTCCTTTTGGGAAACTCTATATTATTATCCATAACTCTCTTCCTCTCCCTTCTCTCTGGCATTAAAAAAAAATATTGTAGCAAAGCATGCATAACATAAAATTTACTATTTTAACTATTTTAAGTGTGTAATGCAGTGGTATTAATTACCTGTACAATGCAGTGCAGCTTTGTAACCATCATCCATTTCCAGAACTTTTTCCTCCTAAATTATATCTGTCTTAATAAGTAAGAATGTTAATGTTGGTCTCCTTGCTTAAAAAACTCCTCATTTCTGCCCAAATTATTTGTTATCTACAATTAACTGATTTTTAAAGAGAGTTGTTCATGAGGCCCCATAAAACCCCCTTTCATCTTTATAGAGCTTTTTAAATAGTTTGAATATACAGAGCCAAACCAGTTTGAAGCAGTTGCTCAGAATAGGAGTTAACTCACATAAAGATTGTGGCACAAAGTGTGTGATATTTTTTCATGATTCAGAGGATGAGGTTTCAAAACAGATCATAGAGAGGAGTTGAGTTTCTTCCTACTGAACTCTGCCTTTATTTCAGGAAGTTGCCAGTGCATAATTCATGGTGAATCATCAGGCTAGAATAGCAGGTATAGCAGTTTGGATTATCGTAGGCATAGACAAATTATTAACTTAAAAAAGCCTTGTATAGGCCACACTATATTCTCACTAATATCTCTAAAAATAACTTTTAATATAATATAGTAGTTATTGTCAGTTAATTAAGGTAACCATACAATTTCACATAGAATAAGTGAGAAGAAATAGAAGACCATGGAAGTTTTCTTACTTTTGCTTTGGTTATCCTACTTCTGTCAACAGGTTGTTGCAGTAATTATTAAAAGAATTCTGGCAGTATGTATCTCAGATTAATCAGTTTTTAAACAATTACAGTTCAAGGTTGAAATGTCCTATTAACACTTTCTGCTCTGTACTAAAAGTCAGAAATACTTTTCAGAAACATAAATTCTCTAGCTTTTTGTTTTCTGTCTGCTAAAATAATTAATTTCTGGTTAACCTTCAACTTGAATTTCTACTTTATTTGCCCATTTGCTCTATCCTTCATTCTCAGTTTTCAAACTGTCTTTTGAACTGGAGGCATGTCTGTCCTTAGTTGTTTCAAAAATTCTCTGAGGACTACTTTCTTTTGGTAAATGAAAAAATCTTATTTTGACATTTTAGAGCCTGATTACTTAAAGAACCCTACTATACCATTTTGCAACAAAGACAACCTTGGATTAAGTTAAATTTCATGGGAAAATATCTACACCCAATATATTTGATTTACTTACTTTATAATTTACCTCATTTAAAAAAGTATATAAGACCAAAAAAGTACAAATATAAAGTTAATAAACATATAATAAATTTATCATTCTGAATCCATGTGTCATAGTACCCTCAGTAAATTATCTACATCCTCTTATTTCTTTACAGTTTAACAATCCCTTATGAAGTTTTATCTGACTCATTCAGTTTGCAAAGGTCTCTTCTTTCCCTGAATTCCCACAGCAGTTACACAGGTTCTTTCCCCTTTAAACCATCCTTACACTTTGGCCAAAGACAGCGGATCATATTATTTCCCTGCTCAAAAGCTTCTAATAGGTCTTTCCTGCCTTGAGAATAACTGTAAAAGTTAAAATGGAGAATTTAAAATCCTTTATAACCTGGCCCTGATCTTCTCTTGCCTCAAAACCCACCCTGATCTATAAATACTGTCCTTTAGTAATACCACACAAACTCAGAGTCTTTACATATGCCAAACAGTTTCATACCTTTGTATATCAACAAGTTATTTTCTAACTGGAAGAGCATATTTCCTTTTTTTTTTAAGATTTTATTTATTTATTTGACACACAGAAATCACAAGTAGGCAGCGAGGCAGGCTGAAAGAGAGAGAGGAAGCAGGCTCCCTGCGGAGCAGAGAGCCCAATGTGGGGAGGGATCCCAAGACCCTGGGATCATTACCTGATCGGAAGGCAGAGGGTTTAACCCACCGAGCCACCCAGGCACTCCTTCCTTCCTTTTTATCACCTGTTAAATGTCTATGAATCTTTTAAAAGGTGGTTAAGAGTAACTTCCCTAATGAATACATCTGACTCTCATAGGTCAAAGTACCATATTATAATGTTTTCAAAAGTAAAAGAGTGTGGTAATGATATAGTAATAGAAAAAATATATGAATAAGACAACAAAGCTTCAAGACATACCCAAATATACCCACAGAACATAGTGTATGGTAAAGGAGACATTTCAAATAACTAATACTGGAACAATCAGTTATTTGTTTGGAAAGACAAAAGAAAAAAATATCCATACCAAACACCACTAAATAAAGCCAAATTGTTTTTTAATGAACCATAAATACCATCAAATAATATAGAAGTCAATATAGGAGACTGTGTATTTTTTTTTAAACAAGGCAGTAATCTTTAAAAAAATAAAGTACTTCAATAAAATAATTGTTAATTTAACTTTTCCAAATTAAAACTCTATGACAAAATATTCTTAACAAGATCAAACAAAAATCAGTAGTCTATGTATAATTATTTGAATTATGTGCAATATATAAGACAAACTATTAATATCCAAAATATATACAGAACCCTTGAAGTTCAATTAGAAAGGAACAAATTCCACTATATAAATGTGGACAAAAAATATGAAAAGGTCACAGAATAAAAAACACAAATGTTCAATAAACATATGAATAGATGCTCATTCTCAAAAAGTGAATGGGGAAACTCAAATTTATCAATAATTACTTTAAATGTAAATAAACTAAATCCTCCAATCGAAAGACATAGGGTGGACAAGCGAATAATAATAATTTAAAAAGACCCATCTATATTCTGCCTATAAGAGACTTCATATCTAAAGAAAAACACAGACTGAAAATTAAGTGGAAAAAGATATTGTATGCAAAGGGAAATGAAAAGCAATTAAAGTGGCAATTTCGTATCAGACAAATAGACTTTAAAACAAAAAACATAACAAAAGACAAAGAAGGGCATTAAACAATGATAAAAGGATTAATCCAAGGAGAGAATATAACATTTGTAAATATCTACAACATAAGAGCACCTTAATATATAAAACAAATATTAACAGACAGAAAGGGAGAAATGGACAGTAATACAGTAAGAGTAGGGTACTTTAATACCCCACTTACATCAATGGATAGATCATTCAACAAAAAACCAATAAGAAAACAGTGGCCATAAATGACATATTAAACCAGATGAACTTAACTGGTAAGTACAAAATATTTTATTCCCAAGCTGCAGAGTACTCATTCTTTTCAAGTGTATATGGAACATTCTCCAGGAGAGATCACATGTTAGGAAACAAAACAAATCTCAATAAAATCTAGAAGACTGAAATGTTATCAAATATCTTTACAAACCACAGCAATATGAAACTGGAAATCAATTGCAAGAAGAAAACTGAAAAAAAAAAATCCCCACAAATACATGGAGACTAAACAACATGCTACTGAACAACAAACGGGTCGACAAAGAAGTCAAAGAGAAAATTTTTAAAAATACCTTGAGAAAATGAAAATGCAAACACAACTTTAAATAGTCTGTGGGATGCAGAAAAAGTAGTTCCAAGAGGGAAGTTCTTAATAATACAGGCCCATGTCAAGAAACAAGAAAAATGCCAAATAATCTAATTTTACATCTAAAGGAACTAGAAAAAGCAGAAAAAATGAAGCCCAAAGTTAGTAGAAGGAAGGAAATAAAAAAGATCAGAGTGAAAATAAATGAAATAGACACTAAAAAGACAATAGAAAAGATCAATGAGGGCGCCTGGGTGGCTCAGTGGGTTAAGCCGCTGCCTTCGGCTCAGGTCATGATCTCAGGGTCCTGGGATCCAGGCCCGCATCGGGCTCTCTGCTCAGCGGGGAGCCTGCTTCCTCCTCCCTCTCTCCGCCTGCCTCTCTGCCTACTTGTAATCTCTGTCTGTCAAATAAAATAAATAAAATCTTAAAAAAAAAAGAAAAGATCAATGAACCTAAAAGCTGGTTTTTTGAAAGAATAAACAAAATTAAAAACCTCTAGCCAGACTCAAGAAAAAGAATAGAAAATCCAACTAAATAAAGTTAGAAATGAAAGAGAAGATATAACTGATACCAGACAAATACAAATGATCTTAAGAGACTATTAACAAGTAATGAAATTGAACTGGTTATCAAAAAATTCCCCAAATACGGGTTTAGGAGAAGGGGGTGGGATTATGGACATTGGGG
Source organism: Mustela putorius furo (assembly GCF_011764305.1). Lineage (NCBI taxonomy): Eukaryota > Metazoa > Chordata > Mammalia > Carnivora > Mustelidae > Mustela > Mustela putorius. Next base: position 20,240,089 of record NW_025422049.1, read on the forward strand.
AGGGTATGTGCTTTGGTGAGTGCTGTGAAGTGTGTAAACCTGGTGATTCACAGACCTGTACCCCTGGGGATAAAAATATATGTTTATAAAAAATTAAAAATTTAAAAAAAAATAAAGGCCAACTTTGAAAAGACTAAAAAAAAAAAAATTCCCCAAATACAAAACTCTAACACCAAACGGCTTCACAGGTGAATTCTACCAAACATTTAAAGGTGAGTTAGTACCTATCCTTCTCAAATTATTACAGAAAAACTGAAGAGGTAAGAATACTTTTAAAGTCATTTTAGAAGGCCAGTTTTACCCTGATACCAAAACCAGACAGAGACACTACATTAAAAATAATAATAATAATAAAAGCAAACTTATAGATATTTTTGTACAGGTGAATGCCAATTTAATGAAAAAAACTAGAAACAAAAATAATATATATTTTTATCACTACATATCTATGTACGAAAGTGCTTAGAAAAAGTTCTGGTCTAAGGGTATGCTAACCTTACCTGTAATATACTTATATGTTATTTATATAATTGAGAATTAAAAACAGAGTAAGAAATACATTGTTTTTTTAACCTAAACATTCACTATGAATTGTTTTTTGCAAGCCTAAAAGGCCATTTCTCAGTCTTACAGTTTATAACAAATTATTCAAGGCAGAGACTATCAAAAAAATATGAATCTATACCCATTAAGTCATTTAGCTTCCCTAACAATAATGGCCAGGATTAGGGAGAGATGAGTGAGATCAAGTCATCCAAGTACAAACTGGTTCCTGTCTTTATTTTTAAAAATATATTTTATTCATAATGGGCTTTTCATTAATTTTGCTTTTTAAAAACAATGCATTAAATATTATATATCTTGATTACTGACTTCTTTTGGTACTCCCTACATTTTGCACCTAAGGTGAGTACCTCGCTTATCTCTCCAGAGTGCAAAATCTGTGTAACAATACTTTGAATCTAGTATTATTACATTCATTTTAGAGGTGAGGAAGTTGGTCTAAGTAAACACAGCTAGTCAGCTGGTAAATATAGAGCCAGGATTCAAACTTGGGCCTTAGACTAAACACACACGTTTACCCAGTCAAAATTTTTGTACAATTTTATTCTATTTTATTAATTAATTCAGTGGACTTATGCTAATTCTCAGTGACAATGTGCTTTATATATCTTCCATGTAGCTGTGTTTCACACCCTATTTGGCAAATTAGTTTTAGCCTTAGCACACTATTCATGGGAGAACTATGTACTTTGCATTGCTCACCATCTGTCAGAGAGATATGGAAAAAGGTTTTGTTAGAAATAAGGTATGAATTATGTGGCACCAAAGTGGTCAGACCCATGTTTTAAGAGAAGAATCATAAATTTATGCAGACTTCAAGGCAGATGTATTGACTCCAACTTATTTTGATAAAAAGGTCCTTGGAAGGTAAATCATTGTAACTTTCATAAATATTTTGGGAAATAACCAATGAAGATGTATTTATTAAATGCTCAACTTCCCTTCTCAGTGGTTCTCAACCAGCGGCAGTAAAACTGCCATGGGGACATTTGGAAATATATAAGGATGTATTTTGGTAGTTCAAAAGACAAGTTCAAAGGATTATTTAACATACTTCCCCACCAAAAGAGACATTATATCATTATATCTCTGGTACTGGTGGGAAGAGCAGGTTTGAGGAGTCAGGAAAGATTTCATAGAGAAAGTTTTATTGCATGTATGTCTTTGGCATATTCGAATATAGAGGGAAAGGCATTCTAGGCAGAAAGAAGAATTTGAAGAATTTACAAAAACAATTCGTGTGTATTGACTACTCACTAAATACCAGGAACTGTTCTAAGTGTTTCATAGTTTTAACTCATTTATTCCTTATAGCAATTCTATGAGACTAGGTTAAGATCACAGAGAACACTGATTGTCAGGTTAAAAGTCTTGGGAGAGAAGAAGGGAGTTGAGGGAAATTGGAGGGGGAGATGAACCATGAGAGACTATGGACTCTGAAAAACAATCTGAGGGTTTTGAAGGGGTGGAGGGTGGGAGGTTGGGGCAGCCTGGTGGTGGGTATTGTGGAAGGCACGTATTGCATGGATCACTGGGTGTGGTGCATAAACAATGAATTCTGTTACACTGAAAAGAAATTTTAAAAAAGTCTTGGGAAATACCACTTATTTTATTTCTATTTTGGATAGCCTCTATATTATGCTCATTAACACATTAAGTGTTCTGAGAAATTCCAGTGGTGAAAAGCCTGTTTCATATTGTTTAACACAGACCCTTACAAATTTATTTGGTGGAAAATATATTTTAATCATTAAACTTTTGTCTACTTTAGTGTTTCAACTGAACTGAACATACTCTAGGAAACTTTGTAGAAAATGGGGCATTACACTGGCTGCAGGGGCAATGGAAAAGTAAATATAAATCTAAAACATAATTTGAAGATTTTAGCCATCAAAGAAAGTCTTTCCTCTTACCAAATCATAAAATGCTCTAAGTTATTGGTATGGGGATATAATGAAAAAGAAGTGATGTAATGAATTCAAGATTTGTTCAACTAAATTGTACTTAATCTATCTCAGCATGATTTTTTTTAATTTGATAGTTATTTCATGTTTCATCTATAAGGGTAAACCAAGATGGATAGTTTATGCTCTATTTAAAAAGAATTATAAAAACAGAACTTGTCTTCCAAGATGCTAAAATGAACTATAGAGGTAAAATAAACAAAACAGTGTGATATTAGTATTAAAAAGCATCAGTGGATCAGAAGAGAAAACCCAAAGACCTATCAAAGCACATTTAAGATTATGTTAAAGGTTGCATAATAAATCAGTAAGATATGGTCTTGAAAGTTATTTTATTAATGGTTATAAAGTTACATTACTTAAATATATAGAAATCAAAAAGTTAGATTCTCACCCTGCATGTTGTACTGAAATAAACTCTAAATTGCTTGGGAATGCTAAATGAAGAGAGGAACACATAGAAAACTAAAAACAAAATAAGTGACTATCAAATTATGGTAAAATGTGTAACTTTATAAGAATAAAATCAACAGGAAAACAGAAAAGGAAAGATTTAAATATTCTATGCTCTCATTAAAATTATCAACTGTAAAATAATCCCATTAAAATAGAAAACAAAAAAAAAATAGAAAACAAAAAATATAATAAGGGGGATAAACAAAAGCAAATTTCCTTATTTTATTTTATTTGTTTATTGAATAATCTAATGAACTACATAGAGTTTTGGAAAGATTAATTAAGGAAAAAAGAAAAGGCACACATAATTTTTTTTTACAAATAAGAAAGGAGATCTTGTTATAAATAAGGTAGGCATCAAACGATAAAAAAAAAATTATCAGCCAGCTTAAGTCAATAAATTTGAAAACTTCAGTAAAATGGAAAAAAATGTATAGAAAAATATATCTTCAGAAAATTGATTCAAGAAGAAATACAGGATTACCACTCTTCATGATTAACAGGGCCAAATTCAACTTCTTGAACTTAAATAAGGAGATAACTGGACAAAATATATCATTTTAGATAGTTTTCACAGATTGGGCAAGAAACAGTGTAGGACAGTGATCTCTGACAGAAGGAACTAAGTGAAGTGAGCCTTATGATTGTCCTTCCCAACTTGAAGAGGGTTTTTAGGCTCCTGCAAAACTTGGAAAGGGACCCCCAACAGAGGTTAGTAGTACCTTTGAGTTAAGGAGACAGAATTTAAGGCTTTAGGAGGCCAGCGAATCTATAATTTGGGGTTTAATACTAGATAGGACATACAGAGAGAATTGTGGAGACCTTCAGAGGGGTACTCTCAAGTTTTCTGTTGAGCACTGGCCTGTGCATGCATTGGGAGAAACGTCTGAAGCCAAGAAATAACCAAAGATTGTTCTGCTTACAGAACATGCTCCAGGCTGGATGTAGTTTATGTTCTCCCAAGCCAGAGTGCAAAGATATCATATATCAGATAGAGTCCCCAGAACTGTATAACCTTAGTCATGGGGACAAATTAGTACTTGACTAAAGGCTTCTCCGGACCTAAACTAAGATTTTAAGAACAATCTTCAAAGAGATACAACTGATTACAAGGATCATCTGTATCCTGGAAAAAAACAAACCAGCAATATTTAAAGGAACAGAAAAACCCCAATACTTAAAAACAATATTCACAATGGCCAGCATTTAAGGAAGTAGAAAAATATGACCATAACCAGAAGAAAAATCCATCAGTAGAACATACCAAAACCAAAGCAAATTACTAAATTAACAAAAACAACATAACTTACCTATAAATATATTCAGTATATTTAAGATCATAGAACATGAACATGTTAAAGAGACAAACAGAAGATATATAAAAAGATACAAGTAGAATTTCTAGAAATTAAAAATAGAATATCTGAAATGAGATAGAAACCCATAAGATCAGCAGTTGATTAAGCACTACAAAAGAAAAAAAATGTCATTTAAAAGGAAGCACACAGAAAGAAAATCATGGAAAAAGTGAATAGGTGGGTGTAATGATAAAAAATATTCTACATACATTTAATTGGAGTGCCAGAAAAGAAATGGACAAAAAAAAAAAAACTGAAAAAGACTAAAATTGTTAAAAAGAATTTCAAAGTATTTCATGAAACCTGTAATTATAATTATATTGTTGAACATTAGTGATCAAGAGACACTCAAAGGACACCAGGGAAAATATATGTTCTTTCAAAACGATTCAAGCCAGAATATAATAGAACATAATATTTTAAAAGCCAATATAAAGACTGTCAACCTAGAATTTTATAATCAACAAATGGTAAATATTTGGGTAAATGTACAGAACTTTCTTTTCACCTACTTAATTGTTTTAGAGATAATTGATTTTAGAAAAGCAGAAAAAACCCAAACAACATATTGTGATATTCATATAATATGTAGAAATAAAATGTATCACAACACTCACATAAAAGTCAATAAGAGTAGATAACTATTGTAAGCTTCTTACAATATATGTAAAGGGGTATTAAGACAGCTAAATGATTCTATTGGGAGCTCTAAAACAACCTTTCTAAACAAAAAAAAGTATATAGCAAAAAAGCCAATGGTAGAAATGAATGGAATTGATAGAATACTCAAATCTAAAAAAGACAGAATGTCTAAAGTTTACAGGACAGAAAACAAAAAATGTTGGCAAGGATGTGAAGAAAAAGGAACCCTCTTACACCGTTGATGAGAATGCAAGCTGGTACAGTCACTCCAGAAAACATTATGGAGGTTTCTCAAGAAGTTAAAAATAGAGCTACCCTACAACTCAGCAATTGCTCTACGAGGTATTTACCCCAAAGATACAGATGTAGTGAAAAGAAGGGGCACCTGCACCCAATATTCATAGCAGCAATGTCCATAATAGCAAACTGTGGAAGGAGACAAGATGTGGAAAAAGAAGATGTGGTTCATATATACAATGGAATATTACTCAGCCATCAGAAAGGATGAATACCTACCATTTACATCAACATGGATAGAACTGGAAGGTATTATGTTAAGTGAAATGAGTCAATCAGAGAAAGCCATTTTTCATATGGTATCACTAATATGTGGAATATAAGAAATAGGGCAGAGGAGGTGCCTGGGTGGCTCAATGGGTTAAGCCTCTGCCTTCGGCTCAGGTCATGATCTCAGGGTCCTGGGATCGAGCCCCGCATCAGGCTCTCTGCTCGGCAGGGAGCCTGCTTCCTCCACTCCCTCGGCCTGCCTCTCTGCCTACTTGTGACCTCTCTCTGTGTCAAATAAGTAAATAAAATCTTAAAAAAAAAAGAAATAGTGCAGAGGATCATAGAGGATGGAAGGGAAAACTGAATGGGAAGAAATCAGACAGGGAGGCAAACCATGAGAGACTCTTAACTCTGGGAAATAAACTGAGGGTTGTGAAAGGGAAAGTGGGTAGGGGGCATGTGGTAACTGTGTAATGGGCATTAAAGAGGGCACATGATGTGATGAACACTGGGTGTTATGCACAACTGATGAATCATTGAACACTACATCAGAAACTAATAATGTACTATGTGTTGGCTAATTGAATTTAAATAAAAAATTACTAAAGAAGGCATAAAAGGAGCAACTCAGGAAGAGAAAAAGTAAAAAAAAAGTATAGTAGATTTCAATATAAGCAAAATTACATTAGTGTAAATAAACAAAATGCATCAGTTGAAAGATATATACTGTCAAACTTGATAATAAAAAAAGCAAAACACAGCTATGGTGTCCTCAAGAAATACTCTTTAAATAAAAAGAACGAAAAGAAATAAACAGCTTAAAAGTAAAATGACAGAAAAAGATATACCATAAAGCACTAATTAAAAGAAATCCGGAATGGCTATATTATTTTTTAATTTTTTTTAAAGATTTTATTTATTTATTTGACAGACAGAGATCACAAGCAGGCAGAGAGGCAGGCAGAGAGAGAGAGGGGAGGAAGCAGGCTCCCTGCGGAGCAGAAAGCCCGATGCGGGGCTCGATCCCAGGACCCTGGGATCATGACCTGAGCCGAAGGCAGAGGCTTTAACCCACTGAGCCACCCAGGCGCCCCCGGAATGGCTATATTAATATCATAGAAACTAAATTTCAGAGCTAGTCATATTATCAGAAGTAAAGGAAGACATTTCATGGTGATAAAAAAACTAATTCATCAAGACAAGAACTTAGGGGAAGAGTCAAGATGGCAGAGGAATAGCAGGCTGAGATGACAACAGGTAGCAGGAGATCAGCTAGATAGTTTATCCAACCATTCTGAACACCTACAAATCCAACAGGAGATGGAAAAGAAGAAGAGCAGCAATTCTAGAAACAGAAAATCGACCACTTTCTGAAAGGTAGGACCTGTGTAGAAGTGAATCCAAAGTGACGGGAAGTTATGCTGTGTGGGGAGGGGCCAGATCCTGGCAAGCAGCAGAACAATGGAGCACAAAATCTGAACTTTTAAAAGTCTGCTGCACTGAAGGACATCACTCCAGAGGCTAAGTGGGGCTGGAACCCTCTTGGGAATAGTGTGGTCTCAGGTCCCATGGGGTCACTGAAAGATCAGGGGTGTCTGAGTATTGCAGGGCTCACAGGTATTAGAGCAGAGAAGTCAGTTACAGAGACAGAGCTGAGGAGTGAGCTCTCAGCTTGGGGTTATCTTAAACTGATCTGTGGCACAGTCAGACAACTTCTTTTTGAGCAGGTACCCCACAAGTGGCAGATCTGGGGAGACCTCCCTGGAAGAGTGGCAGTGATCTGCTGGGTTTGGAGACTCCAGGCGGTGCTCTGTGCCAGAGACAGAAACGTTCAGTCACAGGCCAGGTGAGTTTGGAGCATGGATGGAGACCAGGGAGACAGGAGTGATTGAGCACTTTTCTCCGAGGGCACATGGAGGAGTGGGATCCCGAACTCTTGTCTCCTCCTGGCCAGAGACTGAGAGGCTGCCATTTTCATTCCCATCCTCCAGAATTCTATGGAAAGCTTTCAGGGAAAAAAAGCTCCCAAGGGCAAACCCAAGCAGATTACGCAGCCCAGCCCCTGGCAAAGGCGGTGCAATTCCGCCTCAGGCAAAGACACTTGAGAATCACAACAACAGGCCCCTCCCCCAGAAGATCAGCAAGAAATCCTGCCAAGACCAAGCTCACTTATCAAGGGGAAGAGCGGGATTCCCGAGGAGGAGAAAGCAAAGCATGGAATTCATGGCTTTCTCTATATGATTCTTAAGTCTTGCAAAGTTAATTAATTTAATTTTTTTTCTTATTCTATTTTTTAAAACTTTTACTCTTTCCTCTTTTAACATTTTTAAATAGTTTATGATATTAATACCTTTCATTTAAAAAATGAACCTTTTGAACCATCATTACTATACTCATATTTTATCCTTCATTGTATCTAACTTGATTTTTTGTATACACATAGGGTTTTTTCTTCTAAAAAATTTTGGGATACAACTTCTTCTAATTGATCAAAATATACCCTAAATCTAGCACAAGGCTTTGTTCTAGTCTCCAGGCTGAGAAAATTCTCTCCACTTTCTTTTTCTTTATTCACCCAACCATTTTATCTTATCAACTCCTTTTTTAGAATTTTTAAAAATTTTTCATCTTTACAGTCATATTACATCCCTTCATCGTCTTTACGATATAGACTTCACCAGTCTATATCTATATTTTCTTTTTCTTTTCTTTTTTCTTTTTTATTTTTTTGGAACTTCTTTTTACCAGTTCTTCCCCCTACAATTTGGTGTCTCTTCTGATTTGGTTAACACATTTTTCTTGGGTCTTTGCCACACTTTTAGTATATTATTCTCTCCTTCGTATTTGTATCTGGATAAAATGACAAGGCATAAAAGTTCACAACAAAAAGAAAAAAAAAAGAAAGAAAGAAAGAGAAAAGAACAAAAGGCAGTACCAAAGTCTAGAAACATAATCAATATGGACATTGGTAATATGTCAGATCTAGGGTTCAGAATGATGATTCTCTAGGTGCTAGTTGGACTCGAAAAAGGCATGGAAGATATTAGAGAAACCCTGTCTAGAGAAATAAAAGCCCTTTCTGGAGGAATAAAAGAACCAATATCTAACCAAACTGAAATAAAAAAGCTATTAATGAGGAGCAATAAAAAATAGAGGCTCTTACTGCTAGGGTAAATGAGGCAGAAGAGAGTTAGCAATATAGAAGACCAAATGACAGAGAATAAAGTAGCTGAGCAAAATAGAGGCAACCAACTACTGGACCAAGAGGAGAGAATTCAAGAGATAAGTGATACCATAAGAGGAAACATTAGAATAATTGGGGTTCCAGAAGAAGAAGAAAGATAGAGGGAAGCAAAGGTATATTGGAGAGAACTATTGTAGAGAATTTCTCTAATATGGCAAAGGGAACAAGCATCAAAATCCAGGAGGCACAGAGAATCCCCCTCAAAATCAATAAGAATAAGTCCACACCCTGTCATCTAATAGTAAAACTTACAAGTCTTAGTGACAAAGAGAAAATCCTGAAAGCAGTTTGGGACAAGAAGTCTGTAACATACAATGGCAAAAATATTAGACTAGCAGCTGACTTACCCACAGAGACCTGGCAGGCCAGAAAGAACTGGCATGATATATTCAAGCACTAAAGGAGAAAAACATGCAGCCAAGAATACTATATCTAGCTAGGCTATCATTGAAAATAGATGGAGAGTAAAAAGTTTCCAGGACAAATAAAAACTAAAAGAATTTGTCAACACCAAACCAGCTCTACAGGATATATTGAAAGGGGTTCTCTACTCAAAGAGAGAGCCTAAAAGTAGTAGACCAGAAAGGAACAGAGACAGTATACAGCAGCATTCACCTTACAGGTAAATACAATGGCACTAAATTCATATCTCTCAATAGCTACCCTGAATGTAAATGGGCTCAATGCCCCAAACAAAAGACACAGGGTATCAGAATGGATTAAAAAAGCAAAACCTGTCAATATGCTGTCTACAAGAAACTCATTTTAGACCCAAAGACACCTCCAGATTTAAAGTGAGGGGGTGGAAAACAATTTACCATGCTAATGGACAGCAAAAGAAAACTGGGGTGGCAATCCTTATACCAAATAAATTAGATTTTAAGCCAAAGACTATAATAAGAGATAAGGAAGGACACTATATCATACTCAAAGGGTCTATCCAACAAGAAGATCTAACAATTTTAAATATGTATGTTGCTAACATTGGAGGAGCCAACTATATAAACCAATTAATAACCAAATCAAAGAAACATATCAACAATAATACAATAATAGTAGGGGACTTTAACACCCGCCTCTCTGAAATGGACAGATCACCCAAGCAAAAGATCAACAAGGAAATAAAGGCCTTAAATGATACACTGGACCAGATGGAAATCAAAGATATATTTAGAATATTCCATCCCAAAGCAACATAATACACATTCTTCTCTAGTGCACATGGAGCATTCTCCAAAGTCGATCACATCCTGGGTCACAAAGAAGGTCTCAACTGGTATCAAAAGATTGGGATCATTCCCTGCATATTTTCAGACCACAATGCTCTGAAGCTAGAACTCAATCACAGAAGGAAATTTGTTTGGAAGGAACCAAAATACATGGAGGCTAAAGAGCATCCTTCTAAAGAATGAATGGGTCAACCAGGAAATTAAAGAAGAATTTAAAAAATTCATGGAAACAAATGATAATGAAAATGCAATGGTTCAGAATCTGTGGGACAAAAGAAAAGCAGTCCTGAGAGGAAACATGTAGCGATACAAGCCTTTCTCAAGAAACAAGAAAGGTCTCGAAAACACAATCTAACCCTATACTCAAAGGAGCTGAAGAAAGAACAACAAAGAAAGCTAAACCCAGCAGGAGAATAGAAATTATAAAGATCAGAGCAGAAATCAGTGAAATAGAAACACAAAAAAGAGTACAACAAATCAACAAAACTAGGAGCTCGTTCTTTGAAAGAATTAATAAGATTGATGAACCCCTGGCCAGATTTATCAAAAAGAAAAGAGAAAGGACCCAAATAAATAAAATCATAAATGAAAGAGCAGAGATCACAACCAACACCCAAGAAATACAAACAATTATAAGAAGATATTATGAGCAAATATATACCAGCAAATTTGACAATCTGGAAGAAATGGATGCATTCCTAGAGACATATAAACTACCAAAACTGAACCAGGAAGAAATAGAAAACCTGAACAGACCCATCACCAGTAAGGAGAGTGAAGCAGTCATCAAAAATCTCCCAACAAAAAAGAGCCCAGGGCCAGACGACTTCCCAGGAGAATTCTACCAAACATTTCAAGAAGAATTAATTCCTATTCTCCTGAAACCCTTCCACAAAAATAGAAACAGAAGGGAAACTTCCAAACTCATTTTATGAGGCCTGCATTACCTTGATCCCAAAACCAGTCAAAGATCCCATCAAAAAAGAGAATTACAGACCAATATCCTTGATAAACACAGATGCGAAAATTCACACCAAAATATTAGCCAATAGGATCCGACATTACATTAAAAGGATTATTGACCACGACCAAGTGGGATTTATTCCAAGGCTGCAAGGTTGGTTCAACATCTGCAAATCAATCAATGAGATACAATACATTAATAAAAGAAAGAACAAGAACCATATGATACTCTCAATAGATGCTGAAAAAGCATTTGAAAAAGTACAGCATCCCTTTATGATCAAAACTCTTCGAAGTGTAGAGTCAGAAGGTACATACCTCAATATCATTAAAGATATCTATGAAAAACCCACAGCAAATATCATTCTCAATGGAGAAAAGCTGACAGCTTTTCTGCTAAGATCAGGAACACGCAAGGATGTCCATTATCACATTTGCTACTCAATATAGTACTAGAAGTCCTAGCCTCAGCAATCAGACAACAAAAAGAAATTAAAGGCATCCAAATCAGCAAAGAAGTGAAACTATCACTGTTCACAGATGATATGATACCTTATATCCTTATGTGGAAAACCCAAAAGACTTCACTACAAATCTGCTACAACTTGACAGGAATTAAGCAAAGTGTCAGGATATAAAATCAATGCACAGAAGTCAGTTGCATTTCTGTACACCAACAAGAAGACAGAAGAAAGTGAAATTAAGGAGTCAATCCCATTTACAATTGCACCCAAAACCATAAGATACCTAGGAATAAACCTAACCAAAGAGGCAAAGAATCTGTACTCAGGAAACTATAAAGTACACATGAAAGAAATTGAGGAAAATATAAAGAAATTGAAAAATCTTCCATGCTCATGGACTGGAAGAACAAATAATGTGAAAATGTCTATGCTACCTAAAGCAATCTACACATTTAATGCAATCCCTATCAAAAGACCATATGGTTTTTTTCAGAGAAATGGAAGAAATAATCCTAAAATTTATATGGAACCAGAAAAGACCTCAAATAGCCAGAGGAATGTTGAAAAAGAAAGCCAAAGTTGGTGGCATCACAATTTCAGACTTCAAGCTCTATTACAAAGCTGTCACCATCAAGACAGTATGGTGCTGGTACAAAAACAGACACATAGATCAATGGAACAGAATAGAAATCCCAGAAATAGACCCTCAACTCTATGGTCAACTATTCTTCGACAGAGCAGGAAAGAATGTCCAATGGAAAAAAGGCAGTCTCTTCAACAAATGGTGCTGGGAAAATTGGACAGCCACATGCAGGAAAATGGAACTGGACCATTTCCTTATACAACACATGAAAATAGACTCAAAATGGATGAAGGACCTCAATGTGAGAAATGAATCCATCAAAATCCTTGAGGAGAACACAGGCAGCAACCTCTTCGACCTCAGCTTCAGCAACATCTTCCTAGGAACATCGCCAAAGACAGGAGAAGCAAGGGCAAATATAAACTATTGGGACTTCATCAAGATCAAAAGTTTTTGCACAGCAAAGGAAACAGTTAACAAAACCAAAAGACAACTGACAGAATGGGAGAAGGTATTTGCAAATTACATATCAGATAAAGGGCTAGTATCCAAAATCTATAAAGAGCTTAGCAAACTCAACACCCAAAGAACAAATAATCCAATCAAGAAATGGGCAGAGGACATGAACAGACATTTCTGCAAAGAAGACATCCAGAAGGCCAACAGACACACAAAAAAGTGCTCCATATCACTTGGCATCAGGGAAATACAAATCAAAACTACAATGAGATACCACCTCACACTGGTCAGATGGCTAAAAATAACAAGTCAGGAAATGACAGATGCTGGTGAGGATGCAGAGAAAGGGGGATCCTCCTACACTGTTCGGAATGCAAGCTGGTGCAACTACTCTGGAAAACAGCATGGAGGTTCCTCAAAATGTTGAAAATAGAGCTACCCTATGACCCAGCAATTGCACTACTGGGTATTTACCCTAAAGATACAAATGTAGTGATTCAAAGGGGCATGTGCACCCGAATATTTATAGCAGCAATGTCCACAATAGCCAAACTATGGAAAGAACCTAGTCGTCCATCAACAGATAATGGATAAAGAAGAAGTGGCATACACACACATACACACACACACACACACACACACAATGGAATACTATGCAGCCATCGGAAGAATTGAAATCTTGCCATTTGTGACGACATGGATGGAACTAGATGGTATTATGCTGAGCGAAATAAGTAAATCAGAGAAAGAAAATTATCATATGATCTCCCTGATTTGAATAAGTTGAGAAGCAACCTGGGGGCTTGTGGGTAGGAAAGGAATAAATGATGCAAGATGGAATTGAAAGGGAGAGAAACCATAAGAGACTCTTAAGCTCACAAAACAGAGGATTATGGCGGGGGCGGGAGAGTGGCTGGTTGGGTTATGGACATTGGGGAAGATAGGTGCTATGGTGAGTGTTGTGAAGTGTAAACCTGGTGATTTACAGGCCTATACCCCTGGGACTAATAATACATTATATGTTAATAAAAAAATTTTAAAGGATAAGAACTTAACCATCCTAAGCCTGTATTCACCAAATAATAAAGCTACAAAACACACAAAGCAAAAATAGAACTAAAAGAAGAAATATATAAATTCACCTTTATAAAGATTTCACAATCATCTCTAAAGTAATTGAGATGATTGATAGAACAATTAAAAGAACATGTAGATGGAAAATCAGAAATGATTTAGAAGACCTCAACAACACAGTCAACTAACTTGACTTAATTTATATTTATAGATCCCTCCATATAGGATTAGCTTCTTTAGAAATGCACAAAGAACATTCATCAAATTAACTATTATTTGTAAATTCAACAACGTAGTTTTTATGATGAACCGAATGTTTATGTTCTTCTCAAATTCATGTGTTTAAGTCTTAACACCGATGTGATGACGTTTAGAATTGGTATCTTTGAGAGGTAATTAGGTTTAGATAAGGTCATTAAAGTGGAGCCCCATAATGATACTAGTGTTCTTATAAGAGGAACAGAGACATAAACACACTCTCTTTTTCTTTCCCTACCATGTTAGAACACAGGGAGAAGGCAACTATCTTCAAGTCGAAGATCCCACCAGGAACCGACTCAGCTAGTACCTTGAACTTTGACTTTTCAGCCTTTGGAACCAGGAGAAATAAATGTCTGTTGTTTAAACCAGCCAGTTTATGGTATTTTGTTATAGCATCCTGAGCTGACTATGTCATTTTTAAATAATCCATGAGCTAAAGAAAAAAATCAAAAGAAAAATTAGAAAATACCTTACTTGAATAAAAATGAAAAACATGCATAAAAATTGTGTGATTCGGCTAAAGCTCAATTAGAGGAAAATCCATACATTTAGTGTTTATACTAATAAAGTAGAAAGTTTACAAATCAATGATTTAAGCTTTTACTTGTAAAAGAAGAAATATACCCAAATTTAGCACAAAGAATTAAAGAATAAAGAGAAGATATAAATGAAACAGAAATAGAGAAAATAATTTTTAAAAAGGCAATTATATCAATCTTTTCAAAAGATTATATAACTAGTAAAACTCTGGGTAAGTTAATCATAAAAAAAGAAAGGACACCTGGGTATCTTAGTCAGTTGGGCATCTGGGTCTGGTTTTGGCTCAGGTCATAATCTGATGGGTCAGGGAATTGAGCCCTACATCTGACTCCTCACTCACGGGGAGTCTGTTTGAAAATTCTCTCCCTCCCCTCACCCTGACTCATGCTCTCTCTCTTTCTCTCTCTTTCAAATAAATAAATAAATGTTTAAAGAAAGAAAAAGAAAGAAATTATTTATATCAGGTATGAAAGGGAAGACATTATTAATATCCAACAGGCATTAAACAGACAGTAAGAGAATATGATCAACAACTTTATGCTAATTGAATGTAACAACTTAGATGAAATAATAAAATCCCTTGAAGGATGAAAACTAACAAAGCTTATTCTGAAGAAATAAATAACCTGGGTTTCCCTACATCAACTAAATAAATTAAATTCTTAGATAAAACCATCCCACAAAGAAAACTTTAAACTCTGTCCCACTGATTAATACTTATTTCTTTACTTCAGGAACAAAAAACACTAATTATATACAAATTCTTCCAGAAAATAGAGGAGAAGGGAGAAGTCCCCAGCTCATTTTATGAGATTTGTATCACTAAATTCCAAAACCAGAGAAATACAGTACAAGAAATTAAAAGTACACACCCAAATGGCTTACAATCAGAGACATAGATTTTGATAAAAATTAACAAATTGAAGCAAGAAATTTATTAAAATGATTACATCTCACTAACCAAGTAGGATTTATTACATGCAGGGTTATTATAACATTGTGAAGATCAACAAATAATTCACTATATAAGCAGATCAAATTAGAAAAAAATTACAATCATGTCAACATATCCACAAAGGCATTTGACAAAAATATCTCAATATATGAGGGAACTTCCTCATCCTGATAACTGGAATCTATAAAAAAAAACTATAGTTAATATCATACTTAATAGTAAGAGAATGAAGGATTTCTCCCTCAGAAATGATATTTACAATAGCATAAAAAATATGAAACAATTAGGGACACTTTTAACAAAACATGTATTAGTTTGTATACTGAACACTATAAAACATGGTTGAGAGAAATTAAAGAATATCCAGATAAATGGAGAAACATAACATGTTCTTGGAATTAAAGACTTAATATTATTATTTCAATTATCTCCAAATTGATCAAATGCAATCACAATCAACTTTCTAGTAGGTTTTTCTTATTGTAGAAATTGAAAAGTTGATTCTAAAATTTGTAAGAAATGTAAAGGACTTAGAAAAGCAAGAACAGTTTGGTAAAATAACAAATCTGGAATACTTAAACCACTAGGTTTTAATATATACTATAAACTTGTAGTAATCAAGGCAGCATGGTATTCATGTGAATACAGATATGTAGATCAATGGAAGAAAATAGGGTCTAGAAATAGAACTTTATATGCATGGCCAATTGATTTTTGTAACATGTGTCAAGGTAATTCAAGGGTGGAAAGAAAACCTTTTCAAGAAATTGTTCTGGGACAATTGGATGTATAAGTGAGAAAAGAATTAACCTCAAACCTTTCCTGGCACCATATGCAAAATTTAAATCTTACTGGAACTACACATAAATGTAAGAACTAAAACTATACAACTTCTGGAAGAAAACGAGTAACTTTGGATTTGGCAAATGTATCTTAAATGGAGCATAAAAAAGTGTTTAAAAATGGGCTGTCTGGAGTACCTGGGTGACTCAATGGGTTAAAGCCTCTGCCTTTGGCTCAGGTCATGATCCCAGGGTCCTGGGATCGAGCCCTGCATTGGGTTCTCTGCTCAGCAGGGAGCCTGTTTCCCCCTCTCTCTCTGCCTACTTGTGATCTCTCTCTCTCTCTGTCATATAAATAAAAAATCTTTTAAAAAATGGGCTGTCTGAATTTAAAACTTTTACTCCTCATAACATATTATGAAGGAAATGAAAGAGAAATCCCATACGATGAGAGATTTGTAAAACATCTGATACAGTGCTTAGACCTCAAATATGTAAAGAACTATAACTCGATAAGAGGGCAAGTTATCTGATTTTAAAAAATAGGCAGAATATTTGAACACTAATCTCATCAAAGATGACATATGAATGACAAATAAGCATGTAAAAAATTCAGCATCATTAGTCATTAAGATGTATATTAATACCACATTGAGATACCACTTCACATGCAGTGGGCTGACTAACATAAAAATATTGACAATACTGGGTTGCCTGGGTGGTTCAGTCGGTTAAACATCCAACTCTTGATTTCAGCTCAGGTCACTATCTTAGGGTTGTGAGATGGAGCCCATGTCAGACTCTGCACTGGGTATGGAACCTTCTTAAGATTCTCTGTCTCCCTCTCCCACTGCACCTACACAACCCCCATCTCTAAACAAAACAAAACAAACAACAAACAAACAAAAAAACATTGACAATATATGTTGTCAAAAATATGGGGTAAATGGAACTCGTACAATGCTTTAGAGAGTGCAAGATAATACAGCACTTTAAAAAACAATTTGGTTGTTTCTTTCAAACTTGCACTTACCATTAACTTAGCAATTTTTTCAAGGGAAGTAAAAATGCATGCTCTCACAAAGACTGCTTAACCAGCTTTGTTCATTATAGCCCAAAAATGAAAAAAAAAATTCAGGAAATACTGAATGGATAAACAATTTGTGGTATTTCCATGCAATAAAAAGAATCGATATATACAATGACTTGGATGATCTAAAAAGAATTAAGCTAAGTGAAAGATGCCAGGCACAAAATATTTGTACCATATACTCCCAATTATATGAAATTCTAGGAGAGGCAAAACTATAATGCTATAAAGCAGATCATTGGTTGTCTGGTGCAAGACAGAAAGAGGGATTGACTAACTGTGAACAAGGGAGTTTGGGGGGTTGATGGAAATATTCTACATCATGATTGTTGTGATGCTGACCATTACCAAAACCCATTAAACTGTATACTTAAAATGGGGAAATTTTATCGTATATAGACTATTCCTCAAAGAAGCTGAGGCAAAACTTGCAACAGATATGGCAGATGAAGTATTATATCCTTGATATACATAGAAATAGTAGAAATCAATGACAAAATAGTTAACATCCAAGTGAAAATAGCCAAAATATGTGAGTAGGTAACTCAAGAAAAAAATTCAAATAGCCTATAAACCTAAATCATAACTCAAGTAAAATAATACAAATACTAGTAATTGAAATGCTATTTTTCTACCTAAAATATGCACATGTAGGTGTGTTCTAGACCTTGGAAAGTATGGCAAAATGAATACTTATATAAATTGCAAGTATGGTTGCAAATTTACACAATTTTTCTGGGAAGCAGTTTAACTGTTATAAAAACCTATAGAAATTATGATATGAAGGGCTTTTATCCTCTGAATCTAGGACCATATCTCAAGGAAATAATAAAAAATATAGTTTAATATTATTTACAATAATATTCATTATATTAGTGAAAAATTAGACACAACCTAAATGTGCAAGAACAGTGGAATGATTAAAGTATGGCATGTCTAATAGGTTTAAAAAGGTCAAAAAACATAATCCAATTTCTAGTGAAGGATATTGAACTACATGAGGAATGTTCATAATAAAATATTAAATAAAAGACCAAACTGACTCTTAATTGTAGAGAAACTGATGGTTACCAGGGGGAGGTTATTAGGGCGTTGGGTGAAATAGGTAATGGGGATTAAGGAGTGCACTTGTGATGAGCACTGGGTGTTGTATGGAATTGCTTAATAACTATATTGTACACCTGAAACTAATATAAAACTCCATTTTAACTAGAATTTAAATAAAAACTTCAAAAAAGTTCCTTTTTAGTTCATCTATAGTAGATTGTACATCCCAGATTCTAAGTCAAACCCTTTCATCTAGGTTCCCTGTCTTATGTAAGTTGGTGTGTATTCCGGGACTCCCAAGTAGTTTGCATATTTGTCCGAACAAAAACTAAGGTGAGTCCACAGAAAGAAAAAAAAAAAAACCTCAGAATGCATTTCCAAACCAAATGTTAATGATTTAGGATTATCTCTTCCCTCTCTCCCCTTTAAACTCATGTTATCCCTCTCCCTCCGACTTAGCAGCATGAAAATTTAAGATATTTTTAAATTTAATTTTTAAGTTTAATGAAATGCTTTAAGATGCACAAAATTGGCCTCATGAGGCCTAGGAGTATCCATTTTAAATAAATCAAAAGAACTGCCAAAGCATCGTCCCATAAAGATTATCCTAAGGATATTTCTTTGCCTTACTCTCTGAACAACCTTTCTTGGAGAAGCTTCAAGGTCTTGGTTTGATAACTGGTTTGAAAAATTTGTTTGCTTGTCCTCTTCTGCAACCTTTATGCACTTATGTTGTAAAATATGTCTGCTGCTGGTTCTTCTGTTTCAGAACTCATGCTATTTGCTATTGTTGTCAAAGGTCTAACATTAGAAGAATCCCTAGTTGTACCTGTGGTAAGGAATCAAGGTGATCGCCCTGGTCCCCTTGTTAGGGGAAATGGGGGATACATACTATTGGCACCTATACAGTTATTCAGCTGGTAGACACAAGGGAAGTAAGTGTCTTTACCAGAGTATGCCAAACAATACATGAAGTTCACTTAACATTAGTTCTTAGCCTTTCTCTTCACATCAGAACCAAGACATAAATATTGCCCAGAAAAGGATATTTCTATCTATATAAATTATACTGCTTATTTACAAACTCTTTTACAGAGCACATGGGTTGCTCAGTAGGTTGAGTGTCCAACTCTTAGTTTCAGCTCAGGTCATGATCTCAGGGTCATGGGATTGAGCCCCAGGTAGGGCTCCACACTCAGCCCAGAGTCTGCTTGTCTCTCTCCCTCTCTCCTTCCCCCCACTCTCTTTATCTCTAAAATAAATAAATAAATAAGATCTTAATTAAAAAATAAAAGTTATTTTCTGGGGCACCTAGGTGGCTCAGTCAATTAAGTGTATGACTGTTGATTTTGGCTCAGGTCATATCTCAGTGTCATGAGATCAATCCCCTCTGCTGTGCTCAGCAGAGACTCTGCTTGAGATTCTCTCTCTCTCTGCCCCTACCCTTGTTCATGTTCTCTAGATAAATAAATAAATAAATAAATAAAATCTTTAAAAATAAAAGTTATTTTCCACTTGTTTTATTTTAGCCTTATTTCACTGTATACAAATACGGGAGTTGGAGTCGGAAAGCACATAGGATTTGTCATCAATGTTCCATTGAAAAGCCTTAATAATATCACAGATTATCTACCAACACATATCTATTGAGCATGGACTGCAAAGATGGTTTTACCGGAATAATTTACTTACAGCAAATAAGTTGTAAAAGCAATCTGTGCTATAATATTTCTTTTTTTTTAAAGATTTTATTTATTTATTTGACAAACAAAAATCACAAGTAGGCAGAGAGGCAGGCAGAGAGAGGAGGAAGCGGGCTCCCTGAGGAGCAGAGAGCCCGATGCGGGGCTCAATCCCAGGACCCTGGGATCATGACCTGAGCTGAAGGCAGAGGCTTTAACCCACTGAGCCACCCAGGCACCCCTGTGCTATAATATTTCATAGAGTTAGAGCAGTATGGGTCTTATTCTTTTGTGTGCATGGTAAGGGAAAAGAATAAGACTTGGGCTTCAAGGACTAACTTTGTTTCTTAGTTATCAGCATAATAGTCTGTGGGGACAATACAACCATTCTACATCTTTTATCCTGGGTTCAGGCAAGGTATCCAATATTTTAATTTGTAGCATTTTTACCAATCTGATTATGTTCTGATGCAATATGGATGACTGCACATTATTGGTGTTGAGTAGAGTCAGAATTGTGAATTGACTTTCACATCTTCATGCTTATGTGATATTGAGCAAATTAATGTTGCTCTTTGACCTTTAGTTTCTTATCTGTTATGGAGCATTAATATTGTCTAGATTTTTGGTGATAAGGAAGTTAATATAAAACGATTTGCACCTGGCTCATAGTAATCTCAATGTTTATTATTAGTAGTAGTATAAATAGTAGAAGTAATAGAAATAGTAGGAATAGAAGTAGTAGAGTTATTTTTTAATTTTATCTTGCTATTTCACTGATTATTAAACACAAATTACTGCTTGCCATGGGGGAGATCAGTTTGCTGAAATTTCCCTGAAGGAAAAAAAAAGCAAATGCATTTGATTATCTTTTGTTTTAGTATATGTGCTGCCAAAGAGAGCACTGGTTATCTTTTGTTTTAAGATATTTTTTAAAAGTTTTTAGTCATGGCTATATTTAAACTTTTGTCTTCCTCATATGAATTTATTTTAGGGTTTGAAAACCCACCACAGGGTTTGAAAATTTTCCTGAAAGTAAAACTAAAGCAATTAGTTTGACAAGACAGACATGAAAAGTTAGTTGGAGGGAAATAAATTACTCTATTTTAGCATTCATATTCCTGAATGCCAAGTGTAAATGTAACTACACAGCAGAACTGATATCCCCAGTAGAAAGCTCATCCAGAAGACTTTCAAGTCAAGCAAAAGTCAGGTACATTGGCAAATACTGGGAGGCTACCTCTAACATGGAGGAATGGAAGAGGGTTAGATACCATAGTAGCTGGGATTTCTATCTGGTGGGATTCAATTCTTGAAGAAGCAGAAAGCCTCAATATAAACTATACCTCAATTACAAGGCAGCCCCACAACATGAACCTTGAGGGCAACACAGATTCATCATTTTATTAATTTATTCAATAAACATTTATTGATCATACAACCCTAGAAAGGAACTAAACAAGGGTACATTTACATAGATTTTAGAAATCACTGATAGATTTTAAATATATTCTCTTAACTCTAGGAACAGTACAAATTTGTCTGATAAATATTAGGACTAGCATTTGGCTTCTGCTCCTTTTGTAATTATATGTAGTACACTTTCAAGGCGTCAACAGATTTGAAAGCATATCACCTTACACCGAATTCCAATAACACATGCATCAGAATTGTATTGATTTTGTCTCCTTACTTTTGATATTTGGAATTCTAGAAGGCTAAACTAAGAAGGAAATATTTCAATTCCAGTGAGGCAGACTGTATTACTTCAGAAAGGTATTAGTCATTGTGACGTAAAGTGAATTAAAGCATAATTACAGTTATTTGTAGGAAAAATAATCAAATATAAATATTAAAATCAAGTCATGTTTTGTCTTATATAACCATTATGTTTGACATATTACTTAATCCTGAACACAGTAGGTGACTCTTCCCTTGAAAAATAGTTTGTTTCAGGATCTATTTCCAGTGTGAGACAATCATATATATTTACTGAACTGTAAGTGTGTTTATGGAAGCTGGTCAAAAGCACTTATACCCTTTCTGTTATATAGATGATTATAAAGTAAGCTTTGCACAAAGAAAGTAAAAATTTTCCTGTAACTGAAAACATCTTGAACTCTTCAAGACTCACATAACTTCAGGGCAATGGAAACCACATTTTTTACTGTGTCTTATGTCTTACCACAGAATGGAAAAAAGGATTGGGGTTTGGTGGGGGAAATGGAGGAGTATGGTCAATAGAGGGGAAACTACTATATTCTGGCACTTAAATTCCTTCAATATAGGGTTATGGGTGGGGGTGCATATGTGCTTTTTCATAGGTCAGTGTCATCTAGAAAATGTACCCTCAGTTTTGGCTGAGGAGAGATATATCTAATATTTTAAAAAATCAAATCAATCACAACAGTATGTACTTAGTGCCTACAATGGGAAGAAAAGGGAAGCATAAAAGACTGTTTTTGATACAACTACAACTCAGTTAAGGTGACAAAACATACATAGATTGTGACAAATCATTATTCACTATATTAGTGCCATCAGCATTTACCACGAGGGCAAGCATGTAGCTTGAGAGTTACTGGGAAGAAATTATTTGACTCAACCTTTTACAAATCACTCCATCAATCAATAGTCAATGGGAATAGCTCAGTTAAGTTTTAGGCACCTTTGTGTGTGTGTGTGTGTGTGTGTGTGTGTGTGTGTGTGTGTGTGTGTGAATATTTCTAGAAGTAACTTTCCACTAATGTTGCAACAATGGATGATTTGGTAAACGTCTGTAAGAGTCGGGGGATACTTTAATAAATTGTACCAATTAGCCATTTTGTATAGAATGTCTTTTCTGACCACATATCCAGTAATGTGTACTGCTACAGTCTCAAAATTGTACCATTTGGCACAGAGAAGGAAGAGCTCAGGTTTCTCCCAAATGTACTTAACACTACTGTTTTACTTCTCCAGAGCATTAACATAGAGCTGATTGCACATTCAAATACCATCATAGACAGCAAATAGACCATTCAACACTCCACACATTCTCTTACTATCTAGCCTCCCTCTGGACCTTCTAATGATTCCTGCTTGATGGAAAAAGAAATTAAAACATGTCCCTCTTAGTTGATTCTACTAAGGAAAGACAGCTCTGAGAAAGCAAGTGTCATTGAGCTATGACTCATTCTTAGAAAATGTGATCATCACCCAAAGTCTATATGTCAACTCTTTTTGGATTAGCCTGGCTGACACTGACCTGCTAAACTAGAAGATGGGATTGTTGTGTACAGATCTTGCTTGGCCTGGTAGCTTGTAGCACCAGTGGGCCTTTCCTGTATCTTCTCTCTCTTCTCTGCAGACTTCTCTCTTTTAGCATAATAAACACACTTTGATCTTTCCCATCCTCAAAAACCACTCCCTTAGTTTAAGAATCCTTCTTGCTATTGCTCTGTCCAGTCTTTTACAGAAAAAAAAAATACTTAAAAGAATAGCTCATATTCACTGTTTTCTTTTCCTTAATTCCCAGTCACTGTTTTCGCTAAGGTCACCAGTGACTTTCATTCATATTTTCAAACCCAATGAATAATATTATGCCATATTACTTGATTAATTGATATCTCTTATGTATATGACATTCACTCTTAAAATTTCATTTTTTCTTGGTTTTCATGATACTCCCCTGGGTTTTTTCTCCTTAACCACTGGCAAATCCTTTTCAGCGTCTTTCACAGTTTTCTCATTCTTCATGGAATTCCTCTGCAATTGTTTGAAAACTGGTATTATCCCTGGAGTTCATCCTTACTTAGCCTTCTGCTGTTCTTATTCTATAGAATTCTTTTGAATGATTTGTTCCAAACAGTGGCCTAAATTTCTAGTTATATCTGATGATTTCTAAGTCTATACCTCAGAACTCTTAATTGTATTCCAGACTCGTGTTCAACTTGGTTAAGTAATATTTCCACCTGGATGTCTCACAAACATATCATACTCAACATGTATAAAGCCAAACCAATCTTGTTTCCTTGAAATTTTCCTCCTAGTTTTATGGTACCAACATGTACATGGTTTTGTAAGTCAGAAATCTGTAAGTCATCACATATTCTTTTTTCTTCCTACTAATGTTCATTCACCCATTCACAAAATCATGTTGCTTCTGCCTTGGTAACACTAGCATTGGTTTCCTTCAATTTCATTCAAACTTTAATCTTCACCACCTAAATTCAGGTATCTTGCGTGGTTAACAACAGCCGCTTTCCTTTCCTTTCCTTTCCTTTCCTTTCCTTTCCTTTCCTTTCCTTTCCTTTCCTTTCCTTTCCTTTCCTTTCCTCTTTTTTCAGTGTTACAAGATTCATTGTTTATGTACCATACCCAGTGCTCCATGCAATACATGCCCTCTTTAATACTCACCACCAGGCTCCCCTATCCTCCCACCTCCTCCCCTCCCAAACCCTATTTGTTTCTCAGAGTTTCTTAATTGATTTCCATCCAATTCATCTGTCACATTGACATCAGAGTGAATGACATCAGTACCCTGACTTAAAAACCTTCTCTGATTTCCTACTATTTTCGGGATAAAGTTTAAATTCTTTAGCAGAATACAAAAAACTCTTCATGACCTCTACTTATTCCACTAGCTTCATTTCTGTCACTTCTGTGCATGTGCACTATATTCCATTCATATCAAAATATATTTAATTCCCTCAAATAAATCACATTAATGCAATCTGAATAACATTTAATAACTAGGTGTTAGCAAATTTTTTTGTAAAGAATCAGATAGTAAATAATTCATGTTCTGCCAGCCATACAGTGTCTGTGCAACAACTTCAACAATGTAGTGTGAAAATGGCCAGAAATAATCCATAAACTAAATGAAAGGACATGACCATGTTCTATAAGAAAACTTCATTAAAATATTAAATTTCATTATTTATTTATATTATTTATTAAAATTTTATTTTAAATATAACATAAAATATATAATATCATATATTTAATATTTTATTATACATTTTGATAATGATTAATTATTAATAATAATTATGATTATGATCATATGTAACATGATTATAATAGTATGATTATTAATTATTGATATATAATTTTATGATATTAACAATAGTATGATAATATTAAATATATAATATTGTATGCAAAATATATAATATATTATATACAATATGAATATTATATTTTAAAATTAAAACATGTAATAAATATTAAATTAAATAATATTAAAATATTAAATATTAAAATAGGCACTGGTTAGGTTTGGTCCTTGGGTCATAGTTTGCTTATGTTTGAACAGGATGACCATAGTGTATAAAGAAATCTTGTCTTGAATTCTTTTATAAAGTTAAAATCTAATTTTGATTTTCTGTATCAATTAAGGTTTTCAAATGTTAGGTTTACTTTAAACAAGATATGCCATACTCAAGACACTATGTAAAAGTCATTAATCTCAGAAAGCGATAGGACCAAAGAATAATTAATTTCTACCCATAAATTAACTTCCTGATCATAATATATACTTTTCTAAAAATATAGTTTTCCTAAGCAGTCCATAAGTCTGTACTTTCTCTTGGAAAATAAACAACCTTCAAAGAAATATTTGCTTTATGATATTTGATGTAGTTACTTATCTTTATGGTGTATTTTAATTTTTCCTAATGCTAAAGTTTCTTGTAAATAATTTCTCGACTGTTTCTAGGTGTTTATGCTTACAGAGGAGGCAGAAGTCCAGGGTCTGATAAATGCTGGGCATGTCAGGGAAAGACTGATGTCATCAAATGTTCCTTTGACCTATTATATCATTGGATATGCAGACTGATTGTCCTTGCTCTTAAGGAAACTAAAAAAAAAAAAAAGGCTTAAGGTATCTTTATTTCTAGGAATGGAGGCAAATTTTTGAAAATATGATTTTGGGGGTGCCTGGTGGCACATTCAGTTTAGCATCAGTCTCTTGGTTTAGCCTGAGATCATGATCTCTGGGTCATGAGATAGAGTCACTCATTGGGCTCCACATTAAGTGCAGAGTCTGCTTAAAGACACTCTTCCATCTCCTTCTTCCCCTTCTCCCCCACTGTGTTCTCACTCTCTCTCAAATAAATAAATAAATCTTAAATTTTTTTAAAAAATCTGATTTTGACATCTGATGTAGTGACTGATCATTAAGGAAGACTTTGACAATTTCCTCTGAAGTAAAAGGAAAAGAAATAGAGTCAAAACAAGGATTTACTCCTATATATGTAAGAAGAGTGGATGGTTGTCTGTGGACTAGTTCTTTTGAGCCTCCCCCAAGTCTCCCTTACCATACTTTCAAATACCAAGCATATTAATCATCTCCTCCAATACTCTTCCCCTTTCCAGAGATTAATCTGATAAATTCAGTGTGCTAATTTTCTAAACAATATGTGAATTAAGGCAATGTTCTTAAATAATAAGTCAAGTAAGAATAAATTGTTATCAAGAAGGAGTACCACATGAAGCAATTATTACCCTTTGACAACCATAGTATGAGATTATTATCTTTTGTCCTGTGGATGAGGCTGAAAGGGTATACTAGAGTCACAAGAAAGAACTTAGATCTTTCACAGCATGCATCAAGAATATCATTCCTGGACTACTTACATGCAAATGAACATGTAAGGAGAAAAAATAATCTTATTTTAGACAATGGATATTTAGGTTTCTTTGTTATAGAAGCACAGCCTTCTATATCATAACTAATTTAAATGATTTACTATTGTAATCATCTTTCAATATGCAAAGGATCTAGTTTATGTTTCAGGCTACTAAAATAAGTTATAGAGCAGTTAGGAACTTGGTTATAAGATACTTTTTTATAAAAAGATTTATTTATTTGAGAGAGAGAAAGCATGAGCAAGCACATGTAGGGGGAGGGGAAGAGAGAGAGAATCTCAAACAAAGTCTCTGTTGAGTGAGAAGCCTGGACTTGAGCTAAAATTATGAGTCAGATGCTTAACCAACTGAGCCACACAGGTGTCCCTGAGGTAATCTTATGATTTTATTAAGTATTTATGAACACTAAGAGTGATATGTGAATATCCAGGCAAAAGATAATTGTGTATAAACGGAGCCAAGTCTCTTCTTTCTGGGTCTCAGTTTCCTCAACTGTATGAGAAGGAGTTGAACCACATGATTTCTAAGGTCTTTCATTTATAAAGGTTATGATTCTAAGATTCTACAGGTTCTATTGCATTTTTGCTTGTGAGTGATTTGATAAGACCAATCAAGGAAAGAGAATGGGATTTACAAACTGCTGAGAGAAAAGCCATATTTAATCCTGAACTGTGGCTACAAGAAGTTGACTGTAGCAGTTAATTTAATTTTTTTCTTTTTCATTTTTTGTTTTTTTTTTCTTGCCTTTGGGTAAAATTTTTTTTAACTGTTACCTTTTTCTTTTTTAACGATTTTTTACTAGTTTATCTAATATATATATTTTTTCTTTTTTATATTTTTCTTAGGTGTTTTCTTTTTTTAAATTCTTCTCTTTTTTTTTTCTTTTTTCTTTCTTTTTTCTTTCTTCCTTTTTGAACCTCTTTTTATCCCCTTTCTCCCCCCTCACGATTTTGGATCTCTTCTAATTTGGTTAAAGCATATTTTCCTGGGGTTGTTGCCACCCTTTTAGTATTTTACTTGCCCCTTCATATACTCTTATCTGGACAAAATGACAAGACGGAAAAATTCAACACAAAAAAAAGAACAAGAGGCAGTACCGAAGGCTAGGGACCTAATCAATACAGACATTGGTAATATGTCAGATCTAGAGTTCAGAATGACAATTCTCAAGGTTCTAGCCGGGCTCAAAAAAGGCATGGAAGATATTAGAGAAACCCTCTCAAGAGATATAAAAGCCCTTTCTGGAGAAATAAAAGAACTAAAATCTAACCAAGTTGAAATCAAAAAAGCTATTAATGAGGTGCAATCAAAAATGGAGGCTCTCACTGCTAGGATAAATGAGGCAGAAGAAAGAATTAGTGATATAGAAGACCAAATGACAGAGAATAAAGAAGCTGAGCAAAAGAGGGAAAAACAGCTACTGGACCACGAGGGGAGAATTCGAGAGATAAATGACACCATAAGACGAAACAACATTAGAATAATTGGGATTCCAGAAGAAGAAGAAAGAGAGAGGGGAGCAGAAGGTATACTGGAGAGAATTATTGGGGAGAATTTCCCCAATATGGCAAAGGGAATGAGCATCAAAATTCAGGAGGTTCAGAAAAAGCCCCTCAAAATCAATAAGAATAGGCCCACACCCCGTCACCTAATAGTAAAATTTACAAGTCTCAGTGACAAAGAGAAAATCCTGAAAGCAGCCCGGGAAAAGAAGTCTGTAACATACAATGGTAAAAATATTAGATTGGCAGCTGACTTATCCACAGAGACCTGGCAGGCCAGAAAGAGCTGGCATGATATTTTCAGAGCACTAAACGAGAAAAACATGCAGCCAAGAATACTATATCCAGCTAGGCTATCATTGAAAATAGAAGGAGAGATTAAAAGCTTCCAGGACAAACAAAAACTGAAAGAATTTGCAAACACCAAACCAGCTCTACAGGAAATCTTGAAAGGGGTCCTCTAAGCAAAGAGAGAGCCTACAAGTGGTAGATCAGAAAGGAACAGAGACCATATGCAGTAACAGTCACCTTACAGGCAATACAATGGCCCTAAATTCATATCTCTCAATAGTTACCCTGAATGTTAATGGGCTAAATGCCCCTGTCAAAAGACACAGGGTATCAGAATGGATAAAAAAACAAAACCCATCTATATGTTGCCTCCAAGAAACTCATTTTAAGCCCGAAGACACCTCCAGATTTAAAGTGAGGGGGTGGGAAAGAATTTACCATGCTAATGGACATCAGAAGAAAGCAGGAGTGGCAATACAAGAAGTTCTCTAAAAGTGTTTTTAATACTGTGGTAATGACATCTAACATTTGCATCCTCAAAAGTGAGCCTTTTTATTCTGAGAAATCTGCTTCTATTTTGACAGATGGAAATTTTTGTTTCTAAAGTGGTGCCAAAGATAATTACCCCTTTTCTCCAATTCCTACACATTCTCTTAGTTTTCCCTTCCATAGGCAATATCTGAAGTACACGTAAGCTTAATAGGGCAAGGCAGTCTCCAAATGTATGGCATTGTGATCACTGCCATGTTCTTTTTCTCCACTTCCCTTTGTAGCTTTCCCTTTTCATGTCAAATACCTTCCTTTATGATGCAAAATATGCATAATGGAGGAAAGGGAAGTGGCTACGTGCTTAAAATTGAGAGAATTGCTGGACTCATGAAATCCTTCAAGTGTGATTCCTTCAATACATGATTAATCTATCAGTACTACACTCAAAGAGAATAGGACACTGACTCACTTCAGCAAACCTACCAAGTCCAAAATGCTTTAATCTGAGAATGGTCATTAAATGTTTCTCTTTTTTTAAGATTTTTATTTATTTATTTGCCCGACAGGGATCACAAGTAGGCAGAGAGGCAGGAAGAGAGAGGCGGGGGAAGCAGGCTCCCTGCTGAGCAGAGAGCCTGATGCAGGGGCTGGGTCCAAGGACCCTGAGATCATGACCTGAGCTGAAGGCAGAGGCTTTAACCCACTGAGCCACCCAGGCGCCCCTCATTAAATGTTTCTAATTTAGCTGTAACAAATAGTTCTGGCCCCAGAAAAGCAAGTTTTGACAGATAAAAAGCTATGAGGAAGACTTACTTAAATGACAATATAGGGGCAATTCCTTTGAAAAGAGTGTATCTAACTCGGGATAGACTTGGTTAGGCCACAACGATCATCCACATATCTATCTTTAAAGAAAAGAAAGAGAAAAAGAAAGAAAGAAAGAAAGAAAGAAAGAAAGAAAGAAAGAAAGAAAGAAGAAAGAAAGGTTTATTTTTTATTTAGGTTTTGTGTGTAATGTAGTTTGGTGGGGTGGAGGCTCTGTCTATGGTAATCACTCAAAGAGGACCCATCTTGAAATATGCTTCCACAATCACCAAAGAAAGATAATTAAAAGGCTGAGCACTGGCAATTTAATGCTTATACCAAAAAGATGACACATGTCACTCTACTCACATTTTAATGTCCCAAGCATCATATAGCTACATCTAATTTCAACTGGGCCAGAATATATAATCCTATCATGGATGTAAGGAGACCTGAAATATTTGACAGTTTATTGACTACCACAGAGTAAAAAACTGAAAATCATGAAACAAGAGTACCAGATTTATTTGTACTGTTAGATATGTGACATGTAGCATTTAAACTCAATGAGCTTAATAATCTTCCACACTGGTTTGTTGTGAGGATCAAAGAAGTAATAGAAAATGAAAAGCATAAACCATTAATCAAATGTAATTTTTTTATAAGAGTATTTTATAATTTCTTTTTTTTTTAAGATTTTATTTATTTATTTGACAGAGAGAAATCACAAGTAGATGGAGAGGCAGGCAGAGAGAGAGAGAGGGAAGCAGGCTCTCTGCTGAGCAGGGAGCCCGATGTGGGACTCGATCCCAGGACTCTGAGATCATGACCTGAGCCGAAGGCAGCGGTTTAACCCACTGAGCCACCCAGGCGCCCTCAAATGTAATTTTTTAATTATCCATACATTTATGATGAATTCATTTCATTTAAAAATAGGGGCATGGATGTTTCTTTTGTAGAGAAGGTGTAGGAATTCAATTTGTGGGGGTGTGGGCCAGCAATCAAGTAACAGCAATGATATAACAATAAATTACTTATCACAAAAAGCATATACAAATGACTTCCTTAAAATCATATGTTTGACTCTTCATTAAAAAAATGGAAATGCTGGAGCACCTGGGTGACTCAGTCGGTTGAGCATCTGACTCTTGGTCTTGGAGGAGGTCATGATCTCAGGTCACAATCTTAGGGTCATGAGATTAAATAAACCGCATCAGGCTCTGAGCTCAGGGTGGAGTCTCCTTGAGATTCTCTCCCTCTTCCTCTCCCTTTGCCCCTTTCCCTACTCTCCCTTTCTCCCAGATAAATAAATAAATAAATAAATAAACAAACAAACAAATAAATAAATTTTAAAAATCTTTAAAAATATGAAAATGCTGCCAGTGTAGCTCTGGGGTGAGTGACATATTCCGGAGATCAGGGTCTATGTTGAGGGAGGGCAAGGTGCAATGCCAGTAGTTTCATGCATTCAACAATGGTCATGGCCACTTTCATATTCAAATAATTTCTTTTTTAAAGTCAGTATTCCATGCAATAAAATAATTGAAAATGAATATTTGAATATTTATCAATGAACTGCTGCAATTAAAATTGGCCTTAATTGAAATTCATCTAGTTGATATTTCCTGGGCTGGCATGTATAAAGAGATAAAGACTTTAACAAGGTAGTAGCCCAAAACTCCCTTTTTGAATCTCTGAAGGAGCCAAATAACTCAGTCTTTTAAATATGTTAAAGTTTAAGGATGCCTAGAGCATTGTTATAATTCATATCAGTCACATACAATGCCAGAACAGCCTAAGATGTAACTCACATACCTGATTTTCTTTTTAACAAATCAATGCCATATGGTACATCTAGAAGAGCCAGAGAATGTCACAAAATCAAAGTTAGGGTGATAGGGAAGAAAGAAAGAAGGAGGAAAGAAAGAAAGGGGATAACACTCATTATTCATCTTCTTGGGCAATACTGTTCTTTCTGAGAAGATAGAAATAATATAGATGATGTGATTACTGCTGTGTTTATGGCTATTTTTATTTTTGTCTTTCTCTGTGTCTCTGACTCTCTCTCTCCCTCTCTTTCTCTCTCTTTCTGTCACACACACACACACACACACACACACACACACACACAGAGTTCTGACAGTTTTATTATCTTCTATTTAAATTATGTTAATATACCCTGGGGCCTGATAGCAGAGGGTACCCTTTGTAAAATCTAATGCATGAGTGAAATTACTAAGAAGGGATTCCATGATGGCAACTCTCTGGATTTTCTTTGTTTTTGTTAGGATTTTATCTTCCTTTGAAGAAAACTCTCCACAAATCCTTGGATAAGTGTTATAGGCTGTAGATATTTAGCAAATACTCCCTGGGAAAAAAGCATGAAATTCCCAATGCATCAATATTGTTCTATTTAATAAAGTCTATAAAACTTTCCAGGCTAAGAAAATCCAAGACAAATTGAAAAATGAGATTTTATATTTCAGTAAGCCAGATTCACCCACAAATAATGGTATGGTAGAAGATACCAAGTAATTCAGAATGACATAATCCATTGCAATGGAATTAATTATTCAAATGTAATTGAACTCTTAAAAAGAACTGGAAAGATGGCCCATTACTCAGAGATCTATCTATATCTTTGGTAAGATGTTATTTTATTTAGCTAGAAGTCTTCTGGTCCTCATCTCTAATCATTAAAATAAATTATTCTGATTTTCTGCTAGAACCATGGTTTAAATATGTGTACTGTTTGTATATGGATGGCTATGAATGTTCCCCACCTATGTGTCAGAGTATGGAGAATGCTCATGCCTTTCACTCTTTGGCCCTGGAATATAAGCTACTTTCCTCATAAAACTACAGCTTTAGCCTTTAGAGATTGTACTGCTCTGGTTCCATGCTTAGTGAAGTGTTTCATTCATGCTTTACATTTCTCTATTTGTACTACTCCCCTCCATCTCCTTTATCTTGGAAAATTACTGTGTTCCAAGTTCTGTCTCTTGGGCACATTTTTTCCCCTAACAGAAGCTGGACTTAAAATTTCCACTTTAAAAAAATACTTTCAAAATTGAAGTAAGCCATTTTATCCCTCTCTCTGGTCTAAATTTTCCTTTCTAAAACCATATTGCTTAGATAATTTTAATTATTTGTTCTGGCCCTTTACTCAGTGTATCTACTTAGATTAATAGTATGATAGTTCCTCTGGGAATATCTGCAGTAGAATTGAAGGACATTTGCAGAATGGATACTCAGATCATCTAAGATAGGCCCCTACCTTCAGGGTAGTATCTAAATTATTTAGAACTCAATTATCCTATCTTCCCTTGAAGATCTGCATGATTTCCATTCAGTCGTCTCATTCTAGTCTCTTTGCCCAGAATAGTTAAAAACTACCTTTTTTATATCCCACTGAAATGTTCTTTACTATAATTTTATCCCTCTTCCTCATTGTTCTTCTACATAGATGGAAATCAAAGGTTAAAATTTCCTCTACAAAATCTTTCCTACACTTGCAAACATGATTTTGGCTACTCTTCAAGCCACAGCTTCTCAGTTTATATGGGTTCCAGAAGTCCTTAGTGTTTTGTGTTCTAAGTTTCTCAAACCCCTTGGCAAATTTGTCAAGAGTTTATTTGAGGTAAGAGGAGCAGAAGATACTAAAAAAAGGAAAGGTGAATAAAGAGAGCAGATAGTTTGAGAAGGCATATATTTTCCCAGCGCTGCCATTCACCCATTAGTCAAAATCAGAAACCTGGTTATGAACTCTACTCCTTCCTCTCCTCTTTGCTACACATTTCTATTCCTATCTCTGAAGCCAAGCCTTTTACTCCTCTTCCACTATCTCTTGCTAACTCCTACCCTCCCACACACAAATGTACCCTATATACTACTCAAGAGCTACTAGTCAAAGATGTGAATGAATCACTGTGACAGCTTCTTAACCAATGTCCCTATTTTCCCTATTTTCAGTATGGCCATCCAATTCATCTTTCAGAAAATACCACAAAACTAGATTCCTCGAATGTAAACATGAATATGTTTTCTCCTGCTTAAAATGGTCAGAGGGCACAATTACTTCAGGATGAAGTCTATTTTGGTTTGAAATCTAATAACTGGAGGCTCTACATGAGCATGCTCTACGTTATCACTTTGGCTTTAGTAACTACATTTCTCCATTCATACCATTTGTCGTCCCCTCCCCCGCCCATCCCCATTACACTGGGTTATTTGTGCTTCCTTAAACAGGTCACATGCTTTCGTGCCTCTAGGACTTTTCATTTGTAATTTCTCTTTGTGTCGAATATTTTTCTGTCACATCTCTGCTTTTAACATGCTTAAATATTATCATTTCTGTGGAACAGTCTCCAATCTTACAGGCATAGTTTTTACATGCCTCATTTCACTCTTACTCATAATATTTCAACAATTTCATTTTACCTATATCTCCACTAGTAGATTGAGAGAGACTGCATCTTATGCACTTTGTATTTTTAATGCATAGTACAGTGTCTACCATAGAGGTAGTGCCCTGCAGATTTTTTAGGGTAGGTGAATGCATGAAAGTATTTTGAGAATCAAGAGAGGAAGTTGTGAAAGACAGATGGTCAAACTGGAGCATGTCCCACAGTTGTACCTTGTTTGGAGGGCTGGCTTATGTCAGTTGGGAAATAGGAAACCTAAGCTGTTAAAGTTCTTAACACAATCAAAACGCATGGATACTCTTCCAGTTCATCAAGAAATAGACACTATGGTTCAGTTTTCCAGTTCTGGCTGATTAGAAAAGAATGTGGAAGGCAGGATCCCCTGGCTGAGGTAGCTAGGTAGCTAAAAGCAGAAATGTAAAGCTACTTAAAAACTTGGTCCAAGGGTACCTGGGTGGCTCAGTGGGTTAAGCCTCTGCCTTTGGCTCGGGTCGTGATCTCAGGGTCCTGGGATCAAGTCCTGTGTCGGGCTCTCTGCTCAGTGGGGAGCCTGCTTCCCCCCTCTCTCTCTGCCTGTCTCTCTGCCTACTTGTGATCTTTCTGTGCCAAATAAATAAATAAAATATTTTTAAAAAACTTGGGCAAAGAAGCACAATGAGAGAGATGGCTACATGCAAGTACTCATTTTGGAGGTCCTACTTCCTATCCCACTGTTTACAAGTGACCCGTACTCTGGAGCTACATACTAGATTTAGGTGTCAGGCTCTTTCTGTGTTGTTGTCATTAAGAAGATACATGTTTTATTCAAGGAATTGATACTGGTTTTATTTTTCTGAGGGGACTTCTGTAAACAAAGCACTTTGTTTTGTTTTCTTTTTGTCTGGCCTCCATCCATACTGGCTACCCCTCCCATTATTCCCATGTGAATCACTACAAACCAAGTTAGGATGGCAGATCTTAGATTCTGAGGCTGACATGACACTCTAAAGATCTTCGCCAGCCAAATTACTCTCCATAGATTGCTTAATTTGTGGAACATGTTCCATTATTACATTTTCTCCTGATGACTCTACAACCTTTCTTTCTCCTTATTTCTTTGCCCCATTTCGTTTCCCTTGCTGACAGCAGGTGGTCATTGGTATTTTGGAAAGGGAACCTGGAACAAATTCAACCCAAAGCAACAAAAACTGTGCTTCAATTAACTATTACTTGCCAAGTATAGACTTTAATAGGAAACTAGGCTTTTTAATATTGATTGTATAGGCAGCCAGGGCTGAAGGTGGAGATGTAATGTGGGAAAATGGTACAGAGACAACAATATTTATATTTGCAATTATACCACCTCAGTCAACTTGATTTTTCTGTACTTTGTTTATAAGTTGAGATTAAAATTCCTGGAAGATGCTGGCATAGAAGACTTGTGATCAAAATGGCACTGCGTCCATATCCATTTTACAGATGGGCCCCTGTCATAGAAATAGTCTACCTTAGTCCCTTGTAACAAAACTATAAAATATGTAACAGGATTTCTCATTTTCTAGGTCATCAAAACTTATGTACTTGCAATAATCTTCTCAAAATCAGCTTTATTCATAATTTATTTATATTCAACTTTCAGTTCTAATTTCATTTTCAACAGAGAATGGGTAGTAAGCCCAACACTGTCTCTACAGAGCCAAACATAAATTTCAATGATTTCTCAGGTCCCCTGAGTATATTCTAAAAAGGACTATGTTTTCATTTTTAAAATGCCAATTTTCCCATCCCCTAACAAATATACACACACCTAGTTCTCAGGGATGTATTCTGTATCCTAGAAAGTTTTGAGGAAGCAATAGCCACTGAAATTGAATTTTATAGCTAAATAAATGGAGGCTTACAAGAGTTACCTGAAGAATACAAATGATAGAACTAGCTAATCTCTCATGCTGGGCCTCTCTCAGCTTCACTTTGTGGGGAGTCATGTAAGGCACTGTTAAAAATGTAACTGGCAAATCTCTGCTATTTTGTTTATTTTTGTCTAATACTCATAAAAAATCAAAGCCTTAAGTGTGTATAGGATGAGAAAGGTAAGGAAGAGAGAAACAAGACAGGGTAAAGAAGGCATGGGGCAAGAGGCAGCCTTGCTGCTTGTCCAGAGTAATGAATGGGTGAATTGGCGCCATCCCACATGTGATCTGATCACATTCTGGCTTCTTCACACTACACAAAGGCTAAGGCACAAGACAGGTAGTATTCCATTTGACTTTCCTTGTTAACACTGCCCATCAGCCTATTATTCTGACATTCCCACAGTACTGCTACTGTACTATTAGAAAAGGAAAGGTTGGCGGACAAGGCATATCTAAAGTTATTTCATTAAAGCTGACAGCTTTAAAACGTGCATCTGAGGAAAAAAAAATCTGGTTATCAAACAACTACATACTAGCCCTCACTCAATGGGTCTTAAATTTTCCTTCATGTCTTTGTTAAGTTTACTTGCCTTGTTTTCCTGGAGTACCTGATTCAATGACAGTAGCAGTTATAGAAGATGATGCACTGGTCAAGAGCTATTTCACATATAAGCACCAGGACTTGGTAAGAAACCAGACCTGTCAATTCTTTAAACTTCCAAATCATAATAACTCAACTCCCTGAAATCCACCTAATTGTGTGGAAGAGGTTGGGGAAGAAGATGCCGTTTAATGTTCCTTAAGCCACTGTCAGTCCTCTGGCTCTCCAAACCTACTAAGTTGTTATTTTTATTGTTATATTTATTTTATTCTCACTTTGTCTCTATGTAATTCTCTCTGGGTGTCCTTGTACTACTTTTTTTTTCCTCTTTAGAGACAGCATGGTATATTAGAAACAACATGGACCTTGATGATAGACTGACTCAAATTTATAATTTTATCCTTTGTGACCGTGAGACCTCAGGCAATTTTCTTAGCTAGTTTGTACCCCAATTTTCTCATCTGCAAAATAAATATGGTTCTGACTACTTCATGCTTTTGTTGAAATGACTAAATGAGATTATATGTAGAGAATAGCTTAGATATAGAAAATATTTGAATAATCGTTACCTTATTCTCCTTTCTCTTTCTGTACTTTCTTTATCAAGGTACTGCCCCTGTCTGCTACTTTTTGTATAGTCCCATTGGTGCCTGCAGGGCTAAAGAGACAAGTGTGCACATCCCTCTGCCTTTACACAGAATCTAAAATGCCAAGTGTTTCAGTGATTCCAAGCATCAAATTTGGTGTCAGACTGCTTGAGCTCAAAGTCCAGCTCTGACTCTTACTACCTATTTCCTTGGGCAACTTACTTAACTTCTCTCAGGCCCGGTTTCCCTATTTACAAAACAAGAGTAATATGATCGTGCCTCATAGGATTTTGGTGAAGATAGAATGAGTTAATTCATGTGGGTGGCACATAATAGGTATTTAATAAATGTGCATTGTGAAAAATCAAATATTACCTTTTCAGAGAGGTCTTCCCTGACTACCCTATTTAAAATTGTAGCCCCTAAAAAATAAAATAAAATAAAATTGTAGCCATTACTGTTACTTTCTTTAACCTTATCTTGCTTCTTTTTTATTCTTAGCAATTACCACCATCTGACAAAATGTGTATTTATCTGTTTGTGTATTTGCTTATTTTTGTCTTGCTCCCTCTACCACTAGAATATTATCTCCACAAAACTAAGCTCTTTATTTTCTTTAATACCCAATGCCTAGAATAGTGCCTGGAACACAGTAAACAGTAAATAAACATTTATCAACTGGATGAATGAATTCTACAGAAAACATTCCAATGAGAGGAGAATCTCAACTCTTTCAGGATGAAGGAGGCCATGATATGAGTGTGGGAGCCTTCCTACTGTCTACTGATCCTCTTTGTAGGAAAAGTATCCTGAAAGCTAAACTAAGCCCTCTTACTGACTAGAACACTTGAATATTTCTCTTCAGTGTAGGCATAAACTCCTGCTTATCTGGCAGCCTGGCTATTGGGCTTGTAATTAAATTCCCTAAGATGTACCGTATTATGTGGCTCTTGAAAAAAAAAAAAAAAGACAGTTCTGCTTCTGTAAATTTTCTTCTCAGGTCATAAAAGATTTTGAGAGTTTTATCACCTTAAATAGAGTAACCATGGATCTCAAATCCCACCTTTTCCTTTTTACTAGTATAACACATAGGGGATATGACAGGTTAGTGAGAGTCAGAGCAACTCTATGTATAATGAGAGTGGAGAGCTGGAGGGCTTCAGGCCAGGTCCCCCAGGCATCTCCATTGCCCAAGTCTACTTGTAAATCATAGGAGCAGTAAAATGCTACTCACAGACAGCTTGTTTTCTGCTCTAACCCTGAGATTTTCTGTTGACTTTGCACCTGAATAGGAATTGTCCATTTAGTATGAATCTTTCTCTTCTAAAAGGAAACGCTGCATTGTCCCTAAAGCTTCCCTTCTGCTTATTTCTGCATAGCACTATTATTTTTAAGTAATATAGCAAAGGTTAAGAGAGGATTGGAGATAAGACATTAGCAGAGGAAAACCCCAGACTGTTGTGCGGTGGCAAAATGAACCAGAAGTACTCTATCTACTAAATTATGAGAGGAAATAGCTCTGAGCTCTAGCATTACTCATACATGCTTTATATGCATGACCTTCAAATGGCAGTAATGAATATCACTTTTCCTGTTGATAAATATTGATTCCTCTGTGTCGGTAGAAATCTCAAGTCCATTTGGATTTGATAGCTACCAGCTGTGACTTATTAAGAGGCTGCATGCCCCTCAGCATGAATAACTACTTGGGTAACTCTGGTTCTTACCCACCTACCAATTCTAGGCCAGGGATTTCAAAGCAAAGATGGATCAAAGAAGATTTGTGCCAGCACGTCTTCACTTTAGATCTGACTCCTAAGACGAAACTAAATATTAATGGCTTCTGAAAGTGACCTGTGGGCAAAATTCACTTGGGCCACATCCTTACAAACAGCAACCATATCTCAGTAAGCATATGGTACGAGGGTATGCCATCCCTCTGTGGAGTGTAATAGCCCAAAACTATTCTAAGAGTTCGTACTGTGGGTCATTTTATAGGTAAGACATTCTATTACCAGCCTTTTTCTGGAGAATAACATTTCTTTGTAGGGTTTACAACTGACTTACTTTAGGGTTAATGAATTCTGTGGTTCAAAATAAATTATGATAAGCTAATTCCCATGATGTCATAGATCAGCCTTACAAATTGAAAGCAGCCTACTTAGGTCAAGCCTGAAAGGAAATAAAGCTGTGGGGACCTAAGAAGTACCTGCTTATGAAAACTAGGCATTTCACCTATGGACTTGATTTCTCCTTTCTATTTTAGCTTCTCTTATTTGATTTCATGGAGGGTAGGTTTATGATGTATCTTTTCATTACTTTCTTTCATTATTGTTGGTTTCGTGATTGCAGTATAAGATTATAAGAAGGTGTAAAGAAATAATGGGTAAAATGTGCATAAATAAGAGGGACAAAATGTCCTTTTTAAAAAATTATTATCAAAATTACATTCAGAAAAGAAAAAAAACGTTTCCCTACATAAAGTAGAATGGAGAATACATTGTCATAGATTTAATTAACAGGCGGTGTGCTTCATCAAAGGCATGGCCTTCAGGAAACCCTGTGAAGACAGGAAAGTTCATCTTCATATACACTTGCTGACTTTCACCTTTTTTCCTCTCTGGGGTCCATGCACCATCTTACCCCTCTGAGCTTGACTCTCTTCTGCTCTTTTCCTATCAAAATTTGCTCTGTTTCTTTCCCACTTAGCTGTAGATGACTGTAAGCAGGTGGCATGTTTCCCTTTCCAGGAATTTTTTTGTAAAGACTAAAAAACTTAAGTGAAAGGAGATATATCTGGGATGAAAGTCCATGTTTCCATCCAACAGTTGGAGGAAGACTGGGTTGCATATATGGACCACAAGTGGGTATCAGTATCTTCCCAGCTCCCTTGAAATTCTACCATAAAGTATATCTTACTTTAAGCTGGGCTGGCTCAGAACAACAATCTTCATATAGATTCTTAAGGAAGATTCCTTCTTTAAACTAAGATAACACAATAATTTTTTTAAAGGAAGCCTCCTTCTTTAAACATGTGGTGGAGGTCTCAGCTTGAGTCTTCTTATGCCTATTATTAGAGTTTAGGCAAGTCAGGATGGTAAACTAATAGAGTAAATCTGTT
Source organism: Mustela putorius furo (assembly GCF_011764305.1). Classification (NCBI taxonomy): domain Eukaryota; kingdom Metazoa; phylum Chordata; class Mammalia; order Carnivora; family Mustelidae; genus Mustela; species Mustela putorius. Next base: position 20,280,297 of record NW_025422049.1, read on the forward strand.
TGAGAGCTGAAGGAAGAGGAAGAATTCTGTCCATGTTTTGCACAGGTTCCTGAGGAAATAAAGGGAAAAGGAGAGGCCAAGGTGGTGTCTAGTGCCCACTCTGTCTCAAGAATAGGAAACTGAGCCCCATGGAGAGCAAGACTTAAGACAGAAGCCAAAGGAGCCATTTTTATAATATCAATAGGGAAAGGCAGTCACACAAGCAGTACTGCGTCAATGCGCAGGTAAAAGCGCTAGACTGGGGGCAGAATAACATTCTTTCCATTTTACTCAGAATACGGTTCACACAGTGAGGTTTGAAAAGACCCTAAGTGTTATTTTGGCTTCTCACAAGGTTTGCTACTTTGGAGAACACAAGAACAGATTAAACAAAAAAATCATGGTCTCATAAGAGGGCATGACAGCAATGACAATATTAAAGTGACATTTTCAAGTGTCCTTTTGGAAAACAGATATCAGCAAGAAGCCTAAAGTGGATGAATATGAAAGTACTATTTGTGAGCACAGGTGAGACCACTCTGGGTATTTTCCTACATAACTGGGTGACACTTTGGGGGAGATAATAAAGGAATCCTGAAATATGCAAGTGGAAATTATAAAGCAGTGATATTGGCATTATTACAATTCACTGAGCTCATTTGTAACCACTAGCTGGAGAGGGCTGAAGAATCACACTGAATATACAAAGACGGCTCTACTGACTCAGAACTTTTCAGATGTGTATCTGAGATTTTTTTTTTCTTTTTTCAGATAACAGAAAAATTCTGCTGAAGAATCCACAACCTCTCAACATATCTCCCTTTTGGTCAAGAGTACACATCTGTGTCAGAGCTATTCTGATGGAAAATAGTAAATCTAACTGGCCCTTATAAGGATCAGAAACCCTGGCCTTGACCTCATTAGTACATTCTAGCCATTTGAATTAACTGGCCATCATTCTGGTAAATATATTCCCTCTGCACTCTAGCAACCCGATAAAGATAAGTTGGGTTGTAAGTAGAAATTAGAAGACTCTTTGAGTCAATGGCTTTAGGCTTAGAAGAGGCAATGTGAAATATAGATAAATGTCTGCTCTGGGCAAGGATTAAAAACTGTATCAAGAGATAGAATGGAACCTACACCCAGGGAATGAAGAAAACATGTAACAAAAGTTGAGGTAAACAGCTTTAATTAAAACACAGACTTCCTAAATCCATTTTCTGTGGTTATTTGTTATTATTCTTGGGAGCTGATTAAGCAGTAGCAGATGTCACTAATACACAAATCTCATTACACAAATAAAATGTGTTCAGTACATAGAAGACCATGATTAAAACATTTCTCCAAGATACTGCGAACTACTTTCTACTAGGTTTGAAAGGAAAATTTTACTTTACATTTCTGGAAGTGCATAAAGTTTGAGTCAAATCTTGAGTCACTTTCTGGGAAATTATGAAACCAAATTGAGGTTGTCCTTTTTATTCAGATGGATAAATATTCATTGAGTGTTAATATGTGCACAGCATCCAGAACAGAAAATAATTATTTAACCAAGTTGACCTTCATCTTAAAGAATAAAGAAGGCAAAAAAAGTGAGAGAAGAGTGAGTGGAAGGAATCATTTCCCTTTGGCTAATCTGGAAACAGCTTCACCTAAACAACATTCTGAAATAAAGGTAGTAGAGAAGGAAGATTGTGAAATATGTCTTTTTTGCTATAAGACACTTCCTACTTGAAGCTGATGTATAAATAGTGCTTATTATGGGCCACGCATACTAAATAATTTGTGTTTGTTCACTTGCTACCACAACCCTGCAAGACATGTAATACTATATCTACATTTTACAGTAAAAGAAACTGAGACAAAAAAAGATATGTGTGTACATATATGTATATATATGTATGTACATATATGTATTATATATAAATATATGTATACATATATATATATATACACATAGTGGAATACTATTCATCCAGAAAAAAAGAATGAAATCTTGCCATTTGCAGTGACATGGATGGAGCTAGAGAGTATAATGCTGAGTGAAATAAAACGGAAGAAAAACATATCATATTATTTCACTCATATGTGGAATTTTAGAAACAAACAAGCAAAGGTGAAAAAAAAAGAGAGTTAAACCAAGAAACAGACTCTTAACTACAGAGAACTGATGGTTACCAGAAGGGAGGTGGGAGGGGGGTGAGTTAAATAAGTGATGGGAATTAGAGAATGTGCTTGTGATGAGCACCAGGTGTTGTATGGAAGTGTTGAATCACTATATTGTACACTTGAAACTAATATTACACTACATGTTAACTAACTGGAATTTAAATAAAGACTTAAAAAAAAAAAAGATGTGACAAGACTTGCCCAAGGGCACAGGACCAGTAAGTAGTAGAACAGGGATTTCACTCCAAGCAATTTGATCCCAGAGTCTCTATGCTTAACTACCATACCATGCTGCCTCTTAGAATAGGTGATGGAACTATTTGGGGGTGTGAATCCTTAAATCTTCAGTTTGAATATTGACCAGTTTGAATAAGTAAATACCTTTAATAAGTACACATATTAAATAAAAGATAAAACATCCCAAAGAGAGTGTTATGCATGTTTTCTTCTTCTGAGACAAATAAATAAAGAAGATGCAGATTATCTGCAAGTCAATTTATAGAGCACACAGCAATTTCCCATGAAAGCATAACAGTGTCATGAACTATTTCCAGTGTTATGAACTATTCAAAACTATATCAATTGCCAACTAGAATCTTTTATTGCAGGGTTGGAGGGAACAGCTACTCTTTCAAACTCTCATTCACCATTGAGATACACCTTATGTAAGTTTTAGTAACATAAAAATGGGCAATTGCTAACATTTGGAGTTGTGCTCCAGGATGAAATTAGGAAGGGGACCTTTGTATTGGTCCTCTTCTATTTCAGGAAGAGGACCTTTATATTGGTCCTCTTCTATTTCAGGAAAAGAGAATAGCATGAAGACCACAAAGGAACAGTATAATTTGTTGCCCAAATTAATGATACTCAAAAGACATAATTTTTTAATTAACAGACATAAGTATCAAGAAGCAGTTTCTGTTCCCTATAAAGCTGCTAACATTTTTATTTACTAAAAAATATTGAGATTCCTGGTGTTTCTTTTGGGATCTGGCAGAATGTAATATTTGTGTCAAAAAATATTACTTCTTTTAGGATCTGCAGGAAAAAAAAAAGTTGCTGGCTAGGACTATATTGTATTATTCCAGTGTCTCTCTTTATTTCATTTAATAGGCTTTGGGGCAATGGTTTCTCATCTCTTTGGAAATATGACAGCTCACCACTAACATCAATGCTGGGGAATATGAGGATTGTTAACAGTTTCAAATTAGAACATCTGCCATGTGGATCTCTAAATCTCTAAGCCACAACACATAGTATGATATGATTTGTTTTTCTAAACTGTGAAGAAAAGACTTTCAACTTCAAACAACCATACAATAAATATATATTCCCATGTAAGAGATCAAAGGAAATTTTAAATAGCCCTATGTTTTGCAGCAATATGGCAGAAAAGGTCATATGAAGCCGATCATTCTGTTGTATTTTTCTTCTAATAGATCAAAATACACCCTAAATCTAGCACAGGGCTTTGTTCTAGTCTCCAGCCTGAGCAAATCCTCTCCACTTTCTTTTTCATTCTTTTCCCAACCAACTTACCACCTCCTGTTTTAGATTTTTTTTTAAATTTTCATCTTTACAATCATATTCCATCCCTTCATTGTGTTTACCCTTATTTTTTTGTTATATATATATGTATATATATACACACACATACATATACATACACATATATGCTTTTTGTTGTTTGAAATTTTGGGAAGTAGTTTCTTCTAAGAGACCAAAATACACCCATAATAAAGTGGTGGCAATGTTTTATTCACCAGTCTAAAATATATATATATATATATATATATATATATATATATACACACACACACACACACACACACACACACACACTTAATTTCTTTTAAAAAAATTTTAACTTGTTTTTACCCCCTATTTTCTCCCCACTATTTGGGGTCTCTTCTGATTTGGTTTCTGGGGTCTTTGCCACCCTTTTAGTATTTTATACTCTCCTTCATATATTCTTATCTGGATAAAAGGATAAGGCAGAAAAACTCACCACAAAGAAAAGAACAAGAGGCAGTACCAAGGCTAGGGACCTAATCAATACGGACATTGGTAATATGTCAGATCTAGAGTTCAAAATGACAATTCTCAAGGTGTTAGCTGGGCTTGAAAAAGGCATGGAAGATATTAGAGAAAACCTGTCTGGAGAAGTAAAAGCCCTTTCTGGAGAAATAAAAGAATTAAAGTCTAACCAAGCTGAAACCAAAAAAGCTATTTAATGAAGAGCAATAAAAAATGGAGGCTCTTACTGCTAGGATAAATGAGGCAGAAGAGAGAATTAGTGATATAAAAGACCAAATGACAGAGAATAAATAAGCTGAAAGAAAGAGAGACAAAAAACTACTGACCTCAAGGAGAGAATTCAAGAGATAAGTGATACCATAAGATAAAACAACATTAGTATAACTGGGATTCCAGAAGAAGAAGAAAGAAAGAGGGGGGGCAGAAGGTTTATCAGAGTGAATTATTGTAGAGAATTTCCCTAATATGGCAAAGGGAATAAGCATCAAATTCCAGGAGGCACAGAGAACTCCCCTAAAGTCATTAAGAATACAGCCATACCCCATCATTTAATAGTAAAATTTACAAGTTTTGTGAAAAAGAGAAAATCCTGAAAGCAGCCAGAGACAAGAAGTACGGAACATACAATGGTAAAAATATTAGATTGGCAGCAGACTTATCCACAGAGATCTGACAGGCCAGAAAGAACTGGCATGCTATATTCAGAGCACTAAAGGAGAAAAACATGCATTCAAGAATACTATATCCAACTAGGCTATCATTGAAAATAGAAGGAGACATTAAAAGGCTTCCAGGACAAACAAAAACTAAAAGAATTTGTAAACACCAAACCAGCTCTACAAGAAATATTGAAAGGGCCCTCTAAGCAAAGAGAGAGCCTAAAAGTAGTAGACCAGAAAGGAACAGAGACAATATACAGTAACAGTCACCTTACAGGCAAAATAATGGCACTAAATTCATAGTTACCATGAATGTAAATGGGCTAAATGCCCCAAACAAAAGACACAGGGTATCAGAATGGATAAAAAATCAAAACCTATCAATATGCTGTCTATAAGAAACTCATTTTAGACCCAAAGACACCTCCAGATTTAAAGTGAGGGGGTGGAAAATAATTTATCATGTTAATGGACAGCAAAAGAAAGCTGTGGTGGCAATCCTTAAGTCAGATAAATTAGATTTTAAGACAAAGACTATAATAAGAGACGAGGAAGGACACTATATCATACTCAAAGGGTCTATCTAACAAGAAGATCTAACAATTTTAAATATCTATGCCCCTAACATGGGAGTAGCCAATATAAATGAATTAATAACAAAATCAAAGAAACACATCAACAATAATACAATAATAGTAGGGCACTTTAGCACCCACCACACTGAAATGGACAGATCATCCAAGGAAAAGATCAACAAGGAAATAAATGAGACCCAGGACCAGATGGACATCACAGATATATTCAGAACATTCCATCCCAAAGCAACAGAACACACATTCTTCTCTAGTGCACATGGAACATTCTCCAGAATGCAAGGTTGGTTCAACATTCGCAAATCAGTCAGTGTGATACAACACATCAATAAAAGAAAGAACAAGAACCATATGATACTCTCAATAGATGCTGAAAAAGCATTTGACAAAGTACAGCATCCCTTCCTGATCAAAACTCTTCAAAGTGTACAGCTAGAGGGCACATACCTAATATAATCAAAGCCATCTATGAAAAACTCACCGCAAATATCATTCTCAATGGAGAAAAAGTGAAAGATTTTCTGTGGAGGTCAGGAACACGGCAGGGATGTCCATTATCACCACTGCTATTCAACATAGTACTAGAGGTCCTAGCCTCAGCAATCAGACAACAAAAGGAAATTAAAAGCATCCAAATCAGCAAAGAAGAAGTCAAACTATCACTCTTCGCAGATGATATGATACTATATGTGGAGAACCCAAAAGACTCCACTCCAAAACTGCTAGAACTTATACAGGAATTCAGGAAAGTGTCAGAACATAAAATCAATGCACAGAAATCAGTTGCATTTCTCTACACCAACAACAAGACAGAAGAAAGAGAAATTAAGGAGTCAATCCCATTTACAATTGCACCCAAAACTATAAGATACCTAGGAATAAACCTAACCAAAGAGGCAAAGAATGTATACTCAGAAAACTATAAGGTACTCATGAAAGAAATTGAGGAAGACATAAAGAAATAGAAAAATATTCCATGCTCCTGGATTGGAAGAACAAATATTGTGAAAATGTCTATGCTACCTAAAGCAATATACCGATTTAATGCAATTCCTATCAAAATACCATCCATTTTTTTCAAAGAAATGGAACAAATAATCCTAAAACTTATATGGAACCAGAAAAGACCTCGAATATCCAAAGGAATATTGAAAAAGAAAGCCAAAGTTGGTGGCATCACAATTCCGGACTTCAAGTCTATTACCAAGCTGTCATCATCAAGACAGTATGGTACTGGCGCAAAAACAGACACATAGATCAATGGAACAGAATAGAAAGCCCAGAAATAGACCCTCAACTCTATGGTCAACTAATCTTCGACAGAGCAGGAAAGAATGTCCACTGGAAAAAAGAAGTCTCTTCAACAAATGGTGCTGGAAAAATTGGACAGCCACATGCAGGAAAATGGAACTGGACCATTTCCTTACACCACACATGAAAATAGACTAAAAAATGGATGAAGGACCTCAATGTGAGAAAGGAATCCCTCAAAATCCTTGACGAGAACACGGGCAGCAACCTCTTTGATCTCAGCTGCAGCAACTTCTTCCTATGAACATCACCAAAGGCAAGGGAAGAAAAGGCAAACATGAACTATTGGGACTTCATCAAGATCAAAAGCTTTTGCACAGCAAAGGAAACAGTTAACAAAACCAAAAGACAACTGACAGAATGGGAGAAGGTATTTGCAAATTACATATCAGATAAAGGGCTAGTATCCAAAATCTATAAAGAACTTAGCAAACTCAACACCCAAAGAACAAATAATCCAATCAAGAAATGGACAGAGGACATGAAAAGACATTTCTGCAAAGAAGACATCCAGATGGCCAACAGACACACGAAAAAGTGCTCCACATCACTTCGCATCAGGGAAATACAAATCAAAACCACAATGAGATACCACCTCACACCAGTCAGATGGCTACAATTAATAAGTCAGGAAATGACAGATGCTGGCGAGGATGCGGAGAAAGGGCAATCCTACTACACTGTTGGTGGGAATGCAAGCTGGTGCAACTACTCTGGAAAACAGCATGGAGGTTCCTCAAAATGTTGAAAATAGAGCTACCCTATGACCCAGCAATTGCACTACTGGGTATTTACCCTAAAGATACAAATGTAGTGATTCAAAGGGGCATGTGCATCCGAATGTTTATGGCAGCAATGTCCACAATAGCCAAACTATGGAAAGAACCTAGATGTCCATCAACAGATGAATGGATAAAGAAGAAATGGTATAATATATATATATATATATATATATATATATATATATATATATATATATATATATCAGCCATCAAAAGAAATGAAATCTTGCCTTTTGCAATGATGTGGATGGAACTAGAGGGTATTATGCTGAGTGAAGTAAGTCAAGCAGAGGAAGATAATTATCATATGATCTCCCTGATATGAAGAATTTGAGAGGAATCATGGAGGATTGAAGGGTAGGGAAGGAAAAAATGAAACAAGTTGGGATAGGGAGGGAGACAAACCATAGGAGACTGTTAATCTCATAAAACAAACTGAGGGTTGCTGGGAGGAAGGGGGATAGGGAGAGTGGGGTTGGATTATGGACATTGGGGAGGGTATGTGCTATGGTGAGTGCTGTGAAGTGTGTAAACCTGGTGATTCACAGACCTGTAACCCTGGAGCTAATAATACATTATATGTTAATAAAAAATAAAAATAAAAAATAAAGTTTCCTTGCCTTCAAAAGGCATTATTTTTCTAGAATCCTTGGTCAAAATGTAAACATTCTTTTTCCCAGCTTTACTGAGATATAATTGACATAAAGCATTGTGTAAGTTTAAGGTACACAATATGTTGATTTGATACACATATATTGCAAGCTGATTACCACCATAGCATTAGCTAATACCTACATCAGATCACATAACAATCATTTCTTTTTTGTGGTGAGAACATTTAAAATAGAATCTCTTAGCAACATTCAAGTATACAATACAGCATTATTAATTATAATCAACATGCTATACATTAGACATCCCGAAACATAAATATTATTGAGGAGAAGGTACATTATACAGTTCAAACTATCCTGTGGAGGAGTTTCAGGATTACTTTGGAATAGAACATCTGATGGAGGAATTTCAGGATTAATTTGGAATAGAACATCTGATGGAAGGGAGGCCATGGAGCAATAGACCACAGGTTAAATATTTGTGAATGAGCTCTGGTATGTGGGGCAACCCCAGGTGATACATTATTAAGAGGGGAGACAAAAAAGATACAGCAGATAAATTTTATCATTTTGAAATTTGGACTCAGGATGACTGTGGCCTCAGTAAGGATCCTAGTTGGGGCACTCAGTGTTGAAAATAAAAGCTTTTCAAAATTGAAAAAAAAATAGACATAAAGTCTTACAGATTTGAATTTCTATGGTCAGTCCTGTTGAGCTAGCTTATCTTCCCTTAGGCACTAAGCCTAAGATTTCTAAGTCCTGCCCCAAGTGACAAGTGGTACATTGTGTTATGTAATATAAACCATGTATTTGGGGTTGTCACAAGTGGTACATTGTGTTATGGAATATAAACCATGTATTTGGGGTTGTCACAAGTATACAAGATTGAGACAGCAAAAAACAATGAATTTTTTATACTTGAAGTGTTTTGTTTAGAAAAACAAATTATTAAAATATTTACACAAATATTTAAATAAACTCCATATTTAATGCCCCATTTAAATTACTTAAAGTAATTTAAAAACAAATATAAATACCAGAGATAAATTTCATCTAGTTTTATTTGAATACAGTGATTATTAATTATCCTGACTAAATTGGAGCTTTCTTTTATATGCTGTTAGGAAAATATGTAAATTTTAAAAAGCCACAGATGTTGGTTCAGTCCACTCTGAGTCATTAGTAGCTGTAGAGTTATAATTTCTTTTAGCTACTTTTTTCTTTGCCTGTGTTACACCAGTATAGGACTGTCTACCAGGAAATTTTCTATTTTTTTCTTACTACAAATTTTTCAGAAAATAATTTGCCAGATATCAAATAATAATGATACTATAAATTTGCATTTAAAATCAGTTAGAGGGGCACCTGGGTGGCTCAGTGGGTTAAAGCCTCTGCCTTTGGTTTGGGTCATGATCCCAGGTCCTGGGATGGAGCCCTGCCTCAGGCTCTCTGCTCAGTGAGGGAGCCTACTTCCTCCTCTCTCTCTCTCTGCCTGCCTCTCTGCCTACTTGTGATCTCTGTCTGTCAAATAAATAAATAATCTTTAAAAAATAAACTCAGAGTACAAAGAATACTTCACCAAATTTAAACTTGACAGAATATTTTCAGTGTTTTTAAAAAATAATCAGTTTATTCAGACTAAAAAAAATTAAATTAAACAGGATTCCAACAAAGCCAAGATGCCCTTCAACAGACAAATGGCTAAAGAAGATGTCATCCATATATACACTGGAGTATTAGTTAACCATCAGAAAGGATTACTACTCAACTTTTGCATCAACACAGATGGGACTGGAGATTATGCTGAGTGAAATAAGTGAAGCAGAAAGAGTCAGCTATCATATGGTTTCACTTATTTGTGGAAGATAAGGAATAACATGGAGGACATTAGCAGAAGGAAGGGAAAAGTGAAGAGGGGGAAATTGGAGGGGGAGATGAAGCATAAAAGACTGTGGACTCTGAGAAACAAACTGAGGGATTGAGAAGGGAGGGGGTGGGGGAGGGGTAAACCTGGTGGTGGGTATTAAGGAAGACACATATTGCATGGAGCACTGGGTGTTATATATAAACAGTGAATCTTGGAAAATTTCATCAAAAATTAATGATGTACTGTATGGTGACTAACATAACATAATAAAAAAATATCAAAAACCCCACAACATTCCAACAGATGGTATAAACACTAAACTTTTTTCAAACATTGAACAATTACATATCTGTCTAGTGTACCAGTCAGAGTAACATTAGTTCTAGCAGCAGTTAAACCAAAAAATCTTAATGTCCTAACACAAAAGAACTCACTTATTCAGAGATTCAGGCTCTGTCACCTGCACCATGAGTTCCAAAGTTACTTTGGGATTCAACATCTTTTGTTTGTTTTAATTTATTTTTATTTATTTTCAGCATAACAGTATTCATTGTTTTTGTACGACACCCAGTGCTCCATGCAATCTGTGCCCTCTCTAATACCCAACACCTGGTTCCCCCAACCTCCCACCCCCCCACCACTTAAAACCCCTCAGACTGTTTTTCAGAGTCTACAGTCTCTCATGGTTCACCTCCCCTTCCAATTTCCCCCAACTCCCCTCTCCTAAATCACCATGTCCACCATGCTGTTTGTTATGCTCCACAAATAAGTGAAACCATATGATAATTGACTCTCTCTGCTTGACTTATTTCTCTCAGTATAATCTCCAGTCCCATCCATGTTGCTACAAAAGTTGAGCATTCATCCTTTCTGATGGAGGCATAATATTCCATAGTGTATATGGACCACATCTTCCTTATCCATTTGTCCGTTGAAGGGCATCTTGGTTCTTTCCACAGTTTGGCAACTGTGGCCATTGCTGCTATAAACATTGGGGTACCGATGGCCCTTCTTTTCACTACATCTGTATCTTTGGGGGTAAATACCCAGGAGTGCAATTGCAGGGTCATAGGGAAGTTCTATTTTTAATTTCCTGTGGAATCTCCACACTGTTCTCCAAAGAGTCTGCACCAACTTGCATTCCCACCAACAGTGGAAGAGGGTTCCCCTTTCTCCACATCCCCTCCAACACATGTTGTTTCCTGTCTTGCTGATTTTGGCCATTCTAACTGGTGTAAGGTGATATCTCAATGCGGTTTTAATTTGAATCTCCCTGATGGCTAGTGCTGATGAACATTTTTTCATGTGTCTGATAGCCATTTGTATGTCTTCATTGGAGAAGTGTCTGTTCATATCTTCTGCCCATTTTTTGATATGGTTATCTATTTTGTGTGTATTGAGTTTGAGGAGTTCTTTATAGATCCTGGATATCAACCTTTTGTCTGTACTGTCATTTGCAAATATCTTCTCCCATCCCGTGGGTTGCCTCTTTGTTTTCTTGACTACTTACTTTGCTGTGCAGAAGCTTTTGATTGTGATGAAGTCCCAAAAGTTCATTTTCGCTTTTGTTTCCTTTGCCTTTGGAGACATATCTTGAAAGAAGTTGCTGTGGCTGATATTGAAGAGATTACTTCCTATGTTCTCCTCTAGGATTCTGATGGATTTCTGTCTCACATTGAGGTCTTTTATCCATTTTGAGTTTATCTTTGTGTACGGTGTAAGAGAATCGTCGAGTTTCATTCTTCTACATATAGCTGACCAGTTTCCCCAGCACCATTTATTGAAGAGACTGTCTTTTTTCCACTGTATATTTTTTCCTGTTTTGTCGAAGATTATTTGCCCATAGAGTTGAGGGTCCATATCTGGGCTCTCTACTCTGTTCCACTGGTCTATGTGTCTGTTTTTGTGCCAGTACCATGCTGTATTGGTGATCACAGCTTTGTAGTAATGCTTGAAATTAGGTAACGTGATGCCCATAGTTTTATTTTTGTTTTTCAACATTTTCTTAGCGATTCGGGGTCTCTTCTGATTCCATACAAATTTTTGGATTATTTGCTCCAGCTCTTTGAAGAATACTGGTGGAATTTTGATTGGAATGGCATTAAAAGTATAGATTGCTCTAGGAAGTATAGACATTTTAACACCTATTCTCCTGAAGCTGTTTCAAAAAATTGAAACAGAAGGAAAACTTCCAGACTCTTTCTATGAAGCCAGCATTACCCTGATCCCCAAACCAGGCAAAGACCCTAACAAAAGGAGAATTTTAGACCAATATCACTGATAAATATAGATGCTAAGATTCTCAACAAGATCTTAGCCGACAGGATCCAACAGCACATAAAAAGATTATCCACCATGACCAGGTGGGATTCATTCCTGGGCTCCAAGGATGGTTCAACATTCGCAAATCAATCAATGTGATAGGACAAATTAATAAGAAAAGAGAGAAGAACCACATGGACCTCTCAATTGATGCAGAAAAAGCATTTGACAAAATCCAGCATCCGTTCCTGATTAAAACGCTTCAAAGTATAGGGATAGAGGGAACATTCCTGAACTTCATAAAATCTATCTATGAAAGACCCACAGCAAATATCATCCTCAATGGGAAAAAGCTTGCAGCCTTCCTGTTGAGATCAGGAACATGAGAAGGATGCCCACTCTCACCACTCTTGTTCAACATAGTATTAGAAGTCCTAGCAACAGCAATCAGACAACAAAGAGAAATAAAAGGTATCCAAATTGGCAATGAAGAAGTCAAACTCTCTCTCTTCACAGATGACATAATTCTTTATATGGAAAACCCAAAAGACTCCACCCCCAAACTACTAGAACTCATATAGCAATTCAGTAACGTGGCAGGATACAAAGTCAATGTACGAAATCAGTGGCTTTCTTATACACTAACAATGAAAATACAGAAAGGGAATTTAGAGAATCGATTCCATTTACTATAGCACCAAGAACCATAAGATACCTGGGAATAAACTTAATCAAAGAGGTAAAGGATCTGTACTTGAGGAACTACAGAACACTCATGAAAGAAACTGAATAAGACACACAAAGATGGAAGACCATTCCATGCTCTTAGATCAGGATTCAGCATCTTATCAGAAGATGGGGGAATTCAGAGAGGACAGAATTGCATGGGAAGTATTTTTATGCCGGGGCTGTTAGTAACTTATATCATTTCCATTCACATGCCATTGGCCAGAAATTCAGTCAAAGGCCACATTTAAGTTAAGGAAGGCTGTGGAGTGTATTCTAGCAATGTGTAAAGGAAGAAAAAGAAACGAGTTCAATGAGCAATTAGACTATCACTGCCACAAGGTGTAATCTTGGGGATAATGGAGATAGTATTGGTAACCAACAAATACTTGTCACAGGTTTAAGAATATCACTTAACAAATATTTATTGAATCCTTACTATGATCTAGGCACTGTGTTAAGCATCAGAATTAAAAGATAACTATAATATGCTTACTTTTCTTCACATGCTCATGGTACAGTGAAGGAAAACACACATAAACTGATTTTTGCTATTCAGAGTGATATTACACTGTAGGTAAATACAGGGAATCAAAGATCTTGTCTCTAAAAGAAATTCTTTTCATTTACCATTTTCCCATCCTTTAGCTCAGGAAAGATATTTTCCACTGTCTATTAATGGAGTGTAAGTTGGGTAATTAGGAAAGAGAGAATTCATAATTTTTATCACTTCATTGCTGGATTGTGGATATTTTTATTTGCAGCCCAGAAGTTACACACATTTTATGGAGCTAAATTCTTGCTTATTTAATATTCACTAAATATATATATATATAGCTATTGAGTAGATTATTTTTGCAGGCCTGCTGTTTTGAGGGATATGAAGGTGGTTGGGGATGGGGAATTGTTTAACAAAAATGTCCAGAGGTAAAAGAAAGAATTCAATAATATTAAAAAATTGCTCTTATCAAGAATTGAATGTATGAGATTAAAATCCTCTTTTACCTACATCTTTAAAAAAAACAATAAGCCATCCTTTGAATAAATGCCTAGTAGTGCAACTGCTGTGTCACAGTGTAGTTCAACCTTTAACTTTTTTTTTAAAGACTTTTAACTTATTTGTTTGACAGAGAGAGGTCACAAGTAGGCAGAGAGGCATACAGAGGGAGAAGAGGAAGCAGGCTCCTCACTGAGCAGAAAGCCCGATGTGGGGCTCAATCCCAGGACCCTGGGATCATGACCTGGGTCAAAGGCAGAGGCTTTAACCCCTGAGCCACCCAGGTGTTCCCCTATAACTTTTTGAGGAGCTTCCATACTGTTTTAAAATGTGATGGGATGAAGAAGGGCACTTGGGATAAGCACTGGGTGTTTTAGGTGTCATGAGTCACTAAATTCCACTCCTGAAACTAATACTATACTACATGTGAACTAATTTGAATTTAAGTAAAATCTTGAAGAGAAACAAAGCCATCTATTAAGACTGGGTACCACTTTTATCTTAAGATGCATTGATTCTGACATTTTTTTTTGGAAATTACATTGATTCTCCTCCATTCCATCTGCACAAGTGATGCTATTAAAATATTCCTAATAATAAGCATGCTCAGAGACATAATGGAATCCTGAAATTTTGAGAAAAAAATGCTATTTAAAGCAACTTTCCACTTATTTCTTTAAAATTTTATTTTTATTTTATTTTTAATTTATTTTTTATTTTCAGCATAACAGTATTCATTATTTTTGCACCGCACCCAGTGTTCCATGTGATCCATGCCCTCTATAATACCCACCACCTGGTACCCCAACCTCCCACCCCCCACCCCTTCAAACCCTCAGATTGTTTTTCAGAGTCCATAGTCTCTCATGGTTCACCTCCCCTTCCAATTTACCCCAACTCCCTTCTCCTCTCTATCTTCCCATGTCCTCCATGCTATTTGTTATGCTCCACAAATAAGTGAAACCATATGATAATTGACTCTCTCTGCTTGACTTATTTCACTCAGCATAATCTCTTCCAGTCCCATCCATGTTGCTACAAAAGGTGGGTATTCGTCCTTTCTATTGGAGGAACAATACTCCATAGTGTATATGGACCACATCTTCCTTATCCATTCATCCGTTGAAGGGCATCTTGGTTCTTTCCACAGTTTGGCAACCATGGCCATTGCTGCTATAAACATTGGGGTACAGATGGTCCTTCTTTTCACTACATCTGTATCTTTGGGGGTAAATACCCAGGAGTGCAATTGCAGGGTCATAGGGAAGTTCTATTTTTAATTTCCTGTGGAATCTCCACACTGTTCTCCAAAGAGTCTGCACCAACTTGCATTCCCACCAACAGTGGAAGAGGGTTCCCCTTTCTCCACATCCTCTCCAACACATGTTTTTTCCTATCTTGTTTATTTTGGACATTCTAACTGGTGTAAGGTGATATCTCAATGTGGTTTTAATTTGAATCTCCCTGATGGCTAGTGCTGATGAACATTTTTTCATGTGTCTGATAGCCATTTGTATGTCTTCATTGGAGAAGTGTCTGTCCATATCTTCTGCCCATTTTTTGATATGATTGTCTGTTTTGTGTGTGTTGAGTTTGAGGAGTTCATTATAGATCCCGGATATCAATCTTTTGTCTGTACTGTCATTTGCAAATATCTTCTTCCATTCCGTGGGTTGCCTCTTTGTTTTCTTGACGGTTTCCTTTGTTGTGCAGAATGGGGGGCATCACGTTACCTGATTTCAAGCTTTACTACAAAGCTGTGATCACCAAGACAGCACGGTATTGGCATAAAAACAGACACATAGACCAGTGGAACAGAGTAGAGAGCCCAGATATGGACCCTCAACTCTATGGGCAAATAATCTTTGACAAAACAGGAAAAAATATACAGTGGAAAAAAGACAGTCTCTTCAATAAATGGTGCTGGGGAAACTGGTCAACTATATGTAGAAGAATGAAACTTGACGATTCTCTTACACCGTACACAAAGATAAACTCAAAATGGATAAAAGACCTCAATGTGAGACAGAAATCCATCAGAATCCTAGAGGAGAACGTAAGCAGTAATCTCTTCAATATCAGCCACAGCAACTTCTTTCAAGATATGTCTCCAAAGGCAAAGGAAACAAAAGCAAAGATGAACTTTTAAGACTTCATCAAAATAAAATTTTATTTTTTTAAATTTATTTTCAGTGTTCCCAAATTCGTTGTTTATGCACCACACCTAGTGCTCCATGCAACACGTGCCCTCCATAATATCCACCACCAGGCTCACCCAATCTCCCACCCCCTGCCCCTCCAAAACCCTCAGATTGTTTTTCAGAGTCCACAGTCTCTCATGGTTTGTCTCCCCCTCCAATTTCCCCTAACTCCCTTCTCCTCTCCATCTTCCCATGTCCTCTGTGTTATTAAAACTCGCATTGGGGGGTGCCTGGGTGGCTCAGTGGGTTAAAGCCTCTGCCTTCGGCTCAGGTCATGATCCCAGGGTCCTGTGATAGAGCCACGTGTCGGGCTCTCTACTCGGCAGGGAGCCTGCTTCCTCCTCTCTCTCTCTCTGCCTGCCTCTCTGCCTACTTGTGATCTCTCTCTGTCAAATAAATAAATAAAATCTTAAAAAAAAAAAAACTAGCTTTGGGGAATGCCTGGGGGGCTCAGAGGGTTAAGCCTCTGCCTTTGGTTCAGGTCATGATCTCAGGGTCCTGGGATCAAGCCCCGCATCAGGCTCTCTGCTCAGAAGGAAGCCTTCTTCCCCCTCTCTCTCTTTGCCTGCCCTTCTGCCTACTTGTGATCTACGTCAAATAAATAAATAAATAAAATCTTTATTAAAAAGAACTAGCATTGGGCTGTGAGAAAAACATCAGACTGGGTGCCAGGAGAAAGAACTGTAGTCCTGTTCTAGCGCTATTCACTATAAAAATGTGGATAGCATGTCACTTCATTTCACCTAGATTCACTTCAGTCTCTGTATTTACAAAATATACTGAATAATGTCAGTTTTAAATATTTATATTATATGTTATACATATGTGTGTGTGTGTGTGTGTGTGTATAGTCTTATACTGATAAAACAATAATACCATATGTAGGTGTAGGGGTGTGTGTGTGTGTGTGTGTGTGTGTGAAAATGTAGCATGATGGCTTTCTAGAATACTGATGCTCCTTATTCTTTTAGCATAAAATTCATTACAAAAGTGATATATTTAATATATAGAATATAGCTAAGCCAAATAAAAATGATTTGTAACCCCACTAAGTAGAGTTAACCACTTTTTATGGTATAACTTTCTAGTCTTTTTGTCTTTTGGTAAATACTACTTTTCAGAATCTCTGACACTCTTAATATGCCCTGGGACCACACCCTGCATTTTAAACATATCTTCTCTGCATATCTGAAGTACATCCCATTTTAAGAAATAGTTTACAAGCAACCAGGGAGCATTTTTTTTTTCCATTATCAATGTTAGAGGCATCAGCAATTTTCAGTTTGAAAGACCCTGTGAGCTTCCAACAAAAAGAAAGGAAACATTCTAATGATTTCAAGGTAAGGAACAGAGATTGTATGGATAGGGCTGTAAATAATATTAAGGCTGTGAAATGACCTGGATGGGACAGAAAGATTTATTTTCTAGTTTATCTGAACACTCTTACAAGATAGACAATGGAATATAGCCTTAGTATTCAGTTCCATCCCTTTTTATTGAGTCAGGGGATGTTTGAAGAAATTTATAGGGCTCTTTGAAAGTCAGCATTTTTAATAAGTGGCACCGAGAAAAGATTATACTGAGGGAGATCCAGGTGAAAATACAGAACATGAGACATGAGGGGATTTATAATGGCTGAGCTAATTGAGGTAGAAGACACTCAGGGAGATAGACCCCAGTGAATTATCTGCCTGAATGTTGCCTATTCCCCTGCTTCCCCCTCTTTATCAATGACAGTTTCAGAGTTCTCAGATCCTATCTTTTGGAACTGAGTTGCAATGTAAAAGTTTTTCATTTGTGTAGTAGTACCATTCTCATGCCTAGAATTCATTCTGTACATAGAAATATGTATCATGGAACATTACAACAAAAACTAATGAGGTACTATATGATGACTAACATAACGTAATAAAAGAAATATATATTAGTATAAGACCAAGTAAGTCTTACAGACTTTGGAACCTAGAAAGGGGCCATATTTTGGAGGGATATGTAGAAAAGCAACAAAAAATTAAATAAATAGAAAATGGGACCTATGAAAAATTTTAACAAATAAAATGGTTGCCTAGAGCCCAAGATTTGAAATTTAGAGACTGGATTCTAGGTTCAGATCCAAAAGTAGATGTGAGATGCAAGAGTTAAGATAATGTTACAGGTTGGGTTCTCTGGAAGTAGATACAGAAATGGAGTTTATTAAAGCATGCTGGGTACTAATTAGGGATCAACACCTACTGAAAAGAGAGAAAAGACATAGGATTATTCAGGCCAAGAAAAACTGCCAAGCAGGCCAACCCTAGAGGGAACTCTGGAGTATATATGGCTCATCATTATGTCTCATATTGGACTCAGATGGCTCAACCTCTATAGTCCTGCTGTAGTCATTGGATAGGAATGATATGCTTCTGGGAAAATCTGCTCTCTGTTGTTGTGACAAACACTGAAGCGGGTCACAATGGGAGCCTGTTGGCTCACAACATCCCCACAGATAAACCAAGTCTTTCCTTTAAGGACAGTCTTGGCAATATATCTCTTTATACATCACAAAACTGAAATTAGATGGGAAAGATTTACATAAGATGAGGGTTAAGGTTTCTCTGCTAGCCCAAAAAACTTGTTTTAATACTAATAATGTATATGGGCACCTGGGTGGCTCAGTCAGTTAAATATCTGTCTTCAGCTCACGTCATGATCTCAGAGTCCTGGGATCGAGCCCCATTTCAAGCTTCCTGCTCAGCAGGGAGCCCGCTTCTCCCTCCTCTGATGCTTATCTGTCAAATAAATAAAAAAATTAAGAAAAAACAATAATATATATCATAACAGATGAATTATTTAAAAAAAAAACTCAGTCTTTATTATTGGGAAATAAGTTAACCACTATACTACAGAGAAAGAGATTCCAGTCATTGCTATTAATCTGGGAACTATGACTAGAGATACACACACACACGCACACACACACACACAATACACCAACACACATCTATGCATGTCAGGAAATAAATGATAAAATACTTCATACCAAGGTTTGTAAGATAATGTAATAACTGCATTGTTATTTATACCTAGAAAAAAGCAAATCCAAGGCACTGAGTTTATTCTATACTGGAGATGAAAGACTCTGGTTAAATTTTTGGTTGATCTTTCTGTCCCAACATGGACATTTTGCGTATCATGCAAAATTCTATGGACAGTCCAAAGAGGAGGCCCAGTTAAAGTCCATATATTTAATGTATGGAGCCAGAGAATATTATGCTAAGTAAGTCAGTCAGAGAAAGACAAATACCATTTGATTTCACTCATACGTGGAATTCAAGAAACAAAACAAATGCGCAAAGGGAAAAAAAGAGAGAGGCAAAGCAAGAAACAGACTCGTAACTATAGAGAACAAAATAATGGTTACCAGAGGGGAGGTAGGTAGGGGGATGTGTTATATAGGTGAGGGGGATTAAAGATGCACTTGTTGTATGGAGGTGTTGTATGGAGGTGTTGAATCACTATATTCTATAACTGAAACCAATATTACTCTATATGTTAACTAACTGGACTTTGGGTTTCTTTTAAGATTTTATTTATTTATTTTGCAGAGAGAGAGAGTATAAGCAGGGGAACAGCAGAGGGAGGGGGAGAAGAACCCACTCAGCAGGGAGCCCGATGTGGGACTGGATTCCAGGACCTGGGATCATGTCCTGAGTTGAAGGCAGATGCTTAACTGACTGATCCACCAAGGCACCCATAACTAACTGGAATTTGAATAAAATCTTTTAAAAAGAAATAAAATCTGTATGTTTAGAACACATTTGAAGGACAATGATTCAACTTGGTGAAGGGACAAAAAGTGATGATAACTACCATTTATTTACCATTTACTATGTGTTGGAAATTGTTAAGCCCTTTACATAAATTATTCTACATAATTCACATAACAAATCATGAGGTAAATATTATAATTTGCATTTTAGAGATGAAGAAACAGATCAAGAGCACATAGTAAATGATACTGTGGATTCTTATCTAGACAATACTAACTCAATAGTCTAAGCTCTGTCTTAAACTGCTATCACATAAAAAAGGAATTTGATTGTTGTATTTGACTCCAAGAAATAAAATAACAAAACTTCACAAGGCCCTAAACAAATTGCTCACTGTCTAGTTTTCCAAAAGTACTTTACAATACTTTCCATTTTATTCCAGTTTTATTGGCTTAGAGCAAGTAAAGTTCCTTTGACCTCAGGGCCTTTGCCAATGCTGTTCACTCTGCCTGAAATGCTGTTTTCTCTCACTCTTTACATGTCTAATCCTTATATCACTTCTTCAAGTAAGCTTTCCCAGACTTCCTCTCCCTTAGACTAGATATTCCTGTTACATGTTTTCATGGTTCTCTTGACTAATTCAAGGCACATATAAATTTTTCAAAATACATTTCCTTGTTTTCTTGTTTACTGTATGTCTATCCATAGTAAATATGATTTTCTTGACAGCAAGAATCATATCTGTTCTATTCACTATATTGTTCCATGCTATTTAGTGCTTAGCATATTAGGTGTGTGCTTACTTGCTGTGGGATGAGTAGCTGTATGCATAAATGAAAAACTATCACCAATGAATGGAGTCCACAGAGAGAGCTGAACTCCAATGAAAGAGGCTAATCTGGAAGGTACTAAACTTCTCTCCATTAGAGAAGATCAAGCAAAAGATATGCAGTCACAGTAACATAATTTGATAGTTTAAGAGCCAAAAATTGTCACACCTTTCCTTGCAACACTTTGCCTACTCCTTCCTTCAAGAGTTAGTCTATTTCTCCCCCCCCCTTAAAACTAGCCTTGGTCATATGATTTGTTTTTGTAATGGGACATTAACAAATATGATAGAAATAAAGACTCACAAAATATGTGCCCACTGCAACATCTCCGGTCTTGAAACATAATGCCTACCATTTGGAGTCTGTGTTAACTTTTAAAATGAGATACCAGGTGGAGAGAGTTGCAGCCAACATTTGGTAGTAACCACTGGGCATATGAGTGAGGCCATACTACAAAACTGCTAAATGGTAAAGCCACAAGATGACTGCAGTCATATGAGTAAACCCAGGTGAAACCAGGAAAAACCTGCTTAGCTAAGTTTTGTCCAAATTGGTGAACTACAAAATCACAAGAAAAAAAATATGTAAATGAGAGCTATTTAAAAATAAATTTGGGGAGGACTGGTTAGGCAATAATAAAAAACTGAATCAGGGTATGCTATAGAAGATTTTTCAATAACAGATAAACCTTAAATGGCCTCAATACTTAAAATCTATAATTGTACTGAATGTCTTTTTTAAGCACCTAAATGTCATTTGAAACAGCTAACAAGTCCCTTTGTATTAGAAATTCACCATAGATGCTATTCATCTGTTTGTTTGGATTTACTGTACACAACATAATTAAAGAAACATTTCAGCATTCCATTTGTACTTAAAGTTCACATAATTTTAAATATATTCTCTAAATGCTTCCTAGAAAACAAAATAACATTTATGCTGAAATCTGTCTCATGACTTGTTCTATGTCTCCATGTACAGAATGCAAGAGGAATAATTCATCCATATAAGACAGATGAAATACGCATTGCTTTGAATTGTTTTAATATTGTGCTCAAGAGACTGGAGAAAAAAATTAACTGCCATATGCTGTGCTGCTTCATTCAAAGTATCAGATGGATAATAATAAAACAGAAAACATATAAAATCATTTAGAGCCATTTTAGGACCATATGCTCAACCTCACTGACAATAATCAACTATAATATATTTCAGAAAATAGAAGTAGAATATAATTCCATTCATTATATTGGGTGTTCAACTCCAAATCATTTGAAAATCTCATAGATCTATAGAAATGTAGTTTGTGCCTAGAGATAACTAGACCTCTGATAAAGATGAATTTAATTACTCATGAGGTATGTTTTCCTTTTTCTTTTTTTTTTTTTTTTTGCCATAATACAAGTTTTTCCTTCAAAGGTCAGCCTCCAAGTGCACAGTTTTCAGGACATTCTTGCAGATACAACAAAATTCATGCAAATTCCTCCTTCTTGTTGCACCCACCCAATTCTGTACTTGTCCTGTATTTATATTAATCAGTGGATAGTGAATATTATTAATTTTATAAAACCTCACCATAGGGTTCCTTGAAGTAGAAGGAACTCTCAGAATTATCTTTCACATTTTCTCTCCATTTCATTTAATCTTATTGTATTATTTTTATTTGCATATATGTTTTCCTAACTAAATATTAAATTACTTCAGGGTATGTGAATTATGTGACTTAGAACACCAGATTTTTTAAAAAGTGGCACATATTAATTCTAATTCTATGAGGTCCCTAGAATAGCCAAATTTATAAAAACAGAAAGTACGATGGTGGTTGCTAGGGGCTGGGAGGAGGAAGAATGGAGTGCTGGTGTTTAATGGATATAGAATGTGAGTTTGGGAAGATAAAGAAGTTCTGGAGATGGATGGTAGTGATGTCTGCACAACAATGTGAATATACTGAATACCATTGAGTTGTACACTTAAAATGATTAAGATGATAAATTTTATGTTATATTTATTTCACCATAATCCATTTTTTTGGGAAAAAATAAAGAACAATCTTGTACATCCCCCCACCACAAAAAGAAGGCACATATGAGATTCTCAAGAAATTACTTGTTGAGCAAATGAGTGAATTTAAAATACTATGTTAACTAGAACATTCAGATTATATTCAACAAGCATCCTAAGGAAATTAAGGTACTATATATTCATTTATTTATTGGGACATATGGGATGCTTTGTTTATTTCTTTAGTAAATTCCATGTTTATGATAGTCTATCACCTAGGTAAGTATATAGCCACCTAAATACTTAATACAGAGAGGCAATACAGAATATGCAATTTCCAGCTACAGATGAGTAAGGTAGTTGGCAAATTCTCTCTCCAAAACACTCCAAAAACTATAATGATGGGAAAATTGACAAAAATAACCATTTAAGCAATCTGGAAATTGGCTAAAGTCATGAAATAATTTGAGTTATAAGTTATTTGTGAAAAACTGATGAAGTTTAGGTAAGAAATGTGGGGATCTATGGTGGAGCTTCTCTTCACCTTACTGCCTCTTCCCTCACCTGCCCCAAATAACCAAGGAAGAGATTGTCAGGGAGCAGCAGGCCATAAGAACTGGCAATTTCTCTGCTACTATCAACAGGGTTTAGAAAGGTGAGCATTGGAAAACTCATGCTCAGCTGTGTTGTCAGTGGAAGTTATAATCTTGGAGGCAGATGAGTGAGAAGTATCAATGGCTCTACTAACTCAAGGCTGCAGTCATGGTTGAGATGCACATACCCTTGAATGATAGCCCAAGTTAGATACACACTTCTATCCAATACTGAGGCTGCAAGCATGTTCATGCCTATCAAGAATAAATTCTGGTAAGATGTGAAAGGGCCCAGAGAAAAGTAAAATCTGCATAGTTCAGACTTTGAATGTGCTTCCCTACACACACATGGGTCCATCAGCAAAGGCTTATTGGTTTGAGGGGCTTAAGTATAACCTATGATAAATCATTGACAAAACCTATTATACCTAAGCTATATGACCCAGGAGCAACTTCTATGAATACAGGCTTAAAGTAAGAACAAGGAAGAACAACTTGACAGTGATTTCATAGGCTACAAACTGTGGACAAAACAGATTTCATAGAATTAGTTTAGGTAAGTCTCTAAACAAAGAAAAAACAAAGAGAAAATAGCAACTACAATAAGCCACAGTTGTAGTGGGAACATCGAAATCCAGAGCTGCCATAAAAAAATCTAAAAAATCTTAACTTAAATTTACAAAACATCTAAAGAAACATGAATGCATGGTTTATACATAGCTTAAAAATCAGTCAATAAAATTGTCCTCTATATCAATATCACCAATCATCATGGAAATGTAAATTAAAACCACAATGAAATATTATCTCATACCTGTTATCATCAAAATTATATTATCAAAAAGATAAAAAATAACAAATGTTGGCAAAGATGTCAAGAAAAGGACCAGTATGCACTTTGGTGGAAATGTAAATTGGTATAGCCAGTATGGAAAAATAGTATGAAGACTTTTCAAAAAATTAAAAATTGAACTACCATATGATCCAGCAATTCAATTTCTGAGTATTTATCCAAAAGAAATTAAAATATTAACTCAATAATATATGTGCATTCCCATGTTCATTGCAGCATTATTTATAATAGCCAAGATGCAAAAACAACATAAATGTCCATTTATGGATGAATGGATTAAAAATTGTGCTATAAATGTATACAATAGAATATTATTCACCAACATGATCTCACATATATGTGGAATCTAAAACAAACAAAACAAATTCACAGATACAGAGAACAGATTGGTGGTTGGGTAGGGGTACAAGGTGGGCAAAATGGATGGCAGTGAATGAAAGGTAAGAACTTCCAACTATAAAATAAATAAGTCTTGGGGAAGGAATATAGAAAATAGTGACTATATTTAATATGTAATCTAGATATCAGAGAAATTCGACAAGTTCCAAGTAAGATAAACACAAAGGAATCCATACCTACATATATCATAAACAAATCAGTAAAAGTCAAAAACAAAGGCAAAGTAATAAAAGCAACAAGAAAAAAATTAGTAATCACATATAGGAGAGTATTAATATGATTACTGAAGAATTCATAACAACGAGGCTAGAATGATATATTAAAAATCCTAAAAGAAAATCAACAAATAATTTTATATCCAAGATGAATGCTAAGAATTGGGCAAGATGGTAGAACAGGAGGATCCTGAGCTCCCCTTGTCTCATGGACACACCAAGATAATAGCTACATTTACAAAACTAATTCTAAAAAAGACCTGGGGACTGTCAGAATAGATTTTCTGCAGTTAATCATAAACAGAAGACCACATCAAAAAGGGTAGGAGAGATGGAGATATGGTTGGGAACCAAACCTTTGATGGGACTAACGTAGCAGGAGGGATACCACAAGCATGGAGAAGTGAAAGGATCAGACCCCACAATAACCACCCCAGCACTGAGGACCTACACTGAGAAGACAAGTCCTCATAATATCTGGCTTTGAAACGAGTGAGGTTTAACTTCAGGAGTTTTAGAAATCAGTGACCTTAACCAAGAAAGCCAGAGAATGATAGGAAACTGAGTCCCTACCCTTAAAGAATTAGCATAAAAAATAACATGCCCTGAGATACAGCATAGAAGCAGTAGTTTGAAAATTGCCTGGTGTATAACTGAAGGATATTTTTTACTAATCTTAGAACATGTGCTGGAGGACCAGGGATCTTCAGGAAATTTCTCTGGGAATGAAAGTGCTTGTGGACATCATTTCTCTTCCCTTTCCCCAGCCTACATAACTGGATGCTTGCAGGAGCCAGTGCTAATACTCTTCATCTATTTTCTAGCATGGCATGTACCACCTGACATTTTGCTGTAGACTCACTCCATTCAACCCACCTGCCTCAGCAGGCATCCCTCCAAAACAACCCCTGTCCCACCAGGTCTTGCAGGCAGCCCCTTCAAGAACTGGCACTACTCCAAAGTGACTCCTGCCCTGGGTGTGAAGGGAGATAACCCCACACATCAATATGGCCACAGTTTCAGCATCCTGGCTGCTTAAATGGCTATGTGGGGAGCAAGCTCTGCTCTTCAGTGTACCTGCAGAAAGGCTATGCAGATAGTCTCACTGCTGGCCCTACTCACCAAGAGCCTCTCAGCCACATAGAGAGCAAGTCCTGAACTTTATTTCACCTGCAGGTGTGGCAGAGAGGCTAACTGAAGACATCTAGACTGACTGCTAGACCCATCCACCAACAGGCCTATAATAACCAACCACAAGTAGGCCTCTCAACAATGCAGGGACCAAAGCCTGATCTATGCATCCACAGAAGACAAAATGAATCACTTCAGAAAACTTGGTTGAAGGCAGTTGCAACTCAGCCACAACATTAGGATGCATGCAGCCAACAGAGGGTACACCCCTGGAGTAACTGGTTCTGGTGACCAGAGTGATGGTGTTACAGGGAACCACAAGACCTCTTCTACACAAGGGCACTACTTTTAAGACTAGGAGACATAGCTGACCTACTTAATACATAGAAACAGAGAAACAAGATAAGGACAGAGAAAAATATGTCACAAATAAAAAAAAATCACAGCAAAAGAGCTAAAAAAAACAGAGATAAGCAATATGCCTGATAAAAATTTCAAAGTAATGGTCATAAAAATACTTACTGGAATTGAGAAAAAGAGTGGATGATCTCAGTGAGAACTTTAATGAAGAGACAGAAAATATATATTTTTTTTAAAAATAGGTAGAAGAATTCAATAACTGAAATAAAAAATGTTATAAAAATCAATAGCAAATTATGAGGCAGAAGAAGAGAACTGGAAGACAAGGTAATGGAAAGCAATCAAGCAGAATAGCAAAGATAAAAAAGAATAATAAAAAAATGAGACTAGGTTAAGAGAATTCAGTGATATTTTTAAGTGTAATAAAATTCACATTAAAAAGAACCCAGAAGAAGATAGAAAGAGGCAGAAAATTTATTTGAAGACCTGACAGCTGAAATTTTCTCTAATCTGGAATAGGAAACATACATACATATCCAGGAAGCACAGAAAACCCCAAACAAGATGAACCAAAGGAGGGCCACACCAAGGCATGTAATAATTAAAAGGCATAATAATAATAATAATTAATTATAATAATAATAATAAAGAATTTCAAAAGCAGCAAGAGAAAGGAACACAGTTTCATAAAAGGGAAACCCCATAAGGCTATCAGCTGATTTTCAGCAGAAACTTTGAGACCAGAAGAGAATGGCACAATATATTCAAAGTACTGAAAGGAGAAAACCTATCCCTAAGAATAACCTCTGACAAGGTTATCATTCAGCATAGAGGGAGAGAGAGTTTCCCAGGCAAACAAAAGTTAAAAGAGTTCATCACCACTAAACTGGCCTTTCAAATGTTAAAAGTTTTGAGTAGAAATAAAGACCATAATTAAAATTAAGAAAGTAATGAAAGTTAAAGTTGATGAGTATTAAGGGGGGCACATATTGCATGGAGCACTGGGTGTTATACACGAACAATGAATTATAGAACACTACACAAAAAACTAATGATGTATGGTGACTGACATAATAAAAATTATAAAAAAAAGTTTTTATGGGTAAAATCAAACATATAGTAAAGGTAGTAGATTAATCACTTATAAAGCCAGTGTGGAGGTTAAAACATAAAGTAGTAAAGTCACTTATACCCACAAAAATTAGTCAAAGGCTAAACAAAAATATATAAAATGAGATCATATAGATAAAACACGGAAGGGGATAAAAATCAGTGCTTTTAGAATGTATTCAAACTTAAGTTACCATCAACTTAATAGGGACTGCTACACATGTAAGATGTTATATAAGAACAAGTGGCAACCAAAAATCAAAAACCTATAATAGATACATAAGAAATAAAGAGAAAGAAATGTAAGCATAAAACTAGAGAAAACCATCAAACTAAAAGGGAAGACAGCAAGAGAAGAAAAAAGGAACAGAGAAGAGCTACAAAACAAAACAAAAACAAAAACAAAAAATAAAAAACAAAAAATAAAAACAAACCAACCAACCCAGAAAACAATTAACAAATGACAAGAATTACATACTTATCAATAATTATTTTAAATGTAAATAGTCAAAATGTTCCAGTCGAAAGACACAGAGTGACTAAATGAATAAAAGAGCAAGACTGCTTTTTATGCTGCCTATA
This sequence comes from Mustela putorius furo, assembly GCF_011764305.1. Classification (NCBI taxonomy): domain Eukaryota; kingdom Metazoa; phylum Chordata; class Mammalia; order Carnivora; family Mustelidae; genus Mustela; species Mustela putorius. The sequence goes on from NW_025422049.1 coordinate 20,308,317, forward strand.
TGAGACAAAATTCAGACTTAAAGACATATACAGACTGAAAGTGAAGAAATGGAAAAATACACACCATGCAAATGGGAACAAAAGTAAAGCTATGGTAGCAATTATTATATCAGACAAATAGACTTTAACAAAGACTATAACAAAAGAGAAACGGGAGAAAGATATGATGATAAAGAGATCAATACCATAAGAGGATATAACAACTATAAATATATATGCATCTAACATAGGAGCACCTAAATACATAATGCAAGTATTATCACACATAAAGGGAGAAATTGACATTAATTCAATAATAGTAGAGGGCTTTAACACTCTACTTATAACAATGGATACATAATCCAGGTAGAAAATCAAAAAACAAACTGTGGCTTTGAACAGCACATTAGGCCAGATGGATCTAAAAGATATATACAGAGCACTCTATCCAAAAACAACAGAGTACATAGTCTTTTCAAGTGCACATGGAACATTCTCAAGGATAGATCATGTGTTAAACCACAAAACAAGTCTCAATAAACTTAAAAAGATTAAAATCACATTAAGCTGCTTTTCTGACCACAAAAATATAAAACTAGAAATAAATTACAAGAAAAAAAATCTGAAAAGAAACATCTAAGTGACTCAGTCAGTTAGGCATCTGCATTCAGCTCAGATCATGATCCCAGGGTCCTGGGATTGAGCCCTGCATCAGGCTCCCTACTCCACTGGGAGTCTGCTTCTCCCTCAGCCCCTCCACCCCTGCACTTCCACTTGTGCTCTCTTGCTCTCGCTCTCTCTCTCTCTCTCAGATGAGCAAAAATATTTTTTTTAAAAATAAAAAATCTGTAAAGAACATAAACACATAGAAACCAAACAACATGCTACTAAACAACAAATGGGTCAACTAAGAAACCAGAGTAAAATAAAAAATACATAGACACAAATGAAAATAAAAACACCATTGTCCAAAATCTTTCTGACAGAGCAAAAGCAATTCTAAGAGAGAACTTTATAGCAATATAGGTTTACCTAAAGAAATAAGAAAACTTTCAAATAAATAATCTAAACTTACACCTAACAATGATGGGAAAAGAGGTACAAACAAGGCTCAAAACCAGTAAAGGGAATGGAAAAAAAAAAAAAAAAGATCAGAGCAGAGAGAAATAAAATAGAAAATAAAGGATGATAGAAAAGATCAATGAAACCAAAATCTGGTTCCTTGAAAAGATAAAATTGATAAACATTTGGCCAGTCTTATGAAGAATAAGAGGACCCAAATAAATAAAATCAGAAACAAAGGAGGAGAAATAACAATTGGAGTTACAGAAATGCAAAGAATCACAAGAGAATATTATGAAAAATTATATGCTAACAAAACAAATTAGATAAACTATAAGAATGGATATGTTTCTAGAAATATACAATCTCCCAAGTGGATTCAGAAATAAATAGATAATTTGAACAGACTGATAACCAGCAAAGAAATTAAATCAGTAATCAAAAATCTCCCCAAAAGACAAAAGTCCAGGGGGGCAAATGGCATCACAGCCAAATTCTACCAACTATTAAAGAAGAGTTAATACTTATTCTTCTTAAACTCTCCCAAAAAATAGAAGAGGAAGGAAAACTTCCAAATTCATTTTCTGAGGCCTGAATTACTCTAATACAAAAACCATATAAAGACACTGAAAAAAAAAAAAAAAGACAACTACTGGCCCGTATCTCTGATGAACATAGATGCAAAAGTCCTCAAAAAAATATTAGCAAACAAAATCCAATATTACGTTAAAAATCATTTGCAACAATCAAGTGGGATTTAGTCCCAGGATGTAAGGGTGGTTCAATATTTCCAAATCAATCAATGTGATAAAGCACATCAAGAAGAGAAAAGATAAAAACCATACGGTGATTCACAGACCTGTGCCCCTGGGGATAAAAATATATGTTTATAAAAAATAAAAAATTTTTAAAAAATCCTAAAAAAAAATAAATTAAAAAAAACATACGATCATTTCAACAGAGGCAGAAAAAACATCTGACAAAGTACAAAATCTATTTCTGATTAAACAAAAAAACTCTCAACAAAGTGGATGTAGAGAGAACATACATTAACATAATAAAGAATATGTATGAAAAATCTACAGCTATCATCATACCAATCTGCAAAACCATGATTTTTATCTCAAAGATCTGGAATAAAATAAGGGTATCTACTCTCACCACTTCTAGTATTCGCAACACAGTACTAGAAGCCCTAGCACAACAATCAGGTAAGAAAAATAAATAAAATAGACCTGTACCCCTGGGGATAAAAATATATGTTTATAAAAAATAAAAAATTTAATAAAAAAAAAATATCCAAATTGGTAAGGGAGAAGTAAAACTGTCACTATTTGCAAATGACTTAATATTATATTTAAAAAATTCATTTATATAAAAATGAATTTATATTTAAAAAATTCTCCACCAAAAAAACTATTAGAACTAATAAATGAGTTCAAGAAAGTTGCAGGATAAAAAAAATATACAGGTATTTATTGCATTTTTATACATGAATAACAAATTAGCAGAGAGAGAAATTCAGAAAATGATCCCATTCACAGCTGCATCAGAAAAGAATAAAATACCTAGGAATAAATTTAACTGAAGAGTTACAAGAGTTATACTCTGAAAACTACAAAACATTTTTGAATCTTAAAATGATAAAAATGGAAAGATAGTCCATGCTCATAAATGGGAAGAATTAATATTACTAAAATTTCCATTTTGAGTTTATCTTTGTGTACGGTGTAAGAGAATGGTCGAGTTTCATTCTTCTACATATAGCTGTCCAGTTTTCCCAGCACCATTTATTGAAGAGACTGTCTTTTTTCCACTGTATATTTTTTCCTGTTTTGTCGAAGATTATTTGCCCATAGAGTTGAGGGTCCATATTTGGGCTCTCTACTTTGTTCCACTGATCTATGTGTCTGTTTTTATGCCAGTACCGTGCTGTCTTGGTGATCACAGCTTTGTAATAAAGCTTGAAATCAGGTAACGTGATGCCCCGAGTTTTATTTTTGTTTTTTGACATTTCCTTAGCGATTCGGGGTCTCTTCTGATTCCCTGTAAATTTTTGGATTATTTGCTCCAGCTCTTTGAAGAATACTGGTGGAATTTTGATCGGAATGGCATTAAAAGTATAGATTGCACTAGGCAGTATAGACATTTTAATAATGTTTATTCTTCTGATCCAAGAGCATGAAATGGTCTTCCATCTTTTTGTGTCTTCTTCAATTTCTTTCATGAGTGTTCTGTAGTTCCTCGAGTACAGATCCTTTACCTCTTTGATTAGGTTTATTCCCAGGTATCTTATGGTTATTGGTGCTATAGTAAATGGAATTGATTCTCTAATTTCCCTTTCTGTATTTTCATTTTAGTGTATAAGAAAGCCACTGATTTCTGTACATTGACTTTGTATCCTGCCATTTTGCTGAATTGCTGTATGAGTTCTAGTAGTTTGGAGGTGGAGTCTTTTGGGTTTTCCATATAAAGAATCAGAAGAGAGAGAGTTTAACTTCTTCATTGCCAATTTTCTTCTACAGCTATATGTAGAAGAATGAAACTTGACCATTCTCTTACACCGTACACAAAGATAAACTCAAAATGGATAAAAGACCTCAACGTGAGACAGGAATCCATCAGAATCCTAGAGGAGAACATAGGCAGTAATCTCTTCGATAGCCACAGCAACTTCTTTCAAGATATGTCTCCAAAGGCAAAGGAAACAAAACTGAAAATGAACTTTTGGGACTTCATCAAAATCAAAAGCTTCTGCACAGCAAAGGAAACAGTCAGAAAAACAAAGAGGCAACCCACGGAATGGGAGAAGATATTTGCAAATGACAGTACAGACAAAAGATTGATATCCAGGATCTATAATGAACTCCTCAAACTCAACACACACAAAACAGACAATCATATCAAAAAATGGGCAGAAGATATGAACAGACACTTCTCCAATGAAGACATACAAATGGCTACCAGACACATGAAAAAATGTTCATCACCACTAGCCCTCAGGAAGATTCAAATTAAAACCACATTGAGATATCACCTTACACCAGTTAGAATGGCAAAAATTAACAAGACAGGAAACAACGTGTGTTGGAGAGGATGTGGAGAAAGGGGAACCCTCTTCCACTGTTGGTGGGAATGCAAGTTGGTGCAGCCTCTTTGGAGAACAGTGTGGAGACTCCTCAAGAAATTAAAAATAGAACTTCCCTATGACCCTGCAATTGCACTCCTGGGTATTTACCCCCAAAGATACAGATGTAGTGAAAAGAAGGGCCATCTGTACCCCAATGTTTATAGCAGCAATGGCCATGGTTGCCAAACTGTGGAAAGAACCAAGATGCCCTTCAATGGACGAATGGATAAGGAAAATGTGGTCCATATACACTATGGAGAATTATGCCTCCATTAAAAAGGATGAATACCCAACTTTTGTAGCAACATGGACTGGAAGAGATTATGCTGAGTGAAATAAGTCAAGCAGAGAGAGTCAACTATCATATGGTTTCACTTATTTGTGGAGCATAACAAATAGCATGGAGGACATGGGGAGTTAGAGAGGAGAAGGGAGTTGGGGGAAATTGGAAGGGGAGGTGAACCATGAGACTATGGACTCTGAAAAACAATCTGAGGGGTTTGAAGTTGCAGGGGGTGGGAGGTTGGGGTACCAGGTGGTGGGTATTACAGAGGGCACGGATTGCATGGAGCACTGGGTATGGTGAAAAAATAATGAATACTGTTATGCTGAAAATAAATAAAAAATAAATTTAAAAAAATTTCCATACAATCCAAAGCAACCTACAAATTCAATGCAATTCTTATTAAAATTTCAAAAGCATTTTTCACAGTGTTAGAATAAATAATCCTAAAATTTGTATGAAACCATGAAAGACCCTGAATAGCCATAACAATCTTGACAAAGAACAAAGATGGAGGTATTGCTATCCCAGAATTCAAGATATCTACAAAGCTACAGTAATCAAAATGGTATGCTACTGGCACAAAAATAGACATATAGAACAATGGAAAAGAATAGAGAGCCCACAAATAAACCCACACTTATATGGTCAAATACTCTACAACAAAAGAGGCAAGAATATACAATGGAGAAGATAGAGTATTTTCAATAAATGATGTTGGGAAAACTGGATAGCTACATGCAAAAGAATTAAACTGGAGCACTTTCTTACACTGTACATAGAAATAATCTAAAAATGGATTAAAGACCTAAATATGAGACGTAACACTAAAATCCCTAGAAGAAAACATAAGCAGTAATCTCTTGGGCATCAGTCATAGTACCATATTTATGGATATATCTCCTCAGTAAGAAAAACAAAGGTAAAATTAAGCCACTAAAATAAAAATCATTTTCACAGCAAAGGAAACGATCAACAAAACAAAAGGTAACCTAATGAATGGGAGAGGATACACACAAATGATATAGTCAAGAAGTGGATAATGCCCAAAACATCTAAAGAACTTATACAACTTATGCACCAAAAATCAAGCAATCTGATAAAAAAGTGGGCAGAGGACCTGAATAGATATTTTTCCAAAGAACACACACAGATGGCCAACAGACAAAGGAAAAGATTCTCAACATCACTAATCACCAGGGAAGTCTACAATTATTTTTAAGATTTTATTTATTTATTTGACAGAGAGAAATCACAAGTAGACAGAGAGGCAGGCAGAGAGAGAGGAAGGGAAGCAGGCTCCCTGCCGAGCAGAGAGCCCGATGCGGGACTCTATCCCAGGACCCTGAGATCATGACCTGAGCCAAAGGCAGCGGCTTAACCCACTGAGCCACCCAGGCGCCCCACCAGGGAAGTCTAAATCAAAACCACAATGAGATATCACCTCACACCTGTCAGAATGGCTAGTATCAAAAATATAATCCATAGCAAGTGTTGGCAAAGATGTGGAGGAAATATAACACTGTATGTTGTTAACCCTACTGGAATTTAAAAATAAATTAATTTAAATAAAATAAATGAGTAAATAAAGTCATGGAGAAGAAAAGTACAGCATGAGGAGTGTAGTCAATAATATAATAAAATGTATGGTGATAGATGGTGACTACACTTACTGTGGTGAGCACTGAGTACTACATAAAATTATTGAATCACTATCTTGTACATCTGAAACTAATATAACATTGGTTGTCATATACTTTAATAATAGAAAGCCCCAATAATATAAAAAATAAAGAACAGATGGAATGATTTTCCTTTGATACAATGAGGGATGTATCCTCTTCTGGAAACTGTTGGAAAGGGGAAAAGTATGGATACAGACAAAGGTAGGCCTATAGATTTAGGCATTGGTAAATGAGGAAATTCCTAGTTGAGGCTGATACTGATAATGATAAAAACATAAACAGTTATTATTTGCCAGGCATTATGTGCACACACACACGCACATGCACACACACACACATTTATCCAAACCTTTCAGGCAAGTGCTATTATTATCTCCATTTTGCAGATGAAGAAACTAAAACAAAGAAGGGTTAGAAACTTGCTCAACATCATGCAGGGATATTGACATACAGCTTCAATTCATAGCTAATCAGTATAGATTCAAAGTTCATGTTTTTAATCATATGTTAATATGAGAAAAGTAATGAGATATAAGCAAAAGTTGAAAGCTTGGATGAGAGAGAAAAATAAATGAAATAGTCATCTTAAAAGTGGGAAGGTGAGCCTAAAGAGAAATGAAATAGAACTACCCTGTAGAATTACATACTTATTTTAGGTTTAAGATTTAAATACACAGAATGCAGCCAGTGATAATTAACAGGTTCAGTAAAGTCAAGTTTAGGTTTGTATTTCCCATGAAATTATGGATTCCTTGAGGTTAAAGATATGACTTTTTGTCTGTGTATTCACCACAGCATCCTGCAAGTAGTATACACCTAAATTCTATTTCATTGAGTATGATCTATTCTCCCAAATAAAAACATAGGAGGAAGGATTGCTAAACAATCATACTATGATGCAAATTATAGATACAATAAAAATTGATAAATTTGATTACATAAAAATTTCTACATGGCAAAAAAGATCCTAAACAAAGCAAAACATAAAATAACAAACTAGTAATAAATAATGTTATTTACAACATTTTTGTACTACAAAAGTGCTAATATCCCTAACATACAGATGTGTCATCTTCAAAATAGAAGGAAAAGATCAAAACTGTGTAGGAAACATGGGCAAAAGACAAACAGTTTATATATATATATATACACACACACACACACACACACAACACACATACACATACACACACACAAAATAGTATAATTTTATATTTATTTATAATTATATAATATTATTTTAATTTATATTTCTAATTAATATTTATATCAGTATATCCAATATAGTTTATATTTAATTTAATTAATATTCATATAAATATATACATTAATATCCATATAATATATTATTAATATGCTATATATTAACATATAATGTTATATATAACAGTTCACATATATATAAAATAGTTCATATATATATAATTTTCCCTTAGATATATTAAAAATATGTTTGACTTTACCTATAATAAGAGAAATGTAAATCAAAACTCCTGAGAAACAATTTCTCATCCATCAGTTTGAAAAATTTCACAGTTGACAATACACTGTTGGTGAGGCTATGGGGAAATAGGCACTCTAATATATTACTGGTAAGACTGCAGAATGATATAACTCCTTCAAGGAGAATTTCAAAATACACAGTGGTGTGCTGATAGATGTTTCACAGCTGGTTCTCTGGGAAAAAAACCCAAAACTAAAACCAAAATAAAACCATTTACTGATTTCCTTGGTGAAAATATTCCCATCATGGTCAAATTCAAACTAGTAAGCTGAAGTCACTGAACACAAACTGGGAAGAGATGAACATTAGCACATGGCTATATTGTTTTTATGCCATATAACTACAAATAACATAGATCACTGAAAGTACACAGATAATAGCAAAATGTACTTAAAAAGAATTAGGAAGTGGTGAGTTTGCTGGCCATCTGGATGTCTGTTTTGGAAAACTGTCTATTCATGTCTTCTGTCCATTTTTGAGTATTTGTTTTTTGGGTGTTGAGTTTTTTAAGTTCTCTATATATTTTGGACACTAACCCTTTATCAGATATGCCATTTGCAAATATCTTCTCACATTCCTAGGTTGCCTTTTAGTTTTCTGTTATTTCCTTTGCTGTGCAAAAGCTACCCAAAGCCATCTACACATTAAAAGTAATCCCTATCAAATACCAACAGCATTATTCACAGAACTAGAACAAACAAGCCTAAACATTGTATGGAACCACAAAAAAATAAATAAATAAAAGCCAAAGCAAGCTTGAAAATGACAAGCAAAGGTGGAGACGTCACAATTCCGGACTCCAAGTTATATGTTGTAATGATCAAGATAGTATAGTAACGTAAGAAAAACTGACACATACACTAATGGAACAGAAAAAATAGAAACCCCAGATATAAACCCACAACTCTATGGTCAATTAATCTTCAATAAAGCAGGAAAGAATACCCAATGGGAAAAAGACAATCCCTTCAACAAATTGTGCTGGGAAAACTGGACAGCAACATGCAAAGGAAGGAAACTGGACCACTTTCTTACACCAAAGACAAAAAAAAAATAATCAAAATGGATTAAAGACCTAAATGTGAGACCTGAAACCATAAAAATTCTAGAAGAGAACACAGGCAGTGACTTCTTTAACATCAGCCATAGACACATCTTTCTAGATATGTCTCCTGAAGCAAGGGAAACAAAAGTAAAATATCAACTACTGGGTCTTCTCATAAAATATTAACTATTATTTTATATGTTAAGTGCATGTAATATAATTTTTCCCAATGGCTGTGTTTTGCATCTAGCTCGCAAAATTCTAGAAAATGTTAACAGTTGATTTTTGAAAGCCAGTATCCACAACTTCAGCACACCACTGAAGTGGCTAAAAAGCTAAGCACACATTTACCCTTCGATCCAACATTCCTACTTCCAGGAATTTACTCTGAAGATATATCTTCAACAATATAAAAATGCATATGCACAAAATTATTCACTGAAAGATTGTTTATGATATTAAAACACTGGAAAGAGTCTACATGCCCATACGTAAGAAATCCACACGATGAGGTTTTATGTGGCTGCAGAAATGAATGAAGATGAAGGAACTTGACCACAAATGTTCAGAGCAGTTTCATTCATTATAGCTAAAAGTAGGAACTACCCAAATGTCCTTCAATGGGTGAATAGTTATATAAACTATGGCACAACTATTCCATAAAATATGGCTTAGCAGTAACAAAGAACAAACTATTAATACACATGACAACTTGAATAAGTATCAAGGGAATTTTGGAGTGAAAAAAATCCAATATCAAAAAGATATATATTGTATGATTCAATTTACGTAATATTTGCAAAATAGAGTAATGGAGACAAAAAACAGATTAGTAGTTCTCAAGGGTTAAAGATATTGAAGGAGGGAAGGGGTGTGACTATAAAGGAGTAACTTGAGAGAGTCTTTTCTTTCCAGTTTGATTGAGATATAGGGGACATATAACACTATCAATTTAAAGTTTACAACATGATGCTTTTTTGTACTATAGGTTTCTTTTTCTTAACTTATTTGAATCCAATTAATTAACATATAGTGTATTATTAGTTTCAGAGGTAGAGTTCAGTAATTCATCAGTTGTATATAACACCCAGTGTTCATTATATCATATACCCTCCTTAATTCCCATCACCCAGTTACCCCACTCCCTAACCCGCCCCCCAGAAACCTTCAGTTTGTTTCCTATGATTGAGTCTCTTATAGTTTGTCTCCCTCTCTGATTTTGTCGTAGTTTTATTTGATATATTTATATATTGCAAAATGTTTACCAAAGAGTCAGGTAACATCTCTATCACCACACATAATTACCATTTGTGAGTGTGTGTGTGTGTGTGTGTGTGTGTGTGTGTGTCTTGAGAACATTTAAGATTTCCTCTCTTAGCAACTTTCAAGTATATAATACGATATTGTTATAGTTATCATGATATACATTAGATACCCAGAGCTTATTCATATTATAGCTAAATGTTTGTACCCTTTGACCAATATTTCCCCATCTCCCCCTCTCTAGAAATCACCAATTTTCTCTCTGTTTCTGTGAGTTCAGCTTTTAAAGATTCCAAAGTGAGATCATACAGTGTTTTTCTTTTTCTGTTTGAGTTATTTCAGTTATCTTTCAAACATCATCCATGCAAATGGTAAAGTTTTTATTTTATGACTGGAATAACATTCCACTGTGTGTTTATGTATGTGTATGTGTGTAAATATATGAAATATATCATATTTTCTTTGTTCATTCATCCACTGACGGACACTTAGGCTGTTTCCATATCTTGGCTGTTATTAAAAAAAAATGCTGCAATGAACATAGGAGTATACATAAATCTTTAAGATAGTGATTTAATTTCCTGGCGACTGTTGGGTCATAAGGTAGTTCTACTTTTAATTTTCGAAGACATTCCATACAATTTCCACAGTGGTTGTACTAGTTTACATTCCCACCAATAGTGCACAAGGGCTCGCTTTTCTCCACCTGCTCAAGGGAGTCTTGTGGTGATACTACAGTCAAATGTTTTGATTGTGGTGGTGGTTATGCAAGTCTACACATGTGATAAAATATTAAAAAGCTGAACACATAAACAAAAATGGGTACATGTATAACTGGTGAAATCTGGATAAGCTCTTTGGACTGTGCCAATGTAAAATTCTTGGTATAGATACTGAACTACAGTCATAGAAGAGGATAACACTGGGGGAGTCTGGGAGAAGGATACACAGGTCTTTCCTATACATTCTTTGAAACCTCCTGTGAATTTATAATTATTTCAAAATTAAATAAAAAGTAGAAAAGATAATGAATATATAATACACTATTTTTCATGAAAGGAAAAGGGAAACGTGAAAAAAGATAAAATGTGTAATTACGGATTTATTTTTGCAAAACATAGGAAATAGTAAGGCAGAAATGAAATTGTTTACATAAAAGGAGTAAGTAGTCATAGGGTTAAAGTAAAAGAACTCTGACTTCTTTATACAGTGCTGATTTTTTAACTATGTTGATGTTTTACAGATTCAAGTACTTAAATTAAAAAGGTGAGAAAAACCTTAAAATTGGTTACAATCAAAAACAAGTATACCTAACAATATATCAAATAGATAACCCTATGGATGATAAACAAAGTAAATTTTGTACAAAGTATTCTGACTATGTACACTCAGTGGATATACTGTAAGAGCAAAAATAACTGCATCGAAATTTTGAACTTTAATTAAAAGATTTATTGTTGATATTATTATGGGTGTAAAAATTCCAAAACCGTTTTGTTTTTATTGTAGGAGTGAACCAATAAATAGATATTTAACACTTTAGGAAATCAAGGTTCATTATATGGATGAGGGAACAAAGATGAAATGGAAGAAAGAGAGAATGAAACCTATGGCTTTGATTGGAATTAGAAGTATTACTATGAACTCATTTACTCTGAAAAAGTCTAGAATCAATGACATCCCAATAGCAATGAGCACAACTAATGCCCAGACACCTTGGTTTCAGAAAGCCAACCCCCTGAAATGAACCAGTACTCCTTCCAGAGGTGGGAAAGGAAATGCACACAATGAGTCTGGAACACTGTGCCAAAAACATAAAAAAACAATTTCTCATCCTGAAAATATGAAGAACTCCTAAAACCAATGAAGAAAGTATAAGCAATATTTTAAAAAATAGTCATTGGTCCTGAAGAGCATCCCCTAAACAAGATATTTGGTCAATAAGGATATGAAAATGTGTTTAATACCATCTGTAGTCAGGAACATACAGAATAAAACTACCATGAAATACCACCACACACACCAGAATGCAAAAAATGACAATTACAATGCCAAGAAACCACTTTGAAAAAAAATTGGTAGTACCTTTCAAAGTTGAACATACACTTACCATGTGACCTAGTTATTCCACTCCTAGGTATATATCCGAGAGAAATAAGTCCATCTATTTATCAATGATTTTAACAAGAATGTTGATATTAACTTTATTTACAGAAGTCAAAACATGGAAATAATCGAAATGTCCATTAACAAGAGAATGGATAAACACGTTTTGGTATATTCATGCAATGAAATCTCTTCAGCAATAAGAATAAACTGCTGATCCAAGGATACTATAAATCCATCTCAAAAACATGCACCTGCTTATCCACCTCTGGACTGAAAGTCATCCAACTACACTCCAATAAACCTGACACCCCAAACAGCTCCCCAGACAAGCCCAGAATTATCCATGTGTTTTCACACCTTCTTCCCTTTACCTGGCAAACTTTCATCCTTCTTAACTCACCTCCAGTGGGTACCAGAACCATAGGAGCCATGTCATTGACCCAAGTTTGTCCATTCAGGTCAGTCTGCACCTAAACTATACTGCCACTATTTCAAGTGGTGGCAACTTCTTTCTCTTATTAAATCCTTAGTTCCTCGAAGGCAGGAGCTTTGTGTAGGTACCAAACACTTTGCATATTAACAAAATGTAGGAATTTAATCAACTTCTGTTCATGAAAAAATTGAGCAAAAGGGTGCATACTATTGGTATCAATTACATGGAGTTCAAAAACTTGCCAATCAAATGTATACTAATAGACTCCGTACTAGTACTGGGGAGTATAGACTAGAAATATGAATGAAAGGATTTTCTGAGGTGATGGACAAGTTTTATATCTTGATGTGCTACTTACATAGGTACATTTATATGTAAAACTTCCCTGAACTGGATAAAAATCAATACAGAAAATCAGTTGTGATTCTATACACTAAACAACAAATAACCCAAAAAGGAAATTGAGAAAAAAATTTCACTTACAATAACATCAAAAATGATAAAATACTCAGGTGCCTGGGTGGCTTAGTGGGTTAAAACCTCTGTCTTTGGCTCAGGTCATGATCTCAGGGTCCTAAGATTGAGCCCCACATCGGGCTCTCTGCTCAGCAGGGAGCATGCTTCCCCCTATCTCTCTGCCTGCCTCTCTGCCTACTTGTGATCTCTCTCTCTGTCAAATAAATAAATAAAATATTTAAATAATAATAATAATATACTTAGGAATAAATCTAACAAAGGAGTTCAAAGTCTTGTATGCTGAAAAGTACAAATGTTGCTGAAAAAATTAAAATTATGTATAAATAGAAAGGCAACCTGCATTCATTGGTTAAAAGACTGAACATTGATAATACATCAGTAGTACTCAAAACCATCTGTGGTTTCAATGAAATCCCTATCAACAATGACAATTATTTTTTTTTTTTGCATAAAACCCATCCTAAAATCTACATGGAATCTCAAAAGATTCTGGATAGCCAAAACACTCTTGAAAAATAATAAAGTTGGAGGCCTTACATTTCCTGATTTCAAAACTCACTACAAATCTTCAGCAATTAAAACAGTGTTGTTCTAGTATAAAGAGAAACATTTAAACCAATAGAATAAAAGAGAGAGTCCAGAAATAAACCTTTGCATACAGAGTCAAATAATACTTGACAGAAGGGCCAAGGCAATTCAATGGAAGAAAAGAGTCTTCTGAACAAATGGTACTGGGGAAATTAGATATCCATATGCAAAAGAATGACATTGGACCTGTAACTTACACCATAAACAAAAATTAACTCAAAATGGATCAAAAAATCTAAACATAAGAGAAAAAATGATAAACTGCCTA